>NC_054378.1:63788287-64464001 GCF_017654675.1 Xenopus laevis | reverse complement strand
ATCCAGAATAGTGATGTGTGGGTCGGGTTTTTCCGCACCCGTCTGAAGCCCGACTTTCCTCCGCCCGCACCCGCCTACCAGCTTCCTTTTATAGACCTGCGCCTCCCTGCCGATGACATCACAAAAGGGACAGGCCGAGCAGGCGCGCGGCTATAAAGCCGGAAGCAGCCAGTTGAAGGTGGCACCCGCCTGCCACCCGCGAAGAGGAGTGCGAGGTTGGCTCGAACCCGCGGTTATCGGGCCGACCCGCACATCACTAATCCAGGAGCATTCTGAACTGTTACAATTCACTTGATACATTTCTCTGCATATCTGTGGATTGCTAGCAACTATTTTAGCAATTGTAACAGCTACTCTTAATGAAACTCAGGGATTCTGTTCAGACAAAGATAACAAATGTATCAATTAAATGTATCAATTTAGAACAGTTAAAGAGTCAGCGACCCCCCCTCAAGCTACTTTAGAAGGTGAATAATAAACTTTACACTTCAATATTAGAAAAACAGCCACAAATTGAAAACACAAAGTAATTGTAAAACTTCTTTATTTCTGGTGAACTATCTGAAACCAACTGAACTGAAAAGTGAAAGTAAACAACCCCTTTAAGCAAAGTAATAGTACCCAGCAAAAATACCAAATATGACAGTCTAGCCCAATTATGCACCCAATTTGTTTTTTTAACAAGTACTATGCCCTTGTTTTACTTTACATTCATGAACCCCCAAAGCTTTGAAATATCTTTATAATTTCCTTTATCTGCTGTGGCTCTTGTCCAGATTGTTGCTGTTTGTGTTGCCAGAAAATATCAGATCAGTTGGGCTGAAAATCTATTGTTCTAGTAACGTGTAGTTTTGTCATGTCTGCATGTCGAATAAAGTATATTATAGGGAGAAGTTTAAAAAAAGTTACCAGCTTAATTACTTTTTAAATGTATTCTATTAAGTCACAGTATACAGTGCAGTAGGAAACTACCTATTCAGCTGCTATAAGCCTAGAAGTTTGTCCCTGCTGCATTCATACCTGCAAGGGAATAGTGTAGAGTTTCAACTTCTGTTCTGATTTCCTTGCTGGGTTTTTTTTTTCTCTCCAAAGTTTCCCTGATGTAATGTGTCTAGTTGTTGTTTTTCAGGATGAAGTTATTAAGGACTTATCAGGACAGGATGATGAAACTCAGTCTTCAAATGATGACCCTATTCCATCTGGTGCATGTAGAGATGTACGAGAAGTAATTCGTCCGCGTCGGTGCAAGTATTTTGATGCAAGTATGTCCCTTATTTATTTTACTTTAATATGTAATATAATTATCAATATATTTATTACCTCACCTTCTCATGCATCTGCTTTTATTAATAACTTGATGTGTGAAAATAGTTATCCTAATTAAAATCACAATTTATTTTCCAAGATAATGAAATAGAAGAGGAGTCTGAGGATGATGAGGATTATGTACCTTCAGAAGACTGGAAAAAGGTAACTGATAAAAGTGGGGGCCTTAATTTTTTATTTTCAGGTCCCCCCCCATAGCTCATAATAAACTTAATATATTGATATTTATAAACAACCTTAAAACAGATTTCCTGCTATGATTTAACAAGTATCCTTGGCTAAAAATACTGCATACCCTTGTGCCCTTTAGGCTGCAACCCCCTTTCTCACTGCCTTGAGTCTCCATGGGGGGTAGCACTGCTGTAACCACAGTTTTTATAGAACTTTAAAATAAGTGATGTGTCTGAATAATGAAAAGTTCTGGGATTCTGTAAAAAATTTAATTAAAACTTTCTTGTACAAATCACATTATGAATAAAGCCTATTGAGCAGTCCCTACTTAGGACATATCTTTCTACTCTTTTTTTTTTTTTTTTTTGATGGCCTGCATCTATGATATCTGGTTAAAAAAAAAATAGGTTAAGACATCTTGTCTGACGTCAGCCCGTTTGATTCAGTGCATTCCCTACATGGATGCTTTAGTCTGATTTTTATCTGGTTGCCAGTGGGTCATATAATTGTATCAGCATAGTGGAGGCCAAATTGATAAAAGATTTGCTCATTTGCTGATCTTACCAAAAGAGTGCATCTTTCCATGGATGCTAAAGTTAAAATTCACTTGTCGTAAACAGCTATTAGACTGGTTAAAGAGGAACTATTGCAAATAAAAATGTAAGTTTCAGCATACCAAAATAAGAAACTTTGTAAATAAAATAAATTAAGAATTCTGTATTGTTTCTGAAATAATCAAGTTAATTTTTACTATTCCTCTCTCAGAATCTGTTTCTCTATTCTGTCTTCATGCATGAGTTGGGTGTCAGATAATCATTGATAGTTAGATATATATATCTTATAGGGGGACTCCTTTTGCCTAGAAGATGTATTAGAGCTCACTCTATTAAAATAACTAGACCCGTCTCTCTACAAGCAGAATTTGTGCAAAAGGCAATTTTGTTAACTTTGTTTGTACTGGAATCCGTTATTTGAGTGAGCTCTAATTCATCTGCTAGGAAAGGTGCCCCTATTAGATATATTGGATCTAACGGTCAGTGACTATCTGACACCCAATTGCTGCATGAAGACATAATGAGAGAGGGATAGTGCAGATAAACTTGATTATTTCAGAAACAGTACAGACTTTTTTAATTGATTGTATTTGCAAAGTTTCTTATTTCAGTATGCTGAATTATTTTAAATTTTCATTTTCACAATAGTTCATGATTCATTTACAAAGTACAATCAGTGTTCGTAGCAGAACCATAAAAATCTTTTGCTAAAAATGTGTTCCCCATGCCCCCTCAGTATTACCTCGAGATGTGTTCTGCATAGAGAGCCAAAGGAAATAGACCCTTCCTTCACTCTGTACTGGAGACAGTGGAATCCTTCCATAGGCTTGAACACATGGTTACTCCAGCCTATTGAAAGATGGTACCACCTCCAACCCAGTATGAGTGATAGTGCAGATCCATGTCTGTGTTTGCGCGTGTGTCTGTAACTAAGTACTGCTTGCTGACCCGGGGCAGTAATAGTGACATGTTTCTATCTATTTTTATGAATGTGTTGGTATAAGGTTAAGCGATTGCTGGGAATACTAAATAACATGAAATACAGTACCAATCTTTGTAAATAGTTATTTAGCATTTTCTACTGACCTAATGATGAATGCATGTAATATTAATATAATTCAATATTTTAGCCAGTGGTTCTAGTATCCGTACTTTTTTTTTACCATTTTAAATGGTACTATGCATAATTTCAATTTATGTCAACTTCAACAGGAAATTATGGTGGGATCCATGTTCCAGGCTGAAATTCCAGTTGGTATTTGCAAATACAGAGAAACAGAAAAGGGTAAATTAAGACGTGATCTGTTCAATTTTTTTGACATTGTACAGTGCTATATATATTTGAATCCATTCAATGACTAGATAACATGATTCGTTTTGTTAAGCCATTTATAGCTTTTAGTTCACAAAACTTCTATTAGGGGAACTAAACCATAAAAATGTGTCTAAAAATGCTATATACTATATTATATACTGAACCAACCCAAAGGTTCAGTATCTTTATAGTAGCAATGATCCAGGTCTTAATTGTCACAGGAGTTTCCCATCTTGGATTTTTAGAGTGTTTATGACACGCACACATGCTCAGTGAACTTTAAAGGACAAGGAAAGTAAACTAAAGAAGTAGGCTAGAAATGCTGTACAATATGTTTTGGACTTCTGTACCAGCCCAAGGCAACCACAGCCCTTTAGCAGGGAAGATCTGTGTCTCCAGAGATGGCCCAGTAGCTCTACGTCTTCTTTTCTGCAGATTCACTGCACATACTCAGTTACTGAGCTTAGGGATTGAATCAAAATATACAGTATAGAATATAAATGTCACAGTATAAGGCTGATTAGCAGTTAATACAGATAATTACTACATGGCAACACAGAAACCAGTACAATCAGCATCAGAATTTAATAATCAGCCCTGTAACATCCACTTATATTAGACAAACCTCATTTTCTGCTTGATAATTTGTGACAACCCCTAAGCTTAGCTTCTCAACAGCTGCTCAGAGCCCACTGAGCATGAGAGTGTCGTAGACAATTTCCAAGATGGTGACCCCTGTGACAAGTTTGAAGTCCTGGGTCATTGCTGCTATTAAGAAGCTGAATATTAAAGCTGGTGCAATAAGTTCAATATATAAAAGACAACATTTTTAGCCGTATTCATTTTTAGGGCTTAGTTCTCCTCTAAGCAGCTGTTAAGAAGCTAAACTTAGGGGTTGTCGTCAAGCAGAAAATAACCCCTCTTAAGTCTTTGGAGGGTTGTTAATTATTGTCTGAGCTTTCAAAGTAGCAACTTCCTTTTAATATAAAACATGCCTTAAGGAAACAGTAGTATCTCAGCAGTGACATAAAGTTTATTGGATTAACAGAAAATATTCAATATGCATCATAACAAAATTAGACAGGTGCATAAATTTGGGCACCGAAGAGAGATTTTACATCAATACTTAGTTGAGCCTCCTTTTGCAAATGTAACGGTTTCTAGACGCCTCCTATAGCCTTAGATGAGTGTCTGGATTGCTGTATTTTTGAACATTCATCCATACAAAATCTCTCCAGTTCAGTTAAATTTGACAGCCTGCTTCAAATCTTCCCATGGATTTTGATGATATTTAATTAAGGGGACTGTGACGGCCATTCCAGAATAGTGTACTTCTCCCGCATGAATGCTTTTATAGATTTCGAAGTGTCTTTAGGGTCATTGTCTTGTTCGAATATCCAACCCCTGCGCAACTTTGTGACTGATGCTTGAACATTAACCTAAAGAATTTGTTGATATTGGGTTTAATTCATCCGACCCTCAACTTTAACAAGGGCCCCAGTCCCTGAACTAGCCACACAGCCCCACAGCATGATGGAACCTCCACCAAATTTGACAGTAGGTAGCAGGTGTTTTTCTTGGAATGCCGCTCCTGTATTTTTCTTGGCCTGCCAGACCTGGGTTTTACAGCAATTGTGCCTGTGGCCTTCCATTTCCTGATTACGTTCCTTACAGTTTAAACCTCTGAGATAGCTTTTTGCAGCCTTCCCCCTAAACCATGATACTGAACAATCTTTGTTTTTAGATCTTTTGAGAGTTGCTTTGAAGATCCCATGCTGTCACTCTTCAGAGGGGGAGTCAAACAGAAGCATAACTTGCAATTGGCCACCTTAAATACCTTTTCTCATGATTGGACGCACCTGCCTATGAAGTTCAAGGCTTAATGAGCTAACCCAACCAATTCGGTGTTGCCAGTAATCAGTATTGACCAGTTACATGCATTAAAATTTGCAAAATTACAAATTTCCAAATGTTTGCTCAGCCAGTTCTTCACATTTGATTTAATTTCATACAACTGAATACTGCTTCACTAAAAATCTTTGTTCAGAAAACACCCCAGTACTGGAAAATAAAAGACATACCACTTATCTTTTTTGCAGGGGTTCCCAAACTTTTTCATATGACTGTAAATGGATAGTAGAGGGCTGGTTATTAAATTCTGATGCTAATTGTGCAGGTTTCTGAGCTGCCATGTACCAATAATTATTTATTAATCCACTTCAGCCATATATTGTGATATTTATATTCTATACAGTATATTCAGTATCTCGTTTGTCGGTCGGTAAGTGACAGCAGAACAGAGCATGTGTAGTGAATCCACAGTAAAGAAATGGGGAGCTACTGAGGCATTTTTGAAGGCACAGATGTTTACTACTAAGGGACTGTGGTTACCTTGGGCTGTTTTTTTTTTTTTTTTTTTTTCTGAAGATACAATTTGATTTTAAATCTATACTGAACCATGTGGTTTATCTGTCTTGACATATTTTTATTATATAGTGTATGAAAATGATGACCAACTACTCTGGAATCCAGAATATGTAATGGAAGAAAGAGTATCAGACTTTTTAAATGAAGCATCCAGAAGGACTGGTGAAGAGAAAGGCCTCGATGCTATTCCTGAAGGATCCCACATAAAGGATAATGAGCAGGTAAAATGTCAAGACGAATATTTTAATAGCTGCTTAGTGCATTTTTATGTATGAAAGTTAACTTTTTACAGGGCATGTACACTCAGGTTTTTTTTCATGTGTTTTTGAATATGTACTAGGTGTATAAAAACACTTACATTGTTTATATGTGTTTATAAACGTGTTTTTAGAATTCATGTCAAACACAATAAAAGGCATGTTGTGTGAAATGTTAATGCAATAAATTCACAAACTGAATGCTGATTATTAGCACTTGCACCAACATATTACACTGGGCTATACAATAAATGGGTATATACATTGAACTTAAATATTTACATACAAAGCAACCAATAACGAATACAAGCAGAAAAGTGCCATGGCCAAAAGAATTTATAATCTAAAAGCTGAAGACAGTAACGTAACTAGGTGGAGGCGGGCCGTGCAGCCGGGACCCCAGATTTTCTTTGTGGTTGCAGCCGGCTACAGCGGGGATCGATCTACCGGGGGGCCCTGCGGAGCTGAAATTCACGAAAAAATGGCTGTTTGTCAAGATGGTTTTATGAGAAGGAGTCGATGAAAAGCCACAATCTGCAATAAAAAGAGCTCTTAAAGGAAAATTATACCCCCCAAACAATGTAGGTCTCTATAAAAAGATATTTCATAAAACAGCTCATATTTAAAACCCTGCTTCATGTACCGTATATACTAGAGTATAAGCCGAGTTTTTCAGCCCCCAAAATATGCTGGAAAAACTCTACCTCGGCTTATACTCGGGTCAAGCGAAAAAACGGTCGCCGGCGCCTAAGAATATTCGCCGGCGCCTAAGAATATTCGCCGGCGCCTTAGAATAGTAGCCGGCGCCTTAGAATAGTAGCCGGCGCCTAAGAATATTTGCCGGCGCCTAAGAATATTTGCCGGCGCCTAAGAATATTTGCCGGCGCCTAAGAATATTTGCCGGCGCCTAAGAATATTTGCCGGCGCCTAAGAATATTTGCCGGCGCCTAAGAATATTTGCCGGCGCCTAAGAATATTTGCCGGCGCCTAAGAATATTTGCCGGCGCCTAAGAATATTCTCCGGCGCCTAAGAATATTCGCCGCCACCTAAGAATAGTCATCCAAAAACGAGATTGAAACTTACCAGAAGCTGCTGCATTTCTCACCCTCGGCTTATACTCAAGTCAATAAGCTTTCCCAGTTTTTGGAGGTAAAATTAGGTACCTCAGCTTATACTCGGGACGGCTTATACTCGAGTATATACGGTAAATAAACCATTTTCATAATATACTTTTCTAGTAGTATGTGCCATTGGGTAATCATAAAAAATTAGAAAATTGGCATTTTAAAGAAATAAGGGCAGCCCCCTGGGATCGTACGATTCACTGTGCACACAAACATACCAACAAACCATACATGTTAGGTCACATGAGCCAATTAACAGAGTTCTGTCTTTTGCCAAAAGAATTTATTTCACTTCTTCCTGTTACAGTTAGAGTTGTAGTATTTCTGGTCAGGTGATCTCTGAGGCAGCACACAGACCATTACAAAACGGTGGTTCAAGGCAAGAGATTTAAAAGGGCAATTTTTACCTAAATATATATTCCAGTTTGGTAAGATTCTTTAATAGCCACTTAATATGATGTGTAAACTATCTGTTGCTTAAGTGTTCATTTTGGGGGCATAGTTTTCCTTTAATTGAACAAAGTCACGTAAAATTTGGCATAATTTTTTACAGTTTGGCAAAACAAAAGTTTATTGCCCAGAATGAATAGCATGATAACTAATCCTACTACATAACCCATGTTTGACGTAAAAATAGCTTTCATTGAGTAAAAAAGTGTGTGTACATCTTCTGTGGTGTGTGTGTTGTGAATTTGTAAAGGCACCCCTCCCTCAGAATCTAACATTCGTGTCGCTGTGGTACTTTTACATAAATGCATCTTTATTTCAAAACTCTTTAATTAATTTAACATGTTCACTTCTTTCAGATTCTAATTTGTGATACTATTTCTTACAGGCCCTTTATGAACTAGTAAAATGCAATTTTGACACAGAAGAGGCATTGAGAAGATTAAGATTTAATGTCAAAGCAGCCAGAGGTGAGAAGAGTTATTTCCCAAACTGCTGCTTAGCCAACATAGATTTTCAATCTCTTTTGCAATCCACCTTGATCTCTTTAATAGAATGCCCACAGAGTATGGTTGGAACTGTTCTTTGGTGAGTTTGCAGGGCACACCTATCCATTAATTAACACGCAGTATTTTATTTTTTTATATTCACGTGTTGTTAATTTAAAGTTACATTCTTAAGTAAAGGTTTCCTAGTTATACATTACAATTAGCTTCTATATAAGTCTATATATGGGTATAGATAACTGCAAAGAATACTGTATTTATACAGAGCTGTAATATTGTTTAAGGAGAATGGATACAAAGAAAGGAAAACTTTCTGTATAATTGTCAAGGCGAAAATTAAGCTTGCCACAGGTTCCCAGAGGGTCATTTCATAGCTCTGTTTTTACTTGTATAGGGTGTTAGGGGTGTATTTCACTAGTCTTCTAAAAGTAGCCTAAAATCTATATCATTTAATATAACCACAACATCAAGTGTTTCTTTCTCATATAACAGTTTTTTTGGGGTGAGTTAAAATTGGTTGGAAATCTCCTTCAACTAGAAAAGTGGTATGAACATTTTATTAATAGCTGGTGCATACTCATCAGCCCTGGAGCAGCACTTGCTTTGGCTCATCTATGAGAAGCCCTCTGATCTGAGGACTTTTCTATGAATAGGAAATTTTAAGCTGATGCGAGTACCTAATAGCACTTAGGGTAATATTGCACTGTTATACAACATAATATGTAAAATCTGAAAAAAATGTGAATAATGCATTATTCATTTTTTCCCCTTCAGAAGAACTTTCTGTGTGGACTGAAGAAGAATGTAGAAATTTTGAGCAAGGTCTAAAAGCTTATGGGAAGGATTTCCACTTGATTCAAGCTAACAAGGTAGATAGTTGTAATATAAAAGTATACAGATATGTGAAAACAATGCATTTCAGTCACTCTTATATAATGTTTAGACTAGCAATGATTTGGGCAATTCATTTGTCACATAAACTGTTTCTTCTCTTTACAAATTTACCCATAGGTAAGAACAAGGTCTGTTGGAGACTGTGTGGCATTCTACTACATGTGGAAAAAATCAGAACGTTATGATTTCTTTGCCCAACAAACTCGATTTGGAAAAAAGAAGTACAATCTACATCCTGGTGTAACGTGAGTATAATTTTTATAAAGTTTGTTTGCTGATCCTGACGAAGGTCCTAGTTTAGGGCCTAAACATTGAATAAACTATGTACATGTACAAAGTCATTAGTCATTGGATATATATTTATCAAAAAGGCTTACTGGGACAAATAAAAGTGAGCCAATAAAAATTTTCCATGGCGGTTTCCGATTTAGTATGCACTTGATGTATGTGCTGTCCTCTTACTAGGAACATTTGGATATGCTGGCAGACAATTACTGTGGAGTTTAGTCCTAGCGAAAGAGGAAAAACATGAGATCAAACTAAATAAGAAATCAATAGTTAAGGAAGGAGAATAATTAAAAAGTAGCAGTTGCCAGTTAAGAACAGCATGGGCAGTAATGAGCTTGGGAGAGTTTAAAGTAAAAGTGAGAGAATATATTGTACTTGGCAGGTGGGAGAATAAAATTAGAAGGAGCAGTATGAGATGGATGTTGAGAGAAGAGAGCATAAGGAAGAGAATGGGAAAAGAGGGGTAAAATGTCAATGTTGTGAAAATAAAGTAATAAACCTGATGACTGGTATGAACACTATTTAGCCATTCCTAGTGCCAAATATCCTCTGTTATATTGTCATTATGAGTAGGATTGACCTTGGATGCTTTTTGAACACTTTTTGAATTTAAATTAACCATTGTTGCTATACTGAAGCTACTTTCTACAGATTAATTTGTATGTTTTGTATGCCACAGGGATTACATGGATCGTCTTTTGGATGAAAGTGAAAGTGCTACATCCAGCAGGGCGCCATCTCCCCCGCCAACTACCTCCAACAGCAGTACTAGTCAGTCAGAAAAGGAGGACTGTACAGCCAGCAACAACACTCAGAATGGTATTGTTTGTTTTTTAACTTGTCTTTATTTAGTAGATATATACTGTCTAAACACTCGGCTTGCTAAAGGAAAAAAAATGTTATTTCCCTTGTATACCCTTGTTTCGGTTGTAGTTGGTGACCTTTCTCAAGGGAAACAAACTAATAAGTATACACATACAATGCTTGGCACATTGCTGATTAGTAATTGATTTGAATGCATATTATATGTAGGCATAAAGTGTATTCTGAATCAGAATTGCTAATCTGCCCTGTATCATTCTCTTCTATGATGATTTAACCTCACTTACTGCTAATGTTTGTGGAATTTCAACAACTTAAAGGAACAGTAACGTCAAAAAATAAAAGTGTTTTAAAGTAATTAAAATATAATGTACTGTTGCCCTGCACTGGTAAAACTGCTGTTTGCTTAAGAAACACTACTATTGTTTATATAAATAAGCTGCTGTGTAGCAATGGGGGCAGCCATTCAAAGGAGAAAGGCTCAGGTTACACAGCAGATGGCAAATAAGCTCTGTCTGTCTAATGGTGTTATCTGTTATCCATTAGTTATCCTGTGTCATTTAGCCGTTTTTCCATTTCCGCCATTGCTCCCCAGCAGCTTGTTTATATGAACTATAGTAGTGTTTCTGAAGCAAACCGATCCGTTTTACCAGTGCAGGGCAACAGTACATGATATTTTCATTACTTAAAAACACTTACATTTTTTGGTGTTACTGTTCCTTTAACATGTGCAGTGTCACCGACACCCAAATATTATATGAAAATTCCTGTAATTCATGGCAATATAAGCAGCCAAAAATGAAATTGTGAGTTTTTAAAATATATTGAAATGCCATATTTGTCTCCTGGGCCTTCAATTGGACACGTTTGTTTTTTTTAAGGCCCCTCACATGAAGCAGTGGTTGCCTGCTTCTAATTAATTGGTTGTCTCTCTCCCACATCAAATCAGATTGCAAACACAAAGAAAAACAAAAAATGATGTTTAGGTCCAATACCCTAGTGTTAGCCCTATCTTCGGGACCTTTATGAGAATATGTATATTCTTTCCTATTTTTTCCAGACAAAATCTGGAAATAAGTCCCACAGTGAGTTGTGGGGAAGCAAGTGCCTTTTTAATGGCAGCAGTTCTAAAGAGATGCAGCAGTTTATAATGATCTATATATCTTCGTTATACTTTCATTGTTAAACTTGGATTTTCCCCATTCTAGGTGTTTCTGTGAATGGCCCATGTGCAATGACTGCATACAAAGATGAAGCCAAACCAGGTGTGCATTTGAATGGACCAACTATCTGTAGCAGTGAACCGACTTCAAATGAAACTGACACCAATGGGTATAACCGTGAAAATCTTACTGGTGATGCCAGATTTAGTCATATAAGTGGAAAAACTGACACAAATGTAGATGATAAAAGCGAAAGGCCAATAAAAAGGCAACGTACGGACAGCCCTGGGAAGGAGAGTACAGGATCATCTGAATTATCTCAGGAAGTGTTTTCACGGGGGGAGGTTTAAACATTTTGTAGATTTGAAGGAAAATGAATTTTTTTTTTTTTTTTTGGGGAGGGAAAAAAAATTCTGTGGATCTTGGAACTTCAGGGTTATTAAATTATTTAACAAGTTATTTTTTTTTTGTATTATTTTTCTATTTGTCCCATGCACATTTGAGCCCCACAGAAGAGTGAAATATTTTGTGAATAGTGACCTTTTTGAAGCCCTTTGGGAAATGTAAGCAGAGCATTTCAGATGTTAAGCAGAAGTTCAGCCTGAATGCAGTTTGGCTTTATTTTATCATTCTTTACTGGAAGGAAATTCTTTAAACAAAACCATTTGTTCGAGAATATGTCTTAGTGCAATTGCAGTGGAAAAATATTAACCCTGAAAGTTGTTGGTGTCATTTTTTAAGGTAGGTGTTAAGAATAAACCAAATGAGGTTTGTGTATGTAATTAATTGACATCAATGATGTCTTTCCTATTCCTATCTGGGCTGAAAAAAGATACATTCTGTATTTTTCCAGATTTCTTTGTAGCCTTTGAAAGATTTTTACATTACCTATGTTTTGATTGAACTGCCCTTTCTTAAACAAAGCTTGTATAATTTTCTTAACTTGTACAGTTGATAAAACTTTTATTATGAAAAAGGAATATTCTGAAAGTTGTACGTTCTTGCTAAAATAGGCTTCGTTTAACTCACTTGCCTTTTTGATGTTTACATTGTTTTTCTTGTCTTCATGATTATGTTCATCCATAAGTTAAGTAGTATCACTTGGCAGGTTTTAATATCATCACAATTTTTCATTGTTCACACATTGTGCAATTTTAGCAATTGCTGGTAAGTCCGTTATATGCTTGCTTATATTGTCGCTTCCCATTCTTGGTCCCTAAAGTTGCAAGTGTTTGTGAATGGTGCAGTTAGAAGTGTGAATATTTCAATTCATCTTTGCACATTTTGAATAATTTCCATTTCTTGATGAGTTTGATCATTTGACCTGTGACCACAGTCTCCCGACTTTGGCTGTGTGGGTGTATCGACAGTTCTATTTTGGCGATGGATGGAGAGTCACAGCTATGGGATCACTGATCCGGTGTAAAAGTTATGTGAATATATTAATCTAATGTATTTTAACACTTCACCCCCTCCCACCAGAAAGTCTTTTTTTTTTTTTTTTTTATTAAGGGAACATTATGCATGGTTTAACCTGGCCCAAAAAATATACATTTATGGAATTATGTCTTTTTAGAAACCATACTTTTTGATAATTTGGACAAAAATCAACCTGATTGCTATATTAAATGTTTAACTTACTTCATTCTTTTTATTTCTATAGTAGCATAATTGCAGATTTGGAGTATAAGAATTTTAGGTTTGTTTTTTTTTTCACAAATGTTGAAGATATATGCAATTCTGTAGTGTGGGAACACAGAGGTTACACTTGTTTACATTTGTATATAGATTTTCATATAATCCATTAGCCGTTAGGTGCATTTGTAGCCCCACAGTCTAAGCCAATGCACATTTGTGGACTGAAGGGAAAGGAGGAGCCCTTACACGTGGGATATTCAGTGCTGTCTAGTTGACAATAGTACAGCATATTTTTAGTATCTGTGAAACCTGCAAATTAATTTATTTTATTGCATCAGCTTGCAAAGCGATAATTTATGATACATTTTGGCTTTAATATTCTCAAACCTCTTTCTTTGGTTATAAGTTAATCACTATATAAATATATATGTATATTTTAGAGTGTCTTAAAGCATAAGATAATTTCATTTGCATTTTTGCTAACCATACCACATTCTGTTTCTTTTACTGGTGTACTTTGTTTTTTATGAGCTTAATGTGATGGTTGTTTTTTTGTGTAAAGAAAAAAATACTTTGATTAAAGATTTGCAGTTATTAAATATAAATTCCAATCCCTGTGTTGCACTGCTGAAAGGAAAATCTGTTGTATGTAATACAAGTATATGTTTTGGGCAGGTGATGGTTAGGAGTGCAGCATAGTTTTGGGTAGGTAGTTGTAGGGTTTTCCTGCACCCTCTAGACTTGCAGTGTCCTACAGCAATGAGGTTCCTCGGTATCTACTGAAACATAGGTCATGCGTTAGTTGGTGTGTTTGGCACTAGAGACATTAATAGAGTTCTATTGTCACATTTAATTTCATTCTTTTAAGTTTGTTATCCATTTTTCATTGCTAAGACTGAGGCATTAATTAAGCATTCAGGAAAACCAGGTCTACATTTTCAATGCAAAGAGTAGAGTTATGGGAATTGATGATTTGTGCTTTCCAGCTTACTTTGAGACTACAGCTCCCAGCAGCTGAGTACCTAAGGATGAGGAGGAGCTGGAGTTTATAGAGTGAGGCTTTGTCTCTTTCTACATTAGCTACACACACATCCATCCACAATGGTTTAGAAACCTCAGGAATAACCAATGTGTCAAAAGCATGACCTTAAATGTACCATCTGTTGGTCTTTTAATGTATAGAGATGGTTATAAATAGAAAGCTCATTATAATGTAGTGGTCAGTTTAGCACATGCTGTTACTCTACCCTCGATACATCACTGGTATCCAGCTCCCAAAAGTCACAAACATAACATTGACATAGCTTTATGTAACTGAAAGGCTTTTCTCAGTGTAGCACTGCTGTATATAGATAGTAGGCAGCATTTTCTGTGCACAAGTGGACTTGTTTCAGAGTTTTCATTCTGATGCTTAAAACTATGACGTTCTACTTTTACATGTAAACGTGTCCATTACTGAGCTTTAACTGAATGTAAATTCATCTAAGATTCACAAATGATTACTGGTCACATTTCAGAAGTTGCTTTTTTCCTTCTTTTTGCACTGTTGGTATTTTGCCGCTGTTCTTCCTGATTTTGTCTGCATATCTGCACAAACGTATTAAATATATTTTTACTATCTGTCTCTGTCTCTCTGTATCCTTTGATAAACTGTCATATAGATTTTGGCTGTAGAATGTTTCCAGCAAGTGCCTGGGATATAACGACATGGTACTGCATTTAGTAAATGGAATGCATATGTGTTCCACAAAGAAAACACGCGTTGTTAATTCGATTCCTGTTGTTGCTGGTTGTTTTTTTATTTATATTATATACACATTTTTTTTCATATGCCTGTGAATAAGTGTTCAGAGGTATGAATGAAAATTCATGGGATTTGTATTTTTTTTTTTTTTTTTTTATGTTGCTTGAAAAGTGATTTTAAGCCACACATATATTTTTAATACCTTATTTGCCCTTGATGCTGCTGACAGCTACGTTTATTATCTACAAGGACTCCAAGGTCCTTTTCCATAATGGATTTGCCTAGTGCAGTCCCATTAAGGGTATAAGTGGCTTGGATATTCTTACATCCCAGGTGCATGACTTTACATTTATCAACATTGAATCTCATTTGCCACTTAGCTGCCCAGATTGCCAGTTTGTCAAGATCCTGTTGCAAGGATGCCACATCCTGGATGGAATTAATTTGGCTGGATAATTTTGTGTCATCTGCAAACACTGATACATTACTTACAATACTCTCCCCTAAATCATTAATGAGCAAGTTAAATAAACGTGGACCCAATACAGAGCCCTGAGGGACCCCACTAAGAACCTTACTCCAAGTAGAGAATGTACCATTAACAACCACCCTCTGTACCCGATCCTGTAGCCAGTTTACTATCCATGTGCAAACGACTTTATGAAGCCCAACAGACGTTATTTTAGAAAGCCGTTGTTTGTGGGGCACGGTATCAAACCCTTTGGCAAAAATCCAAATACATTACGTATACAGTTATCCCACTGTCCAGCCTCTTACCTCATCATAAAAAGCAATCAAATTTGTCTGACATGACCTATCCTTCATGAAGCCATGCTGATTGCTGCTCATAATGCCATTCACTAGAACAATGTTTTGAATGTGATCCCTTAACAAGCCTTCAAATAATTTGCCCACTACAGATGCCAAACTTACTGGCCTATAATTGCCAGTCTGAGATCCTAATCCTTTTTTAAATATGGGAATGGCATCTGCTTTCCTCCAATTTATAGGCACCATACCAGATGAATGCAAATCTGAGAAAATCAGAAATAGGGGCTGGTCTAAAACTGAACTAAGCTCTCTCAGAACCTGGGGTGTGTGCCATGTGGCCCTGGTGCCTTATTTACATTCATTTTTATTAAAGCTTTATGAACCATATCCTGAGTCAGCCACTGACTAGATTGATCTGAGCCAACAGTGCAGCTATGAAGTGAGCCTGGGAACACTGACTCCTCTATTGTATAACATAGTAAGTTAGGTTGAAAAAAGACACACATCCATCAAGTTCAACCTTTGAACTGTATTTTAACCTGCGTAACTGCCAGTTGATGCAGTGGAAGGCAAAAAAAACCCATCTGAAGCCTCTCCAATTTGCCTCAGAGGGGGAAAAATTCCTTTCTGACTCCAAAATGGCAATCAGACTAGTCCCTGGATCAACTTGTACTATGAGCTATCTCCCATAACCCTTTATTCCCTCACTTGCTAAAAAGCCATCCAACCCCTTCTTAAAGCTATCTAATGTATCAGCCTGTACAACTGATTCAGGGAGAGAATTCCACATCTTCACAGCTCTCACTGTAAAAAAAAAATCCATATATTTAGGCGGAACCTCTTTTCTAATACACTGAAGAAAATAACTGATTTGTCGAACCCTAGCACCAGGCAAACAGCAGACTGTTCAGCATGGAGGGTCCTTAAGGCAGAAAATCCTATCCACCTTCCTAATAATTGAATCCCCTATAAATAAAACCTGCCTTTCCTTCCTTGCACTGCCCCGAACCACCCTTATTAGAGACACTGCCTCCCAGGGTGCTCTGACAGTCAGCCTGCTCCATACACTCAAGTTCGGAACTGTCCTCCCCAGCATCTTCAGCCAAAATGCTTTGGACTAGCTGTGGACAGGCCCCCACTATCCTTCCATCCCCTACTTCCCCTTGAAAATGTAACAAACCTGCCTCCCTTAGCCTCCAATGCCCCTTCTCCACCCCCACTACACTGGCCTCTGAGAGCCTCCTTTCTTCCCCCACATTTGTCACTGCCCTCAGTGCTGCAAGTTCCTCCCTTAGAGTCTGCAGTTCAGATTCCAAGATGAAACCCCACCTGCATCTCTTACATGTAAATACTGCATGGAACTGCTGCTCCAACACCATATATATGTGACAAGACTCACAATGTAGTAGTTCACCTTTAAATAAGTGTTTGTTTTGATGTAGACTGCAATAAACCAAGACAATTTGTAGTTGGTCATTTAGAAATATTTTGTGATTTTTTTTTTACATTAACTTTTTGTTAAGTAGCCTCCCAGTTTGGAATTTCAGCAGCTGTTAGGTTGCCAGGGTTCAGTTTACCCTAGCAATACAACCATACCAGGCTGTGGTATGAATGGAAGACTTGAAGCTAAATATCAGAAGGTCTGCATAGAAAGATAAGAAATAAAAAGAGGAAACTGGAAAATCATGAAGACACAAAGTTTTGAAAGATTTTTAAATAATAAAGACCAATTAAAAAGTTGCTAATAAGAAGCCAATATATAACATGCTAAAAGGTGACTTCAAGGTGGTACATCTAGAAACAGGCTTCTCCAGCTGGAATATGTGTGTATCAGAGCATAAAGCCCAGTCAAAAATATTAGAAAAAAGGTTGCTGCCTTTTTACAGTTAAAGCATAGCTCATAATTATTCAGTTAAAATAAATATAATCAAGAGAGAAACTAAAAACATGTAAAAGTTGGATAGCTTCGTCCAAGAGAACAGGGAGCCACTGAATTATTTTATTTTATGTAATTTCTTGGATGTCTCACAAGCTTTCTCATCTTTATTTAGGAAAACAAATGCTGCAAACAGCGTATTATATTGGTCAAGCTCTCACCCTGAACCCCTAAAGAGGGGTATTACAGTTGGTCAGTACTTAAGACTCCAGAGGAATTGCACAGATTTAAATTAATTCAAAAAAGGAAAGTGCCTTAAAGGGGAACTATCGCTAAAATGAAAATGTAATATAAGCTTCATCATGCTGAAATAAGAAGCTTTCTAAATACAATCAATTAAAAATTCTGCATTGTTTCTGAAATAACGTTTATGTTCACTATTCCTCTCTCAGCATCTGTTTCTCTTCATTCAGCAGTTGGGTGTCAGATGAATGATCCAATATATCTTATGGGGGGCTCCCTTTCCTAGCAGATAAATTAGAGCTCACTCAAATAACTGATTCCAGTACAAACAAAATCTAAAAATAACTGCCTTTTGCACAAATTCTGTATGTAGAGACATGATGTCTGATGATTTTAATAGAGTGAGTTCTAATACATCTTCTAGGCAAATGGAGCCCCCCTATAAGATATATTGGATCTAACTGTCAATGATTATAATGAAGAAAAACAGATGCCGAGAGAGGAATAGTGAAAATAAACTTGATTATTTCAGAAGCAGTACAGAATATTTAATTGATTGTATTTACATATTTTCTTATTTCAGTATGAGGAAGCGTATATTACATTTTCTTTTTAGCAATAGTTCCCCTTTAACAGATACACTTTTCATAAGGAAATTAACGGGGAACTATCGCGAAAATGAAAATTTTATATAAGCTTCATTATACTAAAATAAAAATTTTCTAAGTAAAATCAATTACAAATTTTGATCCGTTTCTGAAACAATCAATTTCATCTTCCCTTTCCCTATTCCTCTCTTCATTCTCTTTTCATGCAGGAGTTTGAAGTCTGATTTTGAATGACAGTTAGGTCCGATGCTGCCTTTGGGGGGCTCCTTTTGCCTAAAAGATGTATTAGAGTACACTCTTAAAATTACCAGAAATATTACCACTCTGCATGCAGGATTTGTACCCAAGTCTATTGAAATAAGAAACGTTCTAAATACAATCAAATATTCTGTACCCCTTTCTGAAATAATCAAGTTCATCTTTACTATCCCTCTCTCGGCATCTGTTTCTCTTCATTCTTTCTTCATTCAGGAGTTGGGTGTCAGATACTCATTGACAGTTAGATCCAATATATCTTATAGGGGGGGGGTGCTCCTTTTGCCTAGAAGATGTATTAGAGCTCACTCTATTAAAATCAAAAGACAATGTCTCTCTACATGCAGAATTTATGCAAAAGGCAGTTATTTTGTTTGTACTGGAATCAGTTATTTGAGTGAGCTCTAATGCATCTGCTAGGAAAGAGAGACCCCTATAAGATATATGCTGGGACTGTGTGAGAAAGTCCGGAGAGTTGCATTCTGCAGTGGAACGCACGCGCTGAGACACAGCAGCGCCATCTTGGATTGATAGAGAGAGGTATCCCTAAGCGGAGATATCACTGGGCGGTTAGCTGCACCGGCACGAAGTGAACTGACACAGAGAGAGTGCGCCTGATTGGACTTTAAGGAGAGACTGGAACGCAGGATCTGGTGAGATCAGTCCATTTTTGGGGGGCACGTGTTTGGAAACAGAGGGGTGTGGGGGACGCCTCATTATACCCCTTTGCAATTAACTCTGCGTATCCCCTTTATACAAGATTTGGAAATCCGCTTTGGGAAAAATTTCACCCTCTTTAAGAGTGTAGAGACATTGATCAATTCGGAAAACTCACACATACAAATTTTGCCTTGCACAATCTCTGTTTTGTGACTGGGGGAACCTAATATAACCTGAGATATCCTTGGGAAAATTCCTATTAATGTGAACTAGAAACAAGTGACTATCCACCTGACTTTTAGAGAAATATTTTATGAAAGTATACGGATATATGTATGGTTCCTGGCCGGCCAGGTTTTAATGAATTGATTTAAGGAAAAATAAAATGTATATATTCCATATTAATTTGATTTTTAATTACACCTTTTAACTATTTATTTGATTTATGGTTATCCTCAAAAGGACCTTGGGGATCTAAGGTGTGATTAGGAGGATCAGATGGAGAAAACTTTCCTTTTAATCCCAAATTACTTCTTATTTTTTGGTATTTCAGTATGATGAAGCATATATACAGTACATGTTATATATTTCTATTTTGCAAGAGAATAGGGATTTAAAAAAAAGAAATCAGCTATATGTTGGCCCATATGTTTGAGATAGAGATGATCCTTATTACCATGTCAGGATGAGATGGGGCAATCTTAAAACTCATCTGACATTTGAAACAGAGTATCCTCTAGTACTGTCATACACTATATCTATTCTAATATTATAAAAATGATTATTAAAAAATAATTTTCTTTCGATTATAGATTTGAGACACACTAGTCTCATTAAATCCTATTATATGCTATTAATGACCATCTTATCACAACTATGTGATTCATGACTATCTTTAACAATGTAGATACCCAGAACATTTTAAATGTTTGAATGTATTTTGCTTTTGCTGACTCTTTAATAAAAATATAAGTTACAAAAAAAAAAAAAAAAGAGGAGGTGTATGGAAGTATTGTAAAAAGATGAATGTGAGCAAGCCCTATAAGAAAGCATTTTTTGGTTTAGTGTATTTGCATTTGTTTTTGGAACAGTAACACCAAAAAATGTACCGTATATACTCGTGCATAAGCCGACCCGTGTATAAGCCGAGGTACCTAATTTACCTAAGAAAACTGGAAAAATGTATTGACTCGTGTATAAGCCTAGGGGCCCCATGTCAGATTTCAAAATGTGAATGTGTAAATGTGTAATCATGTTTTATGGCATAGAAATCTATCTAAAACGATTTAAAAGAGTCAGAACTATTAGCTGGACAATTGCCACTTGTTTTCCCTGTGACCTCCCACCTGTCATGGCTGCTCAGAAGATCAATGAGGTGCTGCACCTAGGAAAGCAGAAAAAAGGTACCGTACCGTACGCTCCTTCCGCGGCCCCAACACACCTCCCTCTCCCATAGCGCAGGACTGTCTGTGCCTCTCCCATAGCGCAGGACTGTCTGTGCAGGTCCAGTGCAGGTCCAGCAGATACGCTCCTTCCATCAGTTCCATGCTGATCCATAAACATTTTCTGATGTTGAGTTTTTCATTAAGCTATTAAAGAATGGATGGCCCGACACCATGCAACGCACAACTGACACAATGCAGAATCTTCTGCAGCCTTAACAAGAGTGACTGTATTGCTGATGTCACAGGCTCCATTCATTACCTTGTAAACTCTAACACTGTAACGATCGCAGCCCGGAGAAGGTCCAGGAGCTCCGGGCGGCGCGTCCTTCCCTGCCGGCGTTCGCTCTCAAAATGGCGGCGCCCATGGCCGCCACGTGGGTAGCGGCGCCGGAAGGACGCGCCGCCCGGAGCTCCTGGACCTGCTCCGGGCGGCGATCACACAGACAGTCCTGCGCTATGGGAGAGGGAGGTGTGTTGGGGCCGCGGAAGGAGCGTATCTGCGGCCGGTGAGGGATTGACTACGGTATGACCCGCGTATAAGCCGAGGTCGAGTTTTTCAGCACATTTTGGGTGCTGAAAAACTCGGCTTATACGCGAGTATATACGGTAAGTGTTTTAAAGTCATTCATTTAGAATGTACTGTTGCCCTGCACTGGTAAAAAAGCGGTGTGTTTACTTCAGAAAGACTCTTGTAGTTTATATAAACAAGCTGCTGTGTAGCCATGGGGGCAACCATTCAAGCTGGAGAAAAGGCACAAGTTACATAAATAACAGACAAAACACCATTGTATTGGAAAGGGCTTATCCGTTAGGTACTATGTAACCTGTGCCTTTTCGCCTTTTTCCAGAATGAAATGGCTGCCCCCATGGCTACACAGCAGCTTGTTTATATAAACTATAGTAGTGTTTCTGAAGCAAATACACCAGTTTAGCAGTACAGGGCAACAGTAAATTATAATTTAATTACTTTAAACATTTTCATTTTTGGTGTTACTTTTCCTTTAAAGGTGCAGCTCAGTCATGGACAATTTTAAACGCATTGAGTATCACTATGGGGCAGCTGCTCCTCTGGGCTGGTACAGTAAGTTTAATTCTGCACAGTAAATCCACCCCACACCTTGAATCTGTTCAGATGCTTTTATTTGTAGCACGTACAAAAACAGTTGACACGTATACTTCAATAAAAACAGTACTACATCTTTTTCAAAAGTTCATAGTCATATTGAAAAAGGATAGAATTGACATTTGCTCAGACGGCACGGAATACAAATAAATACTGGAAATCTTTTCTGAATGCCTTTAATAAATACAGATTATCACATGATCTCTGGAGTTCTTTACATTATAGAATTGCATAAGGCAGAGCTACAATAAAAATGTCAAGCTCTAGATGGCCAGATTCCCAAATGTCCCCCATCCAGTTCTTTCAAGCTTGGTCCAAGCAAATGAAATGCAACATAAATAGGCCAGAAAGGCTGCAGAGCCATCCGACCAGGAGACACAAAGGGGCAAATTCACTAAGCGCCGAACGCTAGCGTTACTTCGCTAGCGTTTGGCATTTTCGTTACTGTGCAAATTCACTAACGAACGCTGGCGTAGTTTCGCTAGTGTTACTTCGCACCCTTACGCCTGGCGAAGTTTCGCTAGCGACGTAACTACGCAAATTCACTAACGCGTGCAGTGTACTGAACGCTACCTTTTATGCTAGACTTCCTTCGCCACCTCAGACCAGGCGAAGCGCAATAGAGTAGATAGGGATTGCTTCAAAAAAAGTCAACATTTTTTCTAAGTCCCAAAAAACGCTGGCGTGTTTTCTACATTATAGGCTGAAAAAGATTGAAATTTTTTTTGGGGCTCCCCTCCTTCCCCCCTACATTTCCTAACTCATGGCAACTTAACTATACAGTGGGCACATGTGTAGGGCAAAATAAAATTTTTATTTGATGTTTTGAAGGTTTTCTAGACATTTGTAGTGCTGATACGTATTCCTCCATTGAAATTTGAATTTGGCGCGTATGCAAATTAGTCTTCGCTAGCGTAACTTCGCTTTACTTAGCGAATCAACGCTAGCGCAACTTCTCAACCATACGCTACCCCTGAGCGCAACTTCGGATTTTAATGAATTTGCGAAGCACTGGCGAAACTACGCCTAGCGAAGTTACGCCTGGCGCAACTACGAATCTTAGTGAATTTGCCCCAAAGTCTGTACAAAAATGCAGCACAACCCAGACAAGTAATGAATTCCACTCTGTAGGCAGTTTACTGTGGGTTCTTCTAGGAGACAATGACATATAGACCCAATAGCTAAATCCACTACACAAGGGTGCTGTATTCATAAAGCAGCCTGGCTCCAACATGAGGATGAGATTATTTCAGAGCACTGCTTGGATATAATCAGGCAGGATTCTGAGCTGTATAAAAAGTCACTCTGATATGTTTGTAAGTAGTGTGGGAAACAACATACTGTATACAGGGCATACTACTATGCTTAAGCTACTGTATTCACAAGCTGACTCATGTCTAATGAAGATGAAACATGTTTACACAGCTTGTAAATGCAGAACTATGGCGGTAAAATGTGCTTAGTGTTCAATGCCTTATACACAGTGATTTGATATACTGCAGGTATGGGATCTGTAATCCAGATTGCTCAGGACCTGGTGCTTTCCAGATAAGATATGGAGATCCAAATAACAGAAAATCGATTAAGTTTACTAAAAACTTATTTAAACATTAATTAAACCCAATTGGAGTGTTTTTCCTTCGATAAGCATTAATTATATCATAGGATCAAGTACGGTTTTATGATTAGAGATAAATTAAATAGTTTAACATTTTAATTATTGATGGTTGATGGCCTTTCCATAACTTTCTGGATAACAGGTTTTCAGATAACGGATTCCATTCAGATAACTGTTGGTGAAATGACCAAAAAAACTGTGCTATACAGTATATACACACACAAGTTTAACCCCAGCAGTTAAAGAGGAGTCCTGCTTCTCTACACAGTATGTGGAAGCCAATCCCCTAAAAGCCTGCCAATTGCATTGCCAGTACACCTGGTGGTTACTGGTTGAAAATATAATTTTTCCCACAAGACTGCCAAGTGCAATTAAAGATTGTCCCTAGCTGCTGTATATTTCAGTCAGTCAGGGAAAGCAGTTATAAAAGATACACAACAGTGCCTCTAGAACAGAACCAGAAAGGATACTATGGCCTCTTGCCAGAATTCAGGATGATTCGCCTGCAGCCGACACTGAAGAGCAAACCCAAAGAACACACCATGGGACTTGCACCATGGAATTTAGGGAGCTGGCATACAACTACAGTGTCACATGTTGACTTCAATATTTAACCTTTGTAAAAATACACATTTCCCAGTCCAAACTGCTGCAAAGACACAACACATCAGCCCCTCTATCTCCGAGTGAATAGGCTGCGTCATATTTGGCTCATCATCTATAGGAAATCATATAATAAGAAAATATGTAACTTTAAATCCGTGTACAAAAACAGAAATTGTCAAGATGTCTTTAAAAAAACAATAAAAAAAGCAGTTTAAAAATAAAAAACACTTTGCCAGGGCAGAGATGTCCAAACAGTATTCATACCGTTATTAACTATGGCTCCCAATAGGTTAGACAGCCCTATACTGCAGGAACATAGAAAGATATGCCATTTCTCATAGCATATATAACGTATATAACGCAAGAGCAAATATATATATATATATATATATATGCTTTTGAATGTGAAGCCACAGTGAAATGTGTTGGCAGTAACAACTGGGTTAATCAAGGATTACAAAAATACTTATTTTGATGCAGATCAAGAATTTAAATACAGTGTGCATTTCTAAAATCAAAATCTATATAAAATATATAGATATGTATATATATATAAAAAGCATTTATCATTTCTGTCCATCAGATGTGCAAATAAGCAATAGCCTTGTGACGTTGTACATGCGGTTCATGTACCCAGATGAGACTGTACAATACACGACTGTGACCTCTTGTCACACAGCGCTTTTGCCTTTAATGTCCAGTTTGGCTAGAGATTCCACCTGCTTGTTCATGTTCTCTTCTGTAAAGGTTATATAAGAATACACCAGGCTTCCAGCAATACTGAAAAAAACGCAAAATAATTGGAATGAAAAGAGAATGGAAAAAATTAAAGAAAATGGGATTCTAAGAAACAATCTAATATGAATTAGACATTTTCAATGATTTTAAAAAGATATTTATCAGACTGGATTGTCAGCAATGGGTTTAGCAAATGCACCTGCTACTGCACACAGCTTGTCCGTCTGCCTCCTAATTCAATTCTGCCCTCTTTCTGATCCCAGACTACTCTGAACATAAAGATTACATATGAAAATATAACAGTGTATACACCCATTTATTGTACAGGTTACATAGTAAGTTAGGTTGAAAAAGGAAACTATGTACATCAAGTTCAACCTTTTAACTCTATTTAAACCTGTCTAACTGCTAGTTGATCCAGAGGAAGGCAAACAAACCCATTTGAAGTCATGATATGCGATCGGTTATCCAAAATGCTTGGCACCTGGAGTTTTCAACATAAGGGATCTTTCTGTATTTTGGATCTTGATACCTTAAGCCCACTACTACAATTTAAAATCATTTAAACATTAAAGGAACAGCAACACCAAAATGAAAGCGTCCTAAAGCAATGAACATATAATGTACTGTTGTGCTGCACTGGTAAAACTGGTGTGTTTGAGTCAGAAACTCGACAATAAGGGTAGGGACACACTGGGCGATTTGGGGAGATTTAGTCGCCTGGCGACTAATCGCAGCGACTTTTCTCCCCGAATGCTTCCCCTCTCTCTGCGCCTGGCTAAAATGAAAAATCGCCTGCGCTAATCACACGCAGCGATTCGTTTTCCGAAGTTGCCTCACGAGGAAACTTCGGGCGACTTCGGAAAACAAATCGCCGCGTGTGATTAGCGCAGGCGATTTTTCATTTTAGCCAGGCGCAGAGAGAGGGGAAGCATTCGGGGAAGATTGGTCGTGGAAAGTCGCGGCGATTAGTCGCCAGGCGACTAAATCTCCCCAAATCGCCCAGTGTGTCCCAGCCCTAAAAAAGCTGCTGTGTAGCCGTGGGGGCAGCCATTCAGAGCGGACAAAAGGAGAAAAGTCACAGGATACAAAGCGGATAAAAGATAAGCTCTGTGGTATACAATGGTATTCTTCAGAGTATGTCATCTACTTTGTATCCTGTGTTTGAATGGCTGCCCCCATGTTAAAACATTCTAGTTTTACCAGTGCAGAGCAATGGTACATTATATTTTAATTACTTTAATACACCTTCCTTCTTTGGTGTTACTGTTCCTTTAAAATTGGGAGTCAAAGGTACCATAAAATGAGGAGTCGTAGTAAAGGATTTATGTACCAACTCCACAGCCCTGGGATCAAGTACAAGGCACGGTTTGAAAATTCCGTTTTAAAATTTAGAATTTTTTGATTAAATGGAGTTTACGGGGATAGCCTTCCTGTAGTTTGTAGCTTTCTGGATAATGGGTTTCCGAATAACAGATCCCATACAATTACAGCTCCGCAGAATATATTGCTACGTGATAAACAACCACCACAACCATAGTATCCATATACTACTATACCATATCACTGGTATTGGCAGTGTATCAGCAGTGAGCTCTCTTCCAACCATGACTCCAACTCCCATAATGCATATTGCATGTTCAAGGATTAACAGAGTATAGAATCCAAAATGCCTTGCATACTTCTATTATTCTCCTCCTCATATCAAACAAGCATTTTACCTCCTGTAAGTCTCTAGTCAGGCAAACTGAGAAAAGAATACCAAAGCACAGACAGTACTGAATTTCAATGTATTTCAATTAAAATTTCATTTACAAATAACATTTAAATAATTCCAATAAATGAATATCAGAAAGTTGTTCTGAAATCAATGTTCTTCCCGTATGGAAGAAAAAGGAATTCTTGAATAGGGCTGTCCAAGCAGAGGCTTGTATAGGTTTTTCTTTTCTTTATAAAGACCTAGGGGCAGATTTATCAAGGGTTGAATTTTGAAGTAATGGGAGTAAAAAAAAAAAAAAAAAAAGCCCAACCAAAACTTTTTCTGTGGGTGAATAGGCTGTATTTGATCGTTCGAATCGAGGTAAGAGCGTATCTGAGAAAAAAAACAAAAAAAAACTTTGATTTTTCAAAGTCCACCAATCGACTCCAAACAGGAGATCCCCCATAGGCTACAACAGCAATTTGGCAGGTTTAAGATGGTGAATGGTCGAAGACGAAGTTTTAAAGAGACAGTACAGGATAAATTTCGATATTCAAATTTTGGATTTTTTTTCCCCCTAGTTGGAAGTACACAAAAATAGCTTGAAATTCAAATTTTTTTACTTTGAATTTTCAATTCGACCCTTGATAAATCTGCCCCCCTACAGTACTGAAAAACTGGAAAGTTCATTACTCCAGACTTGCATCTGAAAAAAAAGGGGTCCTCAACCCTAATAAAAGAAAATTAATTTCTAAGCAACTTTCCAACATACACTGGTTTTAGCGTTATTTTAAAATAAAACGATGTCCGGTTAAAACAATGTCACAGGAGTCGAGCCTTCATGATTTATCAGCAGGCTTGCAACATTGTTTTAGGAGTCAGAGCCATTAACGTGCAGAATGTATCAGTAAAATAGAATTGCAATTACATTTACAAATAATTTTAAAACCATTGGAAAGATGAAAGGAATGTATACGAGTTGCTGAGAAATAGATTTTCTTTTAGTGTACAATATAAAAGTTTTTTTGGTAAGGGACCCCTTTCAATACTTGCAAGGATGCCATTAACAAAATGAAAGAATATGCTGTACCTGATATTTAATCCCAGGAAGTTTGTCCAGGAAAAAATATAGTCTCCTCCAAAAAACATTCCAATGTAGGTTATGAAAATGTTCTGCGGAAAGAAGATGCGTTATTTAAAAATTAAAGAATGTCTTCTGTTATTATGGAGTATAACAAACATCACATGAAAAGAATATTAAATTACAAATAATCAAGGAAATGTCATTAATTAGAACAGTGACAGATTCCAGTTACAAATTTACACTTCTGTGCACTGAAGAAACTTTAATATAATGAGAGGAGTGGGACATAGTGGGCATATGGAACATGGTGTTGATTAAAGAACACAGATGGATTTCCTTTGCACCATTCAGTGCTTCATTCATGAGTCTAATGGTCCCTGGCAATACAACAAAATAAATCATAAAGGTAAAGCTAAAATGCTTTCCACTGAAAAGTCCTTAAAGAGATACTGACACCAGAAATTAAACTCTTTTTTACATCTATCATAATAGTCTGGTTTTCTGTTTTTTTACACTTATTTATTATTACATTTTCTGAAAATTTGCTTTGCAGTAAAAAATTAGATTTTTATGTTTTTTTCCCAATTTTTTTCATCCGATTTTCACAATATTTTCAGAATTTTCTCACGAAAACTTTGCGGTATTGTACGAAACCCAGCGCACATCAAAAAATCATTCGGACTTCTCCCATTGCAACCTCAACAGGTCTGAGAAGCCGGATTTTCAGATTCTGACTTTATCCTCTGGGTTTAATTAATTCCAAAAAATGTATGATTTTTTTTTTTTTTTTTAAAAGTCCAATTTTATAAAAATTAAAAAAAAAAATCAAATTTTTCATACCAGGAAGTGAGCTAAACAACCTACTGAAACATTGCCTTCTTCTTCAACACATGCCATAAACCGATGGTAATCCCAAGCAGGGGTGAATAGTGACACCACAGATCTCTAGACATGAGCTAAGCAATACAGAAGCCACCAGCAAAATACACAGAGCTGCAGACAGGGATAATGGCAGTCACTAGCATCCCCAAATATATTATTGAACCTGGGGTAGAGGCAAGGCATACAAATTAAAATTCACTTAAATTAAAACCTATAAGAAGCACAAGTCATCCACTGCTTCAAGGACACATTACACATACATGCCTAAATATTACACTTACTTTAATGCAACCAACTATTGTTGTTGTCAGGGCTGAATTATAATGAGTGCAAAGGACCGTGGAATACATTAGAATAAACCTGGAGGGAGGAAAACAAAAACAATAATGAGCTAAATGAATGCCTGTTGTTTTTATTTTTTTACCCCAAAGAAGCTCAAATCCATTTCCAAAACAATGTACAATTGCGAGTGCTAAGGCTATTGTCACAAATGACATCAGCCAATCCGCTTGCATCAGTGCTATCTTTGGGTCAGCACCAAGAGTGACTGTGTTAGCCTGGGTTCAGCCATACGCAGTGGATTTTGCCATGAAAATGCACATTTCAGTGCCAAAATCTGTGTCTGTACCCTGGCTGACACAGTGATTGGGTACAGACAAAGGAGAGTGCTGATGCATGCCAAGGGGCTGTTTTTATGCCTGCACTTTTATGCAAGCTGAGAAACAACCCAGATTGGCACCTACCTTAAGACTCCTCTTTTCAACTAGTATTATTGGTTGACATTGCCAGTGTCAGGGAGTTTGCACCACAGGAAAAAAAAAACAGGGAGTGTTCACATTTACACTACTTCTGTAAGCAAACATTGGTTAAGCAGGCAAAATTGAAAACAGCCTGTGTCCCATTGTTACCCTGACTGCAGGTATATGGAATAGAAGCATGGGATACAAATGGTACTTTTGCATCTATTTGCACCGACACTAAAGGGGTGCCATTTTGTCAGTGTCATTAAAAACTGGACTTAAACAGCAATAATTAATTTTAGTTGTTACACATTTTGAATCTCAGCATAAGAAATAAGAATAAAGCAGCATTCCCGAATGCATGCTTTTTTGTATTTTTTACCCCATGCACTTTGTTCACTTTCCTTAAAGGAAATCTTTGTTCACTTTCCTTAAAGGAGAAGGATAGTCTATTAACTTGGGGGTGACAAAAAGTAGGCACCCTCAAGTGGATGCATTTACTTACCTGACATCCCCGGCCCGGTGCTCTTATATGCAGAAAACTGCACCAACCCGACGTTCTTTCAGCAAACACCATGGAGTGGCCACGTTCTTCAAATTTCCTGGGGCAGACACATGCGCAGTAGAATGAAACAGCCGACTTTAACGTTGAAGTTCAACTTTTCACTCTACTGCGCATGTGCAGCCAGGGCCAGAACTAGGGGTAGGCAGAGTAGGCACCTGCCTAGGGCGCAAAGCTGGGGGGCGCCAGGCAGGCACCTTCTCTGCCTCTCCTACCCCCTAGTCCGGTCCCTGATTGCCCCGCTTGTCCTGTCCTTATTTTTGCGCTGCATCTTTTTTTCCAATTGGGGTTTTGCGCATGCGCGCGGTCCCGAGTGCATGCGTTCTTCTGCAAGCTCACATGCACGTTTTTACGCGCATGCGCGCCATTGTTGGGCGCTCGTACCGGCCACGCTGCCTGGGGTGCCTGACTGGGCTGGCCCGGCACTGTGTGCAGCCACGAAAAGAAAGAAGAAGCAGGACGAGGATTACTCCCTGGTGCTCGCTGGAAGAACCCAGGGCCAGTACAGTTTTCTGCTGATAGGTGCACTGTACCGGGGTGTCAGGTAAATAAATACAAAAGAAAAAAATACTTTCTTTCTCCTTTAAATGGATAACAATAAGGAAAATGAAAACAGAAATATGTCCTATAGATCTACCTATGTATCTAATGTGAAACCCTATAAAATGGGTTTACATGACACACTCTTACATGAAACAGAACATACCCCATGACACACGATAGAGTGAACTCCACAATGAAGAAGAAGTCACCCCATCCTTCATATTCCACAACCTGGGGAAACAAAAAAAAAATATCTGTAAGATATATCAATGCTGATGGCTCAGTAAAGACCAACTAAACAGCTAAATCAAAGCCCTTTTTGAGGAATGTAGCAATTATACCAAGGTTTGCTAGAAGGAAATAAGGAAGGAGCGTCCTGCTTAATCATTGTCAATACATTAGACAAAAAATGATGACCCATACAAAAATGTCTGTGGTGCCCTTAAGAAGACTGGGCCATAAAAATTCCCTTGGATGGTCACAGTTAAAAGCAGGACACTGAATAAAAGCTGTACCTTGTCAATATCTCCAGTGATGTATGCTATTCCCAGTGTAGGCAAAATCATGAATAATGCATTGTAATAAAGAAGACCATATTTCCCAAGTTCCTACAAAAGGTAAGAAAATGAAACTCCTTCAGATACATTTACACAACCAATGAAAACATTTTTTGAAAATATTTTTTAAATAGTAGCAAAAACTTGAATTCAAATGTTGATAAATCACCCCCTTAGTATCAGAGTCTCTGTCCCACAAGGTCAAATACCCTTATCTGGCTAACACTTAGTATTCATGCAGCTATCTTAGCTATGGGAGTAAAGGTGGCCATACATGGGCAGATAAAAGCTGCAGACAGACCAGGCAGCTTATTAGCCCGTGTGTGGTGCCTTCCGACGGGCTTCCACGATCAACATCTGGCCAAAAGTCGGGCAGATGTCGATCGGGCAGGGCTAGAAAACCCATCGGATCGCTGACCGCATCTGTTCATTGATGCGGTCCCGTGATCCAACCGCCTGTACTGCCTGCATTATGGTGGACATATCGGGGAGATAGAATATAAATGTCATAATATTAATAGATAATTACTACATGGCAGCACGGAAACCAATGCAACTAGCATCAGAATTTAATCATCAGCCCTGTAGCAACAGCTTATATTACAGGCCAACATCATTTTTTGTTTGATATTTAACATCTCAGCTTGCAAAGACTTAGTAATTATGTAAATCACACAGTTTATTTACAATTTACATAATTGCCTGGGTGTACATTTGACACTGTCACAGAGGATTCATTATTATTTTTTATATAGTATTATATTCTGCAGCAATTAAAAGGGGTTGTTCAACTTGAAACACCTTTTTCAGTAGAGTTGGTTTCAGGTTGTTCACCAGAAATATAATTTTTCCAATTACTTTCTATTTTCTATTTGAGATTGTTTTTTTTAATATTGAAGTGTAAAGTTTAATTTTTCACCTTCTAAAGCATCTCTGGGAAAAGGGGTCGTCGACTCTTTTCTAAATTGATACATTTGTTATTTTTGTCCCGGCTGAGCAAAATCCCTAAATTTCATTAAAGGCAACTGATAGAATTGATACAATAGTTGCTAACATTCCACAGCTACTGCTGAGAAATGTATTAACTAAATGTAGAAAACTGTAACAGTTCAGAATGCTCCTGGATCACTGAGCTGCCAGACTGAACCCCTCAGAGAGAGGAACATTAAACTTTAACCTTAAATTTTGGGGAAACGGTAAAAAAAAAACTGTTTAAGGTGATCTATTTGAAAACAGCTCAACTGAAATAAAGTGTTTGGAAGGTGAACACCCCACTTAAAATTATACATTATGTATTACCGGTTACATATACCACTTTGTTTCCTAAACTTAGAATTTTAATGAATGCAATTATGTGAGAAGAGTACTTGACTGTAAGGGATTAAGGTGAATTTAGAAGCATGAATCTGATTACAGGGAATTTGTAGGGGAAAAACCAGAGGAATGCTGTTCTATGATCCTATTTTCACAATGACTTCCCTATGGTGACTACACCCTGCAACCTACTGTAGATGCCCAACAGGCCACAGCCTTACATATGATATCAATTATTCCAAAATCTTTACCTTTGAATCGAGTTTTTGTTTTACATAGGCCCCATTTGCAGCTGTTAGAACATCATTCACCAGGATAAATATGTACCCCTCAAGGTCGAAAGCCAGATCAGCACTAAAGAAATAAAATAATTATGGGCCATGAAAACCCCTCTTGGCAGGGTATAGGCACTAAAATGTCTTATGTTTACACATCAAGAGAGAATACGCCTGAACCAGTTTGTTCACCTATCCGCTGCAAGAAAAGGTTTTTTTTCCTTTTAAACGCAAAACGCATGTCTCCACTCAAAAAAAGATACTGGTTCCAGCATTGGCCAGAATTCAGCATTAAAATAGAGATAAAGTTTGCCCAGTGTATATAAATACAGTTTTCATGACAAGGTCATTTGTTTAATGCAGCAAGCTATGTCAGGACATGAAGCATACATTTTAATAACTAGATCAGCAATAAGGGGACTTACCTGGCAGCTATAAATGCTCCAATTATCATAGCAAATACGGTCATCTGAATGCTGTGGGAAAATGTTTTCCTGTACAAATGATAAAGATATGTTCATGCAAAAATGCTAATTATTTTATGGAACTTGATATATTTTATCATATTAAGGAAAAACAAAGCAGGGAAAAATACTAATTATCTACTTAAATTTGTAAATCGGAGGACAAGTAGATTCTGCTATCCTTTATAGGGATTCTTACTCAATATCCTTATTCAAGATCAGTTGTTTAACTAGACATTACTGGGCTCTATAGTGAAATAAGATTTAGCCACTAACAGATTTGAAAAAGACACATTGGAATAAATTTCTTTCAATAACTAGTCTGAAGAATGTGACATTTCTACTGAACCATACAGAATGCATGAGTGTACATTTTATCTTCTAGCAGCTAGCTATTCAGTGAGTTCTTTACAGGAGACAATGATCAGCCAAGGGTCACATATAAATACCACAGATATGATCAAAGGAAGGAGGAAAAACCAAAATGAACTGGAACACTGTTTTAAAAAAAATATTTTGAATGGAATGATGACAGTACAGTGATTATTCAAGAACACAGGTAAAATGTGCTCTGTATGTTTTCTACATAGAACTTACTTTAGCAAGAAACCTTCAGCCATCATTGTAAACAAGATAGAGAACCGTCGAAGTACTGTGAACATTGGAAGACTGCAATATTAAGAAGAAATATATATTCTATCATACAAACATATAAACAGTTTCTGTATGAAATGCTGTTACTTTAAAAAGTGTTGCCCTGCACTGGTAAAACTGCTGTGTTAACTTCAGAAGCTATTGTTTATATAAATAAGCTGCGGTGTAGCAATGGGGGCAGCCATTCAAAGGAGAAAAGGCTGACGTTACACATCAGATAAGCTCTGTAGAACATAATGGTGTTATTTGTTATCCACTATTTAACCTGTGCCATATAGCCTTTTTCAATTTCCACCATTGCTACACAGTAGCTTGTTTATATGAACTAGTAGTAGTGTTTCTGAAGCAAACTGATATTTTACCAGTGCAAGGTAACAGTACATTATATTTTCATTACTTTAAAACACTTGAATTTTTTGGTGTTACTGTTCCTTTAAGACTAAATACCCGAGCATTCAGACAATACTGTTTAGCAAACCATTATCTGAAAACGATGCAGTATTACCGCTGCAGAACATGGAATCCAACAAAAGTAATTAGCAGACTGATGGATATAAATCATAATAGTCCACTCCAATGTGGTTATAATATATGTAAAGATCAGCACTAATTAGAAGTGCTAAAATACTTTAAAAATAGTTTTGGATATAAGGTTTCCCTTTAAGTCTGTGTTCAGTTCAGTCCAGTTTATAAGGTATTCGGTATATAAATACACATACTTGAGCTTCTTTGTGCTGAACAATCCTGTTATTTGATTCCCAGAATACAGAAGAGGTAGAGGAAAAATCTGGAATATGAAAGAGAAAAATAAATTAAAAAAATGTAGTCGTCTGCTACAACCTAAAAGCAAATGGTCTCCAAGCAGGTTCGATTCTTAATAACTGAAGATATCAAAGCAATGGGAGTCAGCAAAGCTACCAGTTTGGTTAAAAAGGTCTTTGCTAAATAAGCTCAGTAAGAGTGACTTGCTTCTGAGAAAGTGGTGAGATGCCACGAAATGCTTAAAGTATATGATCCAGGGTTCAATGTTTTTATGCACTAGATTCGGTCAAAGATGGATTATTAAAAGTCAAATTTTATGAATTAATATGCCGTCTCCTGCAGCTCCGTGTTTTTTGATTTTTCTAAGTGTATGTGTGCCTGTGGGGGACAGGTTACATGTGTAGTACGGAGCTGTGCGGAGGAGTGTTGCCCCCCCCCCCAAAATGGACTGTTATCAATTGCCACTAGCCAGGAAACTATGATGGGGAATGTCCAGCTGTTCTGAACTGCAATTCCCATCACTCCCAGCCAACAGTTTGATAAGCTTCCTGTGTTAGGTAATTAAAATCAGGTACAGTGCTGCAAGATGCAGTATGTGCACCCTACAATGGTTAACCCTCTGCCATAAAAGATAATTACATCACATTCCGTAATAGCAGTGACATAAGTCTTAATATACATGGTAAATAAACATGGCTTATAAATTCATTAATTGCCAACAAAACGAACACTTTATGATAGTGCCTCTTCTTGATGTCTATTGATGTAGATTTGCAATTCCGTTTTCATAAAAATACTTGTAACAACAGAAAATAAAGAGTCAAAACTTTTCTTATGCAAACCATTCACTAGCCTGCTGGGTTGTGATAGGAGGGATCAAAGAAATGTTAAACTACTGGCTCATTTCTGGGTGGAATGGGGGTAGACTTTCCAGTAAAAGAAAGTAATTAGATCCATTGGCACACAAGGCAAAAAATAGCTATTTATATCAGAATTAAATCACATTTTTGAACAGTTTTCTCATTAACCATTCTTTTCATGTTGTTTTCACCCACAAGTAACCAAATTACATGCATTGTGCAAACCAAAAATTTTCACAAATGATCACCTCCAAGATATAAACGAAAGAAAAGCAAGTTGCTTAGAATTACATTTTCTTTCATTGTGCCAAAAATTAAAACCTTTTTTCTGTGGAGGTCCTTTAACCAAAAAGGCCGAAGTGAAGAGTAAGAACACATGAAAATAAAGAGCCTGCATGCACAGTACTTGTCTGTAAAATATGTTGTTTCTGTAAGTGAAAAGTTGCAGGACGTAACCTGTTGACACACGTATTATCTGTATGTGACCTAAGGTGAGTCATGTCACATTGCCTCAAGCATGAAATGTACAATTCTTCTACTGTTCTAATGTTAAATATTAAATAATAATATCACTCATGAACACATTTTTCATATGAATGAAGTGTTTATATTACATCATGTAAATTTTAGGCCGCCAGCTGCCTGTGACTCCCAGAACTCACCATTGCGCACACACATAAAAATACTAGTGTGAATGAGGCATAACAGAGAGTTTTCAAATTTGTATTTTTTAAGGGTTTTATCTGTGCACAGAGCTTTAAAGATACGGTAGACAGAGAAAGAGTCTAAGTAATACTGCCATAGCATTATATGTATTTCTTAAACAGTGCTGCAATGAATATAAACAAGGTGTGCCAACGTACCTTTCGAGGTATGTGCCTGTCAAAATCAGGGAAATGAACAACCCTCAGCGCCTTTCCCACCCATAATACCACCAATGTGGCCAACATCTGCAGAAAACAAAAGAGCATTCAGTGCTGCCAACATATGAGACTGATAATGAAATAAGGAGAGCAGTTTAGCAGCAGTGTTTCACTGACCTGGCCAAGTCCCACACATAGCGAGGAGGGAAACCTGCAAGAAAAAACACATTTATTCTATTAGTATATATATATATATAAAAAAAAACCACAATATTTTGGCATAGGGGCATGAAAAACAGACCTTCATCTGGAGTGTTTTTCCGTCAAATAATAAACCTTTCTTTTCGTGCATTTATATTTTTTGTTTGCCAATTCTTTAAATCCTAGGAGCGCTGTACTTATACATCCAGACCACAAATGCTTTCCAGTGAAAGGAGATCTTTTGTACTAAAATAGATAAGACAGGGGTCGACTATAGCCCAGGTAATACAAGAAAGGACTAATTATGCTGTTCTCTGAGGTAACCTTATTACAAACACATAGCCTCTGACAAAATCTCCACTTCTGGAGTCTAAATCCTTAAAGGAACTTTGTCTGAAGTACTATTTGAAATCTCTATTGCCACTTTGTCAGATCAAATGATATTGAAAAAGATGTGCTTTTTTGAGTGTGAGAAAAACTGAGATTGGAGTCCATATGGCATTCTATAGGACAGTTACACCTGGCCCAATGAAGACCACTGGTTGGCCCTAGGCTACATGCAAAAATTAGTAAATTAAGAGGTTACTTAGCAGCTGTGACAGATCTTAGAATAAGTATCTTAGTGTATTTATGTAGCAGTGCTAGAACCCACAGGGGCTAATTTTCCAGATCAAAGCAGCAACCTATTATCAGGCTTGGAAAAACATCCTTTCAGGAATCCTTCACAAAAAAAGGAATTTCAAACCTTGTTGAAAAATATGTAAAGGAACATGCATATTTGCATTTATACATACGTTATTTATATGTTATTGTATTAGGCTATTGTATAACAGTCGCTATGATAGCATGATTTTAAATTCTTTTTGTGATGAAAAATTTGACCTGCAAGGTAACAGATTTATGAAAACACTGCAATATCCAGTGACCACAAACAAGCAAATAAAATCTAGCAACCAACCTCTGATGGGCCAACCAGATTGACATCTGCTCAATTTTCAGCCAGATATCAAACAGGCAGGTTTGAAAATCCCCAAGGCAAGGACTACATTTGCTTGTTGATGCGGTATTCGGCCCATATGGCCTCTATCCCCATCATAGTGACGATCATTTTGCCCACTGGAGCAACCCGATATCCCCCCCAAAGTAGGCTTATCGGGGAGATATTTATTTCGAGATTGACAGATATTTTACATCCACATTTACTTTGTGGCCCCTGACAAGTGACCTGTATAAGAGCATCACTATGACTGGAAATGGCTGGTGAACTGGGTATAAGGGTGGCATAAGGATCATCGGTGCCAGAAAAAGCAAACATGTTCAAGCATAACTGAGCGTTACCTAGTACAACTACTGCACCCATCGGACAAACTAAAATTTTCAGGGGATGTGTTTTCTGTGCAGATTACCCTTTTTTCCTATGCCTTAAAATACTAAAGAGAAATCCTCCTTATGTATGAAACAATACACAGTGGTCAGGCACTGTATTTTCCAGATGCCTTGCAGGAACTCTACCTATAAAACGGTTTATAAATATTTTGGTTCTGTACAGAGTTGGCTGAAAAAAAAAAAAACTATGTGAGCAAAGTACCCTGTTTTTTGTAACTATGCAAGGCTCTGATGGAGCCACTGGTAAGAACCTAAAGTGGACAGACACACGAGTGTATTCCTGTATGCTGGGGGCCTCGAGGAGATTTCTACTTGCTGGATGTAAGTGACCATTACTCCAGGACATTCTGGAATAGCCTCTGTCATTGATGTATAATCAATCACATCTCTTATAGGTTGTGAACTCTTGCAACATTGTCAGAAACCAGGTCATCAATAATAAGCAACAGTCTTACAGAGCATGTAGCTGCTGTTCCTAATAATGAATGCAACACACCGCTTGTTAAATAAATACATAGACGGGAAGCTGAGTTTATTTACCCCAAGGGGCTGATTGCAACACTTCCATTGGCTACTGCTTGTTGTCTTGCCCCTGCCTGGTCCCAATTAGCGCCTGCCTGCTGTCACCTACTGACATGGACTTCTCACATTAATTCTCCAACAATATTGTCAGATATTATTTCAGGTGGCCAGAAAAAAAAAGTGTAAAATCCAGGAAAATGTAAAACCAGGCACATGCATTATATATTGGTGGGACCACAGAAAATACAGTAAATTGCACGAAAGCTTCTAGTACGGGGTTGTAAAAGTGAGGTTTTACTGTATCAGAAATCCAGCAGCATACCCCCAAAACAAAAAATATATATAGTATATTAAAATATAATCGTGTTAACTGTATCTGACTTGGGCTCTTAATTTCGCCTTAAAACACGTTCCTGATAGAAATAAAACAATTAATGGCAGTCTCCACATCCAGGCAGCATCCCTCAGAGCCCAGGGTAGCTACTAGCTAGTTACACATTGACTCAAGCTGCTCAATGAACTCACTCCCTCCCTCTCCGACTGAACTTTGCCTCCAAGTTGCACAAGAGGCAAACTGTCCCTCTCCCCTGCAGGGATCCCGCTACCTGCGATTGGTCAGCACGCTCTTGTTCACCACCACGATGAAAAACGAGCTCACACCGTAGAAGACGGCTGCCAGCAGCTTCATTAGCACCGTCATCGTTTCGGCCGCCAACCCCAAACCCTCATCCCTGTGTGCTGGGGGACTCGGAGAAGCTTCTCCTTTAACCCGAGCATGCTGACGTCTACCGACTTCCGCCATAGCAAGGGGGCAGTGTAAGGCAGTGGGAAGAGGCGGGCAGGGGGCGGGGCTAATATATGCGGGTGGAAGAGGGTTGGTAATGTGAGACTGAGACGGCGTGAGTGGGCATTGGAGGGGTGAGGTATATAATAGATTCATTCTGAGCCGGAGGAGTTGCTGAGGGGCAGCCTAGTCCTGTGTATGCCTGCCTTTAACCTCAAACTATTGTAAAATGCTATCTTTACAAGTGGATATATGATGTATTCTCATAAAGAGATACATTTTCTTACTCAATCTACAACAGCAATCCATTTCTTAAATTGCAGTTGGAATAGAATTAGTGTGAAAATATTTTAAAGGAAAACTATACCCCCAAAATGAATACTTTTCATATCAATCATATTAAATGGCATGTTAAAGAATCTTACCAAATCTTACATCTCTTGCCTTGAGCCACCATTTCGTGATGGTCTGTGTGCTGCCTCAGAGATCACCTGACCAGTAATACTACAACTCTAAGGGCAAGGTCAGACGTGGCGTTTTTGCAGCGTTTTACGTTATGTTTTTAAAAAAGAAGAGCCAGGCGTAAATACGCATAAACTGCACTACCACTGAAACTAATGGAAAATGCACTATGGCAATTCACACAGAGCGCTTGCAAGCTGAAATCCGCCACAGGACGCCAGTATTGGCGTTTTTTAGCAGAAACCACACTTTGCGTAAATACGCAGCGTATTTTAAATATGGCGTCCAAATTCTCAATGAGAACAATGAAAACAATGAGAAGTGCATGTTGGGAAAAGAATCCTACATGCTGAAAAACGCATGTTGACAGTCGCATATGGTTTCAGTGGCGTATTTACGCCTGGCTGTAAAAACAGCAAAAACGCCACCTCTGGCCTTGCCCTAACTGTAACAGGAAGAAGTGGTGAAGCAAAAGACAGAACTCTGTCTGTTAATTGGCTCATGTGACCTAAGAAGTATAGTTTGTTGTTATGTTTGTGTGCTCAGTGAATTTTACGATCCCAGGGGACGGCCCTTCTTTTTTACCATTTAGGATCACCCAATGGCACATACTACTAGAAAAGTATATTATTATGAAAATGGTTTGTTTACATGAAGCAGGGTTTTACATATGAGTTGTTTTATGCAATATCTTTCTCTAGAGACCTACATTGTTTGGGGGGTATAGTTTTCCTTTAAGTAAAATCAAAAAAGTATAGTAAGCAAACTACTTTTGGTTAGCTGAGATTTCCCTTTTTTTTACTGCAGCCTTTTGATGAAGAATAGGGTTGGCATCATAACTTGATTTGCACATGTTTTATAAACCAAAACTGCATTTAGTTGTTTACACACCTTATACCTCCCTTATGTCCTGAGGCAAGGAGGACAATGTTCCTGATAGATTTTGTTGCTGGCAGAAGGTGTTATACTACTCTTGCACATGAGCTTAAGGAATCGAGGATGTGTATGTAACATAGCCCTAAAACACGGGATTAGATGGTACCGTACAAAATAAGATAAAAAGGGAGAAAGTGAAGACAAAAATAACCAACAAATACAGTTGTGAAAAAATATGTACACCTCATGGCGATTTTGAACATTATTTCAGTAACACTGAAGGTAATATAATGATAATATAGCCATATCATGTATCATGTACATTTTGCAGTCCAAAAGTATAACACTAAACGTTGAAAGAACCCAAGATTCTCTCTTCCTCTGTTCTAATTATTTACACCTAAACTGGTGCACAAATTTAGCACTTCCTAACTTGTGTCTCAATGACAGCTTGGAAGGTGCACAGTGTAAAAAAACATGGCTTGTGCCTTTTACTTTGTATCCTGCCACAATCAGTTCTACTATATTTTGTCCATTGATGTTTTTAATATTATGATGTCATGCATGGTGATGGGCAAATCTGACCTGTTTTGCTTCGCTAAAAATTCACAAGAAGTATATGGGATCTCTGCCAAAAGCCAATTAAGTTTTAGAAACTTTGTATCTTTTTCTGGCTTCAGTGCAGGTGATCAAAGAGAAAGTCGCGACATTTCAGTAACAATTCGGGACTGCGGGTTGCGCTGTCAAAATTGGGACTGTCTGCGAAAAACAGTAACAGTTGGGAGTTATGATAATGCAATTGCGATTTTTTTTTCCACGAATCACAAAAAAATTTTGGTTTTTCTACTTTTCTAAAAAGCTCTAAATATTTGAGATTTATCAAGTGAAAAAAAACAGCTAAAGCCTTTGTAAAAGTTGTTGACGTGCTGTAGAAATCAATGGGAGGAGCATTAATTCTATTGGACCATTTTTAAACTAATCAGAAGTTATAGAAGTTACTTTTCAACACAAAATCTGCAGCAAGTAGCATTTTAACTAAGGGTTGGAGAGACCTGTTGTTATGGAACCGGTTTAGGTATTAATTGTAGTAGTAAATAATTATGTTCCCCAAGTTACTCTTTTAAAAGAGGGATGGCCATATTCCTAATATGGGGTCTACTTTTGGTTACGGCATCAAGATCTACAACCTCAAGCTTTCACATGGCCACAGAAACTGTAACTTTATGTATAACACTGAGAGGAAACGTTTATATTTCTATATATTTATAGTAGGAAGGAGTGAGCAGGGTCATCTAAGTATTGGGCTGCTGTACTTTACTGGTTATCAGCTTAGCTATCAGGATTTACTGACAGATCTTGATTTATCTTTTGGGAATTTCGGACTAATTCTGCTGGTTTTGTGAACAAGCATTAGTTTAAGTAAATGCAAAAGCACAGGCCTGCAAGGAGTATTCAATATGCAAGAGTTTTTATGCAGCACAAGCTGCCTGAGAATTTCATACACTTCTGTTGTAATACAATGCTGCCTTTACACAAGTGATGGGTGAATTTGTCCAGTTTCGCTTAGCCGAAAAAGGTGACTTTGGAAAACGAAGTGCCACGTGTGCTTAAGCGCAGACTACTTTTCATTATAGTGGACAGGAAGTCACGTGAAAGCAGTTTGGGGAGATTGTCGCCCAGAAGAAGAGGAGATTAGTTGCCAGGCGACTAAATCTCCCCGAATCTGTTTGTGTGGACTGACCCATATTGTCAGCATAAATCAGGGTGTTGCTCTAACAGCTCATCCAATTAATGGTTTTCTTTTCAGTAAAACGATAACTATTTAACTAACTCTATTAAAATACATTATCTGGTCTGAGCACTTTTTGAAAAAAGAAACCCCTTAAAATAATGTGACCATAACATGGATCTCTGCCCAACTGCTCCTCTTCTGCTGCGCTGCCTGCACCCAGAATCATTACCTCCACTTGGGTGCAGACATGGCAGATTTCTGCGCTGAAATGTGAGATTTTGCATTTTGCGGCTTAATCCACCACACCTGCTGCGCAGCAGGAGAAGAGAATTTTATGTGAACAGTTGATGCAATATTTTATTTATTCATAATACAGGATTCGGTTCGAGATTTGGCCTTTTTCAGCAGGATTCGGATTCGGCTGAATCCTTCTGCTCGGCCAAACCGAATCCTAATTTTGCATATGCATATGGTTTTTGGTTCAGTATTCGGCCGAATTTTTTTTTTCGCAAAAAAGTGGATTTGGTGCATCCCTACTGAATATATAAATTAAGATTTGGATTCAGTTCAAGATTTGTGCCAATCTTTTCTGGATTATTTGGTGTTCCGCTGAACATCAAACACTTCAGAAAAACTGTTTATATAAACAAGCTGCAGTGTAGCCATGGGGACAGCCATTCAAGCTCAGGATACACAGAAGATGGCAGATAACTTCTGAAAAATCCCATTGTATACTACAGAGGTTATCTGTTACTTGTGTGTATCCTATGCCTTTTCTCCTTTTTCAGCTTTGAATGGCTGCCCCAATGGCTACACAGTAGCACTTTCATCTTTTAGTGTTACTGGTCCTTTAAGTGCATGTCACCAAGTATGGCCTCAGGGCAGGCATCATAGTGCTTGCTACGAGGTTTTTTATTTTCACATAATAGCATTGTTTACTATTGTTATTGTTTTCCGCAAACTCAATAAACACTTGCAACAAAGATTACTGCGTAAATCTACTCTCACTACTACTATGTTGGGTTAGACTGGGTCTATTTGAAGTTCAAGTACAGGAGAAGACGAGAACCTTATTGAATCTTATGCTACAATCTTATGAGTGAAATTTTTTGCCAGGTTTCGCCACTAAAAAGCATGTCAAAAAAGAATTGTCGGCCAAAGGCTGCAATGCATCTGACAAATCACTAGTGTTGAAGAACCCATTTCATTATTTCATTTTTGTTTTTCTTACAAGCAATATCAGTATAATTGGAATTTGTTTTTAAACTAATAGAAAACCTTAGTGTATGAAAGGCACCTTTTATGAAAGGCATATGGAATATAAAGAATGAAGATACGCAGGTTTGGCAAGATGAAGCTATGCAGTTTGACCTGAAACCCAACCCTTATAAAAATGTATAGTAGATAGGATTAGTAACAATGTAAATATTGTATAGAAATTACTCTCTTACATATCAGTGTTTCTTGACTGCTCAGTAATGAATAAATAAATCAAAGCATGGCGGTATAGCTGGCCATAGACACAAAGATAAAGTCGTACGAAACGAAGATTTGTACGATTTTTGGATTGTGTGTGGTGTGTCTCCACATTTTTCATACCATGGCGATGGGTTGTTTAGTCGATCACAATGGTTAGAAGATTTCTGTCGGCCTACGATAATATCTCTGCATGTATTGCCTATATGATGTAGGGATGCACTGAATCCAGATTCAGTTCGGGATTCGGCCAAGATTCAGCCTTTTTCAGCAGGATTTGGCCAATCCTTGTGCCTGGCCGAACAAATCCTAATTTGCAAATGTAAATTAGGGGTGGTAGGGAAATCACGTGACTTTTCTTCACAAAAGAGAAAGGATTTTCCACTTTTTCCTTTCCAGCCCCTAATTTGCATATGCACATTCGGTTCGGTATTCGGCCGAATCTTTCACCGGGGATTCGGCCGAATCCCAAATAGTGGATTCGGTGCATCCCTAATATGATGACATCAATGGATGTCCTATTTGTCAGACATAACATTGGTATGATTTCTGTCTGTCAATTCATAAGTAGAACATCGTCTAGTTATTTTTACTACTTTATTTAATCGGAATGGTTATTGGTAGCTCGGTAGGTGCCACAGATTGTTTATTGCACGAGAATAAAATCTGCATGTCCATGGCCAGCTTTAGACAGAAGAGATATGCATGTTATCCATGCAATAGTGCACAAGCATACTTCCCAACATTTTGGAAACAGAAAGAGGGACAAAAATATTTGCGAGCAGCAATTTTTTGACCACCCCCTTTTTGTAGCCACACCCCCTAATTACCATGTCCATTTTACAAAACTTGGCAGATTATGAAAGTTTGAACACATTTCTGTGGTTTTTATGTGTTATTACAGTTTTGCAAATGAAGGCGAACACACCAGGAGATTAATTGCTAGCGATAAATCGCTGCTTCTCTGGGCAGCTAATCTCCTGCACTCTCCAGTAAAAAGCTTTCCAATAGGCAATAATGTGAATCGCTGGTGGTAAAACACATGTGTCGCTCCAGTCTCCCAAAATCGCTACAAGAGGAAACTTCAAGCGATTTTGTGAGACTGGAGCGACACATGGATTTTATCACCAGCGATTCACATTATTGCCTATGGGAAAGCTTTTTACTGGAGAGTGCAGAAGATTAGTTGCCCAGAGAAGCAGTGATTTATCGCTAGCGATTAATCTCCTGGTGTGTCACTGCCCTTAGCGGTGAGTCTAACTTCTTATCCTTATCTAAAACTGTTACAAAAGTATTTTAACTATTCTGGGCTCTCTGCCGAAAGCCAATTAAATTAGAAACTTTGTTTCTTTTTCTTGCTGTTCAGTGCAGCAGATCAAATAGAAAATTTGGACATATCAGTATAAATCCGTGACTGAGGGTTGAGCTGTCAAAAGCGGCACTGTCCCGCTCAAAACGGGACAGGTGGGAGGTATGCACAAAATGTGTGAGAGTGAAAAGCACACACATAAAAACTGGTACTCCCTAAAAACCATAACCATTTGAAATTTAATTCACCCATTGGAATTTGTCTTTAAGGAGCACCTCCACTGCCCCTGATCTGGCCACAAAACTCATCTGCCCCTCCCCCTGCCACCGCATACCTGCCCTGTTCTGTTAACAATCGAGGAAGGGGGAGGTCTGTGAGAGCAGTGTCTGTGGGGAATAGTTCTTGGCCCAGTCCGACCCTGCCTTGGCCTATTTACTGGATTCTGCTTTTGTCTTACCATGACTGGTTTCAATACCTTGCCACTTCACCAAACCCTTTGTGACCCCAATAACCAGTGATACCCAGTAAATGGACTCTAGCCTCCATTTACTCAGCGATTGTTTCCTGACACATATATAGCTGCTTACAGTCAACTTAATTAAAGTAGGGCATAGATAGATAAGGACTGCTAAAATCACATGTACTAGACCCTGTAAGTGATAATTTTCCAATACAAATTGCAAAATTGCAAACATGGCTCACAAAGGTAGTTGGTCCTTGAAATTTATGGCTATGTCAATCCAACAGTTCAGCATGTGTTGATGAAACATGCAAGCACAGGGAACTGTGCAAGACTTTTATTTTAGGTAAAGTGAATTAATAAGAAAGGATCTACCAGTAGGTGTCTCTGTGCTACAAAGTATAATATGTGTTTAACTGCAGTGTTTGCTATAAAGGGAGCTGAATGCCATCCCTGCTCTATGCCATGCAAAACACACAGGCACGTTTTAAATAAAACGATTGCTTTTACTAAAGCATAATATGAAAACATTTAACAGATTTTTATAAAATAAGATTAAGTTCATGAGCCTATTCTGCATCTGTTCAAAAAATGTTGATGTTAAGTGGCTATTTCCTCACAGGCAGAACTGAGGGAATATGTGCATTGGCCAAAACTGTCCTTTTTTCTGATTCCCTCCAGTCAATTATAAATGTATTGCCAGGTAAGCCCACCTTCTGAGGCACTACCTGCAAAATGCAGTCGCGTATTTCAATCAGGTTCTCATCCTTATACTAGGACTTCATGAAAGTGAAAAAAGCACCATTTTATAGTACTAGATATTCATATGTTTTATTCCCGAGTTTTTTAGGATACATGACTAAGAAACACAGGAAAAAATCAAATCTGCCAAAAGACATTAAAATATTAGTCAAGAATATGGTGCAATCGTTGACTAAAAGGGGTAGTTTGTACCCCTGATATGGTGATAACTAAAACATAACAAATATTTTCTCTTAAAATTATTTTAACTTCATACACAGAGCATAAAGCTTTTATAGGCAAAAAATCTAAAGCCTGCACCTTAACTATTTTAAAATGATTCCGAATTAAAATGTTTTCTAATGTATGTCTACACACACACGGCTTTTTATTGATTTGTTGTTATTTGTTGTAACACCCCACACTCACAGCAGATCTATTATTAAATTAAATATATATTATTTTATAAAAAAATATATAATATAATAGCAGCCTGTAGATTAAACATTTCCTACAGGCATCTATGGTTTAATGGTGCCTATAGTAAAGAAGGAATTGTACCTATCCAGTAGGATCAGTCCTTGCTGTTGGAATGCTGATTATGGGAAAAGCATTGGTGTAGGCTGTGCTAGAAGTGGAGACCTTTACAGGCCCTTTTTCAGTGTCATGACACGTTCTCTCTTCTGAGGAATGCTCTGTACCTTTTGTGATTGCAAAGTCTTCTGCATAAGTAAAAGGAAAGCTTTCAGGACATTGGTTATCTTTTCTTATTTCCTGTTCAACACAATGTATTTCAGCTAATCTCTTCATCTTGAAGTCAGGCTGTCTGGAATATGTTTCTAAAGGTATTTTTGCTCTTTTGCTTTCAAACTTTACAGGTCTTGCTGTGAGAGGCTTCGGAGAGCAAACGTGTTCCATCTTTCGCCCTGAATCAGGCCTATCAGTGTACTTATACATGGTTTCAGAAAAAGCAACGCAGTGAGAATTATTGCTTGGTGAAGAACTGGGATGACTTTGCGGAGGTGTTAATGGTTTGGAGATTGCTATATAGGAAAACTTGTGCTTTTCTCCAACCATAGACAGAGGGTGATTTTTTTGTTTGGGGAGGCTAAAGGTGTCCATTCAATACATGGGCAGACCTAAAAATAATTAATTGATGTAAAATATTGGTCTTCTGAGCACTTCTGCAATTTACTTCAATATTCTTTCTATATTATTCTATTGGTTTGTGAGATTTTAACTAGGGATGCACCGAATCCAGGATTCGTTTCGGGATTCGGCCAAATCCTTCTGCCCGGCTGAATCAAATCTGAATCCTAATTTGCATATGCAAATTGCGTGACTTTTTGTCACAAAACAAGGAAGTAAAAAATGTTTTCCCCTTCCCATCCCTTATTTGCATATGCAAACTAGGATTCTTTGGATATTCAGCTGAATCTTTCGCAAAGGATTCTGGGGTTCGGTCGAATCTAGTGGATTTGGTGCATCCCTAATTTTAACTAGTTTAAACAGTTTAACTGCTTATAGCAGGCTTCAGATCAGCAGCTTTCTATGAAGCTCTCTTTGAATGTCTAGGGTTGCTAGCGCCAACTGACTCAATTAAAAAATGTACATTAAAATTGTATATCTCCACTAAATCACTAAAAACAGAAGCAGCATGATTAAGGTTATTTTCCCCTTTACCAAATACCTACTGAAAGGTTAATTACTGTGTAATTTGGCCATTCACATCATATGGATGGTTTAAAGGGGAAGTTTACTTTTTAGTTAACTGTTTATAAGGTCTAGAAACTTATTTTCATTTGAAAAAAAGCAACTAAGGGTCAGGGCACACAGGAAGATTATGGGAGATTAGTCACGCAACAACATGAGGTAACTTCGGGCGACTTCGGAAAAAGGAATGGCTCTGAGTGCCATCCCACCGTTGATTTACATTTTAGCTAGCGGGAAGGCAGGGGAGGCAGTTCTGGGACATAAGTCACCCCAAAGAAGAGGAGATTTGTCGCCAGGCGACTAATCTCCCCGAATCTGAATGTGTGCCCTGACCCTAAAAGAAGATCAACTTTGCAAATTTAATTTTATCGCTGTTTTTACTTTCTATTGTTCTGACTGTTTATATTCTCACGCATCTTACACGCTGACACATTTTTTTTAGAATACTGCTATCTGTCCAGGTGACAGACCTTGCCACCAAAATGTTCAAGGAACATTTGAAGGTTCAAGGAAGTTGTTTGGCACAAAGCTTTGCCTATTACTGCTCCATTTGTGTTCAATATAATGCTTTTCATTCATTAACATTAGGGGATTTGACAAGAAGAAGGGGCATTATGTTCTCCCCTATTTGCCAGAGGGCAGCAATGCTAAAACATTAACATTAAAGTAACAGTATTTATGCATGTAAGATTGTATTATGAAAGCTTAACAGTGGGTCATTGTAATGGAATTATAAAGCCAACTGCTTTGTGGTCAATAATTATTTTTTTCAACATGTAGTTGGTTATACAGTACCAACCAAAGTTAAGTTTAAGGTCTTAAAAGAAGTGGGAATATGTTAGCCCCTGACTCCTACTCCCTACTGTGTTGCTGCCACATTTTTGCATACCAACATCCTACCCCAGCAGTGATTGCACCATAAAATATAATAGTGACACCTAACAGGCACTGTGATTTGGCAACAAACAGGGCAAGTATCAGAACAGCAGCTGTTGGGCAATGGATTGAAGCGAACAGCCTTAGCTACAGCTTATTCGTTTAGCTCTCTTATGTGGGAATGTTATGAAAGTTATGCCTCTGTGGGAACAAATTTTGCTTTGCAAGAATTTAATATAGCTTTTGAGAACCCGGAAAATGTTTAGCGACCACTTCCAACAGTGAAAGAAAGTTTGCAAATTTTATAATGTGGCCAGTGTGAATGTAATAAAACTTCTTACTGAAAAAGTTGTTTGCTCCACCATCAAGCACTTCTTGAAAGTGGAAAATGCGCAATGAAAATCCGGATTGCGCAATAAAAATTTCGCAATACACAATGAAAATTTGCAATGCAATAACAGTTTAAAGGGGTTGTTCACCTTCAAACAACTAGTTGTTATCAGATAGATCACCAGAAATAACGACTTTTTCCAATGACTTTCTATTTTCTATGTGTCACGGTTTTTCTAATATTGAAGTATAAAGTGTCATTTCTCTCCTTCTGAAGCAGCTCTGGGAGGGGGGGTCGCCGATCCTGTAAACTGTTCTGAATTGATACATTTAGTTGATACATTTCTAATCTTTGTCCCTGCTGAGCAGAATCTCTGGGTTTCATTACAGGCAGCTGTTAGACTTGATACAATTGTTGCTAATACTCCAGAGATGCTGCTGAGAAATGTATTAACTAAATGTTGCAAAATTGTAACAGTTCAGAATCTGCACCTGGATTACTGAGCTGTCAGACTCAAACACCAGAGACAGGAACATTCAACTTTAAACGTAGATTTTGGAAAAAACGTAAAAAATAAATAATGGAAAGTAATTGGAAAAAGTCATTATTTCTAGGGAACAATCTAAAAACAACTAAATTGAAAAAAGTGTTTGGAAGGTGAACAACCCCTTTAAGGAAGAATATTACATTGCGAAATGCACATTTTTATTTGTGCAATTTGTTTTGCTCTTTCTGACTTTTATTACATTCTCTCATTTGAATTGCCTCTGTGTTTAACAGAGCCAAAATCCATGACATCATCTTTTCACCTGTTGCATGCCTTTTTGTTTCCCTGCCTGATAAACTTGCCTGTATTATAAGGAAGATTTTATTGATTGATTTTATGGCTTGGCTAACTTTTTTTGGTCGAAGGATAATCCTTCGATCGTTGGATTAAAATCCTTAGAATCGTTCGTTTCGAAGGATTTAATCGTTCGATCGTTCGTTTATTCCTTCGATCGATCATTTGCGCAAAATCCTTCGACTTCGATATTCGAAGTCGAAGGATTTTCATTCCCCAGTCGAATATAGAGGGTTAATTAACCCTCGATATTCGACCCTTGATGAATTTGCAGTAAAGCATCTTTTTTTTTTTATTAACTTTATTTTTTAATGTAACAGGTCTCTGAGTCAATGAAAAGGATAGTGGCTTTAAACCACTTGCTGTCAATGGTTTAGAAGCAGGCTGCGGTCTTACATTTGAAGATGGCTCTATGTTTGTACTTTTTCTAGGATTTACACTATGTATGACTGGACCAACTTCATTAGGAATTTCTTTTATTTCAATTGTAGTAATGGTTATTATAAGGAAGATTTTATTGATTGATTTTATGGCTTGGCTAACTTTTTTTGGTCGAAGGATAATCCTTCGATCGTTGGATTAAAATCCTTAGAATCGTTAGTTTCGAAGGATTTAATCGTTCGTTTATTCCTTCGATCGATCATTTGCGCAAAATCCTTCGACTTCGATATTCGAAGTCGAAGGATTTTCATTCCCCAGTCGAATATAGAGGGTTAATTAACCCTCGATATTCGACCCTTGATGAATTTGCAGTAAAGCATCTTTTTTTTTTATTAACTTTATTTTTTAATGTAACAGGTCTCTGAGTCAATGAAAAGGATAGTGGCTTTAAACCACTTGCTGTCAATGGTTTAGAAGCAGGCTGCGGTCTTACATTTGAAGATGGCTCTATGTTTGTACTTTTTCTAGGATTTACACTATGTATGACTGGACCAACTTCATTAGGAATTTCTTTTATTTCAATTGTAGTAATGGTTTTTGATGTGGGTCTTGTGGCCACTATGGAACCTTCAGTGCATCCTTTATTTTTCAAACATGCATGTAAAGGTTCTGATTTATCAACCTGATTTTTCAAACATGCATGTAAAGGTTCTGATTTATCAACCTGAAAATAAGTTGACTATGAAGATTTTCATTCATCCAGGTCATGGTATATCTAGTATAGGTCAATCTAAAAACACCTCTGTGAATTTTTTCAGATGTCACCTCTTTGAAGAGTTACAATGTGCCATTGTGATTGGATTAGTGGAAGAGTTTATATGCCGAGAACTTCCCACACCAGTCAGTTGAACTGAAGAAGCTGCTCGGATGAGTAGTGAAACGTCTTCATTGATTACTCAGCAAGTCCAGTTGTTTTTGATTGACCTATACTAGAAATACTCAAAATAAGTTGTTGATCCATCAGCAGTTACAAACTTAATATTACATTTTATATCTGCCACAGTTAACTCTTCAGCCTTTTTCTTAAGTATTGTGCTGTGTAACAAATTTTGTTTATTTTCCAATAATTTCCTTGTATAGTCTAGATTGCTTCTTAGCACCAGATGCACTACAATCCTTTTTGTTTGGGCAGCTCGATAAGTAACTTTTGTCTTTTTGAAAATTCTTGTGCAGGTAAGGCCATTTGCTAATGAAAGTGCTTCCATGACTAATATAAATACAGTTATATGGTGTGTTTCACTTGCATTCTGCAAAAAGAAAAAATTTAATATTCTTGTCAATTATCAAGTATGTGTTAACACATGCAATATGTTTATAGAGTAAACAATGTACACATAAATGTATATTTTCATATGGATTACATTGAAAATATGTTTAACTCCACTTTATATGTGAGGCCATAAAACATAAGCAACATGATTTAAAGTGGCAAAAATCCGTGCACAGTGGGGAATGCTTGAAGGGGAACTGTCTCTATTATATACAGTAAATCTACTAGCTGTAATGTTTTTGTAATTTACTTGTAAACTCCTCCACCTAACACCTAACATTTTTTCCTGGCTAAAGCCAACACCCTGATGCTGTGAATCACTGACATATTTTGTCTATATGCCAATGTGCTATATGGCCAAATTCCTCCATTATTCACCTTTGTGCAGTGCACCACTGACAAACAGCATGTTTGTGTTATTTTGCAGTAGGTGGAAATATCAGATTCAGGAAACACACTAATATATCTCAAAACCTTGAAGAAAAAAACCTTTGAAAAAATAGTAAGCAAACACTACGCTATATTTTAAAATGTTACTCCAATGTACTACAGTGGTGCGTGAAAGTTTGTGAACCCATTAAAATTTCTATATTTTTATATGAACGTGACCCTAAAACATTATCTGATTTTCAAACAAGTCCTAAAAGTAAATAAAGAAAACCTAGTTAACCCTTTAAATGCAGAATTTTGCATTTCATTTGTATTCAGTTCAAGCTGTTGTTGAACATTTTGTGCTCTTAATTTAGGGGTATTTCCTTTGGGGAATTTTTCGTAAATCTAGGAAAACTATACATCATTTCTTTCTGAAGAACCAGAGCTTTCTATATCTACCTCAGATTTTGTGTATTTTCACTTTTATAACAAGATCTAGAGATCTAAACACCAAAATTCAACAGATATAGACAGCCTCAGGTGTCCCAAATATGCCAATACCAGATATGCATGGGCGTCCACAGAGGGGGGCAAGAGGGGGCAGTGCCCCCCCCGGGACTGTCCACACAAATCTCTCTGCACGCTTAATTTTACCCACAGCCAGCGCTTCCCAACTGCCTCCCCCACTCTCCGGGCTGACTCTGATTGACGTCACGGACGCCGCCGCGACGTCGCCGACGCAACGTGACGTCGCCGACGCAATGCGATGTCACGACGCCACTCGCCAGGGTGCTTTGTGAGGACGAGTCGAATGCGCGGGAGCTGAGCGATGAAAAAGAAATAGGTGAGGACCTGCCCTTCTCTCTCCCCAACCTGATCTCAGCCTGCTCCTTCCTGATTCACGAGGTCCCCCATCCCTGGCCCCTTCATGTCAAGACCCTGCCTCACATTAGTAGTACACTCCATCTACTTCCAAATCTGCCAATAAACTATCCCAACCACTTCCACACTGGGGCACCTAAGCAATTACATTCCATAAATTCATTCCACCCTTTATTATAGTGGTCATTCCCTATATATATATATATATATATATATATATATATATATATATATATATATATATATATATATATATATATATATATATATTTGTCTGTTGGGGGATGCTACCCTAAACTAAATTACTTGCCCCCCCCCAGGAAAATTTTCTGCGGACGCCCATGCAGATATGTATAGTTTTATGGAGATTTCTAACTTCCATAGATCAAAAACTCTCAACAGTAAATTACCAAATATACGACATACTTAAGATTCCAAAGCCCAAAAATCCTGGAACAGTAGGTTTACCACAGGAAACCATATATTTTATAATATTGTACATATAACTACACATTCTGTTAAATCTAAAATGGGTAACCATGTCTTTCTATTCCAAAGTACCAAATATCAAAGCTTTTCTAAACTTAAAAAATCTGAAAAATCATCTCAAAACTTTTGATTTTGTAAGTGCATATCTCCCACATAGCATTAGCTACCAAGAAAAAACATCCTAAAATGAATGCCAGGAGTCCACTGAAAAGTTTGATACCCATTGTGCATAAGATTACCAAAGTATCTGGTGATTAGAGACCCCAACATGAAGTTAGCACATACAAATTGTCCCAGAATTCACTTCAGGTACTGAATAATCCTAAATATGAATGTCAGGGGTCCACTGAACAGTTTGATGCCCACTGTGTGTAGGATTACCAAAGTATCTGGCGTTTAGAGACCTCAAACTGAAGTTAGCGCCTGCAAATTGTCCTGGTTGTCACTTCAGCTACTGAATATTCAACGCATTTACTGCATTTTTGGGGGTAAAAAATACAAAGAAATATGTTGAACCCATACCATATATTTTTGGAAAGTACACGTTCAGGTGAATCCAAAATGGGTAACCATGTCTTTCTACTCCAAACTACTAAGTTCTAATACTTTCCAAAAATTTTGGTTTTGATTAAGTACCTGAAAATCGCTTCAAATCTTCCACTTTCTATCATCTTATTTCCCACTTAGCATTAAATACCAAGAAAAAAACTATGAACAAAGGTGAACAGGGGTCTATTGAACACTTTGATGCTCAATATGCATAGATTTATCAAATTATGTGACGTACAGAAACCCCCAAATGAAAACAGTGCATATTAATATTCGTGACTAACATTTTGGATGCTGCAACAGTAGCACTAGGTATGTATATTATGTGCCATAAGACCCCCTAACAGTAGGGAGACCCTAGAAAACCAGCATAAAACATCCTAAAAAAGCACACCAGACACACGTCTGCTGCGTCTATGGGGCCCCTGGGCGATCATGCCCAGGGGCCACTTTTCCCCTCCACTCTGCTTTTTGCCTAGGGGCTTTGGAGCGATGTTCGGTGGCACTTAAAGGGTTTAACAAATGAAACAAAATATTGTATTTGGTCATGAAAAACAAAATGATCCAATAACATATCTGTGTATAGCAAAAGTAAGTGAATCGTGCTCTCAGTATTTGGTGGGTTTCCTGACATTACCTGCTCACTTTAGGAGCAGGTAACATCTGGATTAACTTGACTGGCCATTACAGAGTATTCACTTTATTCTTCTTCAACTATTCTTTGGTAGAATGACTTGTATGTTTAGGATCATTGTCTTGATGCATGACCCACTGTCTCTTGAGACAGTGCCCATGTTATCACACCCACCATTAAGGCCAAACTGCAAGAGAATGAATGCCCAACATTAAATGGCACAGTAATATCCAGCATCACATGGCACTGACTGGCAACCATTAAATGATAAAGTAACATCCAGCATCACATGACACTGACTGGCCAACAGTAAATGGCACAGTTATGTCCAGCATCAAATTGCACAGCATATGGGCAAGAACAATCTATGCGCAATGCTCAATAATACAGCTGACAGTAATAATGTATACTGCAGAAAAACATGCTGTCTCTTGCAGGTATGTGCTGTGATAATAAAGGCTTTGAAAGCAGTCTTGCATGATAATTAATTCATGATTAAGAAGGTTACAACTATATCAACGAATGTTAAACTTTGTCTTGTGCATTTATTCTCAGTATCATGACGCACCTTGCATATTTACTGACAAAGACAATTACAGATTACCTGACATTTTTAAATTCTGAGTTTTAAAGTCTGATTTTAAATTCATTCTGGCCTTATTACCCCTGTTCTTATCATGCAGTTGCCCAATATCCTATTTTCCGGTTTGATTTTGTGCTAGCAGATCAGAAATTTCTGTCAAAATCAAAATCAAAAGATTGTTATCAAACACAGGGAAGAAATATTCAGCATATTGCAGTTTATTACTTTTCTTGCAGTACACTTTCTGTCATAAAACATGTATCTGTATATGATTAGTTATTTTCCTGTGTAATGGACTCTGTGACAGTAAGCACAAGATAGTGCTATAAAAGTACTTGTGTTAGCAATTCATTGCACGTGTATATGGCCATATGGTATTTCAGGCATTCAGCTTCCTGGAGTCCAAGATAATACAAGAACTATCCAAAGAAGGAGAAAATAATCTTCCGCAATGCCACCTCTAACAAGCAGGTCTACTATATGGATGTTTCATTTGATAAAATCATTAAGTCAACTTTTGGCAAATGGTTTCAGGCCATATAAGCATCTTATCCATGTACAGCATTCAAAGTATGTGTTTTATAATTCATTAAAGACATGATATACAGTAAACATATACAGAAGTGGAGTGCATCAATCTATAGAATGAATATGAGTGAAGTGTGGCAAGGTTTTCACTTTGTATCATGACAAAAATGCCCTTGAAGTCTGTTTTGACCATTCCTTGGGGACCAAATGGATCAAAATGTCACATGTCACTAACCTTAAATATGAAGTGAGGCGAAACACACTTATACAACTGCTAACAGTAAACACGAGTACAGATATACAAATCTTTATCTGCTTGAGCACAGTATGGCAATCTGGAACAAAGTAAAGCTGAGCACACTCCTTCTTTTGTTCAGATAGCCTGGTGCACAGTGTAAGAGGGTACGGCAACCCCCCAAATACGACAATTGTGCAGAGATACACTGGCACACAAGGCGATTAAAGTGCAGGGTTACCCCTTGCGGTTTATTTTGTACAATATACCACATCACTACTATCGCATGAAAAGCAACCATTAATGGGATGCCTAGAACCCTGTAATGGATGTGTAACAAAATTCCCTTGTATAATGCTATTGCAATGGCCACAATTCCTGCACGGGAAAGTCCCATGCGAAGTTGCTTTAACAAGAGTATTAACCCTCGGATGGCCACGTTTCTTAGATTTGATAAGATCACCAATATACTTCCCACGTTTGTAGGAAAAAAGGGGAGGCTGTTGAAATAAATGACCATATTTAAGGTCATTACTTAATATACCCCAGTACTTTAAGACAATCTTTCGGTAAAACTTAGCATTACTGTCATACGCAGATATAAATGGTATCTTCTGGGTCTTATTAGAAATCATTGTTTTTTTGGTCAATAATTGCTGTCTGGGCATACATTTTACCTCCTGTCTTATAGATTCTAAATTGTTTTCATCATAACCTTTTTCTAGGAACTTGCACAGCATTTTATTGGATTCTGTTTCATATAACTCATCATTTGATGTAATTCGTTTTACTCGTAGAAATTGGCTTTTTGGTAAACCTTTAATAAGCCCAGGTGGATGGTGAGATGAAGGCCTCAGCAAGTTGTTACGGTCGGTGGGCTTGGTGTATACGGTAGTCATGAACTTTCCTTCAAAATATTTAACATTGACATCTAAAAAATGAATATCAGTGGAATTGACTTCCATTGTGAATTTGATGGTGGGATGTACAATGTTAAGATATGTGAGGAACTTTTCCAAGGTATCCCTGGATCCACTCCACAAAAAGAACGTATCGTCAACATAACGCATATATGCGTGAATATGCTGCGAAAATTGTTTATTGGAAAATATATGGGCCTGCTCAAAGTGATCCATGAATATATTTGCATAGGCAGGTGCCATGTTGGCACCCATGGCACAGCCTTGCATCTGTAAATAAAAATCTTTTTCGAATTGAAAATAATTTTTAAATAACACAAATTCCAATAACTCGCAAATGAAATTAATCATGTGATTGGCTAAGGATCCCTTCGTAAGGTAAGTACGAATACTCTCAATCCCTTCCTGGTGTGGTATTGACGTATATAAGTCCTTGACGTTACGCAGTTACCTGGGTTAACAACAGTGGGTAAGGACACAATAAAGGTTAAAAAGGAAACATTGCTGGGCAAACATTTTTTCTCACATGGCCATCGGGTGGCACAATTACGATGGCAGGTACTCGAAAAAGTTGTAGTTCAACAAGGTCAGGACAAAAAACGCTTGTTACTCCAGAGAGAATGCTTCTGGATTTGGTTACTCCAATCCAGAAGCCCAAAAGGTTTAAATGAAGAATACAATTTATCTTGCTTTATTTGATTATCCCTGTTATCCTGGTGTATTTTAGGTAATTGATAAACACTAAACTATCCTTTTCCTGTCTTTTTTCAGATAAGAGAATCACTTGTAATCTCCAGGGACAGGTAAATCAATTTTCTGTAATAGGGTCAGTTTGTCAGTATGTTATACCATTGCCTTGTTGCAATGTTTAAAAAAGTAGGCTTTAAATTGCTTTTTTGTATCTGTTTTATCTTTTTATCTTGTTTTTTAGATAAACATTGTATTTGTACACAGGAAATGAATAATCACATTGGGAAAACTTTTTTCACCACTGCCAGCCCTGTGGATCATCTTTGAACAGAACTTTTTTATCTTTTTATGTCGTTTTTTATTGGACTACACTCAGGGCAGGCTAATGGGAGGAGGTGGTTAATTAAGTATGCAAATTATTACAATTGGATACCTGTTATAATGTCTGCACTTGCACTTTTGTGGTATGCTTGATAAAGGGGCTTGCCCCGAAACGTTGCACGTTCGCACAAAATAAACCGCAAGGGGTAACCCTGCACTTTAATCGCCTTGTGTGCCAGTGTATCTCTGCACAATCACAGTATGGCAATGCCATAGCTGTAAAAAATTTGGTGCAGGCAATGCCGAGCACCATCACAGATACAACCACACAGACTTCCATGTAGCCTAATTCTCATAATAACTGAACCAACCAAGCCGGTTTTGACAAAATTGTCACTATAAATTAGGCCAAAAACTGGGGTAATAAAGTAGCACAAATTGTTTTCCTTAACATTAGGGGGCAGATTTATCAAGGGTCGAATTGAAAATTAAAATTTTGAAAATCGAGTTTCTTTTAGTGTAATAAAATAACTAGGGAATAGTCCAAAAATGTTTGGACATTTATTATGTACTGCCCCTTTAAGAATTCAAATTTGCCCTCTAAAACCTGACAATTTGGTGTTTTAGCCTATAGGGACCTCTTAAAATCAGTTGTTTGGTGGACTTTTGAAAAAAAAATCTTTTTTTTTAATTCGAGTTTGCAGGTCGATTCTATTCACCCCCAATTTAAAAAAAAAATCGAATTTTTTTCATAAATTTCAATTGGTTGTTTTTTTCCAGACTTTCGAGTTTATGGGACTTTTTATAAACTCGCATAGATTCTAAATATGACCCTTGATTAATATGCCTGTAGAAGTTAAGGATTCATCACAACAGTATGGTGTGTGTATATGCCATGTTACCTTACAGCTGCTACATACCCAGGGCAAAGGCAGCAATAGTAGTTCAAAGAGAAGCATTCAATAAAAGATTTTTTTTAATTATTCCTGGATGATTTCCTGGTGCCTGTTACAGCACTTGCAGACACAGAGAACATTTTGTGGTTACTGCTTATTTCCTGGTTTCATCACTGTAGAACAATACTGATGCATTGTAAAATTGAGAAGAGTTTCTAAAAAGAGAGAAAAAAATCACAATTCTCAGTAACTGTTTTTTACAGTTTCTAAACGTTTTACCGTATACAGGTGTTTCTGGTTTAGTAACACTTGCAATAAGGGTAGTAAAGCTTGTACTTGTACATACAGTCATATGAAAACATATGGGAACCCCTCTCAGTCTGCATAATAATTTACTCCACTGTCAACAAAAAAGATAACAGTGGTATGTCTTTCATTTCCCAGGAACATCTGAGTACTGGGGTGTTTTCTAAACAAAGATTTTTAGTGAAGCAATATTCAGTTGTGTGAAATTAAATCAAATGTGAAAAACTGACTGTGCAAAAAAATGGGTACCCTTGTAATTTTGCTAATTTGAATGCATGTAACTCAATACTGATTACTGGCAACATCAACTTGGTTGGATTAGCTTGTTAAGCTTTGAATTTCATAGGCAGGTGTGTCAAATCATAAGAAAAGGTATTTAAGGTGGCCAATTGCAAGTTGTGCTTCTGTTTGACTCCCCCTCTGAAGAGTGACAGCATGGGATCCTCAAAGCAACTCTCAAAAGATCTGAAAACAAAGATTGTTCAGTATCATGGTTTAGGGGAAGGCTACAAAAAGCTCAGAGTTTTAAACTGTCAGTTTCAACTGTAAGGAATGCAATCAGGAAATGGAAGGCCATCAGTTGCTGTAAAACCCAGGTCTGGCAGGCCAAGAAAAATTCAGGAGCAGCATATGCGGAGGATTGTGAGAATGGTTACAAACAACCCAAAGATCACCTCCAAAGACCTGCAAGAACATCTTGCTGCACATGGTGTATCTGTCCATCGTTCTACAATTCAGTGCAATTTGCACAAAGAACATCTGTATGGCAGGGTGATGAGAAAGAAACCCTTTCTGCACTCACGCTACAAACAGAGTCACTTGTTGTATGCAAATGCTCATTTAGACCAGCCACGGTCATTTTGGAACAAAGTGCTTTGGACTGATGAGACAAAAATTTTGTTATTTGGTCATAACAAAAAGCATTTGCATGGTGGAAGAAGAACACCGCATTTCAAGAAAAACACCTGCCAACTACTGTCAAATTTGGTGGAGGTTCCATCATGCTGTGACGCAGGGGTTGGATATTCCAACAAGACAATGACCCTAACTCACATTTTTAAATCTACAAAGGCATTTATGCAGAGGGAGAAGTACAATATTCTGGAATGGCCGTCACAGTCCCCTGACTTGAATATCATCAAAATCTATGGGATGATTTGAAGCAGACTGTCCATGCTCGGCAGCCATCACATTTAACTGAACTGGAGAGATTTTGTATGGACGAATGGTCAAAAATACCTCCATCCAGAATCCAGACACTCATCAAAGGCTATAGGAGGCATCTAGAGGCTGTTACATTTGCAAAAGGAGGCTCAGCTAAGTACTGATGTAATATCTTTGTTGTGCCCAAATGTATGCATCTGTCTAATTTTGTTATGATACATATTGCATATTTTCTGTTAATCCAATAAACTTTGTCACTGCTGAAATATTACTGTTTCCATAAGGCATGTTATTTATTAAAAGGAAGTTGCTACTTTGAAAGCTCAGCCAATGATAAACAAAACTCCAAAGAATTAAGAAGGGTTCCCAAACTTTTTCATATGAATATGGGGGAATGTAATAAAAGTCGCAAAGAGCAAAACAATTGGCACAGATAAAAAATTTTGCATTTTGCAATGTAATACTCTTCCTCAAACTGTATTGCATTGCGAATTTTAATTGCACATTGCGAATTTTAATTGCGCATTGTGAATTTTAATTGTGCGTTGCATTGGCCACTTTTAAAAAGTGCTTGAAAGTGTTGTATGGGGGAATGTAATAAAAGTCGCAAAACAGCAAAACAATTAGCACAAATAAGAATAAAAAGTCTAATTTTAATGGCGCATTGTGAAGTTTAATTGCACTTTGCCCACTTTTAAGAAGTGCCTGAATGTGTCGTAATCTTTTGGAGCAAAACAACTTTTTCAGTAAGAAGTTTTATTACACTTTTATTACACTGGCGTTAACTTTAAAATTTGCAAACCTTCTTCCACTGTCGGAAGTGGTTGCTAAACAGTTTCGGGGTTCGCAAAAGCTACATATATTAAATTCACACATAGGCAAATTTGTTTGCACAGAGACTTATCTTTTCGCATTGTGAATATTTTTCATTTACCGACTTTTATCACATTGCACCAATACTATTCAACTTTGCTGTTTGGGTTCAGTCAGCCATTTGTGCATTAGTGTGGGGTCTCTGCAAATGCTCAGAATAGGCATATTGTCCATTTATGGAATCTGAAAAACCTCACATTATTACATTCAAGATGTACAGCTAGAACATTATGTAGAGCAGGGGTGCCCAAAAGGTAGATTGGGATCTACCAGTAGACCTTTAGCTGGTGATCATTAGACACTACCAACAAATAGCTTGACTAAATCACCCTCCTATTCAATGCCTTTCATTCAGATATTTATTAAGTTAAGGTTACATAAGAAATAATTGTTTTTTTAATATAGCAATATACATTTTCTCATAAATCAATACAATATTTAAGTAATATTTTCCACGGAACAGAATGCTAACAATGCTTTTATAGCTGTAGATCCTAATGGGACACCATCACTAAAGGTAGACCTCACATAAGTACAGTAAGGGCACTCCTGATGTAGAGGTCATAGCACAGTACAATTCTGATCATATCATCAGTCGTTCATATACAAGAATGGAATCTATTACCTGAAATTGCGTTTACAAATAAGCAAGTTTTTACTGTGGAGTACCATGCCTTATTGGTATTAAATATATTAAAACAGTAAAAATGCCCAAAGGAATGTTGCCTATCTTAATTCAATTCAATTATAGAGAAAAAGCAAATCAATTAAATTGTTTGGTTACATAGGGCACTATGAGAGATGGCATTTATAAATAGTATAGCTTTCTGATAACAAGACTCATGTTTATTACAGGTATGGGATCCATTATCCGGAAACCCATTGTCCAGAAAGCTCTGAATTACGGAAAGGCCGCCTCTCATAGACTTCATTTTATCCAAATAATCCAAATTTTTAAAAATGATTATGTTTTTCTCTGTGATAATAAAAGAGTAGCTTGTACTTGATCCAAACTAAGATATAATTAATCCTTATTGGAAGCAAAACCATCCTATTGGGTTTATTTAATGTTTATATGATTTTCAAGAAGACTTAAGGTATGAAGATCCAAATTAAGGAAATATCCATTATCCGGAAAACCACAGGTCCCAAGCATTCTGGATTACAGGTCCTATACCTGTACATGAAATAATATGCCTCTAGCGCAGAATAAATTGTGTCCAGCATTTTGGGCTGTATAACAACACACTGCTACCTTGTGATACTACAGGTATAGCAGCTGTTATACGGAATGCTTGCAACCCAGGGGTTTCTGGATGTTTCCTACAAATAATTTATGAAATTAAACCAATAGGATTGTTTTGCCATTTACAGTATATGGACGTGTGCAGCTTAGTTAGGATTTTATTAGTCTAGAGAAAAGGAAATTAAAAAAAGAATTTGAATTATTTGCTTAAAATAGAGTTGATGGGAGATAGGCTTCCCATAATTTGAAGCTTTCTGGAACTCAGGATTCTGGATAAGGGATCCCATTCCTGTATATTGTTACCTAGATATGGGCAAATATCACATATAACAAATATACAAGACAGGAGGGGGTTTCTTTCTAGAAGATCTTATAGTCAAAAAGCATAAAATAACGTTTCTAAAGAACAAGAGATTTATTTACTATGCGGAAAAGAAAAACTTCTGAAGGATTTAGACTAAGTATTGTTTGAATACGAGGTGTAGTTCAGCAGAGAAGTTAGGAAATGAACAATAAGGGTAAATATGGTTAGCATGATGGGATGGAGAGTGATAAAAATAAATAGCATACATTAAAAGATATCTATTAAACAATGAAATTAATTTGTAGAATTTTCTGTTCATTTGTAGAATTCCAGCTTTGCTTGACCCAAGTACCAAAAAGTAAAAATTTGTCGCACGCATAAAAATTTGTCGTGCTTCAAAATTATTCAGACACCTATTAACTTTAATGCATTTGGACAAAACAGTCACGCGTATAAAAACTGTCGCTCGTGTCAAAATTGTCGTGCGTCAAAATTATTTTGATGCCCATTGACTTCAATGCGTTTCACAAATTTCTCTGTAGTTTCACGAATTTCTGGGCAAAGTGAAATGGGACAGATTTGCCCATTACAAAACATATTTTCTACGGAACCAGTGCTTGTGAAGGGAAAGATTTTCCTTCTCCACCCCTGAATATATACCCTTTTATATCTTGTTTATCTTATTGGTGGGTACCAGGCAATGTGTCAGCCACTCACTATTTGTTTGGGCTGATAGTAAGTGCTCTGCACAGCTGCTCTATTGTATACACTTAACAATTAAACACATTTGCCTTTTTTGTTGCCTTCTGTAACATTTTTAATAGACCCACAGTCTCAACCCACATCTTTTTACTATAGATTTTAAAAGGTATTGGTCTTTGAAAGTGATGCTATCAGTATCAGTTACTTGTTTTCTATATTTAATTGATGCTCTACAGTTCTTGTTGTAAAATGTATACATTCTAAATGTTGTGTCTCTGTTCTGTCTTAAATTAATTCTTTTTCCTACTGCCTTCCTGGCATTGGTGTTGCCCCACCTGATTTAAACATAAGTTCAATGAATTTTTTTTTTTTGCTGAACACACTTTTTTGCCTGTTGTCTTAATCACAAAAACTATGGTTTTGTTATTTATTGGACTAAACAGGGCAATTAAAGGGGTTGTTCGCCTTCAAAACACTTTTTTCTGTTGAGCTGTTTTCAGAAATAAAGACTTTTCTCAGTTGCTTTCCGTTTTTTATTTTTATACCATTTTTTCAAAATTTAAGTTTAAAGTTTAGGGGCAGATTTATTAAGGGTCGAATTAAAAATTTGAATTTGAATTTTCGATTTTTTTTTTTTTGTCAAAACTGTCAAATTCAACTAGGGAGTTAGCCAAACTCGATTCGAGTTTTTTTAAAAATTCAAATTCGATTCGAGATGTATCATACTCGGGGCCTTTAAGAATTCAAATTCGACGATTCGCCACCTAAAATCTGCTGAATTGCTGTTTAAGACAATGGGAGAGGCCCAGGGATCAAGTTTTTTTTTTTGGAGAAAAAACTCAAATCGAGTTTGGTCGAATTTTAGAGTCGTTTAAATTCGGCCGAGTTGGAAAAATTAGATTTTATTAATACATTTCGAAATATATTTCAAATTTCTAATATATGGGAGTTTATGGGAATTTTTAAAAAAACTCACATGAACATTATGCCTCCTAATGTTAAGAAAAGTTTCTGAGCATCTTAGCTTTTTTTGTTGACTTTTTTGTCATATTTTTAATCACCATATTAGAAATTATAAAGAAATGATTGTTAGTCTCACTAAAATGTACTGGACCAAAAATGAAAATATTTTTAGGGCCCGTAAACATATTGTAAAACTACTTGCTTTGCACACATACAGTATATATAGACACTGCACATCAGTTACGACCCCACCAGGCCTTATAACAGTTAAAAGGTTGAAACTTTTGGCATATAGCCTGGGGAGGGCCAGGCCCAGAACTAGGAGTAGACAGAAAAGGCACCTGCCTAGGGAAATAGGTGGGAAGTACCTGTTAAGTGGTTTTCTGCCTACCCCATGTCTTTGTTTGCTCCCCATTGCCACGCTCCCCTCCCCACGGTCACTTTCCCCTTCCTCCCCTCTGCCACTCTCCCCTGTTCTCCCCTCTGCCACTCTCCCCTGTTCTCCCCTCTGCATGCACACCCACATGGGGGGCTGCCTAGGGTGCCTGGTTGGCTTGGCCTGGCCCTGGGGAGGGAAACAATGATAAGCATATGGATGATGTGTTCTCTTGGTATTTTAACCACACATCTGTCTTTATCTGTGCTTAGGAAGAGAAGATGTACAAATTTTATCCTTTCATCTCAGGAAACACGGCATTGTACTAGTAAAGTAAAAAATAACACCATTTTATTTCTAAAATAAATAGTGATATGCCGAATCAACTATATTGGATTCTGCTGAACCCCCGAATCCTTAGCGAAAGATTAGAGCAAATACCGGATTGAATCCGAATCCTGATTTGCATACGCAAATTAGAGGTAGAAAGGGGGACATTTTTTATTTCCTTGTTTTGTAACATAAAGTCACGCGATTTCCCTCCCCACCCCTAATTTGCATATGCAAATTAGGATTCGGTTCGGCCCGGCAGAAGAATCCTGCTGAAAAAGGCAGAATCCTGGCCGAATCCCAAACTGAATCCTGGATTCGGTTGATCCCTAAAAATAAAACATTACAATGAAAACTTTTTTTCCAGCAATACAAAGCTGGTATAGGGTCTTTCATCCATAAACCCATTATCTGGATACCTCCGATTTGAAAAAATTATTTAACTTTTCTTTGTAATAATAAAACAGTACATTGTACTTGATGTAAACTAAGATATAATTAATCCTTAAGCAAAACCAGCCTGTTGGATTTATCTAATGTTTACATGAAATTCTAGTAGACTTAAGAGCCGAAGAAGATCAGAATTACAGAAAGATTTGTTATCTGGAAACCCCCAGGTCCTGAGCATTCTGGATAACAGGTCTCATACCTGTTATAACTTAGTAAAAGAAAAGACTCCAGCTTGGTTTTAGTATATTACTGCAAACTTAATATGAGTTAGGCATATGATAATTTAAATATATAATAGAAACCTTAGGGCTCATTTATGAATACAAATGAAAATGGCAAAAAAAAATGCATGAAAACAAGCTCCTCTGTGTTTTGCCTTGCTTCACAATGTTGGTTGTGTCTTTCTAAATACGGTGCAGGCAAAGCACAAGTGTTGCTTCCAGTGTTTTCTTTGCAAAGAATTGCAAATTGGGCCTATGCATGCAACCGATTTGTATCTAGTAAACACAGTTTACTTTACAGTGAGCAACTTCATATAGCTGGCCACACACTGGCCAAGTTCTGTTGTTACAAGCATTGAGGCAATAAAGTCTGTGGCTGTCTCAGCCTGCAATGTTAGTCTTGACAGCAGAAATTGATCACAAGTTTCCTCCAGATTAAAACTAGGTAAAAAGTATAGTTCTGTTGGGTGTAAGGCAAGAGTGCCCATACTTTATGGGGTCTACTTTTAGTGATGTTGTCCCATTGTTATCTACATTAATATTAGCTTTGTTAGCATTCCGTTTCACGGAAAATATTGTTTCAATAATATACTGCTTTTTAAAAAAAATGTATATTGCCATATTTAACAGTTTTAAATATGTAACAATTATTTCTTGTGTAACCTTAACATGATAAATATGTGAATGAAAAGAATGAAACAACAAGATAACTTAGTTTATCTGTTTGTTGGCAGTGTCTTGAGATCACCAGCTAAAGGTCTGACACAAGTAGACAATAAGTACAGGGCACTTGTGTATCTTGAACCCCATGGCACAATCTAGCTTGGTACTTCACACCGTGCCCTTATTTGTCCTGCACTACACTTAGGGGCACATTTATCAAGGGTCGAATTTCAAGGTGATGGGAGTTTTTTTAAACTCCCATCAAATCGAAATTCGAATAAAAAAGACCAATGGAAATGTATTTTTAAAATCTAAGCATTTAACTTTGCGTGAATAGGCTGTATTGAATCGTTTGAATCAAAGTTTTACTGCATTAGATCGAAGTCAAATCAAAGTATTTGCCCCAAAAAAACAAAAATTTTTAAAGTCCACCAAATAACTCCAAATGGGTTCTAGGAGGTCCCCCATAGGCTTTGGTTTGGTATTCGGCTGAATCTTTCACAAAGGATTCCGGGGTTCGGCCGAATCCAAAATAGTGGATTCGGTGCATCCCTAGATGGAACAGATTTTCTAACCACAGCATATACGTCATGGCAGCTAGAGAGAGCATGACTACCTGGAACCAAATGCAGGAGATGCCAATCCAACCAGCAGCTGCCGCAGAAAATTTTCCAGGGGGGGGGGCAAAGTCATCAGTCACAAAACAACTTGTATTTCTAGACTAAGCCTGCATACAAATAACTGGGTGTCAGAATTGTAGGAAATCAAATTAATTGTCAAAACCTGCCTTTATATATTAGTGTTAAATATACAGTATGCCATGTGCACATGTTGTGTGCATGGTGTTTTGTCAAGGATCCCCTGAATTCTTCATTTCAGTAGTGTGTTGGTTAAGTCACATATGGAATGGAAATATCTTTCTGCTCCCACAAGAAACCATTACATGTAGCACAAAGCTTTGCAGCAACATCAACATGCCTAGCACATCTACAATGATATAAGACAGGCAAAGGCATTGGGCTCAATGGGTCCTGGTGCAGCAATGGGTCCTTTGGGGGAAAGGACAGAGTAAATATGAATTATTACTATTTACTAATTATTACAGCAGCAGCCTACACTGTGCCACACTGTCTGGAACCTTTCCCTGAATGACAATTAGCCCATTGGTTGGCAGTTTGGCACAGCACTGTGGCAAAATTGGCAGGGAGATTGGCAACTCACTAAAGGGGTGATGGATTCAGATTAGAAGAGGTGCCTGGCTGGGACCCAGGTGAGTGTGCAGAACAGTGCTGTGGAAGGTGTGCAGAGTGCGGGCGGGTAGTAGATCTGGATGGTGGACATTTAACATAGTAAGTTAGGTTGAAAAAAGACACACGTCCATCAAGTTCAACCTTAAGTCTATATATAACCTGACTAACTGCTAGTTGATCCAGAGAAAGGCAAACAACCCTTTTGAATCCTCTACAATTTGCCTCAGAGGGGAAAAAAATACTTCCAGATTCAAAATGGCAATCACACTAGTCCCTGGGTCAACTTGTACTATGAGCTATCTTCCATTACACTTTATTCCCTCACTTGCTTAAAAGCAATCCAACCCCTTCTTACAGCTATCTAATATATCAGCCTGTACCACTGATTCAGGGAGAGAATTCCACATCTTCACAGCTCTCACTGTAAAAAAAACCATTCCCAATATTTAGCCAAATCATCCTTTCTTCTAATTTGAATGGATGACCTCTTGTCAGCTTTTGTTAAGAAATAACCAATTTTAGAATTTTAAAAACTGTAATGTTTTGATCCTAAAATTAGAGTTTGTGATTTGTGAACAGGCATTTGCTAGAGGAAGAAAATGCTAAAACAGGTCTCAGGCAGCACATGTATTACAGTCCCAAGCTGGAATAAAGCAGATCAGTAACCCAAGCATCACTCTGAGTATTAATACCTTTCTAGGCTGATCAATCTATCTTCCAATTTTTGTGTCTTTTTAAATAGGGATGTAGCGAACCGCCGATAATGTGTTCGCGAACGCCGTTCGCGAACACCGGCAAAAAATGCGAACAGTTCGCGAACAGTTCGCGAACTTCGAACATCCGAAAATCGTTCGATTCGAACGATCGAAGGATTTTAATCGTTCGATCGAACGATTTTCGTTCGAATCGAACGAAAATCGTTCGATTTTAGCGATCGAATGGTCGAATGGTCGAACGCTTTTGACGCGAACGCCTATTGGCGAACGTCGCGCGACGTTCGCGAACTTGCGGCGGACGCGAACAGCCGATGTTCGCGCGAACGAGTTCGCCGCCGAACAGTCCGCGACATCCCTATTTTTAAACACACAGTAGTTATTTTTACACATCCAGTTTCCCTTTAAATGCCTCCTGCCTTCAGCCATTGGGAGTGGGTATTTGCAGTTGCACATCTCCATTCCAATCTCATGCTTAGATTTTAACCTACACCAAACTCTTGAGCTGCCAGATAATGAAATGAACTGGAGTCACCCCAAACGTGTTAATGTGAATAAACGCTGCCATACTTTTCACATCTTTTACGTGGGTATAAATAACAATATAAAAAAATACGCATGACGATTCCTTGTCACACAAAAAGAAGTGTCTGGCCACTAACTGCACAACATATAGCACCATAACCCTATTTTGTAAATACATTTCCGGCTTATCACAATGTTGCTGCCCACATGGCTGTCCATAACCCAACCCATGTGGTTCTATTGCCCTCTGTGCTTCATACAACTACAAGAGCCGGCTAGCGAACGTCAGAATGTGTAGTTCCATACCTCACTCTCCTGGCACTCCGCTGATATACCATGAATATAATCTCCCAATGCGACGGGAATAGGGAGATACTTACAATATAGACTCCTGCTTATCCCCCTTGTTCCATTTGGCACTGGCTGTGGCAGGACCAGCGGGAGGGGAAGGGAGGCAGGAGCCCAGACACAGAGCAGGTACAGAAAAGGAAACCTTGCAAGTCAGTGTGGGCCCCCTAAATCAATGGGCCCTAGGCAGATGCTCCTTTTGCCCACATGTTAATGGGTCTTGGGTGTGATAGAACGAGTGGTCAGATTATATGGAAGTGCTGGGGAAGACCCAGCAGTCATGGTACATAATAACAAAGCAAGAGGAAGTGGGGAATTCCTTAAATGTATTTTACAAATCTAGGTGCAAAGTTAAGGAATCCCAGGAACTTATCTCATGAATATTACCCACGCCACATGCTACATTAGGAAGGCAGAGGGAGCAAGGCAGATTAAATCATTGCTAAGAGACTGTTGTTGGTAGAAGGGCTTTGTTTTTTTTCATTGACTATAGGCCAGGGATGGGCTGCACCTCAATGATGTTGATGGGATAGGGGAAATAGAATAGGAGGAGGGGTATGACTGCACATTAAGCATGATTTGAAACTCAGAATTAAGAAGAAGTTATGGAGGAGAATATGAAGGCTGATGCCTTATGGGTTGAATTTTTCACAGATTGTAAGGTGACAGACACATTTATAGGAATACGTAGGAATATGCTACAGATCACCTCATGTAAGGGAAGAGGCTTTTGCAAATAGAAAGGGCTGCATGGTTGGGGCAAGTCTAATTAATGGGGTATTTTAATTACCCAGACATTTACTAGAGATAGAATACTTCTAGCACAGCTAACAGTAACAATTCAATTAGTAACAATTCTTACAAATAGAAATGTTCTACATGACACCATCATATCAAAGATTGTTGAGGGCAAAACTAAGATGAGTGCTCTGTTGGATCTAGTGCTTTCAAACAACCCAGAATGAATTAAAAAAAAACATTTGTAATTTAGAAGTTCTAGTACAGGTACTAGAACATCTGGATAATAGCGACCATAATTCGGAAATTCGGCTCATCTAGCGCAGAGAGCGCAGTTAGACTCTCTGCGCTAGCGTACTGGCCCTCTCTGCCGCCCTGGACCCCTTAGGCACAAAAAGGTAAGCGCACAGGGAGGGGGGCTGCAGCAACTGCTGCCTCAGGCGGTGGAGGGGCCAGGATCGCCCCTGCCTATGTATTAAGTAGGTGGCCTGATATATTTTCTCAAACTAAAATAAGAAAACAGTGTACTATAAAGTGAATTTATTATTTTGCACTATAAATTGCGGAGTTGTGTACAATTTTTACTGCTTGTCATTTCTGGTGGTCAGATTAATGAATGTATTTTCTTTTAGTCAAGAGTACAAACGAAATTCTAAAATAGATGCATTTCCTGTTAGTAATATAACTGTATCTTCTTCCTTTCCATCAAAGAACAGTTATAAAAATTAGCTTTGTCATGCCTTATTGCTCTGATTCTAGATACATTTATACCAGTGAATTAGTCACTCCATGTTTTCTGTGTATGGCAGTCTGAAAACTGAGACTTAAAGGAGACTTTAAGGGGTTGTTCACATTTGAGTTCACTTTTAGTATGATGTAGAGAACGACATTCTGAGACAATTTAGCAGCTCTCTAGTTTGCAGATTCAGAAATATGGTTGATAGGGTCCAAAATTACCAACTATACTAAAGGAAATAAATAATTAAGACCAATAGAAAAGTGGCTTAGAACTGACCATTCTATAACATACTAAAAGTTAACTTAAAGGTGAACTACCCCTTTAAAGCCTCTGGCAGGATTTCAACATAACTCATGTTGTTTTGTGGGAATGATTTGGTAGCAGGCAGGTAAGAAAGATATTTGAATATTACCCCCCTATATAGCACATGCGTTAGAGCTGCCTCTTAGGTTGTTTATCATGCATCTACATATCTGCTGCTAGCTACGATGCTCCAATTCAGTCTCCTGTATGATACACAATTAACAAATACATCCTTTCCTTGCCTTAATGCCCTAGATATCCAACTGTGCATGACTAAAGTCATAACAGTTTAATCACAGATATCCTGTTCGAGGCTGCGAGTAACTGATTTGTCCAATATGAAATATGAAAATGAATAAGCGTCTTTGCAAACGAATTGTAAAAAAAAAGTGGGTACTATTTCCCAGATATTGTAATGTTGCCAGGTATTTCACACGTTTTAACGAATACTGTAAGGTCTTATTTAACAGACCAAAAAAACAAAAAACAATTGGGCTAAACTTGCCTATTAGGTTGTTTATCAGGCACCTGCATATCTGCTGCTAGCAAACATGCGCCAATTCAGTCTCCTGTATGATACAGAATTACCGGATACATCCTTTCCATGCCTTAGATGCACTTCCTATAGTTATAACAATGTAATAACAAATATATAGTTTAAATGTATTTTTGAGGCTGCAAGTAACTGATTTGTCCAATATAAACCCAGCTAAGCAACTTTGCAAACATGAATTGTAAAAAAAAATATGGTAATGTTGCCAGGTATAGTATAGGGTCTTATTTAACAAAAAAAAAATAATTTGACTAAACTTGCCAGAAGCTGTTGCCATTAAAGCTTGTTTCACAGCAAAGAATTACAATACCATTGACCTTTTCCACTTTTGACAATCAAACATAACGAAAAATGCTTTATGCCACAGAAACAAAGCAGCCATCATTAGCTTGATAGAGACTGAAGACCATCTAGACTAAACCACATTCATCAGGGGTTGCATTCTGAGTATAAACCAACCCACTAAATTTGCATGCCTTTCTTTCTGTGTCCTAGATTTATCATAGCATTGAGCAGCAGGTAGGCGTGTGCTCTCGTGTGAACAGTGATAAGCAGACAAGGGTTTTTTTTCTCACTTCAGATTTTAAAGATGCCAAGAGCAAGAAGCAGAGGAAAGCACCGCATGAAGGTAGGATTAAAAAAAATATATACTATTTCAAAATAATTAACAACTTAAAACTAAATTAAAATGAAGTTAACCTGAAGTCTGTTATCCTGTAATATTTCAACCTTGACACAGCTGTAAGCAACATGAAATATGAAATTCTACAACAGGTATATACAGAGATAAACTCTTTCAGTTCAGAAAGATGTATTATTTTTTTTGTTTTTACGTCATGCTTTTCTGTGCATTATCATGTACATGTACAGTATATTTGTGAATACTACATTTAATATTACCGTTTGATTAAGGGCACAGAAAAATAGCTTTTTTTTGTAAAATTAAAAATATCCAGAAGATTTTTTCAATATCATTTGCAATGTACTTTTTAGTGCAGAATGCAACATTTAGCATTTTTTTTTAATGAGAAAAACTGTAGTGGCTTCACTTTATTGAGTCTGTGACAGTGAGGAGCCTACCCACAATAACTGGCAGTGTGCACAACTTCAAATGAACAGATGTATATGCAGTGCTGAAGAAACAGTTAATCCAACCCTAAAGTCATGGAACATTTATCATGGTGTGTGCACTGCCATCAACCTTATTATTGTCAGTGGGTAATTTCCAGTTTTTTGAAAGTGCTCACAGCTATTGTATTTTCCAGACATGCAAGTCAGTTCCCTAGGTGAGTAGAGGTTATGGTTGAGTGTAAGGGGTCTGGATTGAGACTCGCTGAATCTGCACATTTCCAAGGCAATCATTTCAGTGACAGCTCTAAAAGTCATGCATGCTTCAAGTTTCAGGTAGTACAACGGATGTAATATGGTGCTCTGGAATGGCAAATGTATTTTTAGAAGAACAAAAGTTCAGGTGCCCCCAGATCATAGATCAGAACTTGAAAAGTATGTGCTTTTAGATCAGTGTACTACAGCCTAGAATTATGAAAAGGCCTGTTTTATGGGCACTATGAGGTTTGGGGTAACAGTAAGTATGTCCTGGTATAATGTTGCTTGTGAATAATACTTCATAATAGAGATTGTCTTATGTGTGGATGTGGGGCGGTTATCAGACATGAGGAAATGTAATATTATTTGGGGGAACTAGGGAGAATGGCTGTTTGGAAACTAGTATGGGGTAACTGAGGAAGTTGAAGATGGGACAAAGTTTATAATTGTGAAAGTAGTCTGACATTTGTTGGCAAAGCATAATACTTGAACATTTGGGAACACGCTCTCTCTCTCTCTCTCTCTGATTTCTGCTCACTAGCATATCAGCTTATCAGATAACTAAAGTTTGCATGCTGTCAGGAAACCAAAAACAGGAGGGCAGATAGATACACTGCACAACAGTAACTTTGGCCACATGCTTCTTACAACTTGCTCCAAGTCCATACCCTTTATTAGCCAAGTTGAATAATGTCCCTGTTCTCTGAGACCAAACTGTATTTTATATATGGAACTTTAGCCATGCTTTAAAGTCCTAATTTTCACTCAGTAATTAGCAGAAATTGTCAGTGGGTGGTGTAGTGCATCATACTTAGCAAAGTCTATATACTAGGCTAAATAATGGACAAAGCTGTGCTGGATCATTAGAGTGAGCAACAGTGGCGTAAAATTGAGGGCTGCTTATTTATTCAGAGACACTAATGTTAGGGGATATTGCACTAGTTCTATCATTTCCTTAGTGCTGATATTTAACAAGTGCTAGGAAAATGACAGTTCACAATGCAGTTGGAGAAGACACAGACAAGGTGCAAGGCATTGGACTGTCTGCCATGATCAGTGAACAACCTGAAAAACTAAGCAACTTGTAACTTTCATTCGTAAGCATGTTTATTCTTCTTCTTTTCATCCATTTTGCACTTTAATCCTTCCTAAAATATTTCTTGCCACATCTTCCAACAGATCACAATGGTATAGAAAGTTCAGTCTCTCTGCTTCCCTCACCACTCCATTTTTAAAGCACTGTGTTCTTAAGCTCCAGTTACCACCCCTTTATAAAAATTGAGAACCTACATATCCTACGCTCACCTAGGGGCACATTTACTTAGCTCGAGTGAAGGATTAGAATGAAAAATACTTCGAATTTCTAAGTATTTTTTTGGCTACTTCGACCCTCGAATTGGCTACTTCGACCTTCGACTTCAAATCGAATGATTCAAACTAAAAATCGTTCGACTATTCGACCATTCGACCATTCGACCATTCGATAGTCGAAGTACTCTCTCTTTAAAAAAACTTCGACCACCTACTTCGCCACCTAAAACCTACCGAGCACCAATGTTAGCCTATGGGGACCTTCCCCATAGGCTTTCTAAGTAATTTCTGATCGAAGGATTTAATCGTTCGATTGAACGATTTTTCCTTCGATCGTTCGATCAAATGAAATGCGGTAAATCCTTCGACTTCGATATTCGAAGTAGAAGGATTTAACTTCGATGGTCGAATTTTGAGGGTTAATTAACCCTCAATATTCGACCCATAGTAAATGTGCCCCTTAGTGTCTCTCTCCTATTACTTGCAGCTGGAGACATTACCCCAACCTTAGTCCATACCCCATCCTAGTTTTGTTACGGCCATTGTTCTCCTTCACTACATTGGAGGAACCTTGTTTCTTTAAACAAAACCACTGTTCTTGTGCCCACTCGAATGCCCACTCACATCCCTTCCCCTGTATTTATGTTCTTTGTTTTTGCTTTATTAAATTCATTTGTAATTACATTTAGAATGATATAGGTCTATTGTGTGAGCAACTGTTCCATCTTTAGTTTTTATGGTTTTTTGAATAATTATCCTTCCTGTTCTGTGTCTTTCTGATTTGCAGCAGAAAGTATTATCCTTGTAACCACAGATCAGATTTAGTATATAACTTGTTCATCTTATGGATATCTTTCTTTTCAATCCCTAAACTATTCATCTTCTACTTTGACCTTCAAACTAGCAACCATGTAACTTTGAAAATCCCAAGCCTGACAGCTGCACAACCCCCCTCACAAATCATACAAAATGAAGGCCAGTTGCAAATTACTTTAGGATACCACTGCCTACATCATGCCGAAAGTTATAAAGTGAACTACTGCTTTAAGTAAAACTAATATTATATTATTGTAACCTACAGCATAAAAACATTATTTAAAGGCTGCAAATATGGGAAATATGTCCTATGTATGGAGAACAGCATGGATAGTACACATGCTAACACTCAGATCTTCTGAAGGTATGTGAAATCATTCATAATAAGCATTTCAGTTATTGATAATATGTATAATAATATTAGTAATCTGACTGCTCACTGCTTTCATTTCTTTTCTGCCTGACACTTCCCTCATGTACCCTTTTTGCGGCTTGATTGAAAATAACATTAATCAGTAACTGAAGACCTAGGGGCCCGGTAGCAAAATTTGCACCAAGCCACTGACATGGATGCCATTAACAGATACCCATTATAATTCTGATGCTTATGCTCTCCTGCCCAACCACCTATGGGGCAAATCTTTACCTGTAAAGTGATCCAGAGCAACCTTCCAATGATCAACAGCCAGCTGCAAGAAGAACAATGAATGCAAAACTTTGATTGTTTTTGGTAAATGAGTCCACATCTCCTTTTCTCCTTTAGCTGATTTATAATTAATTAATTGTGTTCTTATCCCAATACCTTCTCGCTTGTTCAAGCTCCTATTCCAGGACTTCTGCTTATACACCTTTATTTCAAACAAAAGGAAACACAGAGGATAGAGAAGAGTGAAATATGCATGTAAGCATGCTATGAGTGAGTTTGAAGCCTAAGCAAGATGAACCAAAAGTGTTGAGGACAAAATGTGACAGTACCCACATTTGTCTGTAGTTTATAATATAATTCTATTCCAAAATTGAAACACTTGATACTTAATACTCAGTATATGAAAGAATGAATGGCTGTGTCTGTCAACTGAGAAGCCAGTACTGCTACAGTTACATTTAAGCACAGAGAGAAAGGGTAGTATTGCTTGTGTAGTACCCATTATTAACTTGTTGGATTACAATAACCCTGTTGACTGCACTTAATTAATACAATTGCTATCTTACTTGTTTGCATAATAAGACAGTGTGACCTAGATGATGTTAGTACCATTGAAATACCTCAGTTTGATTAATCGTTATGCATTTTTGCACAGAAAACAATGTGCTACAAAGCTGTTTATTTATGCTCCTGTATTTTTGAAACTGATTGGAATTAGCCTTTTTCTTAACATTTCCCCTACTTATGACAGTTCTATGGTGCACCATCTGTTTCCAACCCTCAGAGTGTTCAGCAACCATATTTTGCATTTGTATTGATTACTAGGCCAGAAAATAGATATTACATAACTGCTACCTAGTAGAACTATAGATACTGTACTATAAAACTTGTGAACCAGAAGTAACATATGAAATTGTCTGATTCTTTTCTATAGGCTTCATTAATTGTTCTGGACAGGTCATCGTTAAACCTTCTTTGGTTGTCCCAATGAGAACAAATGTTTCTGTAACTTGTGTATCTGAAATGAAAGACTGTCGAAAACCAGGCACAATATCAGTTTTGCTAAATAACAAATCTGTTAAAACCGACTGGATGAATCGGACATCAGCTGGCATTCATCTCTATAATGTCAGGCAATCTTACTCTATCTACTGCTCTATCAGCTGCAATGGAAGAAATCATGCAATATGCTGGAAAGATTTAAAAGTTGGGTGTAAGTATTCTGTTTTTTAACCTAGCTTGATAAAAAAAATTTTGTGCCCCAAAATGTTTTTACTTCCACATTAATAAAATAGCAAGGGTTCGCCATGCATTCACAAGTCTTATACGTCAGTGAATTTTGCTCTAAACACTACTGCACGGCCCCCTGCCATGCACAGTACATCAGTCACACACTTTTATATATATATTGCTATTTGGATAGCATGTGCAGGAAGGTCATTTGACTATTCTGCAGTGTACATTCCCCATACTACTATATGTTGTTTCTGAACAATCTCATCCTAAATTTAGAAACTGATATTTCCTTCTACATTTTTCACTATACGCCTCTGGGAAAACCCAGTTTATTTTCCTTCCTCTTTTTTACAGTAATGCAATACAATAAAGCTTTTCAGGTAGGAGGAAATGTATGTCTATCACAGCAATTACTGTTACAAAATGATAAAATTGACAAATAGGTAAAAGGTTGTAACCCTCTAAAGTAATGATATGGTATCTGTGGTGCTGAAGCTCAGTTAAGGAAATAATACATTTATTCCTTTCCTACTTTTAATGCTGAAGGAGGAAGCACAATTGTTTCTTTTATTTGCTATTGCTATTTTATTAGTAATACAATTCTAAACTAGTTTTACCAGTCTGCCTCCAAGAATTATGTGCACTGGCTCAGAGGACATTATCTTGGGTGGAGCAAATGCCATGGGAAATTTGAGAAGAGAAAGTATAGCTTGTTGTATAGTTGTATGTTGTATTGTTGTATAGTTATGTCTTAAATTTCTGTATTTTGTTTATTTAGCTAGATTTCCTTTATCATATTTTTATAAGAGGATTGTCTAAGTGATAATGAGACAACATCCATTCTAAATATGCCTACTGTATTTTAGGGATCCACGTGTCACTTATAAAAGTAGTAATAAGCTATGCTATATATTATATAATAATGTAGATACGTATTAGAACATTGTTACAAATTCTTGGATACGTCAGGGTAAATGCCCATGTGCTTTCAATATGCTTTTAAAAAAAAGGTGTAGATTATGCCTTTTATGCTCCAAACAATTTTTTTGTATATATGAAGTAACAACAGTGTGGTCTTTCTTGCAGATCCCCCCGATCCTGCCATTAATTTAACTTGTTCATCTGGTGAAAATTCTAGCATAATGACCTGTACTCTGAAAAAAGGATGGGATACATATATAAGCACTGAATATACAGTGCACATCAAAAAGTATGTGTGTCAAATTAATCATATTATGTGTATATCTGCTTATTGACCTTGTTCAGAAAATGTACGTAGGTACTGTATATAGGGATCATGCCCTCTCATGTTGAAATATATTCCAAACCAAATAGGTTTGAAAATCTGATGGGTCAGTGACTGATTTAAGATGGCCATACACTATAAGATCTGCTCGTTTGGCGATCTTTCCCCGATATGCCCATCAACGGCAGGGCTATATTGGCCCTAGGGCCAAACGATCGGATTATAATGAGGAGCAATGGGCTCCGACGGGTTGATCGCCTAAAAAATCAAACCTTCCTGATCGATATCGTGGCCAGATATTGATCGGGAACACCAATCGGAAGTCCCAATACACGGGCAGATAAGCTTTTTGGTCTAAAAGACCGATATCGGCAGCTTTACTCTGCACATGTATGGCCACCTTTAGTTGTATATGCATTAGGCGGTCATTATAACTGAACCCCAGGGGATCCTGTTGTCAAATTTAGCAGAAATGTATTAGTTCTGCCATCAGTTCCAAGGAATTAATTTTGTAGTATGAAAACAACATGGTTCATAAATCTGTCAATATATTGCCAATATGAAATTTATATTTTAGATTCCATGCAAAGATACTAAGAATATTTGACATAAAAATATTGTGGCTATGCTATAGCATGCACATTTTAACTTGCATGTTTTGTACATGTCACACTGGAGAGTAGCTTGGAATCTTTCCTAATGTGCTCCCCTAAAAGTTGATCTTTCTTTAATTGACTGGACAAAACAAATTACAGATCATAAGGTTTATATGAACAAAGGGGAAACAAAAAGTATTTATAGACAGAGTAGGCTAATTCATAGAGTAATGAGAAAGACATTTCTCCCTGTGATTGACACTCACATTTTTATAGCTGTCCTGTGTTAATACATACATACTGTGTTTATAATTGTTTATCCTGTGTCATATGTTGATGTGTTATATCTTTGGTATTATATGCCAATGCATGCTGATACTACTCCAATAAGTAATTACAGGACATGCTCGCAACACAGTACTGCATGTGATGTAATTGCAGAGCCATGGCTAAGGCTAGGGCTAGATGGGACCAAAATCAGCCTGCTGAAATCTGAAGGTCAATTTCAGCCCCTAACCACTACCAGTTTTACCACTGCAATTCAACAATACATAATATTGTCATTCCCTGAAAACACTTTCATTTTTTGGTGTTACTGTTCCTTTAAGGACAATTAGCTGTCTTCTGCTGCATGATCTCAATGCACGGACATGCACAGCATGAGCCTTTCAGTGCACACACAGGGTTGATTTTGGAAAGTGTGCTTTTTTTTTTTAAATCGTTATCTCAATACAATCTGGACCTTGTACATGAGGTATGAGATATTATTGGCCCATTACATATAAAAAGTTGCATTGCCCTGCATTCAGACATTCACGATTCAAATGTGAACAAATGTCACTGCAACAGGAAAAGAAACACATTTTCCCTGTATGAACAAAGTTTATATATAAAGACTCTTAAATATTTCAAATGTTTTATCATAACCCACCCTATAACACATTATATCTGATCCTGCTTTGTAAATAATCTGTTTAGTTCTTTTATAAATGTACAGAAGTGGTATCATTTCTACATGCTTCCTACCAGCAAAAATGGAATATTCCCACGCAGATTGTTTAAAATGATATTGAACACTTGGCTGTCATTTTTTTTATATATAACCTGTTTTGAGTACTTTTAACCTAGATAATTTTCAACCGCTGCAACAGATGACTTCCTTTTTAAGTACAAAGATTTAATCATCATGGCTTGAGAGCTTCTAGCTCATCAGATATGCAGGTTTAACAATACTAAGGCCTGTTTGCTGGGTGACTTTTCATGCCAGGATCCAATTTATTCAGTAATGTTTTCAATATCATCAAGGAAAAACATACATGCAAACCTGCACTACTGTATTGTGAAGATGCTGCCTTGGATATTTAAAACCTTTAGGAACTTTACAACTTGCAATTATTGCCACCACCAATTCAGTTTCTTAAATACATAAAGGGGTTGATCTAAGATAGGTGCTACGTGGAACCAGTGCAGTTGTCTATAGCTAATAGTCAGATATTTATTTAAATTTTGTAACTGGTGATAAATTGATCAAAACTAATTGCTTATTGGTTTCTAAGGGCAACTGTATCTGTGCAACTTATCACTTATATTAGTACACGACCCTTAAGATACTTACAGGCTTAGGGCACATGGAGTATCGGCTCCACTGCTCTCAGGCTGTGTTTTTTCTACAGGCTGAGAGAAGTGGATCCACTCCCTTCCGGGGCTCCGTTTGTCTGCATTGAGAAGTATAGTTTGCACTTGAGTGCGGTTGTATGAAGCAGAGAAGAGATCATCCTGAAGCTGTCTGCTTTCACATTTTGTGGGCCGATCTGCATTCCCTGTACCTGCACTCAAGTGGAAACTGTACGTTTCAGTGCAGATAAACGGAGCCGCAGAAGGGAGTGGATCCACTTCTCTCAGCCTGCAGAAAAAGTGAAATCTGAGAGCATCTAAGCCAATGCTCCATGTGCCCTCAGTCTTATGCTTTAGCATGGTAATAAAATATATATTTGAGAAGAATGAAAACAGATGCACACAAATATATATAAATCCAAAAGAATAAGGTGCACACTGGGAACATTGTAAAGATAAAAAATCTAAATTTTTATTAAATACATGTTTAAAAGCAGGTCAACGATTCGGTCTTTTCCTAAGACCTTTATCAAGACCCATATATATACGTGGACATAAACTGTGCAAATAGTACTGTCAGGATCTGCACCCCAGCCCTGTCTTTACAGCCTACTTTAAAACAGTGCTTGATTCTAGGCACAGTCCACAGAGCCCTAGATCAGTGGCTATTTGCACACAATGGTTGTGTTACAACCAGCTCTTGCACACCCATGCCTCCTTTGAGTAGATAAGTCCGTTGCTCGATTGTAGACGTTCGACAGCCTCAAATAACATAGTAAGGAAAATAGAATCCAGTGACACACAGAACTGCTGCAAGCAAGGTAAACCTTAAGGGGCTGATTCACTAAATTCGAGTGAAGGATTCGAAGTAAAAAAACTTCGAATTTCGAAGGTTTTTTTGGGCTACTTCGACCATCGAATGGGCTACTTCGACCTTCGACTACGACTTTGAATCGAAGGATTCGAACTAAAAATCGTTCGACTATTCGACCATTCGATAGTCTAAGTACTGTCTCTTTAAAAAAAACTTCGACCCCCTAGTTCGGCAGATAAAAGCTACCGAAGTCAATGTTAGCCTATGGGGAAGGTCCCGGGGAAGGATTTAATCGTTAATGCGCTAAATCCTTCGACTTCGATATTCGAAGTCGAAGGATTTCTATTCCTAGTCGAATATCGAGGGTTAATTAACCCTCGATATTCGACCCATAGTGAATCAGCCCCTAAATGTGCAAGGTTTACCTTGCTTGCAGCAGTTCTGTGTGCCATTGGATATTTTTCCTTCCAAATTGCACAATGGCTCAAACAGTGGGCAAAGTGCAAAAAAAGCCCATGGTGGCCTTTTTTGCATTTTGCGTGGGGCATTGTGAATGAGCCCTGCTTTCAAGTTCTACTACATGGCAGCTTATTAATGGGGTAATCACACAAGGCTTAAAATGCAATATTTCTTTCTGTTCAAAAACTAACAGGGCATCTTATCAATATTTTTGAACTTAGCTCAAATGGTAAATGTAATATTTTTACAAAATTTAAACGCCCATTGTGTTGTTTCTGCAAACTGTACTAATAAGTGTCCAAAATAATTAATATGGGTTAAAATAACGATTTTATTTGATGGAAAGAGAATGATGCGTTTATCATTACATTTATATTAAATTGTGTTATTTGAGGAAACCAATACATGTCACATATTTTATGATTTGCTTACAACAATGCAGTTTGTGTATTTATTTTGGTATTATCGGTATCAGTCCTTAAAAGGGAACTAAAGTCTAAAATAGAATAATGCTAGAAATGCTGTATTTTGTATACTAAACATAAACATGAACTTACTGCACCAGAAACCAATTAAACAAATGATTTATGTTAAACGTCTTTGCAAGACCAAGACCACGCACATGCTCAGTGTAGTCTGGGCTTCAGTTGGGAGGCTAAGCTTAGGGATTGTCATAAATGATCAAAACAGCACAAGTCAAATAATATCTTGTCTGAAGATACAAATCTCTATACAGTCACTGGCTGCTTTATAGGGAAACAAACATACTGTATCTGCTCAAGGTCAGGGAAGTAAGGTGGGGCATTTGAAAGTATGATTGTTTCCCTGCAGAGCAGTTAGGGGCCATCTGAAGTTTCCTATCCTCAGCAGTCAGAGCAAGTAAAACGTAGGGGGAATTTCACTGCATACAGTCAGGTTCATTATAAAAACGGTAGACATGTTTTATTAAAGTATATTGGAGATAGTTCAAGCTATTAACCTCCAGACTTTTAATTAAAGAAAGTAAAAATGGGATATTATTTTTTCGCCTTTAAATCCCTTTAAGGGCTGATATTAAGATAGGATATAACTTTACCAGGCATGTACAGGTAAATGGATTAAAAGGGCATAAAATGTGCAAAGCATTGGTTCTTACCTGCGTTCAAGCCAATTGCTGATTTAGCAAATATTTGTTCTATTGAAACTGCACTTCCAAGCATGAAGATAACCAGTATGTGATTTGTGGTAAAGGTGTTAATAGTATCAGTTTATTGCAATGGTTATTAGGTACATTTACATTTATAGCTTACACATATAAAACTGAATGCATCTATCATAGTTGTGGTCACACTAGCGCCGGCCACAAAACCATTCCCATTTTATGCTCAGTTTAATCATTTTTAACAATAGAAAAAAAGCAGTGTTTTCATACCATACAGAGGCGTAACTACAGAGGAAGCAGACCCTGTGGTTGAAGGGGGCCTGGGTGTTCAGAGGCCCAGAAAGGCCCTTATTAATACACAATTTCTGTATACAGTATCTTGGTATATTTCGGTAAATCTTACAAATGTTTTAGGGCCCTAAATTGAAATTGCTGTGGGGCCCAGTAACATCTAGTTATGCCACTGATACCACACTATGTGTGAGGCTGGCAATGCTCCTTTCTTTTCTCAATACTTTACGGGGCACATTTACTATGGGTCGAATAACGAGGGTTAATTAACCCTCGATATTCGACCATCGAAGTTAAATCCTTCAACTTCAAATATCGAAGTCAAAGGATTTACCGCAATTCGTTCGAACGATCGAAGGAAAAATCATTCGATCTAACAATTAAATCCTTCTAATCGAATGTTTCGAAGGATTTGAATCCATCGATCAAACGATTTTCCTTCGATCACAAATTGCCTAGAAAGCCTATGGGGACCTTCCCCATAGGCTAACATTGGTGCTCGGTAAGTTTTAGGTTGCGAAGTAGGTGGTCGAAGTTTTTTTTAAAGAGACAGTACTTCGACTATCGAATGGTCAAATAGTCAAACGATTTATAGTTCGAATCATTCGATTCGAAGTCGAAGTTGTAGTCAAAGGTCGAAGTAGCCAATTCGATGGTCGAAGTAGCCAAAAAAATACTTTGAAATTCGAAGTATTTTTCCTTCTAATCCTTCACTCGAGCTTAGTAAATGTGCCCTGTTACATGTATTCCCAGCATGAACATGAATACAAACTGATATCTTTATTGAAACCTTATTAAGAAATGCAAACTGATTTTCATTTTTTTTTTTTAATTGTCAACAAAAACAAAGAAATAGCATTGACAGCCTCATACTGAAACAGTCAAATTAATGGCAAATTAAAGCCAAGTTAGTGGCACACAGGGTGGTTTGAGACAGTTTTTCTGGCACCTACATGGGCGTCCACAGAAATTTTTCCAGGGGGGGGCAAATAAACTTCTACCAATATTTTGGTGACACAAAGCTAGAATATAATCAATTGCTAAAGTTGGCTATACATATGCTGTCTTAAAGCTAATATCAGACATAGCGGATTTGCAACTGGTATAAAAATGAACTCCCCCAACTACCTCTCGCAGTCCCAACACACTTCAGTGGGAGTGCATCTTCCAAAAAATAACTTCAGATTGAACCATATAATCTCTGCCACTGCACTTGCTTAGTCACTCCAAAGTGTAGCCATAAGCATTTTTAAGTGACAAGGTATTGCAATGGCAGTGATACAGTGATATCAAAGCAATCAAAAAATATTTTCAGGCTCTTTGTTGTCTGCACAAACAAAGACATAACATATCAATGGATGCTATGTTAGTACCCACTATTGACAAGCAATATGCTTGTGTTGCAATCACTGACCTACAGCTTGTGTACCATGAGGGAAATGGGTAGTGACACCACATTCATGGACTATAACTGCACCCCTAGCACACTATGTAAATTGAAAGGCTGTGGGTACTGACTCCCTAAGAACATTATATAAAGAAAGAAAATGGGTACTGGTACCCCAAGTAATATACATGTTTTGAGAGGCAGGGATTACACCTCAAGCATACTTAAGCCCACAAAACAAATATCAGCATGATTACTGCAGAGCCAAAATGAAACTGTAGGATTAGTCTAGATTAGTGTTCAATTACCACTGGCTCTCAAGCAACATGCTACTCACCAACCCCCTTGGATATTGATCTCAGTGGCCCTAAAGCAGGTGTTTGTTTATGAATTCCAGGCTAGAGGCAAATTTTATTTGCATAAAACCAGATGCACTGTGCCAATCAGAACCTCAGTAGAGGCTGCAAATAGCCAATCATATCCCTTATTTGGCACCCCATGAACTATTTTCATGCTTGTGTTGCTCCCCAACGCTTTAACATTTGAAGGTGGCTTACAAGTAAAAAAAAAAAGGTTGGGTCTAGATAAAAGTTGTGTCAATGGACGGTGGCAGGAAGCAAATAAAACAACAGTTTTAGTAATGTAAAAACAAGCATCTGATTTTCAGACAGCTGTACAGCTGCAAACCAGCAGCACCAAGAGCAATGTGTATGGGAAGCACAACGTTCCCCAGCACTATGACACGCACTCGTCGGGGAGGGTGGAATGGTGCGCGCCGATATCGGGCACTAATACCCAGAGGCCTTGGGGCGCCGGGAGAGAAATCCGACGCTGGGTCAATATGCAGGTTGGCTGTATCTCTCCAATCCCACCATGAAGCTACACTATGTGTATGTAGGCAAGCAAAACCTGCTTTGATCATATAGTCTTATCAGATCTGAGTGAGATTGACCATTTCTAAATAATCCCACAAGGGGTGAAATAGAGAATAGAGACAGGCACCTATGCTGTCCAAGGGCAATAATAGGATCCAGTGTGATCAGTTAAATCATAGTTTTATGGGCAAAAAAATTATGTAAAAATGTTTTGAGGCCACTGGGAGCAACATTCAAGGGGTTGGTGAGCAACATGTTCCTTGCTGCTTCTCAACCCAGTCCCAAGCTGTAGATCTGAGTTTATTTCTATTTATGCAGACTCACACAGACTGATTTTATTTGCCACTGGTCTGAAAAGACATCTAGGGAGATGAAAAAAATGTGTTTGCCTCTGGGCAAAAAACAATTAAAAACACATTTTTTAGACCTGAGCCTGGTCTCCCTAGATGTCTTTTTAGACCAGTGGCAAATCAAATCAGTCTGTGTGAGTCTGCATAAATAGAAATAAACTCAGATCTACAGCTTGGGACTGGGTTGAGAAGCTTGATGATTTACAAAGGGGCTTGTCCTGCGTGCAACTCCTGTGTGCCAGTGAAATTCTTCTTACCCTTGTTGTGAGGTTGCCGATTCCTCTATCACTGGGCACCAGGATAAGAATTTTTGGGTCTGTGTGGTGTGTGGCTTCTCCAAAGCTCTATTGGACTGATACATACATATGAAATACAAGTCAGCAGCACCTCCTAGTGTATATTTTGTAAAGCACGGTCAAAAATGACAGAAAGCTCTAAATATAGTTTATTGTAGTTTGAAAAGGGATATTATTAGATGAAAAGTTTTTTGTTTTACCATAAGATTGTAGATGCATGAGTGAAAATATAATTTTCATTCTTCCTTCATTATACATAGGATTCTGTCTGTCAGCTTTTTTTACAACCAATCCCTGCCTGCCACGTAGATAGTGTGTTATTCATATAACTGTCAACGATGAGTTAATGATGACTATAATTTGTTGAAACCACTAATTCTTGTTTACCTTTAAGTCTGCAGACAGATGAATATCAGCAAATAAATTTAAAACGCGGAACATACAATGTGACAATTCCAGTGAATAAATCACGAGACAAATCATTCGAAGTTTACGTTGAAGCCAGAAATGACTTGGGCCAGTCAAAATCAGATATTCTGCATATTCATTTGGACAATATAGGTAAAATCTACAAAAATGGCATTGATTTGATCTTTGTTTCAATATTTTTTTTAGTAGAAAAATATGTTTAAAGGCTTTTTAGCATTCATCAGGTATGAAGATCCAAATTACGGAAAGATTACTTATCCAACAAACACCAGGTCCAATACATACAGTAGAGAGAGACATCTGTAACTGTATAATTACAGTGCAATATAATATCTGCTTACACCTCACATACCAAGACAGGTGGTTAAAATAGGAAGGAAGTGTCTCTCCATTGGGAAAGAGGTGGTTTTACAGCACATTGCAGGAATATGTTATTTGAGTTGAATAAGAAATGCTTGCATGTTTTACTTCAAATATTATAGGGATCATTTACAAATGTAAACAAGTGTCAGACTAGGCCCAGATACGCTCCCACATGCCTGGTGCTCCCCGATCTCTCCCTGCCTGAAGAAAATCGCAGGTACAAGCTGGTCTGGGAGGGGAAGCGGATTGAGTTGCAGGTAGCTGCTGAGGGGGCCCTGATGTTGTAGAACCAACATCCAGACTCCCCCATACAAATGTCCCTTGCAAGCGCTGGTGCTTCAAATTGGGCACATGTGCATGTTGACGCAATTCATAAAGGTTCTTCCTTATAAATAGGCTCCTACCCTTGATTGCATGATTGACTAATGCCTATGTATCCATCTTGCTTCTTCTGATGAATGGTGCCCAACTGCATGGGAACCATGGAGCTACTGCCACCTTGGACCTTGTGGTAGTTCCAAGGTTCCCACAAAAAGTTATGTTAATAGGCACATCAGATTTGTGCCCATTGTTCAGTAGCAAAAGCTGATTTGAATGTACACTCTGGTAGTGATGCAACCCCCACTCTCAAAATGCTGGATGTGAATTGCACCTGATTTGTGTCAAAATATAAGTATAATAGTGTCTGTTTTGTGCAATAGAACAATAACTTGGAGTATGGCCACAATTATGCTAAAATTACTGTAAAACCAGCTGCATTATTGATTACAAAGTTGTACTTTGCACAATGCACTTGCATTTGTAAATGATCCCTTATATGTTTAAGTCAATTGATCAAAGCAATAAACATTTAATGGTTACACAATTGTGTTGAACCTTGAAACGTCATAAGCTCAGTCATCTGAACACACAGTAAGAAGAGTCCGTAAATTCATGTAATTTCTTTATGTACCTTTACAGTGGTTCCTGTCACACCTGCCATCGAGATTCAAGTCCTTAACGCACATTTCAAAATCATTGTCCACTGGAAACACCAAGCATTGTCACATTTACATTACTGTGAACTGGCATACAGAGCTGAAAAAGAGACAATGTGGACTTTGGTGAGTAACCTATAAGGCAGAGAATTTATTTTCACTCTGTATAGCAGAGCTCCAGGTAAAGAAATCTCTCCCCTACCCTCCCCAATGATGACAGAATGAAACATTACTAAGACTTAAAGGGTCCAAATTATAAACCATAGATGTAGGAATATCTCCTTGTTTGATATACGTTGTATTTCATACTTTTTTTGTTCTCAGCCTGAATTTTGTCAGGCACAAATGCAAAAACAAATGCAATCAAATGGTCAGAACATAATAAAAAAGCATTAAAGATAAAAATGTTAACATTAATAGGTGTTTTGTAAATAGGTCTAAAAATGTGTTTTTAATTTCTGCCTAAATACAAGAAAGCAGCAGCAGCATAGATTTAGCCTGACTTACCTTAATGTATCAAATATTATATGAATTGATAAATAAGACATGCATGGGAATTTTTCTCAAAAATATGAACAATTGTTTCATATACCATAGACCATAGATACATATTATGCTGTTGAATACCTGATAGATCTGTTTTACTTGGATATACCTGTATAGTTCACAATAGAGAACCACAGATGTGTTGTGCAGACTTTTATACAATTCATACTAGCATAGCTGAATTAAGCTGATACCACTGACCCTGCATCAATATTTTGCACAGAATAACAAAAACATGTTTTTATCTGTGATGCCATGTCATAAAAAATGTATGGTGCATCATTTTGAAACTTGTGTTGGTGTCGGAAAAGGGCAAGACCATGTTCTTCAACCTCTGTGACCCTACCTGTTATTGGACTATTACTTCAACTTCTTGCATTCTTGCATTCTCTCAGTCCACACTCGGTACATTTTACTTCAATTATTTCACTTTTATTGAACTAATTAATTTGAAATCACCCAATTCATCAATTACCACTCAGAAATGAATTAATATTACACCAAAAACATATAAATATTACATACTATATTGCACTTTTATTATTACAAATAAAAAGTGCATCTGTTTTTTAAGAAAATTGATTATTTGTTAAATTAATTAAGCTCATATGAAATTCGTTATTGATTGCATCAATTGTATTAATCACTTGAAAGTTCATTGGCATTAAGTTCATATAAAAGTTCATTGAACATCAATTGCACAATTGCATATGAAAAAAAAACCACATGGAGGTAGTTATTGGCCCACTCAAAGTCCTGCTGAGTATTACCCACTTCCAGCGAGTGTGCTGATCGCTATTTTGTTTAGAAAGTGGAATACTGCGCTAATGCTATATAGCTTAATCGCTGGTATGCGTTCCGAATTGAAAAACAAATTGGTGGCTTTTCAAGAAAACACAAATGTGTCTGTTCCAGTTAGAGAATTGAGAACCACTCCAGTACGAGGTTCCAGAAAGGGCCCAACACCTGATTAGGGTATGACAGGCTAAAAGGAGCCAAAAAGCCCACAATGCAAGCCATGCAGTGTAAAGCCTTCTGAAAACAGAAGGTAGTTACATGCCTCATGCTACACATATATCACTGCCTTCATACCCAAAATTAAGAGGCATGCAAATTACTCCTTTATGTCCCTCTATGTCAAACCCCAATTTTACATTTTCCAGGGGAAATGAGAAATTTAAAATGGGTTTACATAAAATCAGGTTTTCTTGTAAAAATTTTAAGATGCAGGAAAACTAACATTTACAGGGGCAAATGAAAATGGGTCAAAATTATGACATAAAATGTAGGAAAACTAATATAGGAAATGCTCCCAATGAAATGCATTAGAACATGACTGGATTATAAAAAATAAAAAAAAACAGGAAAAACATAATACCAGGGGACATAAGATCTGGTCATTATATATTACATTACAGCATTTAGAGTAACTTTTTTTCTATAGAAAATAACCCAGGATAAGGTTAAGCTAATTGGCTAATGCTAGTTTTCTTCCTTTGTCACATTTACCTTATGAAAAAAATGAACTACCTATGTAACCACAAAACAATTCTTTCATTTAATATTTCATTTCATTTAATCTGATATTTGCCTATAGGTGAACGAACAAGCACTCAACCAGTCAAACATCCTTATTATGAAAAATAATTTAGAAGCACAAGCACTGAGAGTCCGATGCAGAGAAGAGGCAGGAAAAAGTTACTGGAGTAGTTGGAGTGATCCAACAGAAATTCCACAGATAGGTAAAGATTCCACATATAGGTATTAAAGATGAGGGAACAGCTTTTGGTTTGTTGCACAAAAATGGTTGTACATGTATTCAAAAATACAGAATCCATCCATGGTTGGTGTAGCACAGCATTAAGTCTTAATTTATCCATGTAATGTGTTTTAACAACATATGTAGGATCAATTTAAATAATAACATAACTTACTTTGGCCTGTGGGGACCTATAGAAATTGATAATTTACAGCTTCTGAACAGTATAAATTGTGGGGGTTATTTAATTCTTACTTTTTTTTAAAATTCACTCCTACCAAACTTCCTCGCACTTTTTTCATCATATTTGCATTAGATTTTCACCAAAAATCTGGTGTGGGAAAAGACTCCAAAAAATCGGAATGATACGTTTTTTTCAGATTTGTCGCCGAAAACCGCAACTTTTTCAAATTTGGCACAGGAAAACTGCAACTTTTTTGGATTATCGCCTGAATCACAATTCGAATTTTATTTTCTATGAAAAAAATTGTGTCTTTCCATTTAAAAATCCGACCAGAAAAAAACGGCCCTGAGGTTATGACTGAAGTAAAAGATTTGAATACCTGTATACCGTAGTTATTACAAAAAAATGCATTTCTTCCACATACTCCTTGATATTAGGAAACTACCTTTTAAAGTGGACCTGTCACCTACACATAAAAAAATGCATAATGAAAGTCCTTTCCAAATTTAATATGGAACCCCAAAAATCTTTTCATTAAAACATCCATACCTGTTATAAAGGTGTTTAAATATCTAAACTGTCAATCAAATATTACCTGCCCCGCCTCTATGCCCGTGGCATAGAGGAGGGGCAGTCAATTACTTTCACTTTCCATTCAGCACTTCCTACATGTCACAGCTCTCCTCACATTCCCCCTTCCCTCCTCAGGCTCTATAATTGTGTAGGGCACTGCACATGGACATTACGTCCCTCATTCTGGTTCATACACAAGATTTTGGGGTGATAAACAATTTCCCTTAATAACCGTGTCCACAAAATGGCAGCTGCCTGCTTGCTGTGATTGTATAATTCCAAAACAGAAGGAAACAAAATTTAAATAATAAATACAGTATAAGTAAAGTTTATTTTGCTCAACTAACATAGAAAAGGATTTGAAATGATTTCTTAGGGTGACAGGTCCCCTTTAAATGCATACAACACTGGGGGAGAAGGTTGCTTTGAAACATAATGTATGTATATGTATGTATATATGTATATTTTTATTTGTAAAGCGCTCATTGAGGGCAAAGCACTGTACAACAAAACAATAAATTAGTAGTAACAAACAAGGGGTCATTGGAATAAAAAGTAACAATAAGTGCATTATTAGAATTCAATTCACATAAATATAATATATAATTACAATGCAACATAATGGGTGAAACAGTATATCTTTATTCCTTTGAGACAGCACCCATGGAAATGTTTGATGTCTGGAGATTGCTTGGTCCAGTGCATTCCAATGGCAGTCAGGAAGTTACAATTTTTATAAAGGTAATCATTCAACTTAAATATCCTTTCATTACAATACAGCATACATACTTGGTTTACTTGGAATTCTTTATGTATATTGCTTAAAGTGAGTGCAGAGATTTAAGATGCCTTAGTTTACTAATTTTTTAACTTGAGAATAGTGATGGGCGAATCTCTCCCGTTTCGCTTCACAGAAACAGGCAAAAATTTGTGAAAATTCGTGATATCGGAAAGTTCACGAAAATTTTTTGAAATTCTAAAGTTTTCACAAAAAATTCATGAAATTCAACCGTTTTCACAATAAAATCGAGCAATTCGAATGTTTTCACTATAAAAATCGAGCAATTCGAACCTTTTCACAAAAAAATCGAGAAATTCAAACATTTTCTTGAAAATCAGAAATTGACGCGGGCGAATTTTCACTGGCAAATTTTCGAGGGAGATTCGCGGGAATTCACCACAAATTCGTGCCAGACAAATTTATGCACCCATCACTACTTAAAAAATGTTTAGTATTTTAATAGTGCAGTGGTGTGTTGACTTTCTGGTTTTAGCCCCAGTCCCCCCTTAGTTCATATAAAGGTTTATTAGTTATACAACAAGGTGATTCTAGAATTAGGTCATTACTGTACAGAGTCTGATCTAATCAGCCCAATGAGTACAAATGCTATAGTTTTTGTATACTTTTATTTATAAACAGTATGAAACATTTTTATGATTTGGCTCATTTCCAGTGTGCAGGGATGCAAGTGCTAGAATGGGATTCAAGCAGTGGCCTTTAGAGCCTATATGTTGATACATACAAGCACAGCTTGGATGTCTCTCCCTCTTGATAATGCAGTGCACATCGGAGAACAGCCCTTCTCCCACCTACATTGTATTTTGGTACAGAACAAACCAGTTAAACATTGTAAAACCCCTATAGTTCATTTTGTCATGCGTAAATACACAACATTTTGAGAGTGTGTCCCTTTTTATCGGGGTATATCACCAAAATATTCTGTATTTAGTCTTGAACTAGAAACAACAAGGTGCAGATTTATCAAGGGTCGAATACTCCAAATTCGATTTGAATTTAAAAAAAAAAATAGAAATTTATCATGTACTGTCCCTTTAAGAATTCGACTATTCGCCATCTAAACCTGCCAAATTGGTGTTTTAGGCTATGGGGGACCTCCTACAATAAATCTGGAGTCGTTTGGAGGACTTTTGAAAAAACATTGTTCAAAAAAAAAAATCAATTGTTTATTTTATGGTGAAAAAACTCAAATCGAATTTGATCGTATTCTAATTTGATTCGAATTCGATTTGAATTAGCAGCTCGATCCTTTTCACCCGTTTCTTTAAAAAAAAAAATATTTTTTTTTAAAATGAATTTCGATTGGTAATTTTAATATATTTTTTTATTTTTAAATAATTTGGGAGTTAAATAAACTCGAAATTCGACCCTTGATAAATCTGCCCCCAAGTGTTCCCCATGTTGAGTTTCATCTGTGTGCCAGGTTTGGTTTGTCCTGTACTTTAAAGCCTATAGCCATACCACGTTCGTTATTGCTCATGGTTCAGCACAAGGTACAGAGCACAACGTTGAAATGTATTATGTACAGGACACTATTCCGGTGTGCTTTGCTGCCAGGCAGCTTTACAAATCTCTTCTGGGACATTTTGTAATTCCTATATTTCAAAGGGTTTGGTTATCAAGTTTGTCTCTCTGACTGCAAAAATGAATTCGACAGTATTTATTCAAACTCGTTTTGAGTTTTTTTTTAAAATTCTAATTAGATTTTCGAGATTTATCTTACTCTGGCTCTTTAATAATTCAAATTCGACTATTCGCCACCTAAAACCTGCCGAACTCCTGTATAAGTCAATGGGAGAGGTCCAGTGGCCAATTTGGAGATGTTTGTAGCCTTCCTGACATTTGAGTTTTTTTCGGAGAAAAAACTCGAATCGAGTTTGGTCAAATTCGAATCAAATTCAATTCGAGTTTTCAAGTCGGTAAAATTCGTCCGAGTTTAACATATTCAATTTTTTTCTTAAATTACCTCCAATCGAATTCATGTGAATGAATCAAAATTCGAATCTTGATAAATGTGCCTCTAGATCTGTATTTAATGTTGCAATATAACATTGAACATGACTGCTAACTAGATTTTTACTTGTACCAGTCTTTAGCCACTGAAGTTCCATGGAGAAGAACCTTAGGATATAAACTTTTCTTCAAAAATGAAGGCAACGAAACTGTTATTGAGTTCTGCAAAAAGTCTCAGATCCAATGCAAAACTCTAGTACCAAAGGGAATAAAGGCCATCTTTGTTTCAGCCTTCAATTCATATGGAGACTCTCACCCAAGCTTGGTTACTATTTTGCAAGATCCACAGGACAGAGAAGGTATGTATTTGTTTTAACTTTCCTTCTAATTACTATTCAAGTCAACATCAGGGATGGTATTCCATTTTTGTTTAGCATGGCATAGCTTGCATTTTTGAAATGACTCATTTGTAGTGACCTGGGCACTTTCATGAGTTTGCATAGGCTGTGGCATAGACCAGCACTAAGGGTATATCAGTAGGTTACACTGAACTCCAGGCACACAGGTGGGGGAAGCAGAAAAACAGATTCTTAAAAATGTGCTTATTTAACAGTACTAAAAGTACAGTCTGACACCAGGCAATTGTATTACTTCCAATCTGTTGTGCAAAAAGGTAGCCAACCTTTACTAAGCAAACTCAAACCCATAATTGGAGAAAGGTGCCACTTCATTGACATTCCCTGGAAACTTCACCTTGTGCAACTTTAGTGGAAATCAGAGATGATTTTCCTATACCTGTAGTTCTGCCAGCGCCTAGTACTGCCAAAGTACATGGTACACAGTTGTTCCTTACTCTTCTCTACTGTCTGTAATGGATGGTCCACATAGCCTCCTCCGTAAGTGGCTGGAAATAAGAGAGCAGGTGCTTGTTTTAAACAGATACGTACGATTCATAATTAGAAATTATACATATTTTATAGAGGGGCAATATTAAGTATTTCCTTATGTATATATATATATCAGTGATGTGCGGGCCAACCCGATATCCGCGGGACCCGCCACTTTTGTGACGTCATTGTGACGTCACCGGCGGGGTGGGTCGGCGCGGGTCTATAAAAGGGCCCACCGGAAGCGAGTGCGGGCGGGCGCGGGTTGTAGCAGGGTGGGTTAGGGTCGGGTGCGGGTCAGGGAAACCCTGACCCGCACATCACTAATATATATTAGTGATGTGCGGGTCAGGGTTTCCCTGACCAGCACCCGACCCTAACCCACCCTGCTACATATATTGTATATATATTAATATATATATATATATATATATTTATAATATATACTGTATATATGTGTGTGTGTGTGAATGTATGGTAATACAGTTGACGGCGCAAATGAACAGGTACTCGCTCAGCATACCGTATATAAATTGCATTTTGTTTTTGTCTAATTATATAGCTTTCCCAGCACCACAAAATTTGACAGTCAGATCAGGCACTGAAATCCAAGTCCTATGGAATCTTCCAGAGGGCTCCGAAACATCAGTTCTGTGGTTCATCCTTCAGTGGGTCCTTCCCTGTGATGGAAAACAAGATGTTGTATGGCACAAAATTCCAAGGGAGCAACAACGTTTTGTAATTAAAGGTAAAATGCACATAAACTTTTGCAAAATGGAAATGATATCTCTTTCACTCTACTTTGCAAAATACTTACCTTGGTGCAATGTTCTGTTTTAAAATCTTTTTAACTCTACATACAAATATGATATATGAGATATTTGCCCAGGGTCTACCTGTGCCTTAAAGAATCCCTAAAAAATTCTATTGACTGGAAGATTTTATTTGCATGCATTTTGTTGTATTATAGACAATGCATTTGTTCATTTACCCATATATCTTGTTTCAGATAAGATAGATGCAGGAAGTGTCGTAAAAATATCCCTATACGCAGTATATAGCAGTGGTCTCAGCATACCTTACGTTGGCTATGGGTTTTCAGAAGAATTAGGTAAGTGTTTTTTCTAAATTATTAAGCTTGCCTGTATGGCATACTTTAGAAAACCTCCAATTACTTTTTATTCATCCTAGAAATGAAAAGAAGCTTGTTTAAATGGGTTTTCAGAAGAATTACCAAATTATTTTGCTTGCCTTTCTGCTACTTTTGTCCACCCCAGAAATAAGGAAGCTTGTTTAAAGGAGACAAATTATCCAAACACATTTTAATTAAATTTATTGAAACTACACTTTTTTTTTAGGGTTGGGGCAGACGGGCAGATTCAGGGAGATTTAGTCGCCTGGCGACTAATCGATTCTTCTGGGGGGCGACAATCTCCCCGAACTGCCTTCCGCCTGCTTGAATGAAGAATCGCCTGCACTAATGCACTGCCTGCACTTGGATTTCCGAAGTCGCCCGAAGTTTCCTCGTGAGGCAACTTCGGGCGACTTCGGAAATATAGACTGGTGTAGTTCAGGAGGCCTCTGGAGTGGACCTATGAGTTGTCATTCTCCTCCTACATTCCTTTGTTGGCATGAATTTTGTATTCTGATGGCCATCACTTGAGCTGCCCCATTAGTAACCTAGGTGCTGCTGGTAACACTAAGCAACTTTCCAATATGCATTCATTACACATTTTTAATGTTTTTACAGTTATTCTTAAGTATAAAATGGCTAATTGCCTGCCTCCTTCTATTCTCTGCAGTTTTGAATTTTGAAACAATATTGCAGTAGCCATCCCCTTATCAGACTTTTGAAGCAGATGCAAGGCTGACTTTTGCTACACGGCTTCAATGCAGTGCAGATAGGAACAGAAAAACACTACTTTTTGTTGCAATTACAGTTACAAATAACTCTTAACTTGGTTAAGATTTTAATGAATGCACAGGAATACCTTGAGGGTCTCTGTCTGAGACAGCAAAGTGTGTTTGACAAACAGTAATAAAAGTAGTTGGTATTAAAGACTTATTTAAATTGTGATGAAGTGAGGTGTAACTATAGAGGAAACAGACCCTGGTGGGGGGGGGGGGTGCAGGGGGACCCAGACCACAGGGTTAGCTTTCTCTATAGTAAGGTTGCTGACCCCTAAAATCCTGCCAACCTAGGCCCGGGCCTTGGTAGCCTTTCCACAAATCAGGGCCCCTAGGCCCACTGCTGTTCGTCGCCCCCATCCCCTTTCTTTTATTTGTGCAAATTTTCATTGGGACCAGAGCAATGGGGATTGGCGCACAGGGAATGTAAAAAATGATGTATCTCCTGTGAATCCCCAGTGTTTCTGAACCAATGTGGGTGTGGTTGGGCAACATATCTCTATAGTAAGGTTGCTGACCCCCTAAAATCCTGCCACCCTAGGCCCGGGCCTTGGTGGCCTTTCCACAAATCCGGGCCTGGGAGCGCACTCTTGTGTGCATAATTGGAGGCACTTTAGAGTGCTTGCCAGGCCCTTGTGGGGGGCTCAGTACATCGTCATTAAGTCTCTGGTTCCCAACAAATATAATTAAGGCTTTCTACTTTCCTTTCTTTTTCCCTAATATGAAACCGAGGGTATGGTGGTGTATTATGCAGAAGCATCATTGCACTGTAAAAGACTAAATCATTCTACATCGTGTATATGGGTTCATGTCTGACATTGCAGCTGCACTATTTTTGCAGTAATATTAAATGTTTCTCGTCAGTTTTCAATGGCTGATAGCTCTGCTTTGGAAACTCTACGGAGAGACAAACCAGCATGTCGAGACTGAGAGTCAGAAGATATTACTCTGGTGAAAGTATTCTCTTGTTTTCCTGCTTCAGGATGTGGCTGGTAGCAGTTGTATGAATTAACAACATAAAAGAAAGTGATAACTACCCCCAGCTGCGTTCTTTGAGTATGCGTTATTGTGCGGCCAAGACCAGTGACAAAGATGTTTCCTGCTGTATCATTGCTCTGTCTTTATGTGTATAAAGAGCAGCTCACATTCTACCCACTGTTAAAAATACATAAAAACATACACTTTATGCCATAAACATACTTTAATGTATGTTTATGGCATTGACTTAACAGTTGAAACAATTTTATTTTATAGAATCATTTAGTCCATGACTACCAGAAGGCATTTTTAAGGCTGTTATTTTGATATACTGATCTTAGGTCAAATAAGCTTCAGACCAACAATCATCAAGCTGTTTTGTACAACAGTGACTTATTGGGGCAAATTCACTAAAGGACGAAGCGCCTAAAGCTAGCGTTAATTCGCTAGCGTAGTGCATTTTCGTTAATTTGCCGATTCACTAACGGATGCTGGCGTAAATTCGGTAGTGTTACTTCGCACCCTTACGCCTGGCGAATTTCCGCAATGGACGTAACTACGCAAATTCACTGACGCGCAAATTTTTATGAACGCTACCTTTTACGCCAGACTTCCTTCACCATCTCAGACCAGGCGAAGTGCAATAGAGTAGATAGGGATTGCTTCAAAAAAAGTTAAAACATTTTCTAAGTCCCAAAAAAACGCTGGCGTTTTTTCTTTTTTTATGGGTGATGGGCTGAAAAAGATCGAAAAAATTTTTGGGGCTACCTTCCTTCCCCCCTACATTTCCTAACTCATGGCACCTTAACTATACAGTGGGCACATGTGCAGGGCATAATAACAATTTTATTTGCTGTTTTGAAGGTTTCCCAGGCTTGTGTAGTGATGCTTCATATCCCTCCATTGTAACTTCAATTTGGCGCTGTATGCAAATTAAGCATCACTAGCGTAACTGCGCTTTGCTTGGCGAATTAACGCTAGCGCAACTTCACAAACCTTACACTTCCCCTGAGCGCAACTTCGGATTTTAGTGGATTTGCGTAGCGCTGGCGAAATTATTGTATTGTAAGGAAGAACGCATTAAGAGGTGAGCACTCTAGTCCCCTTTGTACCATTCCAAAAGGGCTAAGGTGCATAATAGATTGCAACAATGGGGCAAATTCACTATGATTCGTAGTTGCGCCAGTGTCCACTTCTCCGCACTGGCGAAGTGCGGAGAAGTGGACACTGGCGCAACTACGAATCATAGTGAATTTGCCCCATTTACCTCTTAATGCGTTCTTCCTTACAATGCATGGGGTCCATGATGGAAAAGAGATCTGATTTGGGTGTATAGGACAGTAAATGATACAACAGTCTCTGTCAAAATGTATATTCTGAGTAGTAGTGTTGTAATTATATATAAATCTCTTCTATGCCTTTTTTTTATTATACAATGAAGTGGGATGCAACTAATAGCTGACTTCAGATTAGAGAGACAAAGGTAATGTATATATATGAAGCCACATCATGCTTTTAACTTAATAACTTATTTCTTTATCCCCAGAACCTAAAACTGGTCCAGGTGAAATAGTTGAAAAATCCACTGGAGAACAGACACTGATTCAGTGGGAGGAAATTCCTTTGTGCAATAGAAAAGGCTTCGTCACTGGCTACACACTGCATCTGACTGAAGAATCGACCGGACAAACCACCAGATATGGTAAAGTAATTTCAACAGAAGTACTAAAAAATGAGAAACCATAGGAATAATGAGGTAAACCAAGGGCTTACAGATAAGGTTTTGTGATTGTCACTTACAGTATGTGTAAAATACCACAATGTGGAAGTCTAGCATTTATAGTAGCGCTGGGGTCCCCAATAAAGCTTTGATTTGACCTTCTGTGGGGGGAAGGTACAGGCTATTTCTAAGATGAAAATGTAATAAAAGATTAAATATGATGCTAAACAGGTAATGGAAGTTCTAAAGCGGGGATTATCAAGCTGTAGCTTTCCAGTTGTTACTGAACTGAACTCACAATATTGTTCACCAGACAATGGCTATTAAAGGATTTATTTAGAAACAGATGAAGAACCATAGGGGTCATTTACAACCCGCAAGTGTAGTTGCAGTTATTCAAAATGGGCACAGATGTTGCACAAAAATGGCATTTATTAAAGGTATTTTCTAAAACCATAAGTTGAATTCCCATTCTGTCATGTTAAAAAACATGCGCAAGTGCACTTATTCAGGCAGAGTAACCTTGGAGCTACCTGTATATACATACCTTCCGACTGTCCCGTTTTGAGCGTGACAGTCCCGCTTTTGACAGCTAAACCCGCTGTCACGGATTTGTACTGATAAATCCAGAGTTTCTCTTTGATCTGCTGCACTGAACAGCCAGAAACAGATACAAAGTTTCTAACTTAATTGGGTCTTGGCAGACAGCCCAGCGTAGATACTTAACATTCTTTTGTAACAGTTTGATAAGATAAGAACGAAGACTCAGCTTAAGGGTTGGTTCAAGCACACGGGCAGATTCGGGGAGATTTAGTCGCCTGGCGACTAATCGCCTCTTCTGCGGGAGACAATCTCCCTGAACTGCCTTCTTCCTGCCTGCCGCCTGCTATAATAACAAAACGCCAGCGCCAATGCACTCGCGGCGATTTCGATTTCCGAAGTCGCCCGAAGTTTCTTCGCCAGGCGACTAAATCTCCCTCAATCTGCCCGTGTGCTTAAACCCTAAAGTGCCATTCACCTTCATTTTCAAAACTGTAATAACATATAAAAACCACAGAAATGTAAAATAAACATGGTAATTAGGGGGTGTGGCTACAAAAAATTGGCGTGGTCAGAAATTGTCACGATACGCGCACCAAATCTTTTTTGTCCCTCTTTCTGTTTCCTAAATGTTGGGAGGTATGTATATATATATATAGATATATTACAAATATAAGGCAATTTATAGGCTAAAATTCCCCTCAAATGGTGCATTATCTATCCACAAGGTGGCAGTCTAACCAAATCAAATAGGATTGGCTTTATATAAAAGCCAGAACAGTGATGTAAAAACTACTCCTCTCCCTCCTTCACAACATCCCCACATTTTTAAATAACTACAGTCTGTCTTGCAGTTTTGGGAGTTACAGATGTTATATGTAGTGTGGGTGGATATCCCTGATGTACATATGGAAAACATGCTAACAATTGTTAACAATATGCCCTCATATGTATTTTTTAAGAAACCCCACCCCACTGGCTGCTTCTTCTGCAAATATAGCATACCACACATGTTCTTTCTAGCACCTGTAACCTAACCTTCATGGGTTGACCCAACTCAAACAAAGAAATGGCTGACAACTAAGACGCTCATAGTTATGCACACTACTTTCATATGTGGATCGCTACTTCCTTTTATCTTTCCTGCAAACAGGTTTGTCACTGTGAGAACAGAAATACCTGTTTCCAACAGTGTCCTGATCATCAGAACCTAGAAGAGAGTTGCTTTACTTAAATAGAAAATTAGGAAGTTTCCATTTGCAAAATGCCATATTGACAGATATTTGGGCTGTCATACTTTTAAATACTGACATACACAATATGTATTGTTCTATATTAGCCACAGAAATGTAATATGTAACTCTTCCAGTTTCCTCTCATATCTAAAGATAATTGGATTTTGATGAAAATGAAGCCTATGTGTGTTCATCTGTTATTAATAAAGGCTAAAAATAATAACTTTTCTGCAAGCACCAACTATTATAGAAGATTGGATGTGTGACTCACGACCTCAAAGTTGTAAAATTGTTTTAGTGAAGAATGGGAGAGAGTGGAGTAATTCATATAAGAGAAACGAAATTATAAAATAAAAACTTGGAAGATTGAGTTACAGGAGTGAAAGTACTGGTATCATAGTAAATATGTAGCACTTTAATGTGTGCTCTAACGGTACTTTACAGATATTAAGCTATACAGTATACAGGCCAGTTTGACTGCTGCTTTTCCCTGTGAAGCCTTCGTCAAAAACTCGAAAACTGATAGTTTCATGGTCACAATTATTAACTCACTAAGAGTTAATTACCACAGTGATGATGGAGTATGGCTAAAAAGCTACATCCCATTTAGACTAATTGCAGAGATTGTATATTTTTCATTTTTATTCACCCATGTTGTAGCCAGACACCTAGAAGAGGATGGATTGAAATGTAAGTGCCATTTACCGAAGAACTACCAGCTATACATGCATAAACCAAGGAAAAAAGAGTAAAAAATAATTTGTTTCTCTGGTTTGTTTATATCACACAACTAGACAATGAGGGTAGTACTCGTTTTTTATTGTGACCTGACTAGAGTTACCCATTACTCTAATCTATAGTTGTATGCAGGAGACATCAGAAACAATATGACTGTACTGCATTATATCACTACAGATGACTTTAACTACTTCTCTGTTTGGCAGAATCAACAACAACACAATATACATTTCACAACTTAAATTGGGGAGCACTTTATACAGCTTGTCTAACTGCCTCAACAAAAGCTGGAGAAGGTCCTTGTGGAAAACATATACTACTTAAAAATGGTAAGAATTCATTGTGTATTACATCTCTTGGGACTTCTTCTTACCTTGTCATTGTACCAAAGTGTGATCTAATAATGGTTGACACACATTTCAGTTCAAGCCCCATATGGAGCTTCATCCTTTGTCAAGGTCCAGCCTTTGGTCAGAGCACCCATGAACACATGAAAAGAGATAGAAGAAGTATCCGGGTATCGGTCACTAAGTCACAGTTTCCAAGTATATCTTGGACAGCAAATACTTATTCACCCCAAATCCCAACTTTACTGACCTTCAAGCTGGGTTGTCAGGAGTATGAGTATTAGAGTAAATGGCCATACTCTCTAACTGGACTTTAGGCTTGGCCTCTCTGCCTCTGCTTCAAAGCTACAGTTGTGATTTATGTAATAAATTAATTGCATGGTGATCTTTGGGGTTCATATCAGGCCCGGACTGGCAATCTGTGGGTTCTGGCAAATGCCAGAGGGGCTGCTATAAGGTGCCATAGAAAGTCAGTATTTAGTGGGCTGGTGGGGACTGTTTGGGCCTCTGTGTACCTGAAATGCCAGGGCCTATTTCAATTCTCAGTCAAGGTCTGGTTCATATGCACGGGTATTTGGCAGTACAGATTCTATATTCTATGTACTCCTCCTACATTTTGAATGAGGCCCTTAAATACCATGAATAGATAACATTTTATTTCTAAAATACACTGTTAACATTACAAATAATTCTCTCTACCATTTAAAATTGTATTTCTGAACCAATAAATGTATTTTTTTAGCTGTAATATTGGAGTGGAGGCAGCCATCTCATTGCATTGTGTCTGCTTCTGAGCTTTGAGAAGGAACAAGCACTTCATGATGGGACTGCTTTGAGTCAGCTATTGTTTCTCCCCTTTCCATTGTATTTACCATGACATAGAATAGATCATGCCCCATAGCACCTAGCGGTAGACATGAGAATAGCATCCAAGCAGAAAAAAACAGGGGTTTTCCTGCATGGGTGCCATACTCAGGTATACAATGGAGCACCTTTAGCATGGCCAGGCCAGGCTGCCGGGTGACCTATGCAACCCGGCGTCCAACGGGGCACGACGGAGAGAGAAGAGACAGAAGGGAGAGCGACAAAGGGGAGGGGGGACAGCGACGGAGGGGAGGGTGACATGAGGGAAGGAAGGGGTGTGGACTAGGGGTAGGCAGAATACAATTTTTAAGGTAGCTGCCTATGGCCCCCCTATCATTGCACCCTAGGCAGCTGCCTCTTCTGCCTACCCCTGACCTTTAGCAATGAAAACAAATCCTTCAGCAGATGTGTTAGGGAGATGCTATCTGGTTAGCTGCCCATTGCTCTGTGGATAGGCTGCTGATGGGCTGACTGAATTTTATCAGAATTTTATCAGAGCACAAGTCACATGATCTGAGGGCACCTGGAAAATTAACAATATGTCTAGCCCCATGCCAAATTTCAAAATGAAATATAAAAATATCAGTGCAGAAATCTGCTGGAGCAGCACTATTAACTGATGCGTTTAGAAAAAAAACATGTTTTCCTGTGACAGTATCCCTTTAATGAAAGAACTTGGGAGAATAGTAAACATGGTAGTGCTGGTATGGCACTAGAAAGAAAGTAAGAACCTCCTCCTAGTAAAATAGGGTGCTGGTTTGGGGTTTGCATATATATTGATTTCTATATTATAGGTTAGATCCTATTTGTGAACCACAGAATATACCTAAAAAAAAGCAGTTATTCATTCAAGTGCACACTGGATTAAATAATTTAATGACTTTCATTTACTGAATGGAAATATTTGATCTCGAGTTTTAACTTTTGTTTTATAAGAAAAACAATTATAGGCTAATGTACATTTGATGTACACCATTACCTTCAGTTTAATTTCTTCTCGGTTTTAAAAGAAAAGATATGAAGACATGATTAATGGAAACCTGGTGCTGACTTTTCACCTTAAAAGCATGAGATTCAATTATCTTCATTATATCCATCCAACAGAGAAATATCAATGATCAAAAAGGAGATAATAAAAAATAACAGCAAGTTAAACCATTATGATGGATACTTTTGGGTTTATATGGGCTCTCCCTCATGAGCGCAACATGCTGTGTTCCACCTTTGTTTGGCACTTACATGCATCGACACAAGGGCAGCCCATTTAAGGAGAATCGGCTGCACCTGGGCCTATGCTGCAAATTTTACTGGAATGCAGGGGAGCACAGCCCAAAATGCTCATAAGGGAAGAGTCCTAAGAAATATGCAAAAACAGCATGGTCAGTTAAAGTAATTTATTAGTAACATGTTATTAATAATGCTTTTTGGGACGGTATGGAGGGGTGTATGTATGGATGCTGGGTTTTATTTGGAGGGGTTGAACTTGATGGACATTGTCTTTTTTCAACCCGATTTAACTATGTAACTATGTAACTATTAGGATCAAAGCCTGTCAGGTGTCATCATCTTCACACATCCAAGGTGAAAATGAAAAAATAAGGCATTAGTAACAAAACTGTAATAAATGGTCTCTGTTAAAATCATTTTCCTAGCTGTAGAAAAAATTAATACTCTGAATTTTTTAAGGCTTATAAAAAACTGAGCTGGAGCATATATTGATAATTTCAGCCTTGAAGGTCACCTCACAAGTGTAAACTTTTTATATTCCAGATACAAGTCTGTACAGTTATACTACGCTCTTACTGGGAATAAGTTTTGGTGTTATAATCTTGTCAGCTTTAACTTTGACTTTACTGTGCAAAAAGTCAGTACAATCTAGGTATGTATTAATGAACTATACTTTTACACCTACTTGGGAACTTCTGAGATCAGCCTATAATTTCCCTACTCAGGAAGCACCCGCCTTCTCTTTAACTGTTGTTTATATGTTTCCATTATTCAATTCTATAGGCTACCTAATAACGACTTTTCTGAATAGCAGTAGTAGTGGCTCAGAGGGTAAACAGGAAAGGGTATGGGAAGTAGTACTGTTCAAGGCTCAGTGTTCTAACCACACAACTTATTTAATTTTATTTCTAAATGCAGTCAACCAGATGAACTGAAAATTTAGGAACATGTCTAAAAAATGCATGCTGCAGGGCTACACTGATTTCATTTAAATTAAATTGCTATTAGTGCAGCCTCTCGAGCTGGATTTAGTAAACGTGTCACTAAAGCTACAAGTCAAATGGTAACTTTACAGTGAACACAACTACAAACACACACATTTTGCAGCAGAGGCAATATCACATCTGGTTTTATATATGCATGTATATAGATCTAGTCCTCTCTTTCACCATCTGAACACGCGGGTCTCTTAAAGCTTAAATGAAGTTGAAGTGTACAAAGATTCAGTGGTTACACGCAGTTTTAGTTGGTAACAGTTTGGCTACAAAAAAGTAGAATCACAACAGACTACAAAATGTGAGAAATGCCCTTTGATTTCCTCTACTTGTTTTAATGATAGGTCAGGCCATCCAGGCTAATTGGAAGATTATAAAAGCTGATGAACATCTGGGAAGCTTGTGCCCAGAACCACCTATAATAAGTTTCCGTAGGGATCAGAACTAATGATTTTGTATGGTAATGCATCTTGAGAAAGGTTAAGCAAAACGTTGATATAAATAATATGTGGCCTTTGTGCTAATATACCCCCCTATTGTAAAATATAAGGAGATTATAAGTCACAGAGGATTTCCATGTTTAAAAAAAAGTGCAAGGCTGAAAACCCAGTGCTTTTACAGTGGTCATGGAACTCATGAATACAGTAATGCCCAACCAGTTTGAAGCCAAGGATTTTTTTGGGCCAATTCTAAATGCTTGGCCAAACTGAATTAGAACCCAAAAACCCCTAGATCACGTGCAATTTATTTATTATGATTTTACTAATTTTTATATTCAAATTAGGGTTCAGATTTAGTCCAAGATGCAGCCAAATTAAAAAAAATTATATTTGGTGCATCCCTGCAAAAACATACACTAAGGGGCACATTTACTAAGGGCAGTACCGTAACTAGAGGGGGGCGGGCCCTGGTGCGTGACGCGCAGCCGGGCCCCCGCCCCCCTCCGTACGGCACGAATTGCAGGGATTTTAGTGGCTCATGGCGCTGCCGGGGGGCCCTGGCCCGCTCGCACCCCCTGCTCCCCCGGTAGTTCCGCCACTGACTAAGGGTCGAATTTACTAAGGGTCGAATTTCGAAGTGGTAAAACTTTGAAATTCGACCATCAAATTGTAGAAATTTAATAGTCGAAGGTTTTTTTAAATGGAATTTAGCCGTTTTCGAATCGTTCGATTCTAACTATTTAATCGATTTGACTTCTGAAAACTTATCAAAAAACTGGCTATAGGTTCTAGGAGGTCCCCATAGGCTAACATAGCAATTTGGCAGGTTTAAGGTGGCGAAGTGGCAAAGTCAAAGTTTTTTAAAGAGACAGTACTTCGATTTTCATATGGTCAAATATTCAAAGTTTTTTCAATTCTAATCGAATTTTGGCCTTTTCAATGGTCGAAGTACCCAAAAATTACTTCGAAATTCTAAGTTTTTTAATTCGAAAATTCACTTCAAATTCACATTTAGTAAATGGGCCCCTAAGTTGATGAGACCTTATTTGTTACTAGGCAAACTGTCCAACTACTTACTGAACATACAGTAGTTACTGCTGTATTGCTTAACATGTTGATCTCATATTTCCAACCTGCCCTGACCTTTTTTTCCATTTTTATTTAGACTAAAAGCATTTGTAGTACCCTTAACTCCAAATTTTCTTCACGAAAAATGTCCTCATGTTGAAAAGAGCACAGCAATAAAGTGTTTACAGGTAATGTTTGTGCAAAAATGTATTACAGTGTATTAGCATTATTATGAGCATAAGGCAAATGCAAGGGTCAATTTAATGTTGAAAACTGAAATTCTGTACCTCATTTCTAGTTCTGGAGGCCAGGACTTTACCTCACAGTCACTTTTCTCTGTTTATCAAGAACCCAAACATTTGAAAATGTTTCTCTAAATTCCTATATTCGGAACCAGTTATATCAGTTTTAGACTTTTTTTTTTCATCAATGGATTCTCGTGCTCCATTCATAGGTATGTAGCTTCCAGGACAAACAATGTGGCAGTTTTTAGAAATGCAAATGAGCAGAACAAAGGAACTGCACACTGTTGACTATAATTTACACGTATTTCATAAGCACACGCCCTATACTGTTCTTACCTGTGCTATACACTTTCTCTATATATATCTTAACAATTCCCTTGCACCATATAAGCCTTATCACAACCCTTTTTCTAGCTTTGCCCTGATGATCTATTTCTCGCCAAACCTGTCCTTCAAAACTGCTGTGCTTTTTTTCCTGATCTTCTTTCCCCAATAAGCACAAAGCTTGTCCAGGTGACTAGTCAATGCTCTATCAGATGCTAGAGCTGACTAGTCAACTAGTTGAACCTTTTATTATATAACCCCTGTAATCTTAACCATCAATCGGCACTTCACACACCTTTGATACCCATGCTTTTACCTTGACCCATAACATTTTTTCATTCAATGCCACATATAACCTACACTCCTCTTCATGTCAATCAGAATGTAAATTTCCCAGTTCTCCAATGCTTAATATTTATCTCCATGTGAACCAGACTCTAATGGGATGATGTAATAAAAGGTGCAAATAATCCAAACAACCACTCAGCAGGGAGCATTTACAGGTCATCTGTTTGAACATAAACACCTGATTGGCTGCTATGGATTAGAAGACCTGGGGAAACATTGCTCTTTATATTACATTGATCTTTATTTAGAAAAGATGATTATTTAGTGAGATGATATGCTTGAGGATCATATTTTTCTTCTTCTGTGAAGCTTAATGTAGACTGAAGCCTTGCTTATCTCACTTTATACTTTTGTTATTTATTTCTTTTGTTTTAGGGATCAGTAGGCGTCTCTGAGCCATGCATCATCAATCCTTACTATGACCCTGATATTACTGAAGTGGAAGAGCTATTACAAGAAGAATCTTTTAGTAACCCTGACACATCTGTGCAATATGGCAGTGTGGGGAAGATTAATGAGGCCATCACTCTAGACAAATCCTTTTTAGAGCCTGTGGTTATTAATAATCAAGTTCCTGAGCAAATGTTGGGATACATGCCACAAACTGTAAGAAGAAACATTCTCAGAAGAGATTCCTACTACAGCCCTGCACATATGCTAAATATTCAGCTAGCTGCATTGAATTCAGAGACTGCAAGGAACAACATTTCTACATGTAGCAATTCAGTTGTTGAGAAATGTGTCACAGACAAGGCACCGATTGTTTTTCCAGATACACAAACTCTTATAAATAACAATATTGTTGAGGTACAGCTCTTGGAGCCCTTTCCCAGTGCTTCTTTGGAAAACATAGAAAAACAACTACAATCTGGGAATATAATGGAAGGACTTAACTTTCCTAGAGATGAAGTAACATGCTGCTTACCTACTACTACAGATGCCGATTTTTTAGTCACAAAGACTTATTTTCCACAGGTGTTTGAAAGAAAAACATAGTGTATTTAATGCAACTGTCTGCATTATACAGCTTGTAAAGTTCACTTAACTCTAAGATAGGAAATGAAGAAAATTGGCTTTGTGTATGTTGAAATAAACTACTGATGGGATGGGAAGTTTTCTTAAGCACTAAAATAACTTGGGTTTCTATATGTAATTAGCATACATATGTGTTTGGTGACCATCATATAATGATATGGTTGCACTGGATTAAATAAAATACTTTATTGTTTAAACAAGCTGCACTAGTGTTTGCATATAATGATGCAATTAATTGTGTTTATCCCCAGCAATCACATTGCATTTTTTAGGTTCGAAACAATCAGAAGAGCAAATAGTTGAAAAGCAACATAAAATAAAAACGAAGGCAAATGATCTCAGGATATAACTGTCATTAAAATGTCATTTTTATGGTGTACCGCCATTTAACTGTTCCCCATGTACTCATAAATAACTACAGCATGCTTACAATAGGACTTCACTGAGTTCTAAAATAAGGATCAGCTTTTGGCTGCTGCAGTTAGAATCTTCACTTTTACAATATAGAAAGGTTTTTCTACGTATTTTGTTTAATTGCTGTTGTAGTAATTGCTCATATAGCCCATACTGGGAATATTTCTGCAAAGTTGCAACTGTTTGAGATATCTGCATATAGACCAACGCAAAGCTGGCACTCTCGAAAAAGTTGTTTGTTCATATATATATATATATATATATATATAGATCGCTGGAAGCCAGCACAGCTTGTATAACAGTATACGTTGCCCGGGTACAAAAAGTCCAAAAGGGTAAATGTAGAGAAGAAAGAGGCTCGCACGCACAGGTCTTACGAAGAAGGTAACGGCGTTTATTAGTCAAACAACAGCGAACGTTTCGGCTACCACTCTAGCCTTTCTCAAAGTGAGCAGGGCTAGAGTGCTAGCTGAAACGTTAGCCGTTGACCTGTGCCTCTTTCTGCTCTATAAAAATATATATATATTTATATTTTTTTTTTATTTATTTTTTTTGCTGATAGATATATTTTTAATGATACTTGAGCAGTGTAATATTACTGGAAATGAGTGCATTTAAAGGAACTGGGAACCAAAATTGAATAGGTAACAAAATTACATCTGTGGTTAGGACATTTTGTATAGAAACAGAAATCTTTATGCGTTTACGTGACAGATGTGCTAAAATTAGTGACATTTTTGCAATGCAGGAAGGAAGTGAAACACCTACCATGTAGGTGTAGAAACAAACAACAACCAAAACTCACTGCATTGTGCCCTCCCGGAATCTATACATGTTCTTGAATGCATTCAACTACAAGGAAATGCACAATACAAAAACAGAAAATAAGCATTTATTTGTATCAATTGTGCTTACGATACTTAGATATACATTATAAAATAGCGGAAAACAATATCATGGTCTAACAAAAACAATAAAAAACTGCTACCCCCTTTCCCTCATTCCTGAGCTCTTCCGTCATCTTAAAGGGGATCAAATATTTTCCAAAGTTATTTTCTGAGAGGCCTGCAAAATCTTAGCATCTGAGATGAGCGGAAGACAACTTTCATCACTTTTAACAGTTATTATGAATATACTGGACTTTGTAATGCTCCAATCATCTTCCAAGATTAATGATGCCCTCCATTGCCCACATCATTCTTCTTTAATTGTCTACTTAAATGACATTCTGACTTACACCTCCTCCAAAGAGAAGTACATTTGTTAGCTTGTCCTCTAGTCTCTGAGGGGAATCCTCTTTATACCTAGTATTGTTTTCATCAGCGCTAGATTTCATTTACTGGCTTCTTTATTCCTCAGGAAGGCTTTGAAATGGATCCTGCAGAAGTGTCTGTAGTTCTGGACTGGCCTGTTCCTGGGACTCTCGAGGCATTTAATGTTTTCTGGGTTTCACCAGCTATTATCGATCATTCATTAAAGGTGTCAATTTGACCAGGGTCGGACCAGGTGGGGCCCAAACCCCCTCCACTGATCTGCCTCCCCCCAAAAAAACAATTTGCAGCGCCGCACAATGGAGCACAAGCATGCACGCCATATTCATACATGCGGGGGGGGGGGGCAGAGGTTTGTTACTGGTGGGTCCCTAATGTCCAGTCCAACCCTGAATTTAACATAGAAACAAAACATTTCAATTGGTCATCATTTTATTATTTTTTCTGTTTAGCTTTTATATCTGGTGCAATATAAGGCTGCAAGAAGAAAGTATAACACAGTTTACTCATTGGTATTTTGGAGGAGAAGGAGGGCAAAAAGAGATGAGATATAATGTCTTCAAATTATCATTCCATTATTCAGGGACAGTTCTGAAAACCTGTCAATTAGCACAATTGTAATATAAGAAACTTTCTAATATTCACTCATCAAAATGTTTTAATCTTAAAAAGTTATTTGCAAATGCATTTACTGTTGGAAGCAGTAGCTGCCCCTTGCTGAACTGTTGGTTCTGTCTATTGAAACAAAATAGCAGAAGTCATCCATATACTTCTTCACAGGCCTGTTAATCAGCTAGTTTCTGTTACATTGTCCTAAAAGTCAGAACCACCAAGGCAGAGAATAGCAAAGGACAGACAGAGACAGCTTTCAATACCAGTTATATTTACATATTACTTTAGAAACACAGCAATTCTGTAGTTAATGCATAGTGAAAGGTCGCATAGAATTTCATGAGACAAAATTTTGTTTTGGGGTTTAATTCTCCTTTAATGGAGTGAATGAAATAGTTGAGGTAATCAGAAGCCTAAATAGGGGAAAGGAGATAGGGGCAGATGAGAATGAAAAGAATATAATGGATATAAAAAGCGACAGAAATATAAATCTGCTAAAAGCTAAAATTGAGAGTACAACCCATGAAGTAAAAGAGTGAAGCAAAACAAGTCAAATAAATAACTGGGGATATAAACATTTTGGTGAGTTGCTCTCTGATACCCAAACTACTAGGCTGGTCGCTACAATAATCATGTCTCAGCAGTACACAGGCATACTGTATATTTGCCTTTGAAAGGTATATCATGATGAGATGATTTCCTCCCAGTGACAATACAGCAGAAGGAGAAGAAATGAAGTAATGAAGTAATGAACGGAATCATTCATAAAGACGAGTATTTTCCCCGGCACTGGGAGGAGGAGGGATTACACATGTGCTCATTCTGCTGCTGCACATCTCACCATTACACATGGCTCTGGCTTTATCAGCACATAAAGCACATAAAGCACTCAGTGTGACTGCACCACAGTCCCGTCAGGCAGTGCTTAGATCCAGGTAGCCAGGGGCAAGTGTCTGTACAGGGAAAGCGGTGCTTTGGAGACAGCGGATGGGTAGCTAAATGCTACTGTTCAGGGTGAGTAAGCTGTTATTTATCTATCTTTTTATCTAGCTATTTAACTATCTATCTATCATCTGTCTACCTAGTTAGGATTATATCTGTCTAAATATCTGTGATCTACATCTATCATCTCTCTACATCTATCATCTATCTACGTTTTTTTACTTTATCTAAATCTATCATCTATCTTTATATCTATCTTTCTATCAATTTATATGTATTATTCTATCTATTCTACCTGTCTAAATATCTTTCACCTATCATTCTATGACTAAATCTTTATCATCTATCTCAACTGTCATCTCTCATCTAGTTATCGTTCTGTCTAAATATCTGTCATCTATATATCATCTATCTGTCATCTATTTGCCATCTATTGTTATCTATCTATTATTATTCTGTATATTCTGTCTAAATATCTATCATCTATCCTTCTACGAATCTAAATAGTTATCATCTATCTCACCTCTCATCCCTTATATAGTAATCACTCTGTCTTAATATTTGTCATCTATAGACTGTCACCTCTATATATCATTTATATATCTATTATCTATCTAGTTATAGTTCTATCTGTCTAAATATCTGTAATCTATATATTTCATCTCTTGGTATATCGCCTATCTATTTATCTATCATCTATCTATCATCTATCTATCATCTATCATCTATCTATCATCTATCTATCTATCTATCATCTATCTATCTATCTATCTATCTATCTATCTATCTATCTATCTATCTATCTATCATCTATCTATCTATCTATCTATCATCTATCTATCTATCATCTATCTATCTATCTATCTATCTATCTATCTATCTATCATCTATCTATCATCTATCTATCATCTATCTATCATCTATTTGTCATCTATCTACCATCTATCCGTCTATCTATATTATTCTGTCTAAAAATCATCTCTCTCTCGGTATATATCAGCTATCTATCAATCTATTATCCATCTATATTTATATCATTTTCTATTATTCTATCTATTCTATCTGGCCGAATATTTATCATTCTATAGTGTCAGTTTACTAAGGTGCGATAAGCAGAGATAATAGCCTGCGCCAGAAAAAAACAGAACAAGTTTACAAAAGTGTGAGCACTTCTGTCTTTGCAAATATACTGGCGAACATATATATTACTGCCTATTATCGGCATTCATGATACGTATCTTGCCTCGCATGGTTTACTAAAGATTATCGCCAGAATTGTCGCCAAATACAGTAGAACCCCCATTTTACATCCCCTGATTTTAAGTTTTCCCTTATTTTATATTGTTGTTTTGTGGTCCCACCTATATATAATGCATAATACATTTTCCTGATTTTACATTTTCCTGGATTTTACACCATTTTTTTTCTGGACCCCTGAAAAACGTAAAATGGGGATTCTACTGTATAGACAAAATTGTCAACAATTTTTATCGCCACCCAGAGAGTGGCATTATGTGAAAAAAGAAAGAAATTGTTTAGTAAAAGATGTGTATAGTCAGTTTTTAAACATAATCAATGGAAATTAGTGATTGCACTGAGGAAGAATGATACTTATAAATGTATTTTTAGTGAATTTATTAAGAAAAAATGATCTTAATGGGAAAATAATTTATTCCTGATAGTACTTAATTGGCCATAAGTATATTTAATAATACATTTAAACTGGTAATAAATACTATTTTATATAAACTCATTCATATATATTCAATATTGTGGCTATCATCTATGTATGTATGTATGTATGTATGTATCCATCTATGTTTATTATTCTATTTATCTCTAATCTAAATATTTATCATCTATCTCATCTCTCTTGTTATCATCTATGTACGTATCTATGTATCTATGTATCTATCTATCTATCTATCTATAATCAGGGGCGTTTCAGGGGTCTTTGCTGGCATGAGCATGAGAATGAGTGGCATGGCTAGTGTAGCGACTGCAATTGCGCTTTAAGTTACCAGGAGCATTTTTTGCCAGCCCTGGTAACCTGTGGACTGCTGCAGCACCCCTGTCTTTAATGTTTTTCTCAATATGTCTGCCTCCATACCTCAGCTTTGTATTGAATAGAACTAAGTGTTCTTGTTGGACACATTAAAGATATAATAAAAATCTGCTAATATTCAGCCTGTTTAAAGGAAATATATATATATATATATATATATATATATATATATATATATATATATATATATATATATACACATATATATATATATATATATATATATATATGGGATATTGATACTATGCAACAATAAAAATTATATTTTTTCACTAAAGGGAGTGCTGGTCTGCAAACTATTGGTGTGTATATATATATATATATATATATATAGTAATAGAATGCTGATGCACACCAGGATTTTTCTTTTAAAATTTACTTTCTTTATTTAATCGATTAAATAAAGAAAGTAAATTTTAAAAGAAAAATCCTGGTGTGCATCAGCATTCTATTACCATATAAGTCGTTCTGTCTTGCACCCAGGTAAAAGTTTTTTCGAAGTGTGTGCTCAAGCCTTCACAGGCTTCACAATGGTTCCTACTGGATATTGAAGAATTTGTCTTTAGTATAAACTACTAATTATATATATATACTAATTATTTCTATTCCAATAAATTTTACCTATAACTATGAACTTCCCAGAAGTGAATGAATCTCAGGTTACAACATGGAAATTCCCATCTCATCACACAATTAAAGGGGAGGCCCCCACACTAATTCACAGGGTTGATTGAAATACGTACATTGCTCAGATTTACCTTGACAAAAAGGTTCTTTTTTTTCTCACATTTCAGGATCACTGGTGAATGTTCTCCATTTTTAAAATCAAAATGGTCTGCTAATGGAGAGAGGGCTTCAAAAAAAATGGATTATCTTTAACGTCACATTTTTGTGGTTTTTGATGAAAACAGGTCCAGGTAGGTTTAAATACTTTTAGCTGATTTAAGAACAGCGGAACATAGTGTAATGAAATGGTCGAGTAAAGTATGCAGTGTGTTTTTGAAAAACAAGAGAAAACAGTCAATTATGGCGCTTTGCTTGTTTATTGTAGCATGTGAAGAAAATACAACTTGTAAATACACTGTCCAATGTACTTTAAAACACAAACACAAGCTGCAGCTTCAACTGAAAAGAGGCTGGGCCTGTGTCATGCTAAAAAAATCAGATAAACAGAGTACAGGTATGGGACCTGTTACCCAGAATACACTGGACCGGGGCTTTCCGGAAAAGGGATCTTTCTGTTATTTGGATCACCATACTTTAAGGGGGTTATTTATTAAAGTCTGATACTTTTCTGGTCAGACTTTTAAAGGGGAAAATATACATATTTTTTTCAAGATTTATTAAACCCTGATGGTATTAAAAGTCCGAATAAAATAGTACTCCAACTTAGACTTGCCGAGTTCATGTAGAATTCAATGGCAGATGTCTCATTGACATTTTGAAGATATCCTGATCTGCGCTGGGATTCGTTCAGTAATATGAAGATTTGTGATTTTGCATGTCAAATCCGAAAAAGTCACAGGTTTCGGGCGTCAAATCCAAAAAAGTTGCAGTTTTCAGTGACAGTTCCAAAAAAATTGTACAATTCAGATTTTTTCACAATTTTATCAAGTCTTTTCCCGCACAAGAAATTGTTGTGAAAATGTATTGATAAATAGGTTGGGGAAGTCCATGCAGATTTGGTCTGATTGGATTTCAGAAAATAGTGAGAAAATATTGTATTTTAAAAAATAACCCCCAAGTCTACTAAAAAATAAACATTAAACATTAAATAAACCTAATAGGGCTGTTTTGCCTCTAATAAGGGATTATGATATCTTAGATACAATGTAGTACAAGATACTATTTTATTATTACAGAGTAAAAGGAAATCATTTTTAAAAATCTGAATTATTTGCTTATAATGGAGTCTATGGGAGATGGCCATCCTGTAATTTGGAGCTTTCAGGATAAGAGCTGTCTGGATTAAAGATGACATGCCTGTACCATAATTGCAATTAGTATAAAATAAAAATTTTATACCAATTTCTAATTATTTATAAATATTATGTGCACTGAAATTATGCAAAAAAACGTGTTCCCTTAATACTAAGAGTAACTAAGTGAAAGGTCCAGTCGGCCACTCCATCCTTTATAGGGAGAAAAAAATTTCAATAAAGAAAAAGTACTGGCTATTAAAGTATATAGAATCACATATTTCCACTTACCGTAAACAAATCTTTCTTTTTCTTTTTCTAGCGTTAAGTTATTTGGGAATAGTAACTGCCAGTCCTGGGGTTCTCCTGCCTCTGGCATCCTCTGTCAATATTACCTGCTCTCTCTCATGGATTGCCAGAAGCCTCAAGATTGAGAAAAAGAACAGCACCCACAGTTTCTTTATAAGGCAGCTCTTCAATACTAACACCATCACTGTGCATGACAACGAGCTGTCTCCTCGGCAGGCAACATATATGTGCCTCGCAGATAAGAAAATTGTGAATGGAATATATGTGGAGGCTGGAGGTAGGTATCTTTGATAAAGTAATCACCTGTACCTTAGATGCTTTGTTAGAAGCGGCCTCTAACTATTTCCATGGGCACTGCTTTCCTTGGTCCCAGGGAATAACTCAAAATGTTATTATGGATATATATGTACTGAAAAAGATATTCAAGTATGTACCAATTTTGCACACAATCTGCACAGCTTCTCACTCACATACTCACTCTTCTGTACACAGCATTTCCTTGTCCTTTATGTACTTATGCACATGTTATATATACTTTAGCATAAAACAATGTTGGTTTTAATGCTTGAAAGAGAAACATCAGAATGGAAAATATCAGTTCAGGATTTTGGTATTCAATAAGATGAAGAAAAAAAAAGGTCAACACAGGGCTGTATTTAGGACCAGAACGCTCCTAGGCACCAAATCAGATCAGTGCAGGCACAGGACAGTCTGTACATGTGCAGCTCATGGAAAAGAGTGTAAGGCACTAGTAATGTGGGGGTCAGGAAAACTCAATCTGTGCATAAGCCTAACTTGCAATGACTGCCCAGATTTCAACCCGACATGCAAGTCCTGCATGTTTTGGGTCAACCCATGCTATTACTATTAGGCACCCACGGGTTGGCCTCTTTAAAGCTGCTGCAATAGGTACTGCCCCTTGGGTGCCTGTGAAGGAATATGGCCCGGGTCAATGCTCTCAATAGGAAGGAGGAGGAAATGTTGCCAAGTGAAGTAAGATTTTTCTTTTTCAAACAAGACTGGACTACAATAATGTGAGAGAAGTAATAGAGGCAAAGTCTGAGTTGTTGCATAGAATCTGACACTTACTTGTTGTCTTTTATCTCCAGTACCTCCAGATCAACCAACAATTTTGAACTGTGAACAGGAAGGTGAATTAGGAAGGATTTATTGCTTATGGAAAGAAGGAAGGGAAACTTTCATCCAGACCAATTACACACTTCAGTTGAGTGCCATTATTCACACAAATATAATTTAATGCCAATTGTGCACACAGACAATTGCATCTGTTGTGTGGGATGAATAATAAACAAAATATATTTACACTCCATTAAATAAAGTGCAAAATGATGTTAATGCTGTTACCCAAATGGTCATTTTAAATTTAGATGCTACAAAAAAATACTGCACTCAGTTACTGATTTTAATAGACAAGCCATTTTGATTTTATCATAGTGATCTTCCTCAGGGAAAAAAATTTGGTTATTTTCTAATACTTCTAATGCTTGATTGTGGCCAGCTGCTGCATAGAACAATATAGCATCTGCATAGAAAATTACGGTTTTGGTAATACTCCATATCCCGAGTGTTAGAAATATGCCCAGTCTAAATCAGCTCTTATGTGTGATTCCTGCTTTTATATTGTACACATACTATAGGCAAATTTGTCTCTGCGCTGGTGACCTCAAGATTGAAACACACACAACTTTTTGAAAAGCATTATCATTCTTTTCAGGTTATGGCAACGGAGAGGAGAACGTAATGTGACTGTTGACAGTGTGAGGCATGGTGGTGAATATATCGCTGTGGTTACTGCATCTAATGGGCTTGGAAGTAACTCCTCACATCCTTATGCATTTACCTTCTTTGATGCAGGTATACAAGGGGCAGAATGAGTAAAACAATTTTAAACCAGTTAAATAGGGCTTTACTAAAGAAGAACGATTGTTAGCTTTAACTGCTTAAAGGGCCAGTAAACCGAGATTTGTTTTTTTTAAGATACAAATATATAATTGTTTTGCTGTGGCTTTGTTTTTGCTAATGTGCTTTACTGTGAATTATTATTATTAATATTATTAAATGTCCATATATTTTATCAAGCAGTAATTATAGGTAGCAATTGGTGTAGCGACACTGTAGTATTTAACAATTTAAAGGTGTAATTACTCGATGCTGCTTCTCTTATTGCTCCATAAAACAGAGTAGTGTTGGGCTGCTCAAAGCAGTCTGACATATTCTGACTTATTTAAAAGGTATCAGGTTTGTTTGATAAATGCACCTGGTTTTGATAAATGAGAAAATATTGAACAGCTGGGAAAGCTACCAGTTTCTTCAGTTCAATATGTAATAAATCGACCCTTGCTTAAACTTCCATTATTGTCAAGCTGGATGGCCACAATCTTGCCACCTCCCACAGTTCCCAGTATTTCTACAAATCACTTGCTAGAAGCCAGCAAGGAGACCTCTTATTGCAGGAATAGCCAATTGAAATGTTGCAGATATGACTTTCTCTTGGTATGCTGGAGCTGTACTAGGAATATCCAGCTTTATTTGCTCACAGAATCTATATACAGAAACGGTGCCAGCATAGGTATTTATCGGTTCTTAGCACCATTATGGAAACACTGTAGTATACAGAGGACCTTCAAGACATCAGACACATACAAATATATAAGGTGCAATTTATTCAGCTTTACTGGGCTGCTAAAATAAAGCATTAAAAACAAAAGCGATACAGATACCATAGTGTTTCTCAGCTTCTGGTCATTCTGTGGTCTGAGACAGGAACAAGGCAGGAGAACATGCAGAATGGTTAGAACTGTCATTGTTTCCTGTGCTGTATTAGACCTGAATGATGAATTTCATTGTGAAACACAACATAAGTATTTCATTACTGAAGAAATGAGTAATGTTTCATATACCCCTAACCACATTATAGGAAACAGGAGACATCAAAGTGTACAGATTTCCCTTTATGTACCAGGAAATGTCACATGTTACTCCCCAGTTGATTGCCAGTCTCTGTAAAAACTAAATGGATAATAATCAGAACCTGCTCAGCTGAGTGAATGGGGAATAATGGTATGGGATTCCCAAGTGCACTGAACCTCAGTTTTAGGTTATCTAATTATCCAAATGTGAAAAACAAATGTGGTAGGTCCATATGAACAAGGGTTTGGCCACCTGGTATGTATGGGGCAACTGTATAATGAAAACTTGGTTGCTGGAAAGCAGGGCTGATCCTATCAAATGTGGGGCCCAATTGGGACCATGTTGGCGGGGCCCCTAGACAAAGTGTTGCTGACTACTGACACACCAAGTATTTAGGAAAATAAGGGCATACAGGCACAAAATAGAAAGGAAAGGGGCAGATAAGGTAAGAGAGTGAGAGGGATGAAATAGGGGCACATAATAGGGGCACACAGGGTAAGAGAGAGAGGGAGGAAATAGGAGAGTGGACTGGGTCAATTAGTTTGGGGCAGGCTGGGCCGATTCAGCTTGGGAGCAGGCTTGGTTGGATTGGGGGCAGGCAGGGCCTATCAAGGTTGGAGGAAAGCTGGGCCTATGTTGGGGGCAGGCTAAACCTATGGAGTTGGGGGATAGGCTGGCTTATCTGAGTTGGGGGTGGGCTGAACCTATGGATTTGGGGATGGGCTGGACTCTCAAAGTTGGGGGCAGGCCAGGCAGCATCATGTGCTGAGGGAAATATTATCTGTGCTGCCCTGTGGTGCGGGGCCCCCAGAGGTGCGGGGCCCTATTGGGCCAATAGGCCTAAGACCGGCCCTGCTGGAAAGCACACTGAAGGCTGTTGGTTTATCAACATTATAATGGAGGGTATAAGGCATGCCTGTGCACACAGAAGCAGATGCTTAATGACAACAAAGCCCTTAAAGGTCAGACTTATGTTTACATTGTATGGCAGTGAAAAATATTTTCCCCATGGTGCAAACTTTTCTATTTCTGAATTATTAATAGTTATAGACTCTCAGCCCTGCTTCCTGTAAGGTGCTAGTACAGCCACTGCTGGTGTCACAAGGGTCCTTTTATTTTGAAAAAAATCACTTGGTTGTAACAGTTTCATGGTTTCTTCTTTTTTTTGGTTTGTGCTGTAATGGGCACCTGCAAACTGCACAGAGTGGGGCAAATGTAGGCCACAGTGGGGGATTTATATGAATTTGCTGGCTGCTAAAAAGTGCCAATGCAGAAGGCCACAAAATCCCTGAACAGCGGCTTGTACATCAGCATATGTACAGTATATATATATGTTTGTGTACAAATGTGTTTATGTGTGTATAAATTACAATGAAATTCTATAAGAAATGTAACAACAACCAAAGGTGTATGGACACCTTTTGTAAGCAGATTATAATAACTATATATGTAAACTATTTAGGTATGTGTGGGATGGTGCAAACAAGTTCCTACATGACAAGCACCGCAAACCATTAACATGTTAACAGTCATAGCTAAACACAGCTAAAGGTTTATTTCTTATACAAAGCAACAAGTTGGCCTGGGTATAGTGCAGAATAGTGCAGCTATGGAGACATGTAAGAATTATACAAATGTACCTTGTCTTCTTTTGCTGAGACAAGCACAGTACAGTAGTATTTGCAAAACCTGGTATTTTGCTTCAAACAGGAGACAGCTAAATATATACAGTGTACACGTATAGCCAATGGAAATTGTGGGATGGCTAATTGAGATTGATTGCAGGTTTTTTGGTGCAGTCAGATGCTTGTGGACATAAGCTGTCACTGAATAGGATAAAAGTAGCTGTGGACTCCTAAATATGTACAGTTCTGGGTTCTGGTTCAGACTGCTGCAGCCAACAACTAAGAAATGTTTGTTTTGCCCTTCTCAGTGACACCGCACCCACCAAACAAGACAATCGTGTGTGATATTGTTTCAAGTAATTGCATTGTGACTGTACAAGACCGTCAAAATTCATCCCACTTCCAAATAAGATATCGACCTACTGATGGCACAAAGTGGCAACGGGTAACGTGTATTTCTTTCCACTGGTTCTGCGCTTCTTCCTTCTTAAACATTTGTTCAGAAAATGCAAAAAATACAATAATGTTTCCGTTTCACTTATTAGTAAATGTTGATTGCTTCAGTAATATACATTTATAGCAACTAATAAAGGTACAGTACTTATTGAATTTATGGTAGGAATATGCAGTTCATTTCTTGGCAGGACTAAAAATATATTTTTGACTTGTATCTATAATATTTATAATAGAACACACGTGCAGTTTTTGCAATTAATATTTATTAGAAAGTACACAAATACTAGCTTTGCTAAGAAAGTCAGCGAGACAAACTGTGGCACTAGTGACTAGGCCATTCTACCTTTAGAGTAATAAATGTATTTTAAAAAACAGTTAAGGATTTGTGTATTTTATCCTGTGCAGATCAATAAACGTTGCTATGAGTGTATGGTTTTGATGTTAAGGTGATTGTATCACTATATTTCTGTTGCTGGAATTTCCCTTGCTCTCATAGGTTGTGAAACAATGAGGGAATTATTACACTATTTTTTATACATTTTTCTAAAAAATGGGCGTTGGTTTGGGCAATCACTCTCTCTTAAAAGCTGCAATTTGGCAGCGGGGGAGGATTTAGCCCTAGACAGAAACCAAGGTTCAGCAGACTTTTACTTTTTACTTTACTAATGCTATTATGCAGAGAGACACACGATCCTCAATACTATGACTGGTAGGTAAACAAGTTAGGGACCGCCATATGGGGTTTACCTTGACGTGGTATGGTGGCTTTTCAACTTTATGATCATAACTTTGTAACTAAAAACCCCTGTCTTTGTTAACACATGCATTTGCATATCTACTGAATTACTTAGACAGGGGCCCAGGGAATGTGCACTGACCCATTTGGATATGCCAGTAGCACTTCCCTTATACTTCTATATATTTTTACTTAACAATGCGGGTGCTCCCACAACCCCCCTTTTGTATTTGTTAATTATTACACTACCCAGGAATTTTTTGAGAAGAGATGTGTTTACACTTTTATGGCATATAGAAAAAATGCCACAACAGGAAAATGTTTGTTTCCATTTAAAGTAAAATTTGTCTGAGTATTTTAATGAATAATATTGTAACAGGCATTATAATATTGATTTTAAAAGGGTACCAGCCTAATTCATAGGCTACTCTAGGCTATAGCCTAGGTGCCAAGAGAAATTAGAGGCCCATCTAGCTTTTTCAATTGTATTTTTATTTTATTTTCTTTAAAGAAAATAATCAGTCTGGATGGGTGAACAGTACCTGCTGGCAGAAGATTAAGCAGCCACTAGCATGAGCCAAACTAGAGACATCAGGCACAGGCCACGCATGCACCTTGTCTTGTCTGGCAGCCTAATCTTCTCCCAGCAGGTACCGACCCTGCATCTGTCCTGACCGGACCCAGGTCCAGCAGCGCAGATAAAATAAATATAAAAGAAAATATAAATAATTGAAAAAAGCTAGATCATGGGCCCCTTGTGTCTTCGGGAACACACATGACCCTCATTATTTGTTATACATTTCTAAACTTTTTGGAGAGGGAGTAGCCTAGAAGGGAGGCCTGTGGAAAGTGTAGACTAGGGACCTCACATCTCACTAATCTGCCACTGTGGACATTTTGTTTTTAAAAACACAGATACATTTGTTTATGTAACTATAGGTTGAAATTAAAAGAAAGAACAGCTATACTTTGGAGGATCTGCAGCCGTTCACAAAATATGAGTTTCAGGTTTCCTGTAAATTCCTGATAGATAGAGGAAAATGGAGCAATTGGAGCCAGCCAGTCATAATACAGACTGCAGAAGGAGGTAAGTACATACACATACATGATATATACATTACCTTGCAAAAGTTGTTTTCCTGATTAATTATTATTTATTATTTATAAATAAATCATAAATATCTGAAATATTGTTGTCTGTGATATTTTAAATTCAACACCACCTTTGTGACAATAACAGCTCAAAGTTTTTTGGTGTCAGTATATACCAGCTTTGTCCAAGGTTTAGAGGGGAGGATGGTCCATTTTCCAGGCACATTTGCACAGATGAAATTGTACCTCAATTTTCAAATAGTAACACCGATTCTCGCTATGCTCAGCAAGTTCCATTTTGAGGACAGAAAGAGCATATTACAACACATTACATTGTACAATTTTACAATAATTATTGGACTTTCTTACTGACAGATTGTCTAAGAGTATATTTTACCTTAGTTTAAGGTTTATGGGCAAATTTGCACCTGAGCATTATCCCACTAGCAACCATGCAACATTTAGATTTGCTAAGTCAGCTAGAGAAAAAATAATGAACGGAAAAGGTGATTGGTTGCACGGGGTACTACCTTTGCCGAGGTGATATGTTTGATGGCTGACTGAATAAGAAATTACAAAAAGTTTAGGACACTGAGGTATTCTTTGTAGATGGTCCTTATAACGAATAACCCTTCAATGTCTAACGTACCCCCATTGGGTTCATTTACTTCATTTACTTAAAATTGGTTAGGGCTGCTGCCTTTCACTGCTGGGATAAGTGTCAAACAGGACAGGATCTTCATGGAACTTTCATGTTCTCCCTCCTTCTGCACTGCTTTACTCCCACAATTCAAAGATAAAGGGGCCTATTTATAAGGAAATTCACTGGAAAATTGTGTAAAATTGCGTGTAAAATAAATGGCAAATTTATCAAGGTGTCTTATTTTTCACCATGAGAACACCAGATTTTCCTCTGTTATTGTACACTGCTTCAGATCTTTGTAAGTAAATTCTGGTGGAAGAAAAAGCGTGTAAAAGAATTTATGCCTGCCGAACGTGCAAACTATTGTGCCATTTGTTTAGACCACATAATAAATGTGCCCCTAAATTTACTGGCAGAACACACTTTTTGATGAAGTGCATTGTGTAGTAAGGAACATCGCTTTCCTTTTTGCCTAAGTGGATAAGATCAATACATAGAGTATAGTGTGCCCTAAATTATTTTAAAGATTTTCTAATACTGCCTGTTTGGTTTTGCTAAGTATAGATATCAGTTTGACATCATCAGTTTCTTTTTGTTGTATTGCGGGTTGGACCTGAAAAAAGTGAGAAGTGGTACAGGATGTTTCATGGATATGTGCAATGTTTTTAAAAAAAATCTTTACAGTTCATGAGCCCTAAATGTTCTACACCGCTATCTGTTGTCACTGCAACACAAATATTTCCATCTAATCAATGAATCCTACTAATTCATTTAAATAACCAGACTGAACACCACAACTTGTGGAAAAATAAGAGGGACCAGAAGTCCCAGCTATATTAAATATTTGGCATATTAAGTTCCCACCACCAAATGTGGCCCACCTGACATCACATGTAATTTTTTAAGAGCATCCCCCAAGGAGGAGCCCAGTGCTCTTTGCCCTGCTATCCCTGGTTTCTCTCAGAGTGCTCCATAGTATTCTATACCACAGGTTTCCACACAACCCTGATCATACAATCACAGCCTGCTAGCCTGTGCATAGGACCAAACCCTCTGGCGCTTACTCTGTCTTGAGCATATACCAAGGATGAGTCCAGAGCCCTTTGCCCTGCTCTCCATGGTTGCTCTTTTATCCGTGTGCCCCTTGGTGGTCCATACTTACTATAGGCATCCATACAAGCCTGACCGTATGATCGCAGCCTGCTAGCCTGGGTATAGCCCCTAATTCTGGTGCTTTCTATGTCCTGCCACATTCTGCTGCTTTGAGTTCTGATGGACATTCAGCCACTCCTGCTCGTGACCTCTGCCCTCTTGAAGAACCAAACCTGTACAGCTTAAAGTAACAGTAACACCAAAAAATGAAAATGGTTTAAAATTATACTGGTGTATTTAGAAATACTTCTATAGTTATATATATATATATATATACTAAAGCTGCTGTGTAGTCATGGGGGCAGCCATCCAAAGCTGAAAAGGGAGAAAAGGCACAGGATACACAGCAGATCCCCCCCACCATCTCCCACCAGGGCCACCCCTGCCATGAGGCAAAGCGGCAGCAAGCGGCTGGTTACAAGGGGCAGCAAAAAGCCACCTCTAGTAACTTTAAGAAAGCAGTGAACGCTATTGTGCTCATAGCATAACCGATGCGGCCCCCCTTTTGACCCAATTCGACTCTGAAGTGGTAGAGGGGTGGCATCGGGGCTGCCGCCTCAGGTGGTAGCAGCCCCAGGATCACCCCTGCCTCCCACTGGCTGTCGGCAACACCTAGGCCCAAGAACAATTTAAACCAGTGTTGTCCAACTGCTATGGTCTTGACAGCCACAATTTTTCTGGCCTACGTGGTAATGGGCCAATGATGGAAGCTAGTGTTGACTTTTTAATCCACACCCACTTTAAACAATGTTAAGATGGTACCCACATTAATGGTGGTGGCACACTAAAAAAACAAATGGTTGGTGCTCACTACAGGGATAGCTCCCAACATTTAGGAAACAGAAAGAGGGAGAAAAAGATTTTTAATTACCATGTCAATTTTAAATAATTTGGCAGGATTATGAAAGTCTGAACACATTCCTGTGGTTTCTATATGTTATTACAGTTTTGCAAATGAAGGTGAATTGCCCTTTAAACTGTGAGTCTGACTTCTTTTCTCACAAAAGAATGTGGTTTATTAAGTCATACCCTTCAATTCATATGCCTTCTCCTTCCCTGTGGAAAGCATAATATAGATTAAACACCTTGGGAATCCACTAACCAGTATTTCCAAATGCTTGCAAACCCCCACCAGGTTTACCTCCCACAGGGAGCATAGGGCATGCAAAGTATGGCACACACAGACAGTATAGGTCAGGCAGAGTATTGCCACACACAGGTAGCATATGTCAGGCAGAGTATGGCACACACAGGGAGCATAGGACAGGCAGAGTATGGCACACACAGGGAGCATAGGACAGGCAGAGTATGGCACACACAGGGAACATAGGGAAGGCAGAGTATGGCACACACAGGGACCATAGGGCAGTCAGAGTATGGGACACACAGGGAGCATAGGGCAGGCAGAAGATAGCACACACAGGAAGCATAGGGCAGGCAGAGTATAGCACACACAGGGAGCATAGGACAGGCAGAGTATAGCACACACTGGGAGCATAGGGAAGGCAGAGTATGACACACACAGGGACCATAGGGCAGTCAGAGTATGGGACACACAGGGAGCATAGGGCAGGCAGAAGATAGCACACACAGGAAGCATAGGGCAGGCAGAGCATAGCACACACAGGGAGCATAGGGCAGGCAGAGTATAGCACACACTGGGAGCATAGGACAGGCAGAGAATGGCACATACATAGAGCATAGGGCAGGCAGAGTATGGCACACATAGGGAGCATAGGTAAGACAGAATACAGCAGGAGACAGGGAAACCTATCAGGACAGTGAAAATGTTATGTGCCGCACACCACTTACTTGTTTGTAAGATGCATTAAATTCCATGACCTCCAGGTCAAATAACATCCAAGCTGTATATAGGGAAGAAGCACACCACCTTATACTGGCTAAAGCCTTTGTCACATTTTATTGTAGCAGTCGTAGCACAAGCTTTTGGGGACCAACCCCATATTGCACCTGAGGAAGGGGTTGGTCCCTGAAAGCTTGTGCTACAACTTATGCAATAAAATGTGACAAATGCTTTAGTGCTTTATCCCTATATAAGACTTAAACCTATCAGGACCACTCTAAGATGAACAGTTCTACATACAGCAGTTCATATGAAGTGTAAACAGGTGAATAATGTAGTAATGTAGTAATTTTCAAACTAAAATTTGAGAAATAAAATGTAATGAGAGAATACCATAACCAGTCATAATAGCAATTAATGTACTTGCATTTGTAATACACATTGTGAGAAAGTCATAATAGTTATGAAATGGTCACTGATTGGTGATCTACATTTGTATTAGTGGAGGAGCCCCTTTTAAATTGCTGCTTTGTTTTTATGTGATAGGGATTGCTTTAATTATTTGTTGTAGCAATATGAATAGCATGTGTTGCATACAGTGATTACTTTTTTGATTATTATATATTCAGACTGCAATTTGGATATTGGGTTTCCAGATAAAAGATCCCTTACATGTACAATTTGATGGGCATTACTTTACTGTTAGGGGCATTTGTGACACAATAACACAGGCAGTCTGTTAAATGACAAATTTGCCCATTATGTACCAGTTCCCAAGTTGGTTTGGCACCTACCAACACCCCTTTTTATACCCATTAGGGCTCACTTTTTGTCCTTCCTTTTCATTTAAACCAGTGCCAAATGGAATGCTGGATGTGTGGTACCGCTGGTCAGATATTGATAGCAACAGGCGGAATATCATTCTTTTCTGGAAGGTAAGATGTCCTTGTCAGTCACATCTGTATTTTAATTGTCCATCAGAAATCATCAGGCAAATCCACTTCAGAAGATTTAATGCATTCAGATCCTTGACCAAATCTCTTATTTTACTGAACAGCAAATTCTACACGGAAATCTTTTTTTCTGTAACATTTTTTATTTCACAGCATTATCACGCTACCCAATTTGAAAACTGAGATTATAAACTTCATTTTATTAAACAGAACAGACTGGATTAATTGGGAAAATTACTAGGGGCCACTTACTCACCAAGGCACGGTGTGCAAAGTTTAATTCTTGGGGCAGAAGTCGCCATAGTTTTTGCCCAAAATGCAGTGTTTTCCTCATATTCCAGCCTAACTACACATTACTATACTATACATTAGGTGACGATGCGTCTAATTCAATTGCATTGCTGACACCGGCCCATATGGGAACAATGGAGTTACTGGCACCTGTGAGGTGCTTTAGTGGTAATAGGTACATTGCATTTGTTTCACAAGAGGGGATGGGAGGGACTAAGCACCACTGAGTGCAACAATGAGGAAGTGCAAGGAGTGTCTTTAGATGCAAATATCTTTAATGAACGCCATATATTTGTGCAAAGACTGTGGCAAACTCTGCAGTTGTAAAGGAGCCCTGCTGTATAAAAGTATGCAATAAAGCTCTAATACTTAACTCTGAAAGACTGATATTGCTGCAAAATGTGATCTGCAAAATATTTATGATGTTCACCTTCCAAATACTTTTTTCAGTTCAGTTGTTTTCAGATTAGTCGCCAGGAATAAAGGCTTTTTATAATTGCTTTCCGTGTTTTCTTTTTGACCATTTTTCCAAAATTGAAGCTTAAAATATAATCTTCCTGTCTCTGGTGTTTCAGTCTGGCAGCTCAAGTAATCCAGGTGCATCTGAACTGTTACAATTTGCTACATTTAGATAAAATTAGTTGATACATTCCTCTGCAGCATCTGTGGAATATTAGCAACTATTGCAATTATAGTTTTGGGGGCCCTTGCTGCCCTGAGGTGGCCTTTCTCATGTCATTAGCCCCCCAAGCACTCATTGCATACCATATCGAGCACCGGTGTGGGTGGGGCGGGGGGATGGCGGCACGTCGCTTGTGTGGAGAGCACAATTGTGGCTCAGCTCACTGCTGCTATTGCCTGAGGCAAATTTCTCAACTTGCTTCATGGCAACAGCACCCCTGATTGTATTAATTCTAACTGCTGCCCTTAATGAGCCTTTTGAAAAGTGTGAGTAGCCTAGTGGGGGGGGGGGCGTGTAAAGTGTAGCCTAGGGGCCTCGTATCTCATTAAAGGAATTGTTCAGTGTAAAAATAAAAACTGGGTAAATAGATAGGCTGTGCAAAATAAAAAATGTTTCCAATATAGTTATTTAGCCAAAAATGTAACGTATAAAGGCTGGAGTGATTGGAAGTCTAACATAATAGCCAGAACACTACTTCCTGCTTTTCAGCTCTCTTGGTTTACACTGATTGATTACCCTGTTACCAGGCAGTAACCAATCAGAGACTTGACGGGGGGGCCACATGGGTCATATCTGTTGCTTTTGAATCTTTGCTAACTAATTATATTAGAAATTTTTTTATTCTGTACAGCCTATCTATTTACCCAGTTTTTATTTTCACGCTTAACTGTTCCTTTAATCCACCACTGTCCATAGCTACTTTAGAAAGCCACAAGAAGATGAAAAATTAAACTTTAGACGTCAATATGAGAAAAACAAAAATAGAAAACAGAAGTGGAAAATGTCTTTATTTATAGTGAACTGTCTGAAAACAAGTGTTGGAAGGTAAATGCATAGGTGATTGAATACTTATGCAAACAGCATATTTCATTTTTTTTTTCACATAAAACAGTGTCAAACTAAAAACAAATTTAAACCCGTGTCGCTGCTTTGAAATACAAATATCAGGGTAGGATTTGTTACTTAGCAAGATGAGTGGCTAAAGGTGTGAATATTTTGCAAGGGACTGTATGTGCCAAATGAGATATTTAAGAGCAAGCTTTTTCAGTACATTAGTGCCACCAAGTCTCGCTTTATATTTTTAGTTCTAAAAGTGCATTATGAATTTTCTGCTGTGATATAAACTTATAGAAAACTAAAAATACAGCTAGACAAATAAGGCTTGCATCATATGACAGGCCTCTTCAAACAAAACATTACTCAAGTCCTCTGATATAGGCATAAGGAAATGGCACATAAATAAAAATCAGGGTGCTCATGTGAAAAGTGCCACTGTACCAGTTGTCGCCAGTTGGGTCCTATAAGTTACAGAACCAAAATGGCACTTGGTTATCACACTGAGAATGTCAGAAGATTGGTGTTATTTAGCAAACACATTTCCTATATTATAAATATATAACATAAATATATGGAGTATATATTGCAGATATAATATAAAGATATGACCAAACATACTCCCTACAGGAGTCATTTGTTGTACTAAATGAAAATGAACACATCAGTGCACTACAACAATATAATAAATCTGGCCTCTATTTTTCAGATAATGTAGTAAGCTTATCTTATATATGCAAAATGGTACAGCATTGCAGATATATTATCCAAACAAAGGCATTTCAGTAAACCTAAAAACAACAAACAACTGTTTCTCAGAAAATAATGATTTGCACAGGACAGATTTCCAGTATCTGGGCATCATAATAACTGTTTTTCTTTTATGACATTAATTATGGTCATGTACAAATCTGTTGGTACTCATTATTTTAGATATGTATTATACTTTATTCTTGTGCAGCTCTTGATGACTCAGGCTTTCTGGAAATGGTTTCTTCCTACATTTCTATGAACACATTTTATTTTGCTACCCTGCTGAGTTTCCTTTTGCTGATAATGAAATGGCACATGTATATATTGCACAAAAACACACAGACATTATGATTCCTTGAAAAGTTTAAATTTGCCTACACAGCAATATGCAGTACAATTCTTCTGTTAAGCCTTAAAAACATTGTACTGAATCATACAGTGAAAGTGTCAAAATATTATACTGGAATGTATTAAAGCCCCAAGAAACATAAATACGGTACAGAGTTATACTCTATGTCGTGTCACTTTAAGACAAGAAAACAAAAAAGGGTAGGCACGCTCCAAAACTTAAAGGAGAACGAAAGCTTAACTAAAGGAGTAAGCCAGTTACAGCCCTTTAGCAGGGAAGATCTGTGTCTCTAAAGATGCCCCAGTAGCTACCCATCTTCTTCTCTGAATCACTGCTCATGCTCTGTGCTGTTGTCACTTATTCAGCTTAGGGACACAATATACAGTACACACAGAATATAAATGTCACAGTATAAGGCTGACTAGAAATTAATACAGATAATTACTACATAGCAGCATAGAAACCAGTGCAATTAGCATCAGAATTTAATAATCAGCCTTGTAGCATCAGCTTATATCAGCCCGCACCCAAGCAGAGGCAATGAATCTGGGTGCAATATTCAGGAAAATAGATGAATCAAACTGCTCCAGGCAGTATTTTTAAACTGCAATGTGTTTTTATTAGCAGTGTAGGCACACTACATGTTTCGGGCAGGGCCCTTTATCAAGTATCAACTTGATAAAGGGCCCTGCCCGAAACATGTAGTGTGCCTACACTGCTAATAAAAACACATTGCAGTTTAAAAATACTGCCTGGAGCAGTTTGATTCATCTATTTTCCTGAATATTGTACCTTAAGGTGTAACACAGACACCTGAATCTGCAGCCATAAGGAATCAGAAACCGGTGCCCGAACCAAGAACTTGTTTACTATTGAATCTGGGTGCAGGTACGTGTATATCAAGCATCGGGGAGCAGTGGAGGATTCTCTCAGCCTGTATTTCTCCACAGGTCGAAATCTGATACATCTGTCGCTAGCCTAAAGAAGATAAGAGCTAACTGAACTTATAAAAGCTTCATGTTGCTATGCTGCTACCACTGTTCTACTTTGGGCTAATAGCATGTGCTGGTAGAGTAATAACCCTTTATTTAAACTGCCCATTTACTTGAAATACCCTAAATTTTATGAGAATAGTGGGTCCAAGCAGGAGCTAAAGGAACAGAAGCAGAGTCCTCCAGGACTGGGAGAATAAATAGAGTTGTTCTGGCTGTTTCTGAAAGCACAGGATTAGGCATAACGAACAGAGATGTCCGCCTAAACCCATTATTTTTTTTTAAAAAAATAACCATTTATTGACTTGTTGATAAAATTGTAAATAGTACAATTAATTATTTGCAATGCTTACAGTGTAACAGGGTCGGACTGGGCCGGCGCAACACCGGGCCAGACCTGCTGCCTGCACTCCCTCTGCACGCGCGGGGGTGGCGTTTGGCGGCATATAGAGGACTTTTCGGTTGGGGGGGCCCCCGGGGCCCCCTAGTCTTACGCTCTAGTGTAATATGTATTAAAACTACACCATATAACAATTACAGTATCCCTTTTAAGGGTTTGCGCATTCTGGAAATATCAGCAGGGTTTCCAGACTCACCGGCAAGCCAATTCATGCTTCTGATGATTAACCACAGCCACTATGGTTAGATGTCAGAGAATACTAAAAATACAGACCAGGGAGTGTCACATCCACCATTTTATTTAACAAGACCAGTTTGCACCTTTTATTATACATAACCAAATATATCCCAATTTTTTTTTAATAAAGAAAGCTATGATGTGGAATTCCCTCCATGAAGCAGTTCTACTAGCAGACACTATTGACATGTTTAATGAGTCACAACAAAACAGAGTTACTGCTATTACTCCCTCCTCCTGGGGCAAAATGAAGAGAGCTACAGATGTGCTTTTTCACCTTCTGCTGGATTGACTAGCTGGGCATAATGCTTTCTGAAATAAATTCTTAATCTACCCAGAGGTTAAAATCCCTGCTTTATATTGTTATGGCACCTCTGTTGTCCTTATCCTTTATAATAGTGATGACATTAGTTACATTATCTTCCATACTGCAACAATATACTGTCTGTCTGTATGTGTGTGTCACAAATCTCTTTTGAGGCTTACCCTATATTTCAGCCCATGAGCACAACTGAAGCAAGAGGCCTGATACGACACTATGAAGTGTTATTTTACAGAGGGAGTGACAGGAGCCCTGTGCACAATTCCACCACCAGGGACACTTGGCTCAGCAAAGACATTGACAGGAGAAGTGACAGGACAACATATGTCATAGTGGTGTCAGCTCATAACTCAAAAGGAAACTCCCCTCCCACACACATCAATGTAACCACTGAAGACATTTCAGGTAAATGCTATTCTCGGTTCTATTGTCAGATGCCAATTCATTCATATGCAGTCCAGTTTCTTGGATCATTAACATCTTCATGGGCCTGCAGCCATCGCTTTTAATTAGCTTATTTTATGTGCTTGTTATTTTATCTGAATATCTATATATATATATATATATATATATATATATATATATATATATATATATATATATATATATCTCAATTTCAGTAATTAATTTATTAACTTACAACATTTTAGCCACACATTTTTAATATCAAATGCCAGCACTTTGAAAAACACATTTATCTATTCACTTTAATTTTATAAAATGAAGCAGATTACTTCATAGGGGCACTCATGTACAGTATATATATACAATTTGCGTATTGACATTGATTTCTAATAATGTACTTCTGTGTATAATGTATGATATTGTTTTCCAATTAAGGTCAGCCTTCTCCTGTCAATGTGGTGGCTAAATCCAGTGGCAATGAAAATATGACTGTTTCCTGGGAGATACCACAAGATGATGAAACCTTAGATGTGGATTACATAGTGGAATGGAAGGAACAGAGGGAAAAACATCCAAGTTACACATACTGGGTAAAGGTTTCCAAGACGAGTCGATCTGCAACCATATCAGGTGATTTATATTTATTTGTGTTTTCGTTAAAGGGGTTTAAGTTAACTTTTATTATGTTATAGAATGGACGATTCTAAGCATCTTTTCAATTGGTGTTCTTTTTTTATTTCTTATATTTATATACATTAGAAATACAGGTGTTGCACGCACTCCGAACACAATTGCTGTTTATTTAGACAGAAAGCAGCATTATAATTGCATCAGAGGCTATTGTAATGCTGCTTTCTGTCTAAATAAACAGCAATTATGTTCGGAGTACATGCAACACCTGTATTTCTACAGAATCCAATTTGAGCACAGCACCCGTAGTTAGCTTTGTTTTCTAAGGGCTCTTACTCATCAGCGTTTTTACCTGCGCTCCCCTGCGTTCCGTTCAGCCGCAGGGGAGCGCAGGAATAGACGCATTTCATTTTTTCAAATGGGGCTGTACTCACACAGGCACATGTAGGCGCCGAATGCAGGTTGAGACGCAACATGCTGCATTTTTACTGCGTTTGGCGCCTACATGTGCCTGTGTGAGTACAGCCCCATTTGAAAAAATGAAATGCGTCTATTCCTGCGCTCCCCTGCGGCTGAACGCCGAAAAACGGAACGCAGGGGAGCGCAGGTAAAAACGCTCATGAGTAAGAGCCCTAAAGAAAGGAGAGCATGTGTGGACTAAACTGGGACGATAATTATATATATTATTTATATATATATATATATATATATAAAGAGCAAAAAAGCCAGCACAGCTCGTTTAAAAAGTCTTGTTGCCTGGGTGCTACCAGCAAAATAGTAATGTATATCTGGAAACAGGCGAGCACACACAGGTCTTAATTGAAAAACAAAAGGTGTTTATTAAACAAAAAACTGACGTTTCGGCTAGCACTCTAGCCTTTCTCAATTAAGACCTGTGTGTGCTCGCCTGTTTCCAGATATATATATATATATATATATATATATATATATATATATATATATATATATATATATATATATATATATATATATATATATATATATATATATATATATATATATGTAAGGCTACAATTCTATTGTTATTGCTACTTTTTATTACTTATCTTTCATTCAGCCCCTCTCCTACTCCACTGTGTGGCTGCTAGGGTAATTTCACCCCTAACTACCAAATAACTGCTAAAAATTCCAAACTGGAGAGCTAATGAACCGAAAGCTAAAAAACCCCCACAGAGAATAAAACGTTAAGACCAACTTCAAATCGTACTAGAATATCAATCTTTATATATATTAAATATATATTATATTAAAAGTTAATTTTGGTGGTGAGCAACTTCTTTAAAAGACAAGGAAAGTATGTATTTGGGATACTATTTTGTAGTTACAAAATTGTACCCTTTAAAATAACAGGAGTTTTCTGTAGTAGTAGAAGGGAATTACTGTATACTGTTAGTTTTACTCTACATAATGTGAGACTGAATATTGAATTACCAACTCTCTATATTAAATGAAGTATTTATAGCATACCTAAGGAGGAAGAAAAAACATTATGTCAGTGCTTTTACTTTCTCTGTAAAGTCAAAAAATGCAGCAGATGGCTTTGTGGTTGACAAATAACCCATTTTGGTAACAGGTCATAAACAGTTTATGGCAGACTGAGTAACTGACACATTAATCATCATAGTTGAAGGGAATAATTAGTGATATATAATAGTTGAAGCGGGAGGGGGGGAACATAGTAGTGCAGGGGTCACATGAGGTCCCCAAAACACCAGTTTGCCTGTAGTATAGTGGAAAAAGAAATACGAATTCATTATTGCTTTATCATTTCATTTTTTTTAAAGGGTTTATTCACCTTTAAATTAACTTTTAGTATGATGCAGAGAGAGTGATATTCTGAGACAATTTGCAATTGGTTTTCATGTTTTATTATTTGTGGTTTATGAGTAATTTATCATTTTAGTCAGCAGCTCGCCCCAAAGAAGAGGCTATCGCCGGGCGACTAAATCTCCCCAAATCTTAGCATGTGCCCTTACCCTTAGAGAGCCGAAAAGCAGGAAGTTGTGTTCTGGCTATTATGTTAGACATCCAGTCACTCCAGCCTTTATACATTACATTTTTGCCTAACTAACTATACTAGAAACGTTTTATTTTGCACAGCCTATCTATTTACCCAGTTTTTATTTTTACACTGAACTGTTCCTTAAGAAATAATAAGGTGTGCACTGGCTGAGGGGGGCAGAAAGGGGTTGTGGTTGGGAACGCCCATGAGGGTGGGAGGGTGGCACAGGGGAGTGCGGGGGCCAATGATTCAGCAGCACCAGTGGGCCTGGACCGCCCCAGTCTAAAGCTGAGCATGACTAACAATGGTTCATCATGGAAAGCACTGTTAAAAGTCAGAGAGGGAGAGGCAGAGAGCTTAGGTAATGCTGTGGGGCAACATTGTGTGCAAATTAGAAAAGAAAAATCACACATCACAGGTGTGAAGGTGATACTGACTTAATAATTGTCACTGTCATTAATTTAGCTTTGTTATCCTTGCAATTTCTTTTATTTATTTATTTATTTAGGCAACTTAAGTCCCTATGTGTGTTATGAATTCCGAGTGTATCCTCTCTGGGAAGGAAGAGCTGGAATACCTACCATAACAACAGGTTCTATCAAACAAGAAGGTATCTGTGAATTTTAAATCTACTGAGCATTGGCTGCTCCAATTCTGCTAATCTAGAGGCAGACTTAATTTGTCATCATCTAATGATGCACGACATGGCTGCAGGTGGAGTTAGTTGAAGCAACCAATCAGATAGTACAAATTGTTGCTTGGTTGCTGTTAGTAAAGCTACCTGCAGGAGTCCTTCAGCTCACTGTACTATAGGCACACGTAGATCAAAAGAATCTGTAAACTTGTTTAATATGTCATTGTACTGTGTTTTGTGCATAAGCATGGGATGGGTGTATTGTTGACTCTTGGCCAGTATTTTACCTGTATGACCTATAAAAAAAGAGAAAAGTATTTTTTGCAGAAAAGGTAGCAGCCATAGGTGGGTGTAATTATGCTGTGCAATAGAGGAAGGGGTAACAACACCCATATTATATGACACCCCTTTTATTAAAATCTTTTATTGGGAGCTATAAAGTGCAAACAGTGTGTGACATCATGGGGGGGTCCTGTCTCCATTCCTAAGGTGAAGATGTGATTATGATGTGCCTATTTATATATAACATTATATAGCTTAAATAGAAATTCATTTGTAAATCTGCTCTGTATTCTGATGCAATAATTTTCTTTCCTCCCAGCTCCTTATGTTGATCCTGAGTTTCATTATGAGGTACAGAAACATAACAGCATATTGATCACATGGAAGAAAATCCCACCAGACAAACGTAGGGGGTGTATTGTGGAGTACACCATATACATGCAAAGCATGTCTTCATCTAAGCAATTTAAAAGTAAGTTATCACTTTGTGTTGAACTCTTGGTCATATTTATAAAATAGAATGGCCCCAGGGCATAGCAGAAGAGAGGGCCCATGAGTGTAGAGGGCCCAGGAAGTGTGCTAAACCTGCACTCATTTACAATGAGAATTGTATGGAGAGATGCAAATCTCTGTACATTTGTCATGGAATTATCTAACTCACTGTTGAGATAAAATACTCAGATAAAATACTTAGGTTTGACTATTCCATTGGATCTTAACAACTTATATTCATTAAACATTACACCAGTGTGTCAAAAGATATTTACTATGTGTACTAAATGGGCCAACTCTCCATTGAATTTTAAAGGAAGGGTTATTTTCTTTAAATATTTAATATTCCCTAAGATGATATGCCCATTAATTAACCTGTCCCTACTTATTAGACACTCGTATATTAAGAAACTTGACTCTGCTCTAATAAATTTTGTTTGGAACGGGAAAAAAACAAAGATAGCTCTTTCAAAATTGAGATCTCCTGCTAAATTGGGTGGTTTAAAAATTCCCAATTTTAGAGCTTTTAACCTTTCTGCCGAGATCTCTTATTGAATGGATTTCTCAAGGTAATAAATATATAAACTCAGAAATTGAAATTCTCCATGAACCTCACTTTGATATTTTATCTATATTGCATAGTAAATGGAAGAATGTTCCTAGTGATTTTAAGAAGAATCCACTTTTCCGGGATTCCATCTTTGTGTGGAAACATTTATTTTCTCAACCTAGCTTTAGTTATAGTCAAACTCCATTTATGCCAGTTAAACTTTTATTGAAAACCTCAAACTTCTTAAAATCGCCATCATTTTTACTTTTTACAAAAGAGAAAGTTGACATATTAGATTTGTTTAATTGTTAAATAGATTTGTTTGACCCCAATGATATGATGCTAATCTCCTGGCCAGAGTTCAAAGAAATATTTGGGTTACTTGAAGCTGAAGTATTTTTTTGGGTACCTCGACCATCGAATAGGCTACTACGACCTTCGACTTCGATTCGAACTAAAAATCGTTCAACTATTCGACCATTCGATAGTCTCTTTAAAAAATACTTTGACTACATACTTAGGCAGTTTAAACCTACCAAGGTACAATGTTAGCCTATGGGGACCTTCCCCAGCAGTTTTCTATCCTTTTTTTGATTGAAGAAAAATCCTTTGATTGATTGCTTAAAATCATTCGTTTCGAACGATTTTTACTTCAATCGATCAATCGAAGGATTTGCACTAAATCCTTCAACTTCGATATTCGAAGGATTTAACTTTGAGGGTCAAATTCGAGGGTTAATTAACCCTCCATATTCGACCCTTGATAAATGTGCCCCTGTGTATCTCCCTCTGATCTGGTTAAGTCTATATATGATTATAATAATATGATTCTCTCTGAGAGCTGGAGAGTTCAGACATTTGACTCCAAAGATCAAATCTATAAGTTCCTCCATATTTAATTTTGTGCACATTTATGGAAACAATGGCCTTTTTCATTCTAGTTTCATTTATGTTAAATTATTGCCATTGATATGTCCCTATTTATTGAGGACTTGTCTGATTTTTCTGACATTTGTTATATATGTCTTCATGTCTGCATCTTAAAAAACTGTGTTTTGATTCTGCTTGTTTTATGGTAAAACTTCAATGAAATATTTGCAACACATTTGTATTGGAAATCCCCCAAGATGTAGCACCTCTAGAAAGATGTTATATTGGAATTACATAATAAAATACAATGTTCCTTTAATCGTTTCAAAGGTTTGCATCCTAAAATGATTTAATCCCTAGAATTGACAAAAGGCTACCCTTTAGCTCCTCATTAGGGATGGGCGAATTTTTTCACCTTGTTTCGCCTTGGAAATGAAGCCCATAGACTTGTATTGCGTTGATGTAAAAAAAAAAATGACGCGTCAAAAAAATTAGCCTACTCCTCATTGCAGTGCTAAAAGGGTTGTTCACCTTCAAACAACTAGTTGTTATCAGATAGATCACCAGAAATAACAACTTTTTCCAATGACTTTCTATTTTCTATGTGTGACGGTTTTTCTAATATTGAAGTGTAAAGTGTAATTTCTCTCCTTCTGAATCAGCTCTGGGAGGGGGGGGGTCGCCGATCCTGTAAACTGTTCTAAATTGATACATTTACTTGATACATTTCTTATCTTTGTCCTTGCTGAGCAGAATATCTGGGTTTCATTACAGGCAGCTGTTAGACTTGATACAATAGTTGCTAATATTCCAAAGATGCTGCTGAGAAATGTATCAACTAAATGTTGCAAAATTGTAACAGTTCAGAGTCTGCACCTGAATTACTGAGCTGCCAGACTCAAACACCAGAGACACGAACATTCACCTTAAAACTTCGATTTTGGAAAAAACATAAAAAATAAACAATGGAAAGTAATTGACAAAAGTCTATTTCTGGGGAACAATCTAAAAACAACTGAATTGAAAAAAGTGTTTGGAAGGTGAACAACCCCTTTAACTGGTGCATTTAATTCTGTTAAGGGGAAAAGTGTTTTTTTACTAAATGTATCAGTTAATAGTGCTGTTCCAGCAGAATTCTGCATTGAAATCTGTTTTTTTTATAGAACAAACAGATTTTCTTTATATTTTATTTTGAAATCTGACATGGGGCTAAACATGTTGTTAGCTTCCAGGTGCCCTCAGCCATGTGACTTGTGTTCTAATAAACTTCAGTCACTCTTTACTCTGTCATAGAAATTAGGGGGGGAAAGGAAAATAATTAAACATTCATCTCTTACAATTTAACTTTTTTACTTTCCTTAGTTCCTGTTAATCAGTCCATGAAATATCAGTATGAGATCTCAAACATTCAGTCAAATGTACGATATGTCCTTAGAATGAGCGCTTCAACTACAGCTGGGGAAAGCCTTGGAAACCTGGGGAAGGAAGTATATCCTGATGGTAAGATTACTGTGGAAATAATTGCAGAGCATTTAAACTGTATGGGAACTTGGTTAGCCTGTCTTAAATAACTTATATATATGCTAGATAGAGGAATGTCTGTACATATGTTTTAACAAGATGGAAGGTCCAGTTTATTAGTCAAAGAAGGATTTTTCTGTCCCCAAAATAAACTAGATCATCATAGGATAAGTGCCAGACTAGGGGAATCTGTCTGTGACTCAGCATGAGAAAAAAGTTTGCAGCAGGAAAACCATGTTAGGAGGATAAACATAAAAATATATTACCTTAATTAGTGGCAAGTTCAACATGGAAAAAGGTCTTATGAGCCATGTTTTTTTTAACTTTGCTCCTTGTCCCCATGGATACATAGAATCTGTAGCTTGTACCGCTGCATGCAGGAGGGACAAGGTAGTGAGTGGGCAGCACATGGGTGTCTCCAGTATGATTTTATTGGTTGGGCTTCTGTGTATTTCCTGCTGTACCTTATGGTAATGCAATATTTTTGCAGGAGCAGGTTTCAATCAAGGGTTCCTGAATGTATTAGTAATTACTCTACCATCTGCATTTATACTGATCTGCCTATGTTCCATACCATCATTAAGAGAAAGGTCAGTATACATTATTTGTTCCTCTAAAAGCTAATTAAAGTAGACAAACTTTGTAGCTATATAAACATATGAATTTTATAGAGGACAGTAGTTTTAGACAGTTGATTTAGCACATCTGCGTCATACATTTACGGTATATAAAATTCCGTAAAAACCAGCAATGCACATATCTAGAGGTTCTTGCAAACAACAAAACAGAAAGTGTTTATTGAACATCCACAGGGTTTACTCACACCACAGTTTGTGGTACAGGCTACATCACATGCAGAGCATAACACTCCCCTGCGGACAGACTTGGCAGGAATCTCACTTCACCTCTGTGACACACATAGTGGTCTGGATCACCTCAGAGCAATCCTCTATCCTGATTCTCTCACCACTGGGACACCTGAAAAAGGGATCCGCAATAGTGCAATAAAATATGAGCTCGATAATGCTTATGCGGGTAATGGCAACTTACCGAGTCGCATATATAGAGAAAGCCGTGTTAATCATCTGTTCGCTTCGTGTTAGTGTCTCTGCCCAGGGAAGGATTTTGTACAGCCGCAGGGGATCAGGAGATATCGCAGGCACGTCTCTTGTGTTGTCGTGGTTCAGCAGCCTTCATCTTGGATTGCACTGTGTTCATGAACTGGGGGTCATGTAGTCAATTACACTCAGTTAGAAAAATTGGAGACTCCCTAAATCTGCAAAGGTTATCCTGACATAGCTTTGTTTCCTGACATAGCTTTGTTTCCAGCTACCAAGATGTAAAGATATATAACCATGTCTGGCATTATTCAATCCTGAAGGACCTTTGCGCAGAGCACACATCAAGACTGCTACCCGGCCCTAAGTGATTGTATTTACTTACCTGAAAACCCGGGCTGGAGCTCCTATCAGCACCACGGAGTGATCCTCTTCCGACTTCTTCTTTCTTCAAATTTCCTGGGGCAGACACATATGCGCAGTTGAACGAAATAGCCGACTTTTAAGTTAAAGTTTGGCATTTCGTTCTAATGCGCATGCGCAGCCACGTGAAGACGGAAGAGAATCGCTCTGTGGTGCTCACTTGTATAACCCCCGGGCCGGTGCAGTTTTCTGCTGATAGGAGCACCTATGGCCTGTTGGCCTGGGAGAGATACCTCCAAACTGCCACTCCTATGTTAAGAGCTCAGAACTGCTCTTTTTAGCTCAACCCTAACTGACTTACACTACTAGAGTGTACTGGTACGGGAGCTACACCTGCCACTATATAATGCCTCATTCACGGGACCCTGGACCCCGACTTTAACTGGGCCCAGCCCCAAAGCAGACATCCACACTGTTTCTAAGGTGGAAGGCAAAGAGAAAGTGCCACTCCTTTCTCAGCACCATATCAAAGTGAGGCAGGAAGTGGTCCTCCTACCTGCTAGCCAATAGCATCCATATGCATATGAACTTACTTAGATACATTCCCTTCTGCCCAGCAACTAAGGGAAAACAAAAAAAAGAAAACAAAAACCATAATAAGTAATTTCAATAACCTTCTTATTCTTTGTAGAGTAGCATTTATTAATTATCATTGGACTACCCCCTACTTGGCAGCTAGTGATATGCAGTTTCATCTGAGATCTGCAGTGACAACTTTGGGTGATCAAAAATGTCTGTTTGCTCAGGTTCAGGCAGGTACTTCCATGATTGTACTTTATCTCCTGAACCAGCTTTTTTCTCCCCCTTTTTTACATCAGTGCTATGACTCATACCACTCAGGGATGTCTCAGGTGGATTTAATTGCACATCGTTGCCTGTTGCATCGCCCAGTCACCCCCTTGCGCATGATCATGTGCACTTTAACTTCTGAAAGAACATGGAATTTTCTGAGGGGACACATGCTGCACTAGGGGTAGGCGACAAGGAAGCTAAGTGCCTGGTGCCCCCCAAGCTTTGCACCCTAGGCACATGCCTCTTCTGCCTACACCTAATTCTGGCCCTGTTCAATTGTATATACAAAATTTAAGTTGAGTTGGGCTTGGATGGGTGTGGATCATTCAAGGCCACCTATGTTATGCTTTTGCTGAACACTGTATAATAAGCAGCACACCAGATTAGGTGAGTGGAGTCATTAGTATTGCTGCTTTGCAACGCTGGGGTTCTAGGATTGATTCTAACCTTCTACTTTCCAACCTACACCCAATCAAGCACAACGTCTTCTAAATTTAAGACCTGTGTCCATCTTGACTCACTGATTATTGAGAGGGATCAGCACAATTACATCACCAAAGCGCAGGGGTCCTGTTAGACATTTGACCTGCTATCCACCTGAACTCACACCTGGTGCTCAAATTATTGGCTTGAACCCGACAAACCTGTGGGTCCTGTAAGCACTCATCTCTAGTAAATATGATTGGTACTGTAAGCTTCTCTGGGATAGGGGCAAGTGTGACAGATGTATAATCTCTGTAAAGTGCTGTGGAATATGTTGGTGCTATATAAATAAAGGATAATATTAACAAAGTCATAATGAGGAACTCTATGAACAGATTCTCTAGAATTATAGAATTCTTCCTAATTTTCATTAGAAGCTTTTGCATGCACTATGCCTTTTCCTTTACATCAGTGGTCTGTACCCACAGGAACAATTTAATTATATTGAATGAGATGAAACTGGATAGCAGTGATACTTATGATACTGATTGGAAGAGAGTTAAGCTCCCCATAGACGCGACGATTCTTCTTGCCGAACGACCGATTTTAGGGAAGTCCGACCAATCCTTTGAAATTATCGTGCGGTTAGTGGGATTCGAATGATCGTACATCTTACGATTTTTTGGCCGACATCTTTCAGGAAATTGATTGGCCAGGTCAAAAAATCTTTGTCGGTCCCAGTGCAATCTATCTATGTTTGCAGGGACAAGCAGGGAGCTCCCCTTTGTTTTCCTGACAAATTGGTCTTTTTAGTTGATGGTCAATTCTTCGATCATACGATCGTTCCAAGAAAATCGTGGTCTCACGATGAGGATCTGATCTTTTAAAAATCTCAACATCTATGGCCAGCTTAAGAAGTGAAGCTGATCAAGGATTAGCTTAGTTGTTATGGACTGCGACCCCCTGTATCCTGTAATATTAGGAGGAGGTCCTTGAAGACAGTACTATGCGTAGGCAATGAGATCAGTAGTTAATGTCTTATATCTGTCAACCTTTAGATTGAAGTGCTTTCTCTACAGTTGCAACAAGAAAGTTCCTGACCCGGCGAATTGCCATTGGGCTTCTGCATTGACAAAGGACAAGGTAAATCAATCAAGTTTTGGTAAATTTATAGTGTTTTTACTTAACCTATCGGCTAAGAAATATTAACATCCCATACTAGCTTAACTAGCAGATACTACCCAACATTGTTCATAAAGATCAGGTAGGGTTTGTACCCACACAGCTATCCAGAGACAATTTATAAAAATTATGAATATAATTCACCACGCAAACATAACCAAAACACAGTAAGGAGTCTTAACTCTAGACATAGACAAGTGTTTGATGCATTGAGCTGGAATCACCTTTGGGCAGTTTTACAATACTTGGGTATGAGAGGCCCCTTTACAAACATATTAGCACCATATTATTCCAACCCCACAGCTAAACTAAAATTACTGCTTCCTTTACCCCAAACTATCTCCATACAAAGAGGAACAAGACAAGGACACAGATGATGCTCCTTGGACATAAATTAACAGGGTATAACAACTCTGCACAGAAACTGATTCAACATATCTGCATGGCCACCAAGATACACATTGCAGCCAGTTGGAAGACTGGCACCCTTTCATACTCAAAAGTGTTACAAAAAAATCAACTATTTCAAAATACACGAGCAAATAAAAGCCCAAGTAGGCAACCCTATGGAACACTTTAATAAAATCTGAGATCTTTGGAATCTATATCAAGCAGGTCTCATGTAACAACAGGTCCTTGATGCTAAACTTAAAGCTGTACCTAGCATGTGCTATTGTGAAAGGTAACAACCTGGAGAGCAGACAGATTCCCTCTTTCCATCTAGACCAGGGATCCCCAACTTTTTTTTTTGTATGTTTTTATTTTCATGAAATAAGAGACAAAATACACACAGGTATCAAGACTTTAAGTTCTGTACAAATCCCAGCTCGCAGGATGGAAATACATAGATAATGTTCATTATTGCCTTGAACCACTTAACAATAACAATAAACAACAAACATTGATATCTCAGCCTATTAGTTTACTGTCATTTGTACATATACAATGGTGTACACCCTGGGGTTAGGAATGGGGATGGCCTCTAGGTAGGTAAGAGGTGGATTCATAAAATAACCGTAATAAAAGTTCACTCTATGCCTGTGATGTTGTCTGGTTAGATAAGAAGACTTGTCATCTAGGTACTGCATTCCTATATATCAGACTTTGTTAAAGTGCTTTTGGGAGTTTGTTTTAAAACTGGTCATACTTTCCAGGACTAATGTTGTCTAATTTGGTTTTTACCATATAAAAGTCCAATACTGGTGATTTCCAAGAGGATGCAATAACCTGTTTTGCAGCAGAGAAGATTTGTGTGATCAGTTTTCTAAGATGTTTGTTACCTCCTGTTATTCTCTTGTGTATTAAAGCTTCCGCTGGATTTTTCAGGAGTGTTAACTCGGTGACACTTGAAATTAACGTGTAGACTCGGATCCAAAATCTAACAGCTTTTGGACATTCCCATTATACATGTAAGAAGCTACCCTGCTGACCACAGTTTCTGAAGCATAGTGGGGAGCTCGTTGGATACCATTTTGCCAATCGGGTGGGAACTAGGTACCATTGGTGTAATATTTTTTGAGACGTCTCTTGAATTGAGATATTAACTGAACAGTGTATTGTGTCTTTAATAATATCAGACCACTGGTCGTCTTCCATACTGATCCGTAGATATATTTTCCAAAGTGCCACAAATCTCAGTTTCTTTAACTTAGTCAAATGGTTTAACTGATCGTATATATGTTTGAGATAGTCCTTTGTTGAGGAATGTCTTGTAGACATATTCTTTCATATATTGTTGGATTCGAGATTTTTTTCTCTTTCCATTGGGAATGTATGTAGTGTCGTATTTGGTGATATCTTAAAATTTCCTGCTGAGGAATATTATATTTTTCTTGGAGTTCTTCCCATGTTAGGAGTTGCTGACTTTTAGTCAATGTATATATACTACAACGGGCCATTGTCTGTCCACCATTGAAATGATCCTTTTTTGTCCCTGGGGGGGGAGTAGCTGTTTGCTTCAAAACATGCTACTGGTTTATGCGGTGAGCATAGTCCACAAATTTTTAGTGAGTGTAGGATAATTGGGTTAGTAACCATTTTTCCAGCCTTTGCTTTGGACCACAAAAGGTTTCGTATTGCACCTTCTTGGAGTGTATCTTGTTCTATTTGTACCCAAGACAGGGGGCATCCGTTGTGCAGTGCCAGTTTATCATCAAGCTTAATTGTGCTGCAGTGAAATATTTCTTTAGGTTAGGAATTCCTAGACCACCTTTACCTCTATGCCTGGTAGCTGTTGGGAAGTTTATGCGCGCTGTCTTCCCGTCCCATACAAATTTATTAATCACTTTTTGTAGGGAGACCAGCATTCCTGCACGTGGTAAAACCGGGAGTGCCCGGAACAGGTACAGTAAATGAGGAAGTGCCGACATTTTGATAGCGGAAATACGCCCAAGTCAAGACAATTTAAGATCCATGAAGTGATCACTTTTAGTATTTTTTGAGAAGTTTTGTTGTAATTTATTGGTGACAAGGCGTTGTCTCGGTGTATATGAACACCTAGGTATTTTATGCTGTTTTCTTGCCATAGCACTTGAAAGTTGATTTCCAGTAGCTTAGTGGTGTGTTTAGGTATATTGATGTTAAGGGCTTCTGTTTTTGTTGCATCAATTTTGAGTCCTGAAACGTTTCCAAAATTTTGTAGTTCGTTGTAAAAAAAAAAAGGAAGGAATGACATAGGCTTTGAGATTGTGAGTATATCATCAGCATACAGAACACTTTTATAGTCCACATTACCCTCCTCGATGCCCGTTATTTTAGGATGTTCTCTAACTGCAATAGCTAAAGGTTCGATCGTAGGGCAAACAACAGGGGGGACAAAGGGCACCCCTGTCGTGTGCCCCTCCCGATCGGGAATTTGGGGGAGTGAAATTCCATGTGGTGCTCATATAGCTTTAATCACAATGAGAAATTGCACTGGGAACCCATAACTGATTAGTGTTTTTTGCAGGTATTCCAGGACACTGTATCAAAAGCTTTTTACATGTCTAGTGACACCAACATTGAGGGAATATGTTTTTCTTTTGCATAACTTATCAGGTTAGTTATTCTGCGTATGTTGTCAGGGACTTGTCTTCCTGGAATGAACCCTGATTGATCTCGATGTTTTAACTCCCCTAGAAAATGGTTCAGTCTGGTTGCGATAATTTTAGCTAACAATTTAATATCTAGATTTAGTATTAATATTGGTCGGAAATGGATCCCCAACCTTTTTTCCATAGTGAGTCACATTCAAACGTAAAAAGTTGGGAGAGCAACACAAGCATGCAAAAAGTTCCTGGGAGTGCCAATTATGGGCTGTGATTGACTAGCGGTAGTGCCGATATGGAATAGCAGTCTAGAGGAGGCTCTGTTTGGCAAACCAAGACAAGAATCTAAAAAAATCAACACCTGCTTTGAGGCCACTGGGAGTAACGTTCCAAGGGGTTGGTGAGCGACTTGTTGCTCCAGAGCCACTGTTGGGGACCACTGATCCCTTACCCTGGTTATTCAAATCTGAATTTTATATTGAGAATGTTATAACTTCAATTTTAACACAGGGAAGGCGACAAGTAAGGTAATCGTGAACAAAAAAAGTACAGTAGCAATACATTTGTAGCCTTACATTTGTTTTATAGATGGGGTCAGTGACTGCCATTTGAAAGTTGGAAAGAGTAAAAAGGCAGATAATTCAAAAACTATAAGAAGAAAAAATGAAGGCCAATTGAAACTTTGCTTAGAATCGGTCATTCTGTAGCGTACTTACTGTAAACTTATAGATGAACAACCCATTTAAAATACATATGTAGCAGTCAAACGTTTTCTGTAATGGATCTTACTTTTCAGGAAAAAATACCAGAAGAGAAAATGTTAGGATTCTTCCATTATAATCCAAAACATATCAAGGCTAAGACAGCTGATGCAACAGCTGTTGGAAGACCACAAATTGTGGGAGGGGGCACTACAGTAATTACTAATATTGATGCTAATGATTTTCCATTTGTGTTCATGAAGTAAAAACACCTGTTTTATTTGCTTTTTTTTTTTTTGATAGTCTCCAGCACAGATAAACAGGCCTTTAAAATGAGCTGTACTGCTGGGAGTAGGGGGAAAGAAAGGTAGGGAACAGCTCTATATGAAACAAACTTGTTTTTGAAGGGTAGCACACCTTTTTGTCACACATATAACATCCTCTAGGTGCTTGTTTGTGCCTTTAACTTTGAAAGTGGCATGTGTGATAAAAGTAGGGATGCACCGAACCCAGGATTCAGCCTTTTTCAGCAGGATTAGTCCTAAACCCTTCTGCTCGGCCTAACCTGAATAGAAATTTGGGGGCGATTAGGGGCAGGGAGGGAAATCGCGTGACAAGGAAGTAAAAAATGTTTCCCCTTCTCACCCCTAATTTGCATATGCAAATTCAGATTTGGTTCGGTATTCGGCCAACTCTTTCACAAAGGATTCGGGAGTTTGGCCAAATCCAAATTAGTGGATTCCGTGCATCCCTAGACAAAAGGCATATCTGTATGCAGAGAAAAATGTGTAATATCTGTTTTTTATTTTACAGCACAAATTGGAACAGTTTTCAAGTCCCTTAACAAGTACATCAAACTATGATGAAACGGAAACCTTGGAAGCAGAGGAGGTAGAAGAGGTTGACAGCAATGATGAACCACCATTTACCCCTGCTATGTACATAGAATATGAAACCAATGCAGTATTACTTGTTGAGGAAATCAATGTGCCCACCACAAAGGCAGAAATTCCAGTGGTGCCTATTCTGTCCTCAGAGGGTTGTTGTTACAAGTCTTTACAGCCTAAAGAAGTGGTCAGTCTGGACTTTGTGTCGGATTACTTGGTCAACCAAGAGATAACAGTTGACTATCTGCCAACAGACATCTTGAGTGGCAATAGTGAAAATGAAGAAGAGAGCATAATAGATGAAACTTTGTCTCTAGAATTTTTAATGCCCAAACTCCATGTAGGTGAAGGGATGCTTAGGCTGGATGCTGTAACAATCCGTTCACTTGATATAATGGGGTAAGCGGTTTATACAGTTATGGTATTAATTCTAATACTTTAAAAATATTTCCAAATCCTGGATTTTCATATAGAATACAGAAGCTTAGGCAATGCTCCAGATTGTCAGTCATGCCTGGACTTGGCTCAATGCCATTCAAGGACCTTATCGTTGACCAGGTCCCGAGCATTCTGGATAACAGGTCTCATTCTTGTACAAAGTATACATTAATATGCTGCCAGATATGTTCATAGCTGAAAGTTCATGGTGGGGTTTCACATCCAGCTAAAAATGACACCATTAAGCTTGCTTTTAAGCAAAGTAGAGGTTTTCAAACATTTCATTTTAAACTCTTCTTTTCTGCAATAGGTTCTCCAAAATAAAAAATGACCATTCACACCAAACCTTACTTATACTGGTCTTCTATTGTACGTTGAGAAATGATGCTCTATGGCAGTGCTGCCATCCCTTTCAGAATAGGGGGGGGGACATTTTTGTCAGATTTACATCCCAGTAGGGAACCATCCATGGTTTATGCCACAAGACCACGTCCCATTTTTCCAGTCACACCTAACCCACAGTTTGTAACCCCATTATTTATTTAGGCATTAGGCACTATCCCTTTCTATACCTTAGTACAGTGATCCCCACCTAGTGGATCGCAAACAACATTTTGCTCACCAACCCTTGGATGTTGCTCCCAGTGGCCTCAAAGCAGGTTCTTTTTTTAATTCCTGGCTTGGAGGCAAGTTTTGGTTGCAAAAAACCAGGTGTACTGCAAAAGAGATCCTCATTTTGGCTGCCAGGCCACATAGGAACTACCAAATCCTATCACAGCCCTTCTTTGGTACCCCTGGAAGTTTTTGCATGCTTGTGTTGCTCCTCAACCCTTTTAAATTTAAATATAGTGCATAGGTAAAATGCACAATGCATCAGTATTTATACACCTCCTCATATAAATGAGGAGGGTGTCACTCTGCTTTTCTCGTAAATTATCTGCCGTGGGCCTGCATATGCAGATCAGAAAACCCTGCATTACACTAGTGCACCCAAATTAGGGCAAAACCAGTCTATAATTGAGGTCTGATCAGCAACTGCCCTGCCTGTGGTGAGACTTGGACTTGCCGTGTAGCCATGGGGTCAGGCATTTAAGCACAGGATACTCGCAGATAACCGATACATTCTGAAGAATCCCATTGTAAGACTACAGAGCTGTTATCTGCAGAGTAACCGGTGTCTTTTGTCCCTTTTCAGCTTTGCATGGCTGCCCCCATGGTTACACGGCAGAGACTTATAGTTTATAGAAACTATAGCAGAGTTTAAAAAAAAACAAAAAAACTTTTGGTGTTACTGGTACTTATGTAGGGAGGAGGGAACATTTGCCAGTTGGGATTCTGTAACTCATATGGAAAGGTTAGAGCAACAATAGAAAGGAGGTAATCCTAAAGCACCAAATTAAGGGGAAAGGAGTTCCTTTCTCAGGACATTTGCGCTTTGATGGAGTGCCACACCCACAAACAAGCATAATGAAAGATATATAATGCCGCTGAGAAACAAAGGAGATCTTCTAAGAAGCCAAACATTTGGGTGACTCACCCAGGCAAGGGTGCCTAGTGGGAAAACCCTTCACAGTATAAAGTATTCACTTACCTGCAAATCTAGTTCTGCTTCCTCCGGTACCAAGCAACTATCTCAGGAGTGGGGCCTCCAGAACTCTGGGATCTAGGAGATTTGGGTGCTCCAAGATCAGATTGTAAAAGAGTTGATCAAAAAAAAACCCCAATAAACCACACAGGAATTCTGTGGCTTGAAGGTTGCCTCCTCAAAAGGAAAACAAACAAAATGTGTAATATGTAAAACAAGGCATCAAAGGAAAAGTAACTCCAGCAGATTGACTGCAAAACATTTCTTCCAGGTAGCGGCAACACGTTTCCGGTCAGATAAAGGGTTCTGACCTGAAACATGTGTTGCCACTACCTGGAATAAATGTGCTGGAGTTACTTTTCCCTTCAATCTTTGATGTCTTGTTTATTCAACTGAGCTGCTGCACGGAGCAACTAGAAGGACTTGGACATTTACCTTTCATTGTTTTGTACAGACCACCAACCCAATTTCTTTTTGCATGTGTACTATGCCCTTCAAGAAATATCAGAGAATATTAGAGTACAAGGTTCTCAAATAGATCATGCAGGAGCTTACTGGTTAAAAGAGCCTATATGTCCCAGCAGACTACAAATGTCACAGCAACAGAAGTGTAATGCAGACCTGCCTCAACCACAATCTTGTGCTTATCTGCATTTGTGAGTAAAGTCACTGGGAGCCTATACATGTCTAGCAGCACTTCTCAGGCTAAAGTGTTCTCTTAATTTAGAGACTGTCCAATTGGCAAACCTGGATTACCAAACCAGTCAGACAGTAGATTGACATAAAACTGGTACAGATAGTTTCAGCTTTAGGCCTCTAACCAGAATTTATTCATATCAAGGGTGTTCTTTGCATTGGGAATGAGATTGAACATGGAGAATGTGAAACTAAAATACACAGTAGTCTTATTTTAGCATTAACAGTTGTACATATATTAAGTCATATACAATCCCTGGTTTGAAAGCCTACCTGTACTTAATTTAAGATTTCAAGAATAATTGTTGGTACTGAAGAAAGGCAAGCTTTCAATCCACAAAAATTATTTTTCTAGAACCCGTTCTAGACTGTAGTCACCAGAGTTACATTGGGGAGGGAACCAAGTCTTGTGTTCAACAGACATACCCACTGTTTGAAAAAGAAAACACTAGACAAAACAAAGCTGCCATATTACCCTTCATTAGGCTCGAGCATGAAGATCAACCTTTAATTCAATAAGCATCCACCAGACAGATTTGTTCACAGTTTCAGTTCACACAGAAATGAGCTTTAGATAAATGTACAACTATGATGGGTAATGAAGGGGAAAGGCACGTTTAATTCTTCAGCTAGTGACTGGAAATCCCAGATTGTCATTTACCAACTAGCAACAGATGCTTAAAGCTTCATTAAGTTCTTAAATTGAGTGCCTTTATTTATAGCCAGGAGACCTGGGTAGCCAAAATGCCAATTCTTAGATTTGATACAAGTTCACTTCAACTGAAAATGAAGATATTCCTCAGGCAAAGGAACAAGCAGAGGTTTATAAATCAAGTTAGCTTGAATGGACAGTACAAGAAGCCTATAGCAAGAATGTTTCAGGCTCACACTAGCATATGTCACTCTGCATGTGTAAGAGGCTCTTAAGGGATCTGTACAAAACTTAATCTCAGCTGCTAAAACATGTTTCCATTTTGTGAAGGCTTATTTAAATGTATAGGTTAATGCATTGAAGTATTATCTTTAAAAACTCCACTGGTTTGCAGTCTCATAGTAAATTATCTCTCTAGAAAATAATCTCAAAATGGCCAGGCTGTTGAATAAAAATACCACTGACCCAGCCAGCGCCAGAAAGCCGCCTACACCCTGTAGCGTACCACAGTATAAGCACTCGGGCTACTGAACAATGAGCTGCCATTTTGGTACTCAAAAGATTCAAATACTTTGTTGCCTGTCCTGTACAACTTTTATAAAAATAGGGCAATAATATTTGTGTTCATTTAACCTACATAGGTAAGAAGCGTCAAATTTTTATAGCCTGCTAAAAATTGTAAAAAGAACATTAAATTAAACGAGTATCTTATCCTAACAAACACTGTAGACAACTTTTTTTCTTTTTATGTAGCCTATTATGTCCATTTTGTTTTGAAGTGGTAATGTTTAGGCCTTAGGAGAAAAAAAATTTAAATAAGCTAAAAATTCTAAAGGAGTAGGCGTTGTATACTGTCAATGAAGAGCAAACATTCATCTGTCAACCAGCAATCCAAACCCAGAAGCTGAAAACTATAAAGATCTATTCAAAACAAAGTGTTTGTTCCTCACCCCAAGCAAATGGAAAAGCTTTCCACAATGCAAGGGAACAGTGTGACAAACATTTTAGGAATAACGCTCTTTTACAAAGCAATTTTCCTTACATAAGGGTTGCAGCTAATGGAACAAGCAACACAGAGTAACTTGTTTGACTTCTGATGTTTTGTCGCATGAAGGCATTTTCAGGTTTGAGTTTCCTTATTGGTTTTGTTAAAATACATTGGATACGTGTTTGTGTTACTCAGTTTGTCCAATTCAAAATGAAAATTAATATTCCATGAAGGTGTTTATGGTAAATTACTACAATTCTCAGGGTGAGACACAAATGAAATCCTATGCCAAATAATTATACACGCTGGTATATGTTACATCACCAATTCTACAGGTTACTGCAGTCCTTTAACGCCATTTACCCACAGGATCAAAATTAACAAGCACACTTATGTTCCTTAAAATGTCTAAAGTTTGTGTATTCTTACTCAGAGTGCACAGAATGCCATATGAAAAAAATAAAGTAAAATGACCTTTCCAAATTGAACATAGGTATTTAAAAATCTGAACTATAGCCAATCAAGGGGCAAGGTCAGATTTGAAGATGACCAGTCTAAGTTGACAATACAAGGGTAGTTCTAGCATGTTAAAAATAAAATTTAAAATGGGGGGGACCATAAACAAATAAGTGAAAGCTTTAACTGGTACACACTGTTCACACCTATATTTCAAGTTTGGAAACGCATATTTTCAAGCAGCAATACAAAAAAGTATCCATGAAGAATGCATATTCTCTGAAAAATTATGAAAACATCCCTGCTACCATAACAACTCTAAATACAAAAACTTGACTACCATATTGTTGCTTCTGAGTAGCAAGAGAAGTCCATTTTTCAAAACAGATAAAATTCAGTCCATAGGTGTGAATGGTATGATTGACAGTCTTGGGGTTTTTTCCTTTTTTTTTCTTTTTTTTAATTTGTAGTAGTAGTTTAGGATTCTTAAGCATGCAAGCCTCGTAGAAGGGGTCCCTCGGGGGCACCAGGGTTAGACAAGTCATACAGCTTACCCCAAAGCTGGAAAAGCTTCAGGGTCGTCTACATCAGGAGCAGACGCGTTTGACTAAATGGGGGAAAAAAAAAAAAAAAGCAATTTAGACAACAGTATGGGAAGAAATCTGAAAAGGAGACAGGATATATCACTTCAAATATTTATTTGAAGAGCATGACTTTTGCATATAGAAATATAGAAAGCTCTATTGTGGTCAAACATCATAATATCAGAAGGACATTTAATACAGATCAGTTAAAATATAATACTGATATTTGGTACATTATTATTATTATATTTATACTGAAGTCTAACAATAAGTATATCTTTTTAATAAAAAAATCTTTAGGACTATCCCCTAAAATAACAAAGCTCTTTCAGCATTAATTCAACCTGTTTCCCAGCAAAGAAGCACAAATCTTCAGCACAGGTCACCCACATCCCTGTCAGAGAAATTTACAGTGGCCATATGCTTTTTTTTTTTTTTTTTTAAATTTTGCAAGCTCAAGCCTGTCTGTAATACAGAAGCAAACCTGCCTAGTGATAGCACAAACAGGGAGAATATTATATCCAGCAAGCAGTCAACAATCATGGCTGTTCTGTCAATAAAACAGTGGTGGCAAATAGTCTATAGCGACATTAAGCAAGTCAAAGACACTGAATCTTAGGTATGCACCCATAATGTATATTGTCACGTTAAGTTTTAGGTACAGGTATGGCATCTATTTTACAGAAACCAGTTATCCAGAAAGCTCAGATTTACTGAAAAGTTGTTTCCCATAGGCTCCATTTTATCTAAATAATGCAAAATTTAAAATTTTTTATTTTTATCAGTAACATGGAATCAAGTACAATTTACTGTTTTAGACGAAGATATAATTAATCCTTAATGGAGCAAAATAAGACTATTGGGTTTATTTAATGTGTACATGATTTTTTTTAGTAGACAAGGCGTGGAGATTCAAATTACAGCAATATCCATTACCCTGAAAACCCCAGGTGCCGAGCATTCTGGATAATAGGTCCCATATCTGTACTGAGCCATTTAAATACATCACCTTGTCAGTTCTTCCTCCACGAGTAGGCCTGACACCACGACCTCGACCGCCTCTACCTCCCCTGCTTCCACGACCAGGGCGCCCAAGATCTCCAAAGTTAATTTCAAGTTGGGAAGTTATGTCATTTGCAGGCTTACGGAAGTGATGATCCAGGGCATCTGCCTCAGATTGAGCCTTCAAATAAAACAGATAAGATGGTTTTCATTATTTTGCCATTTTTCCTACAACATTGCAGCAGTTTGTGGCAGCAAGCAGAAGTCATTTAATGTACTGCAAAGTACAAGAAAAATAGAAAGATGCTGCAGCAGTCCACAAATTCACACTGAAGGTGAGCTTAATAGCAGGGGGAACTCACTCTCTGAACAATAAAGTTTTGCTTAGATTCTGGTTATTTGCAAAACAACAAAGCTTTATGAGTAAGACAGCCAATGAAGGTGAGGTCAAAGACACAACTATAACAAATACAGCTAAATACAAGATAATCATGGAATCCCAAAACAAACATGAACTTGATGTGCCCCCATTGCTAAAAACAGTTACCTCGTCGATCTTTGCTTTGTGCAGGACAAAGCCTTTCTTCCACTGGCCATCAGCACCTTCATTTGGTTTACGGATGTTGAAGTCAACTTTTGAACGTTCTTTGTCTTGCATGGCTTTCCATTCATCCAGAGTCATTTCCTTAGCGCCTTCTTCCTTCACTTCTTCAGACTCATTTTCTCTGCAGACAGAGGGTAAAAATGGTGACATGGTGCCACAAAGCAGAATCTCACTTGCAATTCCAGCAAAGAGTCAACAGTGATGTACAACAAGCAAATGTCATTGGAGGCAGTGATTTTGTGTGTTCCTCCACCAGTGAAAACACATACAAAACCAACAGTCACTACTTGTGGGGGGGGGCGGCCGCACCACTGTCCGTTTTAGTTATCTTTCTGCTTCCAAAGAATTCACCCGGTGTAACATTAGCCATAGAAAGTGAATACTGCCCCAGAAGAATAATAGTTATTTTTAAATAAAGATCAAAAATAAAGCTAAATTTTCAAAAGTGTGAAATAAGTGAACATTATGTGTATAGTAAATGTTTCTATGTTGTATCTTAGTCTTCATAGTATCTTGTTTAGCTGTTACACACTTGTGAAAGAAAGTGGCAGGTTTTATTTTTATGTAAAACATTCACCTTGTGACTGCACTGTTGCATTAAGGAACAGCAACGTTTTACAAATAAAATGTCTGAAAAGAAATATTAAAAGGATACTGACATGATTTTGATGTAGTTTAAAATGACATAATTCACAATTAATCTACCATTTAAAATTATATTCTCATTCCAATATACATTTTTCTTGCTTTAATAATGGCGTGCTTTCAGAAACAGCCAGCACAGCACAATGCAGGTCCTTTCAAGCAGCTTTTGCCTCAACTAATCAATACATCTCTTCCAGACATGAATGCCTAGCTTTTAACACCTTTAGTGCCTGTTTGATTGCTATTCCAGAATCTACCACAAGTTGAAACTGGAGAATTTTTAGCAATACAGTCCATTCCCGAGTTCCTTTTGAGCAATAACATTGAAACATATTGGCCTTTAAATGAAATGCTCTTCTTTATACATATTGAATGTATTTGGGGTGTCATTACACTCTGTTCAGATAAATACAGTGAGAGGCATTCTTCTAAGTCATCACTCCAACTTGCAGAGCAGCAGTAAATAGAGAGTGTAGATTATGAGTGCACTTGGAAAAGGAACAACAAAAAATGCCTTGTCTTATGCCAAATTCCAAAATAAACCTAACCAATTCTATTCGTTCTCTAGAAAAACTCATTTTGGTATAAGATTCTGCTCAAGGCGAAATATAAACCAATGTGTTTAAAAAAGTACGTTACCCCATGAAGCTATCCCTTTAACTCACTGCGACATGGCTTGTTTGACTTCTATTACTTTTATATTCATGTTCTCTAAATGCAGTGTCTCAAGGAGGGCCAAGCTGCTGTCTCATGCAGTAGTTACATGGCAACAGTTTAAACAGACCCAGTAATATTACTGGACAGCACAAGATAGCTTGTAGGACTGCTATCATCCCACCTCAGTTTTCTGTCATGTATGCACAATAATAGATACAGCAATACCAAAAAAAAAATGAAAGTGTTGAAAATATAATGGTATGTTGCCTTGCACTGGTACAAATGGAATAGGAGAGGGCCTGAATAAAAATATGGAGGCCAATTGATAAAGCTCCTTAGAATTGACCATCCTATAACATAATAAAAGTTAACTTAAAGGTGACCCAACCAGATTCTGTGCAGTTGAACTGTAAAACAATATTGTGCCTAAAGCGAACAAAAATTACAGAAAGACGTTGCATAGAAAAATGGAATTGTAGCAGAGGCTTTATCACTCACTTGTTTTCAGAATCAACAGCAGGCTGTTCAGTTTCGGGAGCTTCCTCGGTGACTGCGGACTGGTCCAGTTCACTGAAAATTTATAGCACAGATGACCTTACATTAATTATTCTCTTGCGCTCTGAGCATTCATCTTATTTCTCTTATTACTAATTCATAGTGTCACAAATCTAAGTGCAATGTCAGATGAAAACTTAAGATTCCCACTACATTATAGGATAAAAATATGGTGGTGTATTAGAATGACACATACTGGAACCAAGCTTTAAAGGAACACTAACACCAAAAAATTTAACCGTTAAGGAATTACAATATAATGCAGTGTTGCCCTGCACTGGTAAAACTGGTGTGTGTTTCCGAAACACATCTATATTTTATATATACACAAGCTGCTGAGTAGCCATAGGGGCAGCCATTCAAGCACAAGACACAGAGTAGATAGCAGAAAAGTTCTATGCCTTTGTAAACTAGAGTTTATCTGTTAACTTATCTGCTGTGTATCCTGTGCCTTTTCTCCTTTTTCAGCTTTGAATGGCTGCCCCCATGGCTACAGCAGCTCCTTTATATAATCTTTACTATAGTTTCTGAAGCAACCACACCAGTACATTATATTTTCATTTGTTAAGACTTTTTTGGTGTTACTTTTCCTTTAATGCCAAAGCTTGGCACTAAAAAAAAAATTTGAGGCACAAATCTCTGCAAAATATTTGAGGAAAACATTTAAATCCACAAAGTCCAGTAAGTTATAGAACACAGGGATGCAACCAAACGGTTTGCCGAATCCCAAACCCTAAACTGCATATGCAAATTAGGGCAAGGAAGGGTTAAAAAGAACAGGGGGGGGAGATAATGGCAAAACACCAAAAGTCTTGATTTTTTTTTTTTAGGGTTCAGGCTCAGTATGGACAGGCACCATCAAAAATCATGAAAAACGTCTACATTTTTAATCCCACAATCAGGAAATTTTACCATCCTACCTTAATTCATCCTTAACATTGCCCCAGTTGTGTGGTCCGCTTCCTCCCCTCTTATCCTCATGCTTTGGGCCACTGAAATGTGAAGAACTAGCCAAAATGAGTTATATGGTCAGTGTTTGTGTATGGTTATTAGGGAAGCACAAAGAAATAAAAAATTCAACAACAGAAGCATTCAGACAAGACTTACACTCTGTCACTGCCACTATGCCTGTCAAATTCACGTTTTCCACGAGAGTCAAAGCCATCACCCCTGCCCAAACCACGTCCACGGCCGCCACGGGCACCCCTTCCACCAGGGCCACCGCGACCACGGATGGGCCTATCCATGATGGGTCTAAAAATAAAGAGATTCATGCTTTATCAAAAAATATACATGGATATCCTTCTAATCAACAACTAGGAATGTGATTTATGAAAGACGGAATATGCATACTAAAGAGGCAATTCATATGTTTATTTTTTCTTTTTGTGTATTTTTTTTAATTACTGTCTAGTTGTCGGCCTTGGAATTTTTAACTGGATAGTTAAGCATAAGGAACCAGAATACAGATATACAGCAGTTGGGAAATCAGAATGGTAGATGAACATGAAGACCTGAACAAAAATATGTACACTTACCGTAAGTGCTTTAAAAAAGTACTTAAAATAGTATTTTTATTATTTTGGTTTATTCAATGGCAGACACTCAAAATATATTTTAATGAAAATGGATTTATGTGAAAGTGTTTTACATATGGGCTGCCTAATGCAATATATGTTTAAAAACCTGCAAAGTTCATGGCATATATTCACTTTAAAAACTGCTAATATTCATGCCATGTACAAGATGGTAAATTCTCTGCTGTGTTTCATTTAATAACATGTCCACTTTTGCCATTGCCTCTTCCCACTATTAATGGGACTTTAACTGTAGTAGGGGAAAATCCTTCACATGATATGTACAAAGAACAAATTACCTCACTTAGTTTTTTGCATTGTTTCTACAATGTGTTGACACTTTTGGTTGTCTACTGCTAAATAACAGATACAGCAGAAAATTGCTGCAGAAGATTAAACCAGACAAATAAATATAGCTTTCAACAGTATTTACATCTACAAATAAATACCACGAAAATGTATAATTGATGTTTTTGGGAAAACATCAAGGCAGTCTGCCTTTATAGGGTCATGAATATGACTTATAATATCCTTATATTTTACATTGGGCACCAGATTCACTATCTCTACTACAGATAATATAACACAAGCACTGAACATAGGACTAAATTGCCCATTTAAAGCAAATAAGAGCAGTTCCATAAATTGTGCAAAACAGTTTTGTTTTAAATAATGGGACATTTTAGAATCTAACCTTACCCACAAACAATGTTTATGTTAGCCATTAATCAGGTTTTAGTGATGTAGCTGTATTGACAATTTAATGTGAAAGTTACCGGTCAACAGAAAATTCCCCTGCTTCACCCTTTTCTTCAGCTGGTTTATCAAAACGGCGCTCACGGGGTGGCCGCCTGTCTGACTGCCTCCGGTCAACTGGCTTTCCTTCACCCTGCAATGATTGAGGTGGTTGTTGTTGTTGCGGTTGCTGCTGCTGAGATGGCTGCTGCTGTTGCTGATCAGGTCTCCGACCAACTCTCCTAACGCCTGCAACACAGATATCAATCAATGTGCATCCTGTGGCATAGTAGAGAGCAGGCAAAAACAGTATGGCTGCTACAAATCAAGCACAGATAAATATGTACACAAAAGGAGGGTTGTGGGTGCACTCCTAAGGCCAAATAAAAACATATTTAAATACAATAATCCCCTGTCTAAAAAAAGAAAAAAAGGGTTTTTTGTTACAAAGTTATGATCATAAAATTGATAAGCCGCCATACCACGTCAAGGTAAACCCCATACGGCGGTCCCTAACTTGTTTACCTGTGATCAAAATATAAAAGCTTGGTTTCAATCTGTGGACTAGATCCTCCCCCAGCACCTGCATATGTGGCTTTTAAAAGGGAGACTGCCCAAACCAACGCCCTTCTTTAAAAAAAAATGTGATTGTGAAGAGACTATAATGAAGGCAAAGTAAAGTTGTATATATAGGTGCACACTAGTGCATGTGTGTGTGAATATAAGTATAACTACAGGTGTGGGTATAGATGTAAAGAGGAGATGAAAAAGGAAGAGCTAAATGAGAAGTGTAATAGGTGTAATGTATGTGAATCGGTGCAGAAGTGATAAGTGCAGCAAATATAATAAGTGTCTCACAGGCGTTGGTTTTAAATAAAAAGGCTAAGGCCTCCCCTGCCACTGGCATTTGTGGCTTTTGAGGGAGAGAAATTGCCCAAACCACGGATTAGTAAAAAACAAACAATGACATAGGGCCACCGTTTATTTAAAGGGGTGGGTATGAGGGTGCAATAACCACATGAAGCTCAGCCACAGCTTCCGGCTACATTTCAGGTACAAAAAAGGAGGGTTGTGGGGGCACTCCTAAGGCACATTTAAAGGAACCGGCCGCGGTCTACAAGGAACTTTGAATTGATCGACTGGTAGACTGCGATCGACGTCTTGTTCACCCCTGCTGTAAACTGTTCTAAATTGATACATTTAGTGGATACATTTCTTATCTTTGTCCCTGCTTAGCATAAACCCAGTTGTTAGAATTGATACAATTGTTGCCAATACCAGAGATGCTGCTGAGAAATGTATCAACTAAATGTTGCAAAATTGTAACAGTTTAGGGTCTGCCCCTGAATTACTGAGCTGCCAGACTCCAGAGACGGACATTCAACTTTAAACTTAGATTTTGGAAAAACTGTAAAAAATAATGGAAAGTAATTGAAAAACGTCTATTTCTGGGGAACAATCTGAAAACAAATGAACTGAAAGAGGTGTTTGGAAGTTGAACAACCCCTTTAAAGGTTGTTCACCTTTAAATGAACTTTAAGTATGATTTAGAAAGTGATTCCGAGACAATTTACAACTGGTTTTCATTTTTTATAGCTTGAGTTATTTACTTTTTATTCAGCAGCTCTGCAGTTTGTAGTTTCAATCCAAAGAATCCTAATAACCATGCATTATTTTAAACCAAAAAGTAAGTCTTACGGAGCATTTGTTTTTAGATGTGGTCAGTGACCCCCATTTGAAAGCTGAAAAGAGTCAGAAGGCAAATTAAAAAAAATATATAAGAAATAATTAAGACCAATTGAAAATTAGCCATTCTATAACATACTAAAAAAGTTAACTCAAAGGTGAGCTATCCCTTATATATCGGTTAGCAGTTCTACAAGTAAAATAGTTTGAAGAGAAATATACAGCCAGAAATGATTGACAGCACACCCTGGCCCGAGAATAGAATCTCCGCATTACCACTGTTACTGAAGGTAACCCCCCCCCACCACAACAGCTGCTGTAAGCAGTTATGGTTATACAAGAATTAACTATTCCCACTCTTGGTCAGTTTCAACTCTTAAGAAAAATATTTGTTTTACTGACCATAAAAGCTATTTAAATGGTTTGCCAAATCAGAAAATGGGTGTGGTCAAGACATTACACTTTTTTTTTTACACCAGTAAAAGTTGTGTTAAAGGAAAACTATACACCCAAAATGAACACAAGCAACAAACAGTTTACATCATATTAAGTGGCATATTAAAGAATCTTACTAAACTGGTCTATATATTATATAAGTAAATATTGCCCTTTTACATCTCTTGCCTTGAGCCACCATTTTGTGATGGTCTGTGTGGTGTCTCAGAGATCACCTGACCAGAAATACTACAACTCGAACTGTAACAGTGTGGAAGCAAAAGACAGAACTCTGTCTGTTAACTGGCTCATGTGACCTAACAAATAGTTTGTTTGGTATGTTTGTGTGCACCGTGAATCCTACAATCCCATGGGGCATCCCTTATTTTTTAAAATGGCAATTTTCTATTTGATTACCCAATGGCACATACTACTAGAAAAGTATATTATTATGAAAATGGTTTATTTACATGAAGCAGGATTTTACATATGAGCTGTTTTATGCAATATCTTTTTATAGAGACCTACATTGTTTGGGGGGTATAGTTTTCCTTTAACCCTGTTCTGTTTAACCCTGTGTCTGCAGATTATATAGATCTTTGGCACAAGCAGTGCTGGCAACATACACAGGCCTTTTCAGGTTATATGTTAAAGGGAACCAATCATAACTATAATAATTTCCTAAGTAAATACACTATGTGAAAGTTAAAGAAATCCGATTTTTAAAACAGTTAGAATTGCTTGTATAATGTAAATGATCAGCTCACTATACTTCTGCAAGATCTCCCCAATCTCCCCTGCAGTTCTAGCTGAGGCAGGCATCTTGGATTTCACTGGCTCCTCCTACCTATATCTTCCAAGCCAACTGTAGCTCTGAAATCTCGCACATGCTCAGTTGAAATTCCTTGCTTGCTTATCAACCCTTCTAAGCTATTTTCAAATAAGCCAAACCTCTGTGTTAGCTGCTGTTCAGTAGTGCTGCCACCTGCTGGAAGTTAGTGGTTGTCCTTCATTTGCATAATAACATCACCAGCAGGGGACAAGATAGGGAGATCTCCTGATACTGCTAGTATACTAAAACAAGGCATTCTGGGTAGAATACTCAAAGCAGTGTTACAATCTGAGCATGCTCCTGAAATTTGCATATTATAGTCTCTGTTAGTCTCAGTATGGCCTCCCTCAGTGAAAGAACCCATTTGACAAAGTAAGGAATTTTTTAAAACCTGCAGATTTTTTTTTTTTTTAAAAAAAACCATGTATGTAGTTTGATTAAACGTGTTTATGTTGTACTGGTCAGATTGTTAATATGTGTTTGAATTTGGCTGTGATAGGTGCCCTTTAATGAATAAGAATTTAATCACGTGTTGGCAGGAAAAAGGGTGGAATTTAAGAGGCAATGAAGGCCCAAATGAGCTTCATGAATTTCCATGTAGATCAGTCATCTGTATGTAAGTACTCTATGCCCCCTGTACATAGCTTGGAGTTAACACTGCCCATTTTAACTGCAACTAAGTGATTGGGCCATCCATAAAATTAAATACGCCTTTACATGGAGTGCAGTTCATTTGCAGGTCAGATTTGATGGGAATGGTAAAATGAAATACTTTAAAGCCATATAATATCTAACAAAATCATGTTACTCTAGTTCAAGCATTTATGCAGCAATGAAATGTAATATGCACTATTATTGTATATGAGCACATGTGAACACCAGCATGAGAATGTGATGTCATAAGGACTGGAGGGTAAGTTCATATATAGTTAGATTTGTCATGGCCTTACACCCTCCCATAAGTTTACCATTTACGTATGAATACCTGCTACAAAGTGCCCAGTCCTGAGATGGGTTGCCAACTCACAAAGGCACACTTATATGTAACAAACATCTACATCCATATTACAGGACTCCCTTTCAATAAGATTTTGAACTTAAAGGATAAGTAAACCTTTAAATTATGTGAATGTAAAATTGATGACGGGGCTATTCTAAGAACTTTTACAATATACATTCATTTTTTTAATTCCAAAATATTAAAGGATACATGTGCTGTTAATATGAATGAATTTTGTAACAACAGCACCATCTACTGGTCATTTTCCCACCATTCTGACCACCAAGTAGTCAAGAAGTTGTCAGAAGAAAAAAAGGCTTCTCTGATGTTCTTCTGCTTAGTAAAGAAAATTAGAAACCTTTACCTTTCTCAAATCTTTCCTAAGCAGAAGAACATCAGAGCAGCCTATTTCTTTCCCCTGACAACTTCCTTGACTACTTGGTTGGAAAATGACCAGTAGGTCAAGCTGTTGTAACAAAATTCATTCATTGGCTCCATTCAATTTGTTTTAATTGTCTAGAGCAGAGTTGTCCCCCTGGAGGCCCATGGCCAACAGTATTTACATCTACAAATAAAAACCACCGAAAATGTATAATTGATGTTTTTGGGAAACCATCAAGGCAGCCTGCCTTTATAGGGTCATGAAACTCCTTGATGACTTATATCCTTATATTTTACATTGCTTACCTGATTCACTATCTCTACTACAGATAATATAACACAAGCACTGAACATAAGACTAAATTGCCGATTTAAAGCAAATAGAGCAGTTCCATAAATTGTGCAAAACAGCTTTGTTTTAAATAATGGGACATTTTACAATCTTACCTTACCCACAAACAACATTTATGTTAGCCATACCAGTTAGTTCTGGTACAATGCTAAAACATTTAGAAGTTTGGGAATATTCCTAAAAGCTATTGTGTATAAAGAGCATTCCGTAGAACTCAGTACGGCATGCAGGAGTATAAGAAGAGGAATAAACTGTGTACAGACAGATGATCAACCATTATGAGGTGTGGCTACACACGCCAAGTACTGATGGCACATGGGGTGGCTTCCCATTATTCGTGGACTGATGACACATGGGGTGGTTTTTCCACCTCCTTATTTCAGCTAGTAAAGTAGTACCCAAACCCACATGTGCTGTTCATTCACTTAAAGGGAAAACAACTAATAGATGCATTAATGGATTGAAAGCATCCGGGGCAGTTTAGGGAGCAATTCCACTGCTGAAGTACACAAGTGCCCCTTGTGCCATCAATCTGATGACATTTGGCAATTTAAAAAGTTGTGGAAATGTTCATGACACACGAGATCTCCCCGAACTTTGTAAAAGCAGAGCTTCTCCTTATTTGTTTTTCTGTCAAACGCTGGAAAATTTCCCATAAGTCTGTTGACATTAATATTAAGGCAAACGCTACAATGCTTTCCAAAATGTTTGTGGGCTAGTCGGATTTGGCACATTTCCTATGGCACAAGAGACTTAAAATAATGATTAACTGGGACTGAAGCGCCAGTAATCTCCCAATTGCGTCTCAATGACTACGATGGAAAATGCCGCTAACAGCGGTGATCAAAATGGCAAGTGAAGCACATGGAAAAGCGGAGGTTTTATCAAGGGTCACCCATCACATCCCCATAAAGTTAAGCAAGATGTGGCACAAGCACACAAGCCCACCCACAAACCCAAAGTCATTCTAGTAGTAATGATGTCGATTCTGCTAATGTGTTTAAGAATGACTTGGATGATTTTTTGGACAGACATAATATCAAAGGCTATTGTGATACTAAGCTCTATAGTTAGTATAGGTATGGGTATATATATAATTTATGTGAAAGTAGGGAGGGGTGTGTGTATGGATGTTAGGTTTTTATTTGAAGGGGTTGAACTTGGACTTTGTCTTTTTTTAACCTGATTTAACTGATGTGAGTACTGGGAACATACAGGCAACTATATACTGTCACTAGAAGGGCCTTGAGAAAGCAGATACCCTATTTACAGCAATAGTACTGGCGTGAGCAAAGCAGCCAGTCAGGCGTATAGTGATGAGGCCGCATGGAGCAGCCAGCCCATAAGAGTATATAAACATTTCTGTGATAGGAGTTCCGAGGAGGCCCACGTGCTCTGCAAATACGCTGCGGGCCTACTGTTGTGACAACCGCCCTCCCCCGCCTGACACCACGTGCTCGCCTAGCGCTCTCCCGCCACAAGCCTTCCCTAAGCAAAGCAGGTTGCGCTCCACGTGCGAGGCCGGGACTATACCACTAAACTGACAGCTCTGCTTGACCTTGGCGGACAGTTCGGTTCCTTACATTCCCCACCCCCCTACAATGTATCACGGGCCCGTGTAACAAGAAGTGCATGGTGTCTGGAGCGATGACCCAAAACAAATTTATAATATTTACAATTCGACAGGAAACATACTGAATGCCAATTTGCATATTACAGTAGCTTTCAAATTGAACTGTAACTCGCGCAACTAGGGATTATGCTTTTTCGCCTAAAAGTGCATGTATGGACTCGTAGTGTAAAAGAAGCAGGAGAGTCGGCGGTGGAGCGTTCATTCGCTAATACACATCTCACCACTTGTCACTGGATTAAACCAACTAATCGCCCCGGGGCCTACTGTCACTCCATAAATGCTAGTCCTATTGCGCCTTACCTTCCTTCTTGAGTGGGACAGGCGCCGGGCTCTCATCATGCAGAGGATTCTTCCTTTCTTTCTGCGACTCCTTCTTGGACTGTTTGGCGGCCTGTGCTGCCGTCTTGCCGGTTCCCTGGCCCGGTCCCCCTGAGCCCTCCTTCTTCTTGTTCTCGGCAGCCTTCAACACCTCGAAGGGGTCGGACTCATCGTCAAATAGCTGGTCGAACCGATTGGTTACGACGCAGCCGAAGCCTTCCTGCAAGTGACCGGGCATGATGGCCCCTTAAGAGGTGGATGTTCCTCCGATTCTACGAGGCCTGGAGCCTAGAGCTCGCTTGCTAGTAAGCCAAAAGATGGCTGGGAAAGAGGCTGTCTTCTCTTCCGGCGCGATAGACATCCGGGACTTCTCTAGCTGCAGCATGACGGGACTTGTATGCCAACCCTCGTGCGTGTATATAAAAGAAAGTGTCGCTGTGAACTACATATCCCAGCATGCCATTCGGCGGCATTGTGCGGGGCCCGAGCAATGTTTTCGTGCGTGCTGCCTGTCAGTAGTAGATAGAGACAAACAGACGAAATAAGGGTGGTGTTTGACATGGGTAGCTGCAATTTATACCCACAGTATTATAAAATAGCTTCTACTCCAATAAAGAAACTTAATATCGTTCCATTACTGTTATGAATCTTCAGTCAGGGGATTCTGGAAGCTGTAGTTCACCAACGCAGAGCTCTACTCTGATGGTGTATTCAGTGGAAACTTACACAACCCGATACAGTATCGTGTTAAATAAAGATTCTTAATCTATAAAAGGACCTCTCTGTATGCGAAACAATATTTGCAACATTTTCCCCTATTTTTCCTCAAAACAAAACCATCGCATTTCGTTCTGCAGTCAATGCATCAATAATATTATCATGTTTTTATAAAGCACCAACACAGAAATGTTAGCAAGCTGGAAGACTGGTGTTGCTGGTAGCATACTGCTGAAAAGTGTTGCTATTTGTGCATGACATCATGTCACAGCCACTAGTTCTACAATTTACCAGCTTCAGAACAGTTATGTGTATACGCAATAACATCACTTCTGGTTAGCGTTGCCACCTGGCCGGTAAAAATGATGGTTGATCCCAATGTTATTAATAGGGAAAAAAGATAAATATATAGGAAGGCGGTATTTTTTTCCAGAAAAGGTGGCAACCCTACTTCTGGTCGTGTGGGGCTCAAACAATGATGCCATTTGTGTTTTGGCGCAAAAGAAAAAAAAACACCTTTGGCAGCTCCTTATGTGTTACAATACCTTATTGGATCCTTATCTATGCCCTGGTTAGGAATGTCCTACCCCAAACCAAAAAGAAGCCCACCACCAGGAAAATAGCCACCAAATAACTATTATGGTAAGGAAAATAGGACATTTTCTTTTTTCCTGGCCACTTTAGCAAAACTATGGATTATACCCAAACAAACCTGAAAGGGAGGGAGACAAACCTTGAATCCACATTTCCACAAACCTGCATAGGCTAAATAAGTCCTAGAAGTATGTTTAACAGTCAAACAATAGAACAAAGTGATACGGACACTACAAACATTAATCTACATTCAAATTTACCGATTGGTTATGTTGATCGTTTTGCGCTGATAGTTCTGCATTTGTAAGTACCGTAATTGTTACTTGAAGTTCCTAAATGTGACCATTTTGCCAAACTGACTATCCCTTCTTAAAGGAACAATAACACAAAAAATCTAAATGTTTTTAACAAACAATGATACAATTTACTCTTGCCCTGCACTAGTAAAATGGGTGAGTTTGTTTCAGAATTGCTACTATAGTTTATATGATCAAGCTGCTGTGTAGCCATGGGGCAGCCATGCTGTTCTACACTCTGTTTAACTCAAGAAAGGGGTCCCTTTTCCAAGGTAGCAATGGAAGTTTCCAAGGAAGCCAAGCTCCAATCATGATAGTGGGGCCTTATGCTCAAGGTTATTGCAAAACAGAAAAACTTACACTCGCACACCCTGGCCGTCCAAAGACAAACGAATCCCAGGTGCTCGATGTTAGAGGAATTGGGCAACCTCAAAAACAACGTAGACACAGAACACACCGGCACAACATGGGTAAGTCTAGCAGGATTAACCTTGCTCCTTATGCTCAAGGCTCACAGCAGATCGACCACTGTGGTAAGTGGAGAACAAAGATGAAGAGCTATAAGTGGGAACTAACCCTTTGAGTCCCCTACACCCTACAAAAACGTGAAATTGTTTTGTATCGGATACTATATTCTTGGTTTTCCTTGCAACTTACTGCACTAGCTGACTTTATTCTGTTACTGTGATTGTGTTTCCTATAGAACTGTTTGGGATACCCAACTTGAAAGTAAGTGCAGCCACAGGTCAATTGATGCCTTTGCTTCGGTATTTTTATGGATGATATTATGCCTCTAAAACCCTGCCTACAGGCAATGGCATATGTGTATGTGACTGGACCTGGTAGTCCTGAATCAGTCAGAAACCCCACAATGCACTATATACCTGCCTGCTAATATTAGCCTAGCCATTGCACACCCTCACCGTATGGTGATGATTGCCACTATTTCTAGCCATTTGTCTTTATAATCAAATACTAATCAGATGTTTTCCCATTTGTACCCGAGACTCACCAGTGTTTTGGTCATTAAGTGCTACACCAGTTCCTCATAGTTACATGTAAAAACTCTGTAACTATAGGTATGGGATCTATTATCCAGAATTCTTGCGTCCTGCGATTTTTCAGATAAACCCCCATATGTAAAAAAAAGGCACTAAGTTTGTCCACGAGCTGTAACCCATAGCAACCAATACGATTTTTGCTTTTAAACAGGTAACCAGTAAATGCTACCTGCTCATGTATAACCCTGAAAGTTTTTCTGTAAGCATTATCACCATACTATAAATTGACAAAAACAATTTACCACCATTAAATAAACCCAACATATATTTTGCCAGCTTTATGGATTTATGCTAGCTTGTTTATAGTACCATCAAGTACATGGTACACCATGAACTATGTTCCATTTATCCAGGGCTACCAACGTCTCTAGAAAGATGTATCAGTTTTCCTGTACCTGTTCTGTTTACTTCCTATTTATGACATTCCCATCAAGTATCATTTTTATCTGCTATGCCAATATAACTCTCATCTGGTAAGAAACCTACAATCTGCCAGGCAAAGTAAAAGCAGCATCTCCTACTGAGTTTATATTTGTTCATAAACATGAGACATGTAAATTGCTACTTTAGTCTTTGCCAAGCTTTTCTATACCTTAATGGGATATCTTGCATTCTAACAATTTTGCTTTTCCTTGCAAATAGTTATTAACATTTTGTTGTTCATAAATGATGAAGTTATATTAGTGAATCAAATAAAATTTCCAAAATCGTGCTTAATACAGGGCTGCAATAGCATTTGGTAGCTCTGACAGCAAGCCATGAGAAATCCTGTTTAACCTGCCAAACCCTCACTGACAGTTTGTCACACGCTCTGTCATCCAAGCCATGAACCTCCTCCTTTCTTATTAGAGGAATATATAGTGAATAAAGTACCCCCTCTTGTAAAATATAAGGATATTAGAAGTTACTGAGGAGTTTCAAGACCATATAAAAACACGAGGCCGAAGGCCAAGTGTTTTTATATAGGTCATGAAACACCACTTCTAATATCCTCATATTTTGCAACTGGAGTTACTTTATTTATTACAATACACATGTTTTAGGGAGTCATGTGACAGAAATGACATCAGAACTCACCGTTTATAAATGATGACATCAGAACTCACCATTTATAAGGATATAATTTACAAGACTTTCATGGCTTTTGTGTATTATAACAAAATAAGAGGGTGTAAGAAAGCTTGTGACCAATCAGAGGTAACTTAGGCAAGGCTAAACCAATGATACAGTCAGAATTTCAATGTAGAGGTGGAAGCAAAAAGGAAATAGCAATACAGTGGCCAAGGCTCTTAATTTTTCAGTTAGACAAACGCAAAAGGAAAATGAAACATAAGGGCACGATGGCCCCTTTAATGCTGACATGTTCATGTTATTTCTGGACAACCTTTTATCCTGGGTCACACAACAGATCTCTCCCACTGACACAGTTGTTGTGTGATGTTATCTGCTGATATGGCAGCCTTGCTTTCATTGATGGGTTTGTGTGTGTAAGCATTTTTTTTACTGGAGATCTGCTGCAAACTACACAAAGCAAAAAAAAAAAAAATTGCATCACTACCATTTAAAAATAATACAACAGGGGGATTTTCTGTTTAAACTTCTATCACATGCCTGCCTATATTAACCATGCAAAACTTCTCTTGATTATTTACAATTCTTAAAATTAATGCAGTAAATATTTTAGAAACATGATATAATCAGCTCTTTGCATAAAATTTCTAGGCCCTGTAGAGCTTATGCTGAAGGTTTGGAGTCTGAGATTTTACAAAATGACTGGACTGAGGCACTAGAGAGTTTATATGAGATTTTGCCTAGCTTGCATTTTCGCAACCAATTTGAATCGTTGGCAGCGGGTAAAAAAAAGTAAATATTTGTCCAACAAAATGGCCATCTACGTGGATGAATTTTGGCAGTTTGGTTCATAAGCAGAAAATGTGCTTGAGTGCAAACATATTCAAAGGAATGAAAAGTAAGTATGAATTATAGGTCTGGTGTATTTGTATCTCTGGAGCCCCAGTCAGTAGTGGGCAAAAATAGTCTGCTAAACATTGCAGTGTCTGTGCAGTTGCTCTAGGTTAGTAAATATGTCCTATCATGTTTCAGCAGCATGAACTCACACATAGCCAGTACATGCGAGCCAGGTGTCAGGGAGCCGGGAGCTCCCACCAGGGAGGTAGTCAGGATGGAGGAGGAAGCCCTCGAGGGATCAAGGTCGCGGTGTCCAAGGGGTTAATCAAACGGATAGTCAAAGTTCAGGCAAGAGTTCAAAGGCAGGCAGAAGAAGCAAGATCCAAAGTCCAGGAAAAAGGTCAGGATAACACTCAGGAACAAGATACTGTAATAATAGCTCACGGGGAACCCAGGATAAATGCAGGAAATGATTCCTATACTTGGGCGCCATTCTGGCGTCTTGGTAGCATTTATATATTTGAATTTGGCGTCAAAGTGAAGTCACTGGCGTCCTTGCGCCGCCGTCGACGCGATAGCGTCATTGCGCCGGCACCTATACCCACGTGGCAGCCCTGGGCGCCGCCATTTTGGGAGCAACGCCGGCAGGGGAGGACACGCCGCCCGGAGCTCCTGGAACTGCTCCGGGCGGTGATCGTGACACCAGGCAACTCTGGATCTCTGCTATGGTCCTTCACTCTTTCTAGCAATCAGATGGGGTGGTAATATGGTCTCCCTTCGTGGATAGGATTGCTTTTTACCTCATCTATGCTCTCTGTAAAATGTGGGTTCAAAATAATTGCTGGGTTTTATAATCTTAAAGACAAAATCCTAATGTAAAGCCAATAAGTTTATGATCTCACCAGTAGTATGTGGTGTTTGGGTGCTCCTGCAACAGACCTACAGCTCAAGGTGGAGGTATCCAACCATAGAAGAAAATGTCAGGCACTCACAGATCCCTCAGACAGGCTTGTATAACAACTGAGAACTTTAATATAGTCCACTAAGTAAATTAATTCATAGCCTTACACATTTCATGCCATTTGGCACTTAATCATAGGTTCATATAATCTTAGCCTATAGCCTGCACTGTATACTGAACAGTAGGCAGACAAGCCAGCTGACCCTTACAACAGGTGTCATGCTCAGCACTCCTGGCTTATCTTCAGGAGACAGGCTGTACTTTCAGCCACAACAGCAGACAAGTGTGTTAATATCTCTCAAACAGTGTGACTGGTCAAAGCCCTGACTATTTCACAAATATGCATTAAGCGCAGCTTGTTGTGCCAAATACGTCTGTCATCAACTTTTCGAGTAGAAAAATAACTTTTAGGGGAGGCATACTTAATCTATTAATGGCAGGAAAATAGTTTTGAGAAACCTGAAATTCCACTGAATGTACATCATAACAAAATGGAGCATCTAAAAATCACTCTAAATTTTCTATAATTTAGAAAAGTAAATATACAGGGTTTGATAGCTCATAGTACAAGTTAATCCAGGGACTAGTCCAATTGCCATTTTGGAGTCAGGAAGGATTTTTTTCCCCTTCTGAGGCAAATTGGAGAGGCTTCAAAAGGGTTTTTTTTTGCCTTCCTCTGGATCAACTAGCAGTTAGGCAGGTTAAAACAGTTGGAAGGTTGAACATGTGGCTTTTTTTAACCTAACTTACTATATGTAAGGGATAATGTAGGGGGCACTGTGGAGGCAGCAGGAGGAAGGCTAGTCTTTCAGGCAAGAGCTGGCTGAACCCACTGGACACAGACAAACAAAGTGCAGGAACAGGGTGAAGAGGGCGATAAATCAGACTGGAACAGGTTCAGAACGGAACAGGACAGAGAGGGTGAAGATCAGGACTGGACTAGACACGAAGTAGAGGGCGAAGGTCAGGACAGAAAGAGACTGGATGGTGCGGGTAGATCAGATCAGAAGGTAGGAGCAGACTAGAAGTATAGATCAGGATGGTGCGGGCGTAGATCAGGAGACAGGAGCAGACTAGAGATCAGGGACAGTAGGACTGGAGCAGAATAGCCAGAGGAATTGATCAGGCAGTGCAAGACGAAGGAAGATAGGTAGTGTACAGGTCAGAACAGATCAGGAAGCAGGAACCAGAAAGGCAAGGTCAGGTCAAGGTCAAGGTAGAATAATGTTAAGGCAAGATCAGGTTTGGAATGAGGAGCAAAGCAAAATTCAGAATAGCAAAGAAAGGTGAGCAGTGCAAGGTCAAGGCAAGGTTTAAAGCAGGACCAGAGCAGAACTGGAAGGGGAAGATAAGGCAGATCAAGACAGGACAAGGTTCAGAGCCAGGCAGAACAAGACAGGGAAGGATTCATACAAGACAAGACAGAATAGGAAGGAGGCTAGAACAGGAACCCATAGCTAGGGACAATGCCACACTGCTAGGATGGGAACCAAATGCTCAGGCAAGGAGTGTTCGGAGGGCTGGCCTTAAATAGGGCAGAGTCAGCCCTGATTGGCTGACTGCAAACCAATCAGCCTGCTGCTGGGCTGAGGCTGCAAAGGCCAGGTAATATATAGTGAAAAACCTGGAAGGCTGCTCATCTGGCCCAGTGGTTAAGATATTGAACCAGAAGCCCAAAGATCCCTGGTTCAAATCCCAGCAGAGCCTTACACTATATCACAGATCATTGTATATGGCCAAAGAAACTAATTAATAATTTTAAATTATGCAAGAGTAACATGGAACTCCCACAAGAATATTTTTTCCTGAAAAAAAAGTTGTGCTTTTCTATTTTTTTTTATATAGAAGTGGTTCTATAGGCAACAGTTTTTTTTTATCTCTTTTTATTGTAGCAAAGTGAGAAACAAGCTTTTAAGTAACAAATGTTGTCTAAACATCAAAGAGTATTAATAAGAAAGGGGATGCATATTACATTTTTTATTTTTAAATGTAAGTTTTTATTTGCCTTCTGTATGGTTTATGCACTTATTTTGCAATATACATCAGTTCAGGGAGATTAGTCGCCCCGAAGTAGAGGAGATTTGTCACCTGGCGACTAATCTCCCCGAATCTGCCTGTGTGCCCTGACCCTAAAGGGCTAAATCCCAAATCTTTCACAAAGCATTTGCCAGGATTTTGGGAAAAGATTTTGCAATTTTCTTAGTCATGTGGCCTAAAATCAATTTAAAGGGTTCAAATTCGGTTTGGCCAAGCTCTTGTGATTCTGTTAATCTGAATCTTGCCGTAAAAGACTCTGATTTGCCTGAATCCAAGAGTCAGTGCATCACTACTAGATTCCCCTGCCCTCTTCTCTGTCTGTTATCTTGGGTAACCTGTGCTTTCCCGTGTACATCTGTTCCACCTTGCCTTAATGGCTGCTTCTGCAAAATGGCATTTGCTTGCTGTGAATGTGGATTCCAAAAGAACAATAATAATAACTAATAATATTGGAGTTCCTAAATATTTTATGGTACAGATGTTAATTTCTTCAAGATGGTATAATACCATGCAGTGTTACATACTTTGGACTCATAAGGGGTTGTGTAATAAAATACACTAGGTTTGCCCAGGAGCAGTAACTCACAGCAACCAATAAGCAGGTAGAATTTACTGGTCATCTGTTTAAATGCAAACTCAAGTGTCTTTTATTACATATAGGGGGATAGTCTGTAAAGCATTGGACTACTTTCTCTAGGTGTCATTTACATTGCAAAACACAATGTACAAAGTGCAAAAAATTCAGTTAACTTTTTTTTGCAGTTTGCACACTGCATTGTACACTTGAAGAATACACAGTGCCCTGTTGCTAGCAGCTTGAATAGTGTGCTGTCTGCCCTATTGTACTCATTCGCACCCCAAGGTAATGTAACACCAAGTGCAGGAGCAATAGGAAGGCAGGGTTGGTAGAGTTCAGTTGGGGTAAAGTAGATAAGGAGTAATGTAGGAACAAATCAGGAAGTCCTGGTATCTAGTGCACATGCACTGGTTCTTGGCCTGTCACTGCTGATGTCACAAAGCTGCTTTGGCTCAGTGATGACACTGCCAAGTGCTGGACTGCCTCATTCATGACACTACTCCAGTGGGGCCTCAGGAACCAAATGGCAAGCCATATGGAGAAGCCAAATACAATGGAGCAAATAAAGTATCATAGTAAGTCACATGCCTTAAAGCAGTCTCTATGGGGAGCAGAACTGGAAACTACTTAGGGAGCAATTTCAGAAATAGCAGGCAGCTGAAGGATAGTCAACTCAGGAACAGCAGGAAGCAGGAGGGTAACCAATCTCAGATTAACAGACAGGACAGCCTCCTGAAATGCATACAGACAGTGTGGGTAGCAATATGACCTCTAGATGGAGACTTGATCAATAGACCAGTTTATGGTGGGATTGTGAAGGGGTGGCTGGGCGGTCCAAAATTTTAAGGAACAGATGGGCTGCAAATGATTAGGAAAGAGTGTTTTTTACATTAAGAATTTCCCACTAACAATGGTCTGTTATTTACAGTTAAAAACAGGAAAAGGTATAGACAGTAGATGGAGCAGGATGCCATGTGACGTCAAGGGGCACATTTACTTAGGGTCGAATATCGAGGGTTAATTAACCCTCGATATTTGACCGTCGAAGTAAAATCCTTTCGACTTCGAATATCGTACGATATTCAATCGTACGATCGAAGGAAAAATTGTTCAATCAAACGATTAAATCCTTCAAATCGAATGATTATTCTTCGATCAGAAAATGGTAAGGAAGCCTATGGGGACCTTTCCCATAGGCTAACATTGATATTCTGTAGGTTTTAGGTGGCAAAGTACTTGGTCAAAGTTTTTTTTAAAGAGACTATCGAATGGTCAAATAGTCGAACGATCGTTCGATTCGAAGTCGTAGTCGAAGGTCGAAGTAGCCAATTTTTTTTAGCCAAAAAAAACATTCGAAATTCGAAGTATTTTTTCTTCTATTCCTTCACTCGAGCTAAGTAAATGTGCCCCCAAGTCTTTAAAGTTACAGGCTCCAGAATCAAGGAAAGCAGATCCTTGGCTCTTTGGAGTTGCATACAATTTGTGCTGCTAGCTGAAAGTGATGTGTAGCTTTTTGGGAAAATTGCATTACCCCATTTGGCTTCTGTGGGCATTTTGAGACAACATTTTCTTTTAATGTGCACTTGTGGAGTTTACCTTGACTACTAGAATGTATATCCCCAATCTGCATGGGCTCCATCAGTGTGGAGGTTCTTGGAAGCTGGGCAAGATCACCTTCCCTGCTCAGACTCCTCTTGACATTCGGACAGACCGGAGTGTACATTAATGCAAGTGCAAGAGTGAAATATAATCTTCCTAGAGAGCCAGCACTGGGATGTCAGGCAGCACGAGTAGCCGGCACACAATGAGCAGGATGCAGGGAGGCTGGCACATGGTCAGCAGGCTTGTGGAAAGCTGGAAATGGATTAGGGTGCAAAGTATACCATCGTTTAAGAAAATATGCAAAATGGACCCTTTACTGGACTAGAAGCCTCTCACTAGGTTGCAAGTTTTGATCACACACATAGAACAGACATTCTCTTATGACTGACACAGGTCAAAATTTTAACCAATACTAAAGTCACATTGCGCTTCCTGGTGTCAATAAGCAAAGTCATGAGAAAAGGAAGGGCTTCTCAGTAGAGTAGTTATCCCCAACCAGTGGCTCGTGAGCAACATGTTGCTCTCCAACCTCATGGATGTTGCTCCCAGTGGCCTCAAAGCAGGTTCTAATTTTTGAATTCCTGACTTGAAGGCAAGCTTTAGTGGCCCAAAAACCAAATGTACTGCCAAACAGAACCTTGTGTAGTCTGCAAGTCCACATAGGGACTACCAATTGTCAATAAAAATCCATATGTTGCACCTGTAGGAACTTCTTGCATGATTATGTTGCTCTCCAACTTATTTTACATTTAAATGTGGCTCACGGGTAGAAAAGGTTGGGGACCCCTGGATTAGAGGATACATTATCCTTGAAATCCACAAACCAAGGAGGAGGCTTGTTAAAAGGAGAAATAGATTTCTTATTTCAATGTATGTTAGTCAGCCAGCAGGTGGCACCAACTCATAAGGTTGGAATGTAGGGAAAATTCACTGCAGGAGTCTATAAAAGGGAGTGTCTGAGCTGGCAACATCTCTTTGCCTTTAAAGGGGATGTAAAGGCAAAAAAATACAATCCCATTTTTACTTTCTTTAATGAAAAAGAAATCTATCTTCAATATACTTTTATTAGAAAATAGAGATTTGTATCCACAGACCCCGTGCAGTCTGTATATTCTGATTATTAATCAGATATTATTTGTGCTGTTTTGATTATGACGATCCCTAAGCTTAACCTCCCAACTGAAGCCCAGACCACACTGAGCATGTGTGTAGTCTTGGTCTTGCAAAGATGTTTAACAAAGTTACAAGATGACAGCCCCCTGTGGCCAACTTTGAAAACAAAAATCATTTGTTTAATTAGGTTTCTGGTGCAGTAAGTTCATGTTTATGTTTAGTATACAAAATACAGCATTTCTATCATTATTCTATTTTAGACTTTAGTTCCCCTTTAAGGTTTTAAATGTTAAGCCAAAGGTGTGCAGATGGCATGTCCAAATCTCTGATGTTAAGGCTTTGGGCACACAAGCATATTGCGGCTTCTTTCTGCCTAATGAATATTAATAAGATGAAGAGAAGCAGATGCTCTGAAATCAGCGCTTCCTTTAAAACAACAGTCTCCAGACAGGTAGAAAATGTTATTTTAACAGAAGTGCTCATTTCAGCACATCCACCTCTCTCTGCTTCATTAATTTTCATAAGCCGGAGATAAGTGGACAATACGCTTGTGTGTCCAAGCCTTAGTGTGCATATGGTGGTTCACTTTGTACTCATGGCACCATCATTCAAATATTGATGTCTTGATGACAAGCCAGTTGTGTTCTCTAAACTGTATGCATTATAGTGTAAATAGGCACAAGTCACTAGGGGTAATTTACTATGCACAGAGCAGTATGCACTTTGCACAAAGTGTTCTGCATTGTGTAACTTGCAGCAGGCCTCTGCAATCCATACAGAAACCCATAGAATACAGTGCTAACTGCATTAATTAATGCTGTGTTGGTGAGTGGGGAGGCACATAGGCCCTGCCCCCTAACTTGCACATCATTCAGATGTGCAAGGTAAGGATCAGGAGGGACACACCCTGCAATGAGGCATCATGCACAGCAGCTCCGACGCTCACTCTCCTGCATGCTTGTGCCTTGGTTGAAGTATTTAAAGAAGAAGAGAGCTGGGGGGGGGGATTCTTATGCTATAAAGAAAGCTGATCCCATGGTCTGGGCCCCCCTGGCAACCATAGGGTCTGCTTCCTCTATAGTTACATCACTGAATGAGACCCTATGTTTAGGGCAGGTGGTAAGGATAGGGATCAAGTGTGCCTTCTGACACTGTGCTCTGCATCTTGTGCTGTATATCATGTAACAAGAAGAGCAGGGCTGTCCAGCACTCAGAGGAATTCGCAGGGCCAAGAAGTATTAGTTAAAACATGACTTTATTAAGTTAAAAGTATACTTGCATCTCCATGAGCCCTACGCATTTCATACCCACAGGGGTACTTAATCATGGGCAATAGCCCAATGGATTCCTCTGAGTGCCTGACAGCCCTGCTCTTGTCATATATCCTGGTTTTCCGCTCCCTAAAGCTGGGGGTCTGGGGCTGGTACATCTGCACCACATCAACTACTCAGTGAGCTATTTATATTATGTTCTGAAGCTATACACAGAAGCAGCTTTAAGTGAGCACATCAGAGTTTTATACTTTACTTCTTTACTTTTTTTTTCATCACATTTTTTTAAAAAATTTTATACAGATTTAAAGGGGTTGTTTACTAGAAAGTGAAATTCTGAGACAATTTACAGCTGATTTTCATTTTGGATTGTAGCCTTTTAGCCACCAACTCTCCAGTTTGCAATTTCAGCAATCTGGTTGCTAGTGTCCAAATGACCCTAGCAACCATGTATTGATTTGAATAAAAGACTGGAATATGAATAGGAGAGAGCCTAAATAGAAAGATGAGTAATAAAACGTAGCAATAATAATACATTTGTAGCCTTAGAGAGCATTTATTTTTTAGATTGGCTCAGTGAAAGCTGAAAAGAGTCAGAAGAAGAAGGCAAATAATTCAAAAACTATAAAAATTAGCCATTCTATAACATACTGAAAGGTAACTTAAAGGTGAACCACCTTTTTAGATTGGGCTGCTCAGTTCTTCACATTAGGGTTGCCTTCTGTCCGGATTTCATCCAGACAGCCCGGTTTTTGGAAAACCATAATGATGGTTTTGAATCCTCTGTTTTTGTATCTCAACAACTGTGTTTATGAATTCTGAGAAAGCTGTTCCATGCTGTGGAATTGTAAACAACAGAAACCTTTAATAGTTCTTGAACGGTACTCATTAGGAAGTCTGTTACAACCTTAAATCTCCACCTATGATATAAAAGTAATTGTTGTTCCTGACAATTGTTCATGTGGCTGCAGTCATTGAAGTCACTGAAGTCTCTGCAAAATATTTCCCATGGCGGGAAAGTTGTCTGTCTAGCACACAACAAAGAAAATTACAGAAAGCACGACCCTCCAGTTCAGCAGCATTCCTTCACAGGGTGGATCAGACAGAGACCATAGTAAAGCCAGAAACTGAAAGTACTAAGTTACTTAAGGGCGGGAAAACTGCAATCTGTTTTATCTTGACTGGAAATTCATAGTAACAGCAGCCAGTCCCATTTCTACTTAGCGACCAGTTATGCTGCTACTTGACTTGGATATAATGAAAGCTGATACAGGAGCGCAGGCTATGAATAGCTACGTTTGGGCTTTTATGTTTTGCTGGTCTGCCCAAGGAAACCTGACAGCTATCTGTGCATATAATTTATACCCTGGGTAGGTGGAACAGGTGCAGGACGTGGATAGTGCAGAATGAACTTGTGCCTTGGATTTACAGTGGTGGCACAACATTTCATATATGTTTCCAAATCTTTACCTGCAACTGTTTGGCATAGACCTTAATAGTTTGGTGCAATATTCTTGTACATGAGAGATCTATACTGTTGAAACTATTTTCCCCCATGTATGCCTATTGAAATCAGTGCAAAATAGCTGCTCTGTGCAACAGATGTGTCTTCTAATATGTATAAAGCTAACAGAATACATTTCTGCAACAAAGAAACGTTAGCATCATGGGCCAATTTTTATCAGGCAGCATTTCTCCAACTCATATTTTTCCCCATATCCCTTATAAAATGACAGTTGTCTGTAGCATAATACAGGTATGGTATCTATTATCTAGAAATCTTTTTATGCATGCTCTACAATAGTAGAACAACACTACTAGATGGTAAGTCAAATAAATCCATTTTGATGGCAAAACAATTTCCATATTTTAGTTGCCTTATTGTATGGTGATCAAATGTATGGATATACCACATCCCAAGCATTCTGTATACAAGATCCTATACCCATGACAAGAAAATTGCTGATGCAATATAGTAGTCCTCATTGATGGTAGAAATGTGCTTCTGGCAATGCTCACATGGCACCTTAGCTCCGCTGGTACAGCATTGTGCAGTCATTTTGCTGCATTTATAGGTGGAATGGGTCAGTATATTGAGAGGCATGCTTGTGCAGCAAATACTTTAGATAGAGTATTTTATTTGCTGTCTAAGTCGGGGCAAAAAAGATATTTGAAACACAGTTTTAAATTAAAAAAAAACAACTTCAATCAAGTTCAATCAAAGTCCTACCTGTCTTGTATTTTAGTATTCCACCCCTGATCAGATTAACAGTGTCTGAGCTGCATGAAAAGCTGCTTAAAACAGATTTATGCCCTGACCATTTAAAATGTGTCTCTTCCCTTTTAAAAAGTGAAATAGTTCTGTTATTGATTAAGGCACCTTGGAAGGTAAATAACAACCATTTCTTAATCTCAGCTAATTCTGACTATAATGTCTTTAAGGAGGGGTCCAGTCTTTATCCAAAATACAGGTAGTAACCCATCCTTAACTCGCTGTAACAAAATAAGTAAATAGAATTAACAAGCCTTTTAGCTGAAAATAGCATTAATTAAGCTAATGATATCTGCTAGATCAAGATACCAAAAAACACATAATTAGCAGGAGTTTCTGTGGTCTACCATTAAAAACTATCTTTGTAGACAAAAGTGCAAAATGTGTCCCTCTTTTGTACAAAACACATATGAGTTTACTACATTTAATGACAATGAACTATATATAACATTCAAATCACCAGTGGTGAAGCATATGCAGCACTTTGGCTTTCCAAAGTTGCCAGAAGTTTCCTTGCAAGGTGTGTTTCTCCACTGATGATCTGAACGTGAGCGATTGGGAAGGAAACAAGGGGCGTTTTCTTATCCTCTGTAGCAAAGATTTATCACATGCCGCAAAATCCCCCATATGCCATTATTTGGCCTTAAAAGACAGCCAATGTGAGATAAGACTTTGATATAAATACCCTGCAGTCAGAGACGTCCATGTACTTACTTACTTATATTCTTGAGGGGTCATGTGACAGGTGACTATGGTGTTGCTGTTATGTGATTTTCATAGAGTAAGATCACCCTGTTTGCCTTTTATTCATAAGCTGCCCCTTTCCAGCAAGGGCTGATTGTGCACCATCATGAAGCAGTCAATGCCATCCCCCTCACCTTCGTGCTTACCTTCAAGGAGCTGCATTGCAAGTCCAGGTAGTGCAATTGCACTCGCTGCAATAAAAGAGCTGAATTTCTGGTTTAATAAGGTAACTTTTTGTGTGAACACAAAAGTTATATTGAGTAAAAGAGAATCAGGGTGCAGTTAGTAAAATATTGTACAGAATAAAGTATATAGAGGGATAAAAAGAGAAAAGAACTGATAGACAGAGAAGAAGAACTTAGCCAAATAAATAATATGCATACAAATTAAAAAAAAAGCAAATAACTTAAAAAAAAAGTATGTGACAGTAGAGGTAATTTACACAAAGCACTGGAACAAAAATCATGCTCTATGTTAAGAGGCTCTATGCCCCTCCTGCTGCTCCATCTAAATGACTGATTCAAAATGGAGCACAGAGGCCTGCAGCTATTTGCACAATGCCCCAGGAAAGAGGCAAAGTGCAAAGCAATGGTCCAATAGCAGCCTTTTTGCAATTTGCACACTGTGTGGGGCTTTTAAAATAACCTCTGGTATGTTTTCTGCTTATTTCATGACCATACTGTATGAAGTAAAAATAGACTCAAAACATAGGCAAGAAAAATGCTCAAACAGTCTGTTCTATTCTTTGTTAGATGCCATTAAGTACTTCCACCCCATGTCAACATTGCTGATTGATAGGGTATCATGTCTATAATTGGCTATATACAGGAATAAATTGGTGGCTGAATTATCCTATTTTCAATAACCCCATTGGCCCGTGTAAAACTATGTGATGATCAGATCTAAATCAGGTAGAAATTGATTAGAAAGGCTGGTAAATCCCATTGGACAATGACTACATAGGGCCATAGATGCAGTTCTCTACCAACGGATCTGCAGAGGCCTATATGTGATCTGGTAGTTGTCTAGCAATAGCCAAGATCAACCCAATTTGGCACAGCCCATGGGTGACAAAAGAAGGCGAAGATACATTTTGCTGGTTTTAGGAAATAAATAACAAAGCCATTATTTACTATCCTATAGCCTTGGAGAAAGTGAAATCAGTATGTTTACTGTACCAAAAAGGTTTAGAAAGTTCAGTGAATGCTGGTAGGTCAGAGGCTACTGTATGATCCAATGCACTTCTAGCATGTTCAGCTCAGCTGCTTCTCCTCTGTTGTCATTTCTATACATATCCAGTTAAGTACAGAATCTAAAAATAGCAATTACGGAATGTGAACTGTGCCAGTTCATTAACTAACAACTCCACTCCTGGCTCCAATCCACATTTTATCGTCTAAAGTTTCTGGCCCACAGATTGATCACTAGCCCATCATTAAACCAGTGAAGAGAAACTGATCGCTGAAATACAATGTGGTGAAGTAGTTCAACCCCTGCAGAAAGAAAATTAATCACAGATTTGCTCAGCTCCCCTTGCTAGTCAAATATACTTTCTGTTCTAACATCAGTTGCTGGTTTGTGCTTTGTTTTCTTTATTGTGGCACAAGTGATTGCTGGAATTTGTGAGTGTCATCACCGCATGCAACAAACTGGGGAGCATAAAGTGGTGACTGTATTTTGAACTGGACGTAGAGCTCAAAAAACAAGGGAGAATACTGTATAACTGATATCCAATAGGGACCAATATTGACAAACAGGGATTTTGGTGAATGAATGCCTTTAACTGTGTGGCGCCAGCACAGACCTGGGCAAAGCAGGCCAGGCGCCCTAGGCAGCTCTATCCCCTAAATCCAAATTAGGAAATCCACTGAAGACATTAAAGTTAATGACATGGCAGTCAGCCTATTAATGATCTCCATGTCATTAATCCTACCCCTGATGTCACCAGCCCACCCCTGACATCATCCGCCTGGTTCTGTTCTGGTTGAACTTTTTAAGGGGAAAAACACAATTTTTTTCATAGAACAAAAACTCGAATTTTTAGAGATATATCAAATCTGAAAAAGTTGCAGTTTTCGGCGACAAATCTGAAAAAAAATGTCTTTTCCCGCACAAGAAAATTTTTTAGGAATTTATTCATAAATAGGGGGAAAAATCAGTTCGGATTCAGTCAGAGTAGTTTTCCGAAAATAGTGAGAAAATTTTGGATTTTGATAAATAACCCCTTATGTGTTAAACCTCAGAGGATTCTGAATATCAAAACCCTGATTTGCGCATTAAGAGAATAAAGCCTGTTGCTGTATTGTTTTGTTCAAGAACCTTCTGGCGTCCAATTCTGTTATTTAGTCATGCAGTATAAGTGATGTGTAGTTGCACAACACCATTCCTTCACACTTTCAAATAGTAAAGGCCCATCCTGTGGAGAGAGGGTCAAATGTAGCAGGTGCTCTGCCTGTTTCTTAGTCGGACAAAGTCTAGCCTTGCCTAGATGGGTTACTGTGTATATTTCCACCTTATATGATTTATGAACAGATTTTGCATTGTACCACTAGGTGGAGCATCCAGTGAAAATAAGCAACAGAGAAAAATCAACCTCCCTGAATATTCTGGTGAATGAGCAGCAAAATAGTCAAAAAAGAGAGTCCTTCATAGAAGTATGGTCTGCATGCATTGCTGATATTTTTAACGTAATATAGTACTATGATTCCTGACAGAAAAATAGTTTAGCTGATCAGTTAGTGTCCAAGTAAAGTCTATTAGGTTAACTTTAGCATGTGCTTTATACTTTGTAGAGTAGGGTAGGGTCTTCTCTAGGAATGCACAGAATCCAGGATTCGGTTCGGTATTTGGCCCGAATCCGGTCTTTTTCAGCAGGATTTGGCCAAATCTCATGCCTGGCTAAACTGAATCCTTAAAAAATCACGTGACTTTGCTTCACAAAATAAGGAAGTTTGTAACCATGTGTTGACGAATGCTTCTCGTTTTCCTTTGGCGTCCCTGATTTACATATGCAAATTAGGATTCCATATGGTATTCGGCCAAATGTTTCACAAAGGATTCGGGGGTTCAGCTGAATGAAAATAGTGGATTTGGAGCAGCCCTAGTTTCCTCTGTTGGACAGGCTGTGAGCTTGGACAAATTTAGGATGTACCTGCTATTCAGGACCCAACAGCACACTCTGCAAGAACTACTGGATCTATGCTTGGCTAACAATATGTATATGTAAATAATGCTCAGTTTTTAATTGTGTATCTCTATCAATAACATTGGCATCACTTATCAGGCTGATAAAATACCATATGCAGCATAGGTACTGTTATGCCATGAATCTAATGTTGCTGTTAGTCTTGAATCATCATATAATACATTGGTAGATAGGAACACTGTCTGCCAAATAATGGAGCATAACTATAGAAGAGACATTCCCAGTGGCTGCTGCCTGCCTTATAACTTTATGAGAATTCTCTTATTCTCAGAGTTTATATGACCTTGAAACAATGTTGCTTTGTGGCCCAAGATCTTCTAGTTACACCACTGGTTATAAAAATACATGGGTGAGGGGGCAGTGTCATGTCACAGTAAATGTATTACCACTCGTATAGGCCCCTTTAAAGTTTCAATTTGTATTCTGTATTTAATTATAAATAAAAAAACAAAGCTATTTGGGACACTGATCCTTACATACAGTATTTAGCAGCAATAAACGAAGGAGAAACTGCATCTAAAACTGTAAACTGAGAAATTACAAAAAACAAAGCAAACTTTTTTTTAATTAATACTGAAATTTAAATATCATCTTGGTATTATGCTCTGGAAGCAACAGTTAAAAGGAGCTGGAAGATCCCTCATTTTTTTCAACACACCTCACCCAGGGTGGATGGGAACATAGGTGGTTGGATCAAGGATAGCCCTTGTTTACAACAGGTCAGACCAGCTTGTGTGCATTGTATTGTAGTAATGTCGCTACTTAGGCTTAGTAACATTCAGGAGGAAAGCTGCCCCAGGCTATTCTTTATTCCTCATTATACAAGTAGACAGTGCAGAATAAAGAACAATGGGGCGGCACCATAGCCAATGCAAGTAAATACCCTGTCTGACAACTGCGAGAAGTATTCCTACAGCACTAAATTCCTTTACACTGGAGTTGTTTTATTGCCTACAATGCACACCAGTGGGGAAGTACTGAAGAACTAAGCAAGAATGACTGTATTACAGAGAAGGAGCAGAAATGTTTATAAATCTACGGGGCTATACAGATTTTATCAAATTGCACTTCCAGACAGTAGCATGCTGGTGCCCAAGATCAGAAATATAAAATTTATGGGCATTTTACCAGTTTAGTCTATGAAAAGTGAAACAGTCATGGCATATTATCTTAATCAGGTGAAGTGACACACATGTTGATCAGCAGGATCACTTGGTGGAAATATAGGACTTGCTAGTAGACAACAAACCCCCCAGTGTGCCAATGCCCTTTATACCTTGATATGCCCAGGGCAAAGATGTCATTGACAGGCCATGCACATTTCTCTCGCCAATAACTTTGAGGCATCCTATCTAAAATATACACATATCAGTAATGCTAATACAAGAGAGGATTGAAGACTTCACAAGTTCCTAACTAGATACCAGGAGTGGCACAATGGTTACAATTGCTTCATTTCAATGCTTTGCTCATAGATTGTGTTCATTCCAAGTACATGTGTTTTTTTTATGTTCTCCCCATGTTTGTGTGGGTTTATCCCCACAGCGCCAAAGCCTACCGGTAGGTTAACTAGCTATAGATGAAATTGTCTCTAGGATGTATGTGTCAGTAGTAGGGAACATAGACAAAATCTGGGGCTTAAACTTGTGGAAAATCTCAAACCTTCATCGTAAATAGCTTTGTGAATAAAGTATATATACTATAGTATACTTTTACTAAGGATGTAATAGCTCTAATCAATAGCTGTGTGCTTAAATGAAATGATATTAATAGGTAGTAGAAATTGGGACAACTCAACCTACACTTCTTTTCATTTTCCTACTTTATGAAATTGAGCAGTGGGACATTTCATCCTAATCAATTTACAGTCACCTTATATATAATTATACTATCTTAATCAACCTGGTCATTTTTTAATCTATTTATTAGCACCGCACTTTATAGCACTATTATATTATCATTTTTCACTTAATTATAATTTTTGTTTAAAGTCGTCCTCAGTGTGTAATCAATCAATTGAATTGTAATTAATGGTTTAAGGAACTTGTACCACGAAAGGCGTATAGAACCCATTTAGTGGACCTTTTTTACCTTTAAAATTGTGGGAAATTTTTAAAATTACTTAATGAAATTCATATGTTAATCAACTTATTGGGACTAATTAATCTCTGCACTGCACTTTAAAGCATAACAATTAATTTATTAAGTGTTGGATACTAAAGTTGATATTTATTGATGGTATTATTGGGCTGTATACAAAGAATTCTCTAAATCTTAATCTTTGATTAAGTTGTATTTATAACTGATGGGAGTGACCTGTTTGAGTTAATCAGATTGGGCAGGGTTCTTTTTTCTTCTTACCCTTAAATGAAATGAGGAGGCACCTGTTATTCACAGTAAAAGCCTGTGGCACCACAAGGATGGATTGCATGGCAGTGGTATTAAATATTTAAAGTTTTTAACTTGAAGACTTGCACAAATTCTCACTGAATATACAATGAATGTTCAATCATAACAGACCACATATTTCACCACAAGGTGGCACTCAAACCAGGCAGAAATTGCAATGCTAAACCCTAATTTCTCATATTATATTTTCAATACATCCAGCGGTGGAACTACCGGGGGAGCAGGGAGTGCGATTGAACCAGGCCCCCCGGCAGATTGCGCACCACTGTAGTCGGCTGCAGCCTGCTACATCACTTTCCGAGTTAAAAAAAACATTGGTGGCCCCCACAAGTTCTAAAAAGCCTTTGGTGGCCAGGGCTCCCATATAAGTTACAAAAAAAAAACATTTTTGGCCAGTGTCCCCCATAAAGTTTCTTTTTAAAATACACTAGTGGCCAGGGTCCCCTATGAAAGTTAAAAACAAACATTAGTGGCCAGGTGTTCAAAAAAAAAGAAGAAGAGACCACTGTTTAGTGAAACCTGTGGTTCTATTCGCCAACTTCTATTCCATTCTTCGGTATTCGGCTCCATTCAGCAGCTTTCACAGCCTCTTTTGGCAGTTTCAGTGGCTCAAGAAGGGGCCGGATAATTCGGGAAGTGCAGCAGAGCCAGGCCCCCCTTTAAGTTTAAAACCCACTGTGCCTGGTATGGCTCCCCCCCCCCCTGAGCCCCCGTGATGGCGGCCCTGACTAACAGTTTTAACCTATGAATCATCAGTTAATTCATTAGTGAAGCTTAAAGGCCTCTACCATACACAATCACGCTATAGTCAATATTTTTTGTGGCCAGTCCCATTAAAAAAAGGCTGGCCACCATTGTTAGAAGAGTAATGGCTGCCTTGAGTCATGGCAATAAAGCGGCATATTTCCCAAACTATATTCAGGTTGTAACCAAAATGTAGTTTTTATCAGGGTTGGTTTTATCATTGGACATAAAGGGATTTACTCTGAACCCCCAGCCTAAGAGGAAGTGGTTATCTTGTATCCATCTTGCAGCTGTTGTGATTGGGGCTTTAACTCAGCAACAGCTGCAGGGTATTTTTTTAGGAATCTCTGAATGTGTCATTTGTTACTTAAAAAAACATGCATTTTCCATTTATTATAAATACAAGGCCACCATCAGCAGGTACAAGAGGTATCGTTAACAGGGGCACTATCTAGAATTGACTGACTTATTAGCACTATTAATTAACAGAACTATTTATATGAACTACTTATTACATCAACAGTAACATCAACTCTTTATATTATGATCTATTTATCTAGTTATTGGGTTCCACAGCAAGATTGTTGCCCCCCTAAACTTTGGGAACAAGATATTTTCCATGAACAGATATTGCAGCTGCTAATTAGTCCCACTGGCCCCCTATAGTTCCTAGCCCCCTACCAGCAGTTGAAGGGTCTCTGTCTTTTTAGCAAAATGATATGTGATGTTGTATCATAGTAACTGTGGTTGAAAAAAAAAAACACATCCAACCTAGCAAAAAAAATCTAAAGAAAATCTAACTGTGAGTAGATCTTTCATATGGTCATGATGTAGCACCAAGATTTCTGATTGTGGCTCTTTATAAATAACACCCGTATTCTGAGCAATCACATTTTAAGTTTTAATGGTTCCTCTTAACGGTTGCTAAAAACAACAGACGGAGATAGGGAATAAAACTGGCCTTGCACAAGTAGATTTGACCATTTGGGCACCACAAAAAAATAAAAGTTGGCAGCTTTTATCAGCCCAAGTTTTCCTTTATAGAAAAGTTTTCTGGTGCTGTATGCAGAACATTGTAATAAATGTAATGGACATATCCAGTCACAGTTAATGTGTGACCCAACTCCTCCCTAGTGACTACTAGAATTTCTGTATTTGAAACTGAGGTGCATTTATTGTAATGTTAAAAAAATCATAATGTTTGCCCTATGTTGAGTAACCCTTAGCAACCAAACATATAACAGTCACCCTTTTTAAAACCAAACACTTGATTGGTGCTTATAGGTTACTAAACCTTTGTTACATTTACTACCTAGATAGCAAAATGCAAGAGCAGTTTATGCTGGTTTTAAGACAAGTGCCACATTTCCCTTTCAAATACAGGTACAGTATGGGATCCGTTATCTGGAAACCCGTTATCCAGAAAGCTCTGAAACATGGACAGGCAGTCTCCCATATAATCAAATAATCCAATTGTTTTAAGATTATCCCATTTTTCTCTATAATAAAAACAGTAAACTAAGATATAATTAATCTTTAGTGGAAGCAAAATCAGCTTATTGGGTCAATTAAATGTTTACATAATTTTCTAGTAGACTTAAGGTATGAAGATCCATATTACCGAAAGATCCATTATCCAGAAACCCCAGGTCCTGAGCATTCTGGATAACAGGTTCAATACCTGCACATGTTTTTCAGAGCACAGATTTATGGGATATGCAATACTACAGTCCCTTGTACAGGAGGACAAAGTTAGTTCATAGTTCACCCAGAGCAGGGATCCCCAACCAGTAGCTTGTGAGCAACATGTTGCTCTCCAACCCCCTAGATGTTGCTCTCAGGGTCCTCAAAGCAGGTGCTTATTTTTGAATTCCAAGCTTGAAAGCAAGTTTTAATTGAATAAAAACTAAGTATAGTGTCAAATAGAGCCTCTTGTAGGCTGCCAGTCCACATAGGGGCTACCAAATAACCAATCACAGCCCTTATTGTGCACCCCAAGGTACTATTTCATGCTTGTGTTGCTCCCCAACTATTTTTATATTTGTATGTGGCTCACTGGTAAAAAAAGGTTGGGGACCCCTGACCTAGAGAATGTAATCATTGGAAAAAGTGTTTTGTAGCATGATCAGTGACTAATCCCACTCCCATTTCCTTTGCAGGCAGAGACAGAATGGAAACTGGCAAGCTACAATAAACCATAGTGGAAAACCTTGTGACAATTACATTTTGTTTTGGAAAAATAGAAACATTGTAGGCATGACCTAACTTCTCTGGCATGAAAGGAATTAAAAATATGAAAAAAATATTTGGATGTAATTTAAAGATACACTTTTTACATATTTGTAAAAAAAAAAAGTGAAATAAGTAATGTTTCAAGACTATACCCCTAAGTTAAATAACTATACTAAAACCCCAAGTTAAATACAGGTATGGGACCTATTATGCAGAATGCTTGGTACCTGTGGGTTTCCAGATAATGGATCTTTCTGTAATTTCAATCTTCATACCTTACATCTACTAGAAAATAATTTAAACATTAAATAAAGCCATCAGGTTGGATTTGCTTCCAATAAAGATTAATTATATCTTAGTTTGGAACAAGTACAAGGTACTGTTTTATTATTGCAAAGAAAAAGGAAATCATTTGGATTCTTTGTATAAAATTGAGTCTATGGGACACATCCTTTCTGTAATTCTGGACTTTTCAACAGGTTTCCTGATAAAGGATCCCATACCTGTACAAGTATAATTAAATACAAGAAGGCAAGCAAGGCAGTTCTATATTGCATAATGCTGCAATTTTCAGACCTAAAACTAGACAAGTCACAGTGCATGGTTCAAATCTCCAGCTAGGATCTACAAGTAGTCAAGCAGTGGTAGGAAGATATTGAGAGTGGATATTTCTAGTTAAAGTGCATGTGCTATAAAGTCCACCAAGTATTAAAACCTTTAACTTCTAAACACTCTCCCAGATATCCTATGGGCATGCCTCTTCTTTGAAGTCTGTTCACAAGAACATTCCTGCTTTGCCTTGTTATTACATCATTCTTGTTTCTAACCTTTGATCATAACTGATTGCCTAGTTTACTAGTACTTCACCCTGCAACTCCTCTCCATTGGCAGAATTGGAATTCTGGATTACTAAATGCAAGTAATGCAGTCGATGCAGCATTAATGGGATATAATGCCAAGTACTGTCAGTTTTAAAAAAGCAGATGAGGCTTTGAGACCACATAGGACATGCTACAACATCCCCCACAATCCATGCAACCAGGTTGATGTTAGATTTTGCTATTCAGCATCAGCTGGATTGTAACAGACAGGCTTGCCTCCACTTGTCCCCATATGTAATTAAAGTTAAAGAGCAACATTTGCCCAGGTGCAGTAACTCTTAGCAACCAATCACCAAGACGTGATTAGGAAATATTGCCAGCTGATTGGTTGCTATGAGGTGATAAGAACTGTAAAAAAAACTGTGCACCTTATATTACAGAACCCCCTTGATGTCCAATAGGCATTGCTTTTCTCTGCAAAAATTGTATGTTGATGGGTTTTTGGGATGCTGAGAAATATATTTGCAATATACAATATTTAACCAACTGCACGCCAAGGGAGGAGTATTATATGAAAGTCTCTTGAAAAAACACTATATATTTATTCAAATAAAACTGCATATGCTTTGATTATAAACAATAGTTAAACCAGGCTCAATGGCAGCGTAATGGCATGGTTGTGGATTAATGTAAAACAACACATTTACCTGAGCCACAAGGACTTCAAATGGTAAGTGTTCTCCATGCCCCTAAGGCTAGGGCCACACAACATAAATTCTCCATAGGTTGAGATTCCACTGCACCACTGTTCATCTTCTCTTTTTCTCCTGCAACACAGCTGCGTCTGCCTGCGCTTGAACGGAGGTAATGATTCCGGGTGCAGGCAGAAAAGGAGCAGCGGGGCAGCTAATTATTGGCCTGTGAAGATCTAATTTGTGTGGCCCTAAACTAAAGGTCCCCATAGACGCAAAGATTTTTTGTTGGTGAACATTCAATTTCAGGGCAATCCGACCAATCCGTCAAATTATAGTGAGGTTAGTGGGAATCAAACGATCGTATATTTTACGATTTTTCTTCCGACATCTGTCAGAAAATTGATCAGCCAGGTTAAAAAATATTATCGTCCCAGTGCAATCTATCAATGTTTGCAGGGCCAAGCAGGCAGCTACCCTCAGTTGGATGGGACAAATAGTACATTTAAAGAGATAATTGTGGTCTCACGATAACGAAAAGATCTTTTAAAAATCTATAGCCAGCTTTAGGCTACAGCCACAGCAGGCTGAATCTTTGTCTGCAGATAAATGCAGGCCAAGATTCAGCTCCTAAGCTATAGTCAGCCTAACCCTGAAGCCACTATGGTAGTCCGGGTGCAGGCACACAGAATGGATTTTGGCACTAAAATGCATGAGGATACATTCTGGCACCAGAATCTGCTCTGTGTATCTGCACTAGGGCCTTCAGCTCAAATACAGGCACACAAAGCATATTTCATAACCAAAATGAAATGTGATACTCACTTCATTTAGGGCACAAATCTACTTCATGTTTCTGCACCTGGGCAGTGGTTCTGTGGGCAGGCACATAAAAGTACTAATTCAGCATAAGGGCTGATTCTTGACCTGTGTTTTTATAGTCTGAGAATCAGCCCAGGGTGTATTTGGTCATGCTCTGCTTTAGTCTGATCTGTTTATTGCCTCTTGCTGTAACCTGTGCAAATATACTCAGTTTTGTTGTTTTTTTTCAACTTGATTGCTCCTGACTGCTGTAAATTCTTCCAGCTCCTTTTTCATATTTCTTAGCTAGTGTGGGGTGGCGACCTTTGGCAACATTACATTACATTCACTGATCAGTTCAAAAGAGAACATTTTAACATCAATGTGTTAAGAAAGAACATAAATGGGCAACAGAAATACAAATTACTCCAGAATCAGAAGTTTGAATTAAGTGGATGATTATATTTAATTTTATCTAGCAGTAATTTACAGTACACTGGAAGTTACTGTACGTAAAACTATGAATACATGTTTAAACAGTTAGTTCTCCTTTAAAATTAACTTCTGGGGGCAGATTTATCAAGGGTCAAATTTCGAAGTGATACATACTTCGAAATTCGACCATCGAATGGCTTTACTTTACTTCAACTTCGAATATCAAAGTCGAAGTTTTTTTCACAAATTTGAGCGTTTTGCGGTTGAAGTAAAATCGTTCGATCGAACGATGAAATCTTCGAATCAAACGATTCGAAGGATTTCATCCATCGATAGAACGATTTTTTTTCGACTTCAAAAATCTTAGAAAACTGCTCTAGAAGGTCCCATAGGCAAAAATAGCACTTCGGCAGGTTTCATTTGGCGAAGTATTGAAGTCGCAGTTTTTTTTAAAGAGACAGTACTTTGATTATCGTCGTAGTATCCTATTCGATGGCCGAAGTATCCAAAAAAATTACTTTGAATTTCGATTTTTTTTTTCCCTTGAATTCACTTCGACCCTTGATAAATCTGCCTCTTAGTATGAGTTAACATTAATATTCTGAGACATTTTACAGTTACTTTTTTTTCAGTTGTTTAGCTTTTTTTCTGCAGCTCTCCAGTTTGATATTTCTGAAGCTAGAAGCCTAGCAGAGGAAGGCAAATAATTGAAAACCGCAAAAAAGCAAAGTTGCTAGGAATACAGCATTCTATAACTTACTAACAGTTAACTCGAAGGTGCAACTTTGTGAGGGTGCTGTGGAATCAATCTGACATTAACAAACTGATAAATACTTCCAGTTTCAGAAGTCACATGGGTAATGCTTTCGCAAGTTCTTTGCTGCAGGTGCATGTGAGATTAAAATTGACAGTTTATCCTCATTTTGCAGAATGCTGGATTTTCGGCATGCTGGTAAAACAGAAGCTATTTTGTGTTCCTTTTTGTGTTGTGACAATGAGACTCACCAGGAAATAAGGCATTACCCGATTTTAATACTTAGCTTCTCAAGCAGGTTCTTCAGGTTCCCAATCCAGAAGGCTGAGCACTAAAACTCAACAAATGCAGAGGAAAAGAAAAATCCATGCAGGAAGCTTTACTTACGATATCTCACTGCACCCATATAAATAAACCACATGCAAACGGTGCTCTGTACAACCTGCAATAAAATCATGTGAGACTAATTCATATTTAGCTTCTCTGTATGCTTATAATTGTAAACAAATGTCATGGTTATCATTGTTACACTGCAACACTGGGGTCATGAATGTTCTTCCTGTGTCTATATACAGACAGGTTAATTGACTACAGCTAAAAGTGACTATGTGAATGTGTGTGCTATGAGAAAGGGAAAATTGGATTGTAAGCTCCACTGGGCCAAGAACCGACATATATAATGAACAGTCTTATGAATGTCTTATGATAAGTCTTAGGGGCAGATGAATTATTTTTATGGTCAAAACTGTCATATTCGACTATGGAATTATCCAAACTCAATTCGAGTTGTTAAAAAAATGCAAATTCGATTTTTGAGATTTATCATACTCTGGCCCTTTAAGAATTCGGATTTGACTATTCAACACCTAAAACCTGCTGAATTACTGTATAAGTCAATGGGAGAGGTCCAGTGACCAATTTGGTCCCAGATGTTTGTAGCATTCAATTTTTTTTAGTTAAAAAAACTCAAATCAAGTTTGATCGATTTCAAATCAAGTTTGATCTAATTCAAATCAAGTTTGATCTAATTCAAATCAAATTTGATCTAATTCAAATCAAATTTGATTTGAGTTTTCAGGTCGTTTTTAAAATTCTATTTTATTAATAAATTTCCCCCAGTTGAATTTCAAATTCAATCGAGTTTAGAAAAACTCCCATGAATTCGAAATTCGAACCTTAAAGGGGTTGTTCACCTTTAAATTAACTTTTAGTATGATATAGAGCTTGATATTCTGAGATAATCTGCAGTTGGTTTTAATTTTTTATTATTTGTGGTTATTGAGTTATGTAGCTTTTTATTTAGTAGCTCTTCAGTTTGCAATTTCAGTAATCTGGTTGCTAGGGTCCAAATTACCCTAGTAACCATGCATTAATTTGAACAAGAGACTGGAATATGAATAGGAAAGGGACTGAATAGAAAGATGAGTAATAAAAAGTAGCAATAACAATTCATATGTAGCCTTACAGAGCATTTGTTTTTAGATGGGGTCAGTGATCCCCATTAGAATTTTAAGAAGAATGGAAATAATTTAAAAACTATAAAAAATAAAAAACAACAACCAATTTAAAAGTTGCTTAGAATAAGCCACTCTATAGCATACTAAAAGTTAACTTTAAGGTGAACCACTCCTTTAATGTTAATATTATGCCAATGCCTTACCTTTCTGCCTGAGGCAAAATTTCCCATCTGACCCACCCTGCTCCAGAAAATGCATTGCTTTCGGGCCAGGTTTTTGTGGCCTTATGTAGATTATTATTAACATGCATTTATAAAGTGCCAGCATATTCCACAAGGCTGCACAATAAATGGGTCTATATATTGAATAACAGAATTACATACAATTTTTTGCGAAAGGCATGTCTGGCGAAAAAATTTGCTCATCGCTATATACAATATCTTCTAGAGTTAAATCTAGACGTTTTGAGCTTTCTTGAAAATTTTTCATCACTCATCCGAGTGGCATATTCAGTTCAGTGGTAGGGAAATTCCCCGGCATTTAAGTGCCTGCATTCCATACTATTTCCTGCACTGAAAAACCTTCTGAAAACAGAAGATATTCACATGCCTCATGCTAAATGCATAGCGCGTCCTTAATACCAAAAATGAGACAAGCAAATCACTTGTTTCTGTCTCTGTGGCTAACATTGTATTCAGAACCAAATTTATTAGCACATACAGTATACAGTTTAAAGGGGTTGTTCATCTTCCAAACATTTTTTTAAGTTGAGTTGTTTTCAATTGCTTTCCATCTTTTCAATTTTCCCAAAATTTAAGTTTGAAGTTTAATGTTGCTCTCTAGTCACTCACTCAGCTCACTGGTCTAGAAGCATTCTGAACTGTTACAATTTACTACATTTAGTTAGTACAATTAGTTTGACACATTTCTCAGCAGTATCTGTGGAATATTAGCACCTATTGTATCAATTATAATATCTGCCTTTAATGAAGCTCAGGGATTTTGTTCAGCAGGTAGAAGGATAACAAATATATCAACTAAATATATCAATTTATAAAAGTTAGAGTCAACGTCCCCTCCTCCCAGAGCTGCTTTAGATGGTGAAAAACTAAACTCCGCTAAACTATTTCCTTGCACTATGTTTCCTTAAATGTCTAATGCCATTGTATATCAGTCTTTACTACTAACTGTTTTGTGTTCACTCTAATTGCATGTTTGTTGTTGGTTGCTGTATGGAGGACAACTGATGCTTTTTGGGTAGGGACTCCTGGGTCAGGAAGCCTCAATATAGAAGACATAAAGATGGAATTGTCACTATTTTGCTTGGCAGTAAGTAATGTCGGTGTGAGATATTTTTTAGGGCTGAGTGGTCATGGAGGACTTGCTAAGAAAGATATAAGCAGTCGCCCCCCCCCCCATCAGAGACTGAATGCCCAACTGCCTGTAAGGCTTTTATCTCTTTGTTTGTTAAATAAAAAGAGAGACTGTGTGACCTATATTTTTAAAATTTTTATACTTGGTTTCTACACCATATTAGTATCTCCAATAATCTCCCCAATTTGAAGTATGCAGTGAGATATGTGCCTCCACAGAGAATTGAAAACATTTACCAAGAGTGCTTCAAAGGTACATGTAGAATGTATATATCTGTATAGAGGAACCATCTATATATTATTTTTTTATATGATTTTTTTATCTAGATTTCTCTCTGTACTCAATATACAAACTCTGCAGTTTCTCTTTGTACTCAATATACAAGTTCTGCCAGTTTACAGCACTTCCTTATTTTTAAAAGTCCCATGCTGTATAATTGTAGTTGAATGTGAAGGCAAACACACCTATACATGGAACAAAATATATAAATGAACCATTAAAATATATGTACATAGCTGTTCGGCTATAGCTGTCCGTAGCCATTAAGGGATTATCACTGTGACTATTTCTCCTTGATAATAAACTGAAATTATTCTCTTTGATTGGGGAACTAAGGGAATAACCTGTATACAGATCATCTTGAGTGTTCGATATTAACAGCTGTTGCTTTGGATAACAGAAAGAATTGAGATTAATCTGAGGTCAGCAGTTTTGCAGAAACAATCTCCACAAAGACCTTATATATGGGAGGTTCTTCTTATAGCGGATCATTCTACGACAAACTTGTTTGCAACAAAAATATACTGCTTCCACAACATTTTAGGACCTAACAAAGTACCTTTACGGTGATTATTGTTCCCTTCAACTGACATAACAAGTGACTCCTGAACCCAAGTGTAATGTTTATTTCCGAGCCCCATACTTATCACCAACCAACCACTCATGTCGCAATCACCACCAGTTTTTAAATCCCATCCTCTCTATTCTCCAAAGCTTTGCTTGTGAGGTTGTGTCTTGGCCACCTCCCACCAGGGCCGCCATCTTCGGACTAAAGATCTGAAGCCATTAATGCGCAGAAAGATCTGAAGCCACCAAAGACTCAAAGCTGTGAAAGTAATCAAAGCTGTCAAAAAAGAAGGAAGTAGGTTGCACACAGACAACAACTGAACACCAATGTTTTTTTTTAATTAAACCCCTGGTCTACAATGTTTTTTAATACTTTATGGGCCCCTGGCCACCAATTATTTTTTAATTTTTTTTAGGGCCCCTTACCACCAATGTTTTTTTAATACTCTATGGCCCGATGGCCACCAATTGTTTTTTTTTTACATTTTCTATAGGGCCCCTGACCACCAATGTTTTTTTATCTTGTAAGGGGGGCCAACAACGGTTTTCTTTAACTAGTAAGGGGGGAGGGTGGCCACCAATGGGTTTTTTTAACTTGTAAGGGGGGGGCTGGCTACCAAGGGGTTTTTTAACTTGTAAGGGGGTGGGCTGACCACCAATGAAGTTTATTTAACTTGAGGGGGACCATCAGGGCCCTGGCCACCAATTGTTTTTTTTAAATGAATTTTTAGGGGGGACCCTGGCCACCAATGGGGTTTTTTTAACTTGGAATGGGGCCCTTGCTACAAATTTAGTTTATTTTACATTTATTGGGGGTCCTGGCCACCAATTTATTTTTTAATTTTGTAGTGGGGACCCTGGCCACCAAACATTCATGTTTTAGCATCCATGTTTGTGTGCCTTTTTACTGTGGTGTAGGGGGGTGTGCGGGAGCCCTGTCATTTTTGATGGAGGCCCATGAAGATCACCCCAGGTCCCAAGGTTGGGGTACATTTGCAATCCCAGCACCTTTGTGCTTAGACCACTGCTTGTTTGCCTTCAGTACAAAACAACTGTGTGAGAACAATATTGTGGTTTAGATCTGGCATCAGACATCCAGATGCACCCCTCCTCTAAAATCCTTCAAGCATTACACAGACAACAAGCTCATATTTTGCAGCATGGTAAAGTCAGTTAAAACATTTGAGACATGAAAACAGGTTGGTTCAAATGACCATTGTTTTTAATGCTGCAATGTAGTCAACCTGCAAAACCAACGTTATTTTTTTTGCTAATGTGACAAAACAAATGAATATTTCACTATGTGGAAATAGTGAAAAACAGCAACTGGAAAACACTGAGGTAGTGAAATCTCAAGCAGCCACAGAGCCCGTTTAGCCCTGATTTACAACTAATCATTTTACGAGAAAAAAGTTGTTTTGAACAGGCAGATTGTTTTGACAGCTGTTTTCACCAAGACATATTTTTGTACAAAGAGAATGTGAAAACAATTTAAACTCTTTTCAGGGCATCAGAAACTTAAGCAATTATACGAATTCCATATTTCTGTTTCTAATCTTTATGTACACCTCCTTTTCATAGATAAGATTTTTTCCCAAGGTAACAAACAGAAGAATACTTCCTTGGTATGATCAGAACAATTAATACCATTTATTTATCAAAAATAAATAGACATTTTTGTTAAAGACCTGGGTTGGGGGTTGGAGTAAGAAGAGAATTGCTTAGGGTGATGTTTTTTTTAATATATTCTAAGGTCCAACCTTCTATCCATAGGTTTCATTTCAAAAAGTGTTAATATTTTTTATTTCATAATATTTATTCAACAGAACAAATACAGGTATGAGACCTATTCTCGCAACATGGGGTTTTCTGTTGGATCACTATACTTTAAAAGGACCATTTAACAAAGGTCGAATTCTGAATTAATATGAATTTTTTTACTGTAATAAATTAGAATATACTCAAAATTCGACGGGGAGGTTATTTAAGAAAAAAATTGAATATCTAAGGAAGGCAATTAACATATTCAAATGGTTCAACAGACCTCTGGCATTGACTTGTAAATGAACCCGGCAGGTTTTAGGTGGCGAATATTCGAATTAGAACTGTTTCCATGGTTGAGGTGATAAATCTCACATTCAAATTTACTTTCCAATTGGGGGATTAAAATTTGAATGTGTGATTTTGACACCAAAAAACTATTTGATAATTTGAATTCGAATTTACTATTTGACCCTTAATAAATCTGCCCCTAAATCTTCTAAAAATTAACATCAGGGGGCACATTTACTTTGGGTCGAATATCGAGGGTTAATTAACCCTCGAAATTCGACTATCGAAGTTAAATCTTATCGAAGTCGAAGGATTTACCGCTATTCATTTGATCGAACGATCAAAGGAATAATCGTTCGATCGAACGATTAAATACTTCGAATCGAAACGATTTGAAGGATATTAATCCATCGATCGAACGAAATTCCTTCGATCAGAAATTTGTTAGAAAGTCTATGGGGACCTTCCCCATAGGCTAACATTGATGTTCGATAGGTTTTAGTTGGCGAAGTAGGGGGTCAAAGTTTTTTTTAAAGAGACTGTACTTCGACTGTCAAATGGTTGAATAGTCGAACGATTTTAAGTTTGAATCGTTCGATTCGAAGTCGTAGTCTAAGTAGCCAATTCGATGGTCGAAGTAGCCAAAAAACTATTTGATAATTTGAATTCGAATTTACTATTTGACCCTTAATAAATCTGCCCCTAAATCTTCTAAAAATTAACATCAGGGGACACATTTACTTTGGGTCGAATATCGAGGGTTAATTAACCCTCGAAATTCGACTATCGAAGTTAAATCTTATCGAAGTCGAAGGATTTACCGCTATTCATTTGATTGAACGATCAAAGGAATAATCGTTCGATCGAACGATTAAATACTTCGAATCGAAACGATTTGAAGGATATTAATCCATCGATCGAACGAAATTCCTTTGATCAGAAATTTGTTAGAAAGTCTATGGGGACCTTCCCCATATGCTAACATTGATGTTCGATAGGTTTTAGTTGGCGAAGTAGGGGGTCAAAGTTTTTTTTAAAGAGACTGTACTTCGACTGTCAAATGGTTGAATAGTCGAACGATTTTAAGTTTGAATCGTTCGATTCGAAGTCGTAGTCTAAGTAGCCAATTCGATGGTCGAAGTAGCCAAAAAAAACTTTCGAAATTCAAAGTATTTTTTCTTCTATTCCTTCACTCGAGCTAAGTAAATGTGCCCCTAAATAAACTCAGTAGTATTTTTCCCGCCAATATGGATGAATAGTATTTTCGTTTTATGATCACAAAGAAAAAGGAAATGAGTAAAATGTAATTATTTGCTTGAAATTGAGTCTACAGGAGATGGCCTTCCTGTAATTCAGAGCTTTTTGAATTTTGCGTGTCATGATAAGAGACCCAAATAGGAAATATGTTATTTTATTCACATGTGGGTGTAAAGACCAGATTACTCCAGTGCAACTCAAATTGTTGCAGACCTATGAATAAGGTACCAGGACCACAGGGTTTTCAAGGTTCCACAAGATGCAGGCTTAATGTTTCTGCATTTATCATATGGGCAATGGTAACAAGTATCCTGGAACTCTACAGACACAGACTCTCTGGCTGAACACCCACCACCTCCGTGATTAGGTTATAAGAAGGGGATCATTTTACTTAATTTTAATAACCCATTTAATATCTACATCCATCACAGCAAATTGGGATGTAGTGTTGAACACAAAGTGGGCCTTTTAAAAACATGAAATGCTACAAAAGCATATTTAAGGTCACCTCAATCAAATGGCTTTTCCAGTGTCTACAAGCCCTGCTTTTAGCACACACAAGATGCAGTATCTTTTCTGATCTGAAAAACTTTGTTTGGCACTACAGGTATGAAAAATGTGGACTTTTGGTATGAGAAAGGGACCTTTTTATTTAATGACATACAATACAAAACAAAAAGGGGCCGAGTTGAATTACTGCACAGGAAAAGGGAAGTTGCATTCTAGCTCTGTACATAGGAAATCACCTGACAGAGATTGACATGACATTACAATAATGTACATGACTAAATAATTTTTTTATGGTAGTTTCCCTTTAAATCCAGACAGTCACTATGCTTTGATTACAATCTAGTTAATTACTCTGTTACCTCTAAAAGCTGGTGACTCTGCTAACAAAATTCGTCAGGTACAAGACAAACCGAAATGCACCGTATGACTTCAGCAGCAAAAACTGTTTAGCTGTTAATTAGCAGAGGCATGTGCCATGTGTCAGACGAGCAGCACAGTGTCAAGAGGAAACAAAGTCTTTATAAAATAATTGTATAACAATATGACTACATATATTTATGTTATGTAACCAGATTCATACATTGGCACCTGCAGAATGACAGAGTGATGAGCAAACTTACAGGATGGGCTGATGTTTCCAAAGGCAAACTATTTGTGTGATTGAACTATGTTTTGTATATAATATTCTACAATTCAGCACAGAAGAATGTTGGCTGTTATGAATGGTACATCATTATGATTTTAATAGTTAGATTCAAGGGTGTAACAATAAGACAACGTATGCAGTAGATCACATAAGATCATAAAGGACCTCTGGAAATCCTAACAAATGTTCGGGGCTTATTGTATAAAGCTGAACACATGAAACTGAGGGGGATGAACGTATTTCAGACTATTCTTGTAAGACATGTTTTGTATTCAACCTCCAATTGTTAAATGGTTCACAAGAACAAGGATGGACACCAGATCTAACTGCTTGCATTTTTATTTTCACAACACGTGTTTATTTGCACAACAATTTTCCGGCCTAAGGCTAGTGGCATACAGGTAGAGGAAGAGGTTCGATGTGCTCTCTTATCTTCCCTGTTGTGTGTACCGGTAGGCATGACATTGGCAAGGAAATATAAAAGTATGCTTTTCAAGCCGAAATTCAATTCATTTGCATGCAATAGTGATGTGCAGATCACAAAATGTATTACCCACAACTGACTCTAAGGAACCTACACCCACCTAGCCTACAGATGCTTACTTTTAACATATCCCAAATCCAATGGTGATAGGGATGGGGCCTACCATTGATATCACCAACAGGTAGGATTCATCAGAAGGTAATGCTCAGGGGCACATAGTGGCAGGTCTGGCAATACCAAAACCTGGACCAGTCACCTGCCTCAACCCACAGTAGTGCCACCATTATGTAACCCAAACCTGCTCAAAACACCTGGTGGTCAACTATAGGTCACATAATGTAAAGTACACTGGTCAATGTGGCTCTTCTATACTTCGATTCTTCTCCTCAATGGACATCTGAATAAGAACGGTGTGTATTTCCTGTAGAAAGGTTCATGGCCTGCTGATTCAAGTTAGGTTTTAGTCCAATAGGAATGACCTGTGCCCGACCCAAACCCGCAGTCCAATTGGACCTGACCCGCCACCCAACACATCTCAATACCCAAAGTCACTACCAGACCCTAACTTACCACCCGACCCAGGACCCGTGAAATCTGAAGTGACATTACAGATCGGCAGTGACGTCACTCCTCGGTCCATTCACCCGTAAAGTTACTAAAAAAATTGTTTTTTCTTTAAATAAAAAACCCTGGCCACCAATTTTTTTTATTTTATGGGGGAACCCTGGCCACCAGTTTTTTTAACTTGTGGGGGGGCCTGGGGCCCAGAAATTCTGTCATACAGGACCCCGTGAATTCTGATGGTGGCCCTGTTGGTGTGGGTGATAAAATTGCCAGCAAAATGTGGGCTAGTTTGGGTGTAGATAATAATGGGTAGGCATATTTAGGTGAGGGTTGAAATTTTTCTGACCAGCTCATAACTGATTTAAGGGATGTGCTGCATGTGCTATAAAGCAAATGTCTGACCATCTTATGTATGTATGAATATTTGTAAAGTACTGTAAGAACCTACAGTGCTAGACAATATATAAGTAAACACAGGGAGGACAAGTAACATAATAAATACAATAAATAAGTACACCAAGCTTAAGTGCCATGTGGTAAGAGAGACAGTAGGAAGGAGGTCCCTGCCCAGTAGAGCTTATAACAAAGGAGCATTATAACTGCAACTACCATTACCATATCTTCTATCAAGTGAGCCAACAGTGGATATAGCACCAATTCTTTTCTACTTCCTTTAATTCAGAATCAGAATAACTGGGAAATGGATGAACGTTGAGGTCTTACTTTTCAACCCTTTATATCATGTTACTGTGTTCCTTTGTTATAATGACTCTATTATATGTGTAACAATCTATTGTGGTGTAATATTATGAAAGGAAAAGCTGAAGGGAAGTTACTTCCTAAAGTGACATAACAGAGATCTCCTTATATTAACGAGAGAAACATATTTGTATGCATAATCACAGGGAGGAGAATATGCTTGTCCATAATGTACCATATTATTCATACATTTCTGACCAAAGTTATTAGCGTTAAAAAACATTACATAATAGGTCTCGATTGGTACTCTTTAAAATAAGAGAGTTAGATGAATTGCAAATTATATACAGTGGTGTGAAAAACTATTTGCCCCCTTCCTGATTTCTCATTCTTTTGCATGTTTGTCACACAAAATGTTTCTGATCATCAAACACATTTAACTATTAGTCAAAGATAACACAAGTAAACACAAAATGCAGTTTTTAAATGAGGGTTTTTATTATTTAGGGAGAAAAGAAATCCAAACCTGTGTGAAAAAGTAATTGCACCCTGAACCTAATAACTGGTTGGGCCACCCTTAGCAGCAATAACTGCAATCAAGCGTTTGCGATAACTTGCAACGAGTCTTTTACAGCGCTCTGGAGGAATTTTGGCCCACTCATCTTTGCAGAATTGTTGTAATTCAGCTTTATTTGAGGGTTTTCTAGCATGAACCGCCTTTTTAAGGTCATGCCACAACATCTCAATAGGATTCAGGTCAGGACTTTGACTAGGCCACTCCAAAGTCTTCATTTTGTTTTTCTTCAGCCATTCAGAGGTGGATTTGCTGGTGTGTTTTGGGTCATTGTCCTGCTGCAGCACCCAAGATCGCTTCAGCTTGAGTTGACGAAAAGATGGCCGGACATTCTCCTTCAGGATTTTTTGGTAGACAGTAGAATTCATGGTTCCATCTATCACAGCAAGTCTTCCAGGTCCTGAAGCAGCAAAACAACCCCAGACCATATTTTACTGTTGGTATGATGTTCTTTTTCTGAAATGCTGTGTTACTTTTACGCCAGATGTAACGGGACGCGCACCTTCCAAAAAGTTCAACTTATGTCTCGTCGGTCCACAAGGTATTTTCCCAAAAGTCTTGGCAATCATTGAGATGTTTTTTAGCAAAATTGAGACGAGCCTTAATGTTCTTTTTGCTTAAAAGTGGTTTGCGCCTTGGAAATCTGCCATGCAGGCCGTTTTTGCCCAGTCTCTTTCTTATGGTGGAGTCGTGAACACTGACCTTAATTGAGGCAAGTGAGGCCTGCAGTTCTTTAGATGTTGTCCTGGGGTCTTTTGTGGCCTCTCGGATGAGTTGTCTCTGCGCTCTTGGGGTAATTTTGGTCGGCCGGCTACTCCTGGGAAGGTTCACCACTGTTCCATGTTTTTGCCATTTGTGGATAATGGCTCTCACTGTGGTTCGCTGGAGTCCCAAAGCTTTAGAAATGGCTTTATAACCTTTGAAATTGAACTCAGGTGTGATAAACCACAGTTAAGTTATTTTTTAACAAGGGGGGCAATCACTTTTTCACACAGGCCCATGTAGATTTGGAGTTTTTTTTCTCCCTTAATAACGTAAACCTTCATTTAAAAACTGCATTTTGTGTTCAATTATGTTATCTTTGACTAATAGTTAACGGTTTTTGATGAGCAGAAACATTTAAGTGTGACAAACATGCAAAAGAATAAGAAATCAGGAAGGGGGCAAATAGTTTTTCACACCACTGTAAACTATCACTTAGTGAGTCTCATATATGAAACAGCCTGTTACGAACGAAGTCCCAAACCCAGAGCTAACTCCAAGGTCCTGGTCGTGGGACACTGTTCCGCCTTTTAAGGAGAATTCAACCGTAAATGAAAACAACTCCTATCCTACATATATTTGGCACCCACAGTGATTTTAACTTTCTTTCTTTTAACTTTCCCTCAACTTTCCTTATTACAATTCAAAAAGAAATATAAAGTCCCAAACCAAATGCAATCTCCAGTTCAGTAACATGTAGGTTCACTACAACCTCCAAAAAATTCAAATGTTCCAACAGGTGCTACCGATTATACCTCAAATAAAGGAAAATGGAGAAAAAAAACAAGACAATATACAGTGTAGCTTTCTTTGTAAGATTCACCCCTCATTGCAATTCCATTCACACACTTTCGGTGTAATATTCCCCACCTAACCTTCAAATGCAGGTGAATTATTTTCAAACATACTCATACACCATCAAATATAGTGCACTGTGTTTTTAAGAAAAAAAGTTTATTTTTTTTATTTAGTATTTTTTTTGAGTAAGTGGATACCCACACGCCAGTTAGCAATGTCTCTGGTGGTTGATTATACTCACAAAACGCATAGATTATATAATGCTATTGTACTGAGGTGTAAATCTTACAAAGAATGCTACACTATATATTTTCTTGGGGGTTTTTTTTCTCCATTTTCCTTTTTTTGAAGTATGATCAGTAGCACCTTTTGGAACCAACAAGCTACTTTCAGTTTCAGTGCAAAGCATAGTCTTATGCAACATGGGGCTGAAAATTGGCCCACTGAAATACACAGACTGAGAATCAGCCTCTACCCTGAAACCGGTGCAAAGGCAATAACCTGCTACAGTGACAAGACTCAAGAACTTTATAAATGGCATTTTTCTAGGTGCAAATTTGTTCATAGACAAGAAAACAGAGGGCGTCCTCCCATAGCATAAAAACAACAGCAGTGATTAATTACTAAAATATATGCACTTACAAAGGAACGTACAAAAAGCATATCAAAGCAGCAAAGCAGCCCAACGCATTTTGTCAGTCTTGTGACTTCATCAGGGAAATAAAAATATAGCTTTAAGTGGAAATATTTAAACCTCAACTCCAGATATTGTACGTTGGCATGGCAACCTGTCCAAAGTTAAGGGAAAAAGTGAATACAATGATAATAATTAAACTTGATAAAAAAAAACATCATAAATATGAATATAAATATAATACATGAATCAAACAAATTCATTAAAAACAAAAAGCAAATGTGTTGATGTTTTTGTGCTCAGACTAAACAAAAAGTGAAAATGTCCAACAGGTATATATGCAAGTACCTTTTTAAAAAAATGCATAATGTTATCTTTTTTAAATATTTCAAATTTTGTAGGACCTTCTATGCAGGTCACAAAAATGCAACTGGACAGCTGTTGTTTTTTTGCATGTTTAATAAAATTAATATATATCAGTTCAGTTGAAACATTTTCATTCTTTGCTTTTTCTATTTGAATTATTATATCTCATAGGTCTGGTCAAATTTTCATGAAGAGTGTTCACCTGTCTGTGGGAAATAGTATTAGTCAAGACTCCCTTTTTAACTAGCCATTGTAAGAGCTCATGACAACTGTGACACTTGTTGTCATTCCTGAGACTAAAGTAACAAAACAAGGGATTTTCTACATTGTACCTGGTAAACCTATATTTTCCAGGGCACTGGTCAAAGTTTTTATGTTTGTAGAAAATCATATACATTAACAATACATTGACGTTTTTATTGTAAATATTTTTTTTTAAATGCTTTTCTTTAAAAATTGATATTCCATGGAAGATCATACTGCAGTATACAGGTATGTTTGCTGAACCCTACAAATGAATGTGGCTATAAATACCATATTTTACATACTGAATTTACTGCACCAGCCTAAAGTTTTAGCTTCTCAATAGCAGCAATGATCCGGGACTTCAAACTTGTCACAGGGGGTCACCATCTTGGAAAGTGTCTGTGACACTCACATGCTCAGTGGGCTCTGAGCAGCTGTTGAGAAGCTACACTTAGGGGTAGTCGCAAATTATCAAGCAGAAAATGAGCTCGGACTGTAATATAAAATGAGGCTACAGGGCTGAATATTAAATTCTGATGCTAATTGCACTGGATTCTGTGCCACCATGTAGTAATTATCTGTATTAATTACTAATCAGCCTTATATTGTGACATTTATATTCTATATCAGGGCTGTCCAACTGGCGGCCCGCGGGCCACTCATGTGGCCCTCCACATCAAAGTCTGCCTGCTGTGTTTTTTTACCATATGTAAAATTTAAAAGGTATCACTACAGAGATTAACTGGCCCCTGCATTGTCTAAACCACAAATTCAGACTAATCCCCTGCATTGTTCACACTTGTGACTCCTCTATTGTTCACTCCCCTAAAGCCCTGTACTGTTCTACCTGAGACCCAGACTGAAACTGCCCACATTGTTCACCTGTTCACACTTTATACAAAATGCTAATGGGGCACCAGCACTGTATGACTGTATGTAGTACATATTAGACTGGTCCTGATTCTTGTCTCCTGCTCTGTTCTGCCTTCCCTATGCTCCCTGTGTGTGTCATACTTTGGTATTTGTTCTGGGGGTTTGTTAGCAATTGAAAATTATTGTTAGTGGCCCCTAAGGTGTTTAGTCATATGCTGGGGTACTGTATTATACACAGGGGAGGAGGAGGCATATGGATTTATGGGTATGTCTTAATATGACTTAGCTTTTTTCCCATATGAGGGACATCCTTGCCAGGGCAGACACAAGGTAGTTCGGCACCCTAGGCAAGAGCTTTAATCAGTGCCCCCCTGTCCTGCATTACCATTTCCCTCCTTACCATGATGGTAAATATTTTAAATAAAGAGAGCAAGAAAGTGTACAACACTTTTTCATTTATATTACTGCCCCCTGTACTTGTTGAAGCAAGCTCAGCAGCCATCCATCATACAGCCCTCCAGCAGCCATCGTATTGCCCCCAATCTTTACCTGTGTCAGCAACAGCCAAAAATAAATCTGATCACATTATATTGCCAACAAGTATTTATGTACCTGTGCCAGTGCCCAGCCCAGCAGCAAATCTGTACCTGGCTGTGCCAGCAGGAAGCTTCACACTTTACAGTAATAGAAAGAATGTCTTCAGTTCAGTGCAACTGTGCAAGGCTGAGAGCAGCGAGAGCCACACCAAGCAGCCCCCCAGCTCTCTGCCTCTCTCTGTCACCCAACACATCAGTGACATCATTGACGCGTGTATGTGCACCGCACAGAAGGAGCTATTACTTGCCGGCAAGAGGGAGAAGGGGAAGGAGATGGATTCCACCCAACTGGGTGACCATGATTACTGCCTACCCCTAGTTCCGGCCCTGATCCCTGCAGTGAGCACCAACCATTTGGTTTTTTGGTGTGCTATTAATGTGGACATGGTCTTGCAGTAACATGGGTATGGTTTAAAGTGGGTGTGGTCTAAAAACAGGGAGTGGCTAACACTAGCTTCCGTTATCGGTCCTCCACCATGTAGATTGGAAAAATTCCGGCCCTCGGTACCATAGAAGTTGGACAGCACTGTTCTATATGTACAGTATATTGTGAGTTGGTCCGTAAGCCAAGGGAGCTGCTATCTGGTTACCTTCCCATTGTTGTTTTGTTTGGCTGCTGGGGGGGGGGAAAAGGGAGGGGATGATATCACTCCAACTTGCAGTACAGCAGTATAGAGTGATTGAAGTTTATTAGAGCACAAGTCTTGGGGCAGCTGGGAAATTGAAAATATGTCTAGCCCCATGTCAGATTTCAAAATTGAATATAAAAAAATCTGTTTGCTCTTTTGAGAAATGGGTTTCAGTGCAGAATTCTGCTGGAGCAGCACTATTAACTGATTCATTTATACCTTTAAACAGCCTTTACACCAGCAGGTCAGTAAACATGTTTTTTTATTTTTTTTGGGAAAATAGAACATAATGGGGGAAAGGAGTCATGTTGGGATAGGATAGATAAAAATGAAAGCGCAGACGAAAAGAAAAGTGTTACAGAAGAGGAAGAAATTGGATCAGAGTAGGAGAAGGAATGTGAAACACAGAAAGTTAGAGAACATAAATGGGAAAGTGGGGGAATGCAGGAGAAAGACACAGAAATAAAAAAGCAAATAACAGAAAAAGCAGAAAGAAAGGGGCCCAAAATAGAATGTGTGTGTGTGGACTTCCAAATTGTTTAACATTTTGTAAATGATATGGTTGTGGGTCCATTCACAGCAGTGTCTGTGTTGGTAGCACAACAGGTGCCAAAATGCACTGTCTTTCACTTTATAACATGTTTGTGGTGCCACAATCTACTGTCCTAAGTGTATAATTTACTTGGGGTACCAGTACCCCAGTATTATTTTAAATTATTATTATATTTAATGTGCTCAGGGCAGTACTCACTTACTCTATACAGAGTAATCTAACCCTGACTATCTCAAAACTAAAGTAAAAAGTAAAGTTAATTTAGTCTAATTTATCTATGAGTCTATACTTCAAAGTTCCATCACTTTACACTTTTGCAGGATTAAAAATCAGATTTAAGGCAATGGCAGATGTTAATTCGAAGCTATGGCTGCAGACAAAATATGCCTAGTTTCCTTTCCACCAGCAATAATGGGAATTGTGATGGGAAAACATACACATCACCAAAGTAGCCTGAAGTATGTTTATCACCAGCAATTAACATTACTGCCAGTGGAAAGGTAACTAAGTTTACCTGCACTGGTTTGCTATGGCCAATAAATCGTCCCGTGTGCCATAGCCTGTGTGTGCCCAACTTTAGCCTCCCCAAACAAAAATATCACCCTATGACTAAAGCCTGACTAAAAATGTAGGCTAGAAATTTGTACATTATGTTTTGGGCTCCTGTGCCAGCCCAAGGCAACCACAGTCCTTTAGCAGTAAAGATCTGTGCCCCTGAAGATGCCCCAGTAGCTCCCCATCTTCTTTTCTGCTGATTCACTGTTTTGTAATCTGCTCCGGGATTGCTCTCCTCATTATTATTAATTGATTTTTAGGATTTAGTTCTCCTTTAAGGAGCTACAGAATTTCATGGCCATTCGTTTTGTAGAAAGTACAGGCAAGACACAAAGATGCGTCATATTAAATATGTTCTTTGAACATTACTTTTCTCCATCAAATCATATAAAAGCATGGGAATTAACATAACTGCCTGAACAGTCAAACTGATACCCAATGTCAGTGTTATTAATATGATAGAAGATAACAGGCTGGCAGTTTTACCTACTTGACCTATATTTTCTTAGCTCTTGCATGTACAGATCTGTAGACTTATTAAACAGGATAAAGGTTATAATTAAGCAAATGTGTTGGGTGGAGCTCTGGACACCTCCAGTGGGTTATTTGCCCTGGGTCCTTCAATTTCTTAAAGCCTCTCTGCAGCATTCTCCCTTTTCAAAATTCATCATTGGCTTTATGTAAAGCCAAATATAACATTTTGGAAACAGATGTAATTCTAAACAACTTTCCAATGAACATTTAAATACATTTCAAAGGTGCTATATATATTTGTAGATGTAATTGTTATTGAAAGTTGAAACAGCTTTTCTGCTGTGCCTTTAATTCACAGCAGCTGCTTGTAAATGTTGTGCAAAAAACAGCGATCCTTCAGGGGGGAAAAAAAAAATCACTTTTTTAAAACAAATTTTTAACCTAGGAATTTTTCCAATTCGTTTGATTGATTTAATTGATTTATAAGATATAAAATCCGGTGACTGGGCAGTATAAAAGAAAAAAAAAACAGCTTCATAAATTCACCTTTTATTTTACACTGCTTTTGACACTGTTTTTCTGGGTAACAGGCCCCCCCTAATGTACAGGTAGCTGCCAAAATAAAGGTAACATTTCATACCACTGCAAAGTGTGTTAGTGCTTTATACAAAATGTTTTATGTAATTTTTACACCTATTTATAAAACAGTAGCAATTAATTGCTGGTTTAGTTGTTGTATAGGATATATAGCAGCAATATAATATATTAACCTTATTTACATTTGCAGCAATGGCATTTTGGAAAAAAAATACTTTGACCAGTTGCTATATCTCATCTGGGGTTACCAGTTCAATGATTTTTAAACAGTTTATTTTTCCATTAGCCTGCACAGTTTGGGTGGAATTATTTAATTTGATCATCTGACAGTTAGAAGATGGGTGATTCCTTTTTCCATAGGAAATCCTGCTGAACAAACATACAAGCCTGCCTGATCTGTAATGAAGAAAGCACCCTACCCCATTGTTGTGGAAAATCAGCTATTATTAATAGCTTTTGAAATCAGAGGTCATATCATGTACTACTACAGGTATGGGACATGTTATCCAGAATGCTCTGGACCTGGGTTTTTCCAAATAATAGATCTTTCCATAATTTGGATCTTCAAACCTTAATTCTACTTTAATCATTTAAACATTAAATAAACCCAATAGTCTGGTTTTGCTTCGAATAAGGATTAATTATATCTTAGTTTGGATTGTGTACAAGCTACTGTTTTATTATTACAGAGACAAAGGAAATGGTTTTAAGAAGTAAAATTATTTGGATAAAATGGAGTCTATAGGAGATGGCCTTTGTATAATTTTGAGCTTTCTGGATAACAGTTTTCTGGATAACGGATCCCATACTTGTATATTCATTTAAAAATGTATCTTTTCTGAATAAAAAAAAAAGAGAGACTGCGGAATGCTGAGCAATAAAAAAAAGATGGGGGGTATAAAAGTCAATGTTGCTTTAATAAAATGGTGGCCGGGGGTACAAGGTGCCCAGTGGGGGGGGATTTTGAACTTATAGGAAAAAAGGATTTTCCAATTTACGTTTTCAATATTCTATTTTGAAGGCTCTGCTGTTCTCATTTTAGTGCTACTTTTGCCAGTACTAATATTCATTCTTCTATGTCAGGACAATTACTCAATAAATACCTCCCAACATTTTGAAAATAAAAAGAAGGACAAAAAAGTTGTAAATATGATATATGTGTGGCCTGTTTTGCCGGGTCAACCATGGGGGGGTAAGATTGCAGAACTGTCCAAGGCCCAGTTGCAGCGGGTGGCCCATGCAAATGTAGAATGCAATTCACTGATCACAGAAAGGGTGGGACTTATAAGAAAATGGGTTGTTGGGTGAATTGTGGGTGTGTATGGTATAAAGGCCATGCCATGGCTAGGGCAGAGGGTGGGTGTGGCCAGGTAATTTCTGTTTCTAAAAACATTTTTTGAATAATTAGTTGGTTAGTTGGCAGTTTGCAACAGGGGCCCAGGAAGTAAATAAATAACTCAGGACCTAAAATAATTTAAAAAAATATTCTGGTGCCCCAATATGGATCTCAAGCAGTGAAGGGGTGTGGCTCAGTCTGAAGCAGTCTCATAACTATAGGGGCAGAAGGACATGGGTTCCTGCAGAGAGAGGGGGTTTGGAAACAACACAGGACACTATGCCCTTCCTGGTGCACAACTTACAGTCTCTCATACCCACTGGCACTGGTGGGAGGGGTATTGAGACTGCAGTAGGGCATGGCCATAGGTACTTTGTGGGGGCAGGTATCCATGGTTATATATTTATCAATGTATGTTGTGTCTGTGTAAAGCTACATTCTGCATTGCATGAACTTTACAGCATACACGTCTCAATGTTACTGATGATGTGTCAGAGGGAAAATGGCCACTGGGTAAAAGCTGTTATTTGTTTTAGGAAAATGTTATGGCGCTGGCAAATGTAGAGGGTATATGCAGTACAAATGATGTGGCTTGGGTGGGGAAGAAATGCCCAACTTGTATTCATGGGAGGAAAATGTAGGCTTTACATGTCTTTTAAAGCAGGCTGTGGACAGATAGTCATCCTTCCTCAGAATGAGCTGAAAAATGCAAAAGTTCCTTAACACATTTAAAGCTGCCAAGCTGCCACCCCAGTTAAAGTCCAAGGATCAAGAGGAAAAAACAGGACCAGGTCCGGATTTGTGGAAAGGCCACCTAGGCGGCAGGATTTTAGGGGGGCGGCATGTTGCCCAACCACACCCACATTGGTTCAAAAACACTGGGGATGCGCTGGAGATACGATCATTTTTTAAATTTTCCCATTGATGATGAAAATTTGCACGAATAAAGGGGAGGGAAGTGGGGCGACGAACGGCAGTGGGCCTAGGGGTGCCCTTTATGTAAATCCGGCCCTGAACAGGACATACTGTAAAAGCACAACCACCATTGATCTTAAATGCCCATCTAACTGATTTAGTAAGAAAAAGTTTGATTGGGGGGATATATAATTAGCATAATGTTGCAATAAAAGTTACCATATACTGTTCAACTGTATAACAGTGCTTTGTATAATAATATACTGTTCTCCTTACAATATTACATGGTAGCCTGTAGCTTAACAGGAATGTTAATAGAAGTCATCCTTTGACGCACTTATTGTGTTTCTATTCTACGTCTATGTTAAACCCACAGACTGCAGTTGGGCCCCTGCCTAGCAACCATATCCACTGAAGGCATAACACTGAAGTAAAAACAAATTAGATTACTTGAAGAGCAAGCTCAGGTGCATAGTGGGATTCTGTCTAGCACAGTATGTACTTCATGTCTGCAATTTCTGATTCTGTATTACTTTAAATACAATAAATCTGTAGTTATTGTGTTGCGTTTGCAGCTGCAGATTTGGAATAACAAATACATAGTCAAATCTGGTTGACCAAAGACCAAAGTCCATCAAGTTCAACCCATCCAAATAAAACCCAGAGTCCATACATACACATACTCAGACCGAACCTACATACACTCATATAAACTATACTGTATATACAAATAGCTATACTAATTGCACATTTAAGTATCACAATAGCCTTGGATATTAGGCTTGTCCAATAAATAATCCAAGCCACTCTTAATCCAAGTCACCCAGCAGTGCATTTTACAACCTCACTGCCCTCTCTGTGAAGAACCCCCTACGTTGCTTCAAATGAAAGTTCTGTTCTTCTAGTCTGAAGGGGTGGCCTCTGGTACGGTGATCCACTTTATGGGTAAATAGGTCCCCTGCTATTTGTCTATAATGTCATCTAATGTACTTGTAAAGTGTAATCATGTCCCCTCGCAAGTGCCTTTTTTTCCAGAGAAAACTATCCCATCCACGACAACCTCATATCCTCATAAATGAATACTAATAAAGGCTAATTTCATACAAGCCAAGTAGACAACCTACATACCGAGATTTCATTGGGCACTTTAACTGATTTTGACTTTCCTGTCCATTTTTTAGGGAAAATATTAAACCTAGGAGGTCTATTTTTACATGGCCGGACTGGCAATAAAAAGCAGCCCTGGCAAAAAAATCAAAGCAGCCCACAAGTAAACATTGGTGGTCACGACCCCCCCCCCCATAAAAGGTAAAGATAAAACATTGGTGGCCAGTTCCCCTCCCCCCCGTGTTTTTAATTAAAAAAAAAAACAAACAAAAACATTGGTGGCCAGCTCCCCCCAAGTTGGTGTTCAATGGAAACTTACCTTTAAAATTTGGCAGGCGGTCTTTTTCCTTCTTGACGACAGCAGCTTCGCCTCCTCTGTGGCTTTAGCACTTTTCGTTGGCTTTGGATCCAATTCGGCTTTTTGACTTCGGCCCCCATTTTGTTTTTTGGCCCCCATTTTGGCTCCCTTTTGGCTTTGCCTCCCATTTGGAAGATCCACTTCTCCTGCCGACTTAACCCTTAAATTGAACGGCTCACCAGGCATTTCCCCGAACAGCTAGATGGGCAGTCCAGGCCTGTTTTCTGCAGGTATCCCTTCTCAGCAAGTGGATGGGGCATCATTAGATGCAGAGTCTACAGTTGCTGCACCTTCCTCTCACTTTCACTTAGATACAGTAAATAGTCCAAATAAGGATTAAAGAGGTTACACCATCCTTTTGGATGGAAAATATACACTATATGCATATTTTTTGGCCTTTCCCTTAACATGATTTGATAAGGTCTGAGCTGTAGATGAAAACAAAACTTTGATGGCTATTCAAGTTATGTGACTGAAGGCCAGCCTTTCTTAAGGCACAACGCAGTTGGTCTTCATAATAATTTTTACAATCATTTGATACTATTTCCCTCTTGTTTGGCTTTTACATTATTTGGTTGGAAGGGAACCTGCCACTCGCAATTAGCATAAAATGATAGAAGAGATATACTAGGCAGAAACACAAGTAGAGGTGTGGAATCATGAACCAGGAATAAGGGGGGACAGTTGTCCCGGGCACGGCAGAATTTAAGTTTAAGGCGGGGCCCAGTTTTGCTGCACTTTCCAGATTAGCCAGGACACCCTTAAGAGAGTGCAGGACATTGACCTTGACGAAACCCAAAGCTACAAAATGACCCAAAGCCATGAAAAGACCTGAAGCCATGAAAGGAGCCAAACCTTTTTTGTTTTAATAAAACCCCTGGTCACCAATGTTGCATTTTAATCCTCTATGAGCCCCTGGGCACCATTTTTTTTCATAATTTTCTATGGGGCCCCTGACCACCAATGGTATTTTTAACGTGTAATGGGGGAGCTTTCACCAATGTTTTTTGTTTTTTTTTTCATTTTCTGTGGGGCCCCTGACCACCAATGAAGTTTTTGTAACTTTTATGGGAGGCCCTTGGCCATCAGTTGCTTTTCTTTTAACTTGAAGGGGGGTGGCCCTGGCCACAAATTAAGATTATGGGGGGTGGCCTGACCACCAATTGTTTTTAACTTGTAGGTGCTGCCCTGGCTACCAGTGAAGATTTTGTAACTTTTATGGGAGGCCCTTGGCCACCAGTTGCTTTTCTTTTAACTTGTAGGGGGGACCCTGGCCACCAATGGGTTTTTCTAACTTGTAGGGGGGACCCTGGCCGCCAATGGGTTTTTCTAACTTGTAGAGGGGCAGCCGTGGACACCAGCACTGTTTTTTTTAACTTTTATCGAAAGCCCCTGGCCACCAATTGTTATTTTTTAACTTGTAAGAGGGGATATTGTAAATGATGCATACATAAGTAGCGCTATATAAATAAGAATATACATACATACAGCGTTATGAATATGGCCTCTATACATGAAATTAGTAAATGAATATGTCTGTGTGATCTGCATGTTATGATTCATTACAGTATATTGCTGAGTCAGTCTGACAAGCTTTTATTAGCTACACACAAATACATTTGCTGGCCTGGTTATTATTTTCAGTTTTACCTCAACACTGTAAATCTATCAGAGTACATGATGGCTTCAATAGACCAATCAGTAGTGGTACAGGTCAGCTGCTGCAGAACTTGCACATTAAGGTTAGTGTCACATATGTTGATCTACTGCCTTCCTGAAGGACTGGAACAGAAGGTCCAAAGACTGGGTCAGTGCACACAGAATGGCTTTTGGTGCTAAACAGAAAAGTATGCATTTTTGATACATAATCTGCGTCTGTGTGTGCTCTGACAGGAGCACATAATTTGAGAAACATCCTGTTGGTGAACAGTTTTCTGGGTTGCAGTCTGCTAGGTATCAAACATGAATGTGTGCTTCGTTATTAGTGATGTGTTGTGAAGTTCTGCTAGTTTGTCTGTAAGTTAAGGAACCTCAAAATTAAACAGGACATCTCACCCATCCATAAAAAGCTGTATAATAAAGCTGCAAATGAAACATGAAATCCAAATTTCATTTATTAAAACATCCTATTATAAATGTATTTAAAAATCGAAGCTATAAATCATATATTGCCTGCTGGAGGCATAGAGGTGGGGCAGTCAGTCTATTTAGCACTTCCTAGATATCACTGCACTCCTCACATTCCCCCCTCCCTCCTCACTAATTGTGTAACCAGTGTATGGGAATGGGCATCAGTTACATTTTTAGAATGGCCAATTCTAAGCAAATTTACAATTGGTCTTCACTATTTTTTTTATAGGTTTTTTTTTTTATTGTTGCTGTTATCTTCTGACCCCATCTAAAAAATGCTCTGTAAGGCTAAAAAATTATTGTTATTGCTACTTTTATTCTCATCTATTCTGGCCTTCTATTCATACTTCAGTCTCTTATTCAAATCAATGCATTGTTGCTCGGGACATTTCAACCTTAGCAACCTGATTGCTAAAATTGCACACTGGAAAGCTGCTGAATAAAAAGCTAAATAACCAGAAATATTAAAAATGTAAAATGAATTGCAAATTGTCCTGTAATATAGCTTTCCATGTCATAGTAAAAGTTAATTTAATGGTGAACAACTCCTTTAAATTAACTTTTAGTATGTGTTAGCATGTTATAGAATGGCTAAATATCATTTGTTTTATCAGTTCCTCTGTTCTGCCTGACCAGGAAGCAACAGGAAGTACTAAAGTAAAACTGATTTAGTATTTTTGCACAATGAATGTCCAGTCAACATAAAAATGACTGCAACTGTTTCTTCATTACATCTCAAATACCCTAAATTTCATTTTGTTTTTCATTATTATAAAACACTAATTTGAAAGTTAGCCTATTTTCCCTGAATTTACTTGCAATTTCAGCAATCTGGTTTATCATCTAAATTGCCCCAGCAACCATGCATTTATTTGAATAAGAGACTGGACTACAGATAGGAGAGGACCTTTATAGAAAGACGAGTAATAAAAAGTAGTACTAACAATACACTTGTAGCCTTACAGAGCATTTGATTTTTAGATGGGGTCAGTGAGCCCCATCTGAAAGATGGAATGAATCAGGAAGCAGCAAATAATTAAAAAACTATAAAAAAAAATAAAAATGAACTGAAAAGTTGCTTAGAAATAGCCATTCTATAATATACTAACCACTCCTTTTCACTCATAAATGTAAGAACTTTTGGTTTAAGAAAGAAAAGGGGCAGACCCAGTGGCTACTGGTGGAGGGCAAGCACAGAGAGAGAGAGACACCCTGGTAAGAACCTGCTCTGCCCAGCCTTATCACACTTACTGCCGGATTGCCAGAGGCACTGATTCATAATAAGGTTCAATATGCTTTTATATTTTTTTAGGAGTTGCCATAAAAATATCTTGATATAGGGTCCTATAACCTTACCTCCCACCTGTCCCATTTTGAGTAGAACAGTCCAGATTTTAACAGTTCAACCCGCAGTCCCTGAATGTTACTGAAATGTCCCGACTTTCTCTTGCACTGAACAGCAAGAAAAAGACACAAAGTTTATAACTTAATTGGCTTTTGGCAGAGAGTCCAGAACAGCTACCAGTAGTGATGTGCAGGTCAGGGTTTTCCTGACCCGCACCCGACCCCAACCCGCCCATCTCCAGCCGAGCCCACCCGCACCAGCTCTTCCGGGTCCTTTTATAGACCCGCCCCAGACGCGAGACTATAAAACTGGAAGCTGGCATTTGAAGGTGGCGGGTGGGGAGAGCAGGAGAAGAGCTGAACCGGCACCCGCCCGCGATACGCACTAGCACTAGCTACCAGGTGCCCTTGGATACTTTTGTAATAATTTATAAGCAAATGAGTAATTGTAACAATATAAGATAAGCAGGTCTCTTGGGGAAACTGACTTGCAGCTTAAAGGGCAATTCATGTTCATAAGCAAACCTAATAACACATAAAAAACACAAAAATGTGTTTAAACTTCCATCACCTGCCATTTTTGTAAAATAAACATTTCGGAAAGGGCAGCAGAGTAACGTCGTTCTTCGAGCAGCAGATTGATTGTGCATGAGGTCGGACATAGCAAGATGATGATGTTACTGTCTCAGAGTCCAAATATTCCTTGCATAGCTTCTTGGCCCTCAACCTCCAACAACACACTGACATTCTTCACATATTTGCATTCAGAACAAATGAGACGCCCTAGGTGCACGTGACCTCCTTTTGCCATTCCCGGCCTGGTTATCCGCGCTCTTTCAACGCCGGTCCAGTCGCCATGGAAACGAGTCGACCGAAGCTGTTTCTGCATTGCCCTATCCCAAGTGCGCTAGTTCGCGTGTATGACGTAACCCCGCCGTGTACTAGCGCGTACGTGATTCCCCTTCCCGCACAATTAGATCTGTGTTCAGTTTCTGATAAGTCTTGGCATTTTATGTCCCGGGTTTGTCTAATTTACATTCTCATTATTTGATGGGAGTTTACAGTGCCCATGAGACTCATTAACCCATGATAGGTGTCTGTTATGTAGGTGGCATTGTACTTTTTACAGCTTCTGATATGCTTGGGAGACACCAGTACAATGGGCTAGTAGAAACACCCACAATGTCTGTCCACTACACTCATTAAAGGTGCATGACAATAGCCAGTTATGAATTTATGAAATAATAAATGATGGGTGATTCATACCTCCCAACATTTTGGAAGTAAAAAGAGGGCCAAAAAAAATTTTTCCGCACGTAGCGCAGCAATTTTTTGACCACACCCCTTTATGTGGCCACACCCCCTAATTACCATGTTTGTTTTACAAAATTTGGCAGGTTATGAAAGTTTGAAAATATTTCTCCTTATCTAAACTGTGTTTTTGTGTCTCAAAATTGTTACAAAGTATCTTATTTGCACCTGTTAGCTGTTCTGGGCTCTCTGCTAAAAGCCAATTAAGTGAGAAACTTTGTTTCTTTTTCTGGCTGTTCAGTGCATAAAAAAAGAGGGACTTTCCTGTACAAATGAGGGACTGCGGGTTGAGCTGTCAAAAGAGGGACTGTCCCTCCGAAAAAGGGACAGTTGGGAGGTATGGTGATTGGGTATGGCATGAATCCATACAAGCGTTCTAATGTGCCTTATAATATGGCCAGTAGAATTTACTGTTCTGTGTTTTAGGATTCATTTACCTATGCACAGCAATAGGGGCTGTTCCCATTAATAAACTCAGGCATCACATCACCACAACTTAATCTGCAGAATAATATACACCAAATAGGGTTGCCAATTTTCTGGGAAAAAATACCAGCCTTCCTATATTTATCTTTTTTCCCTATTAATAACATTGGGATCAACCATCATTTTTACTGGCCAGGCTGGTAAAATACAGACCAGGTGGCAACCCTGATGCTAAATCAAGTTTGTAATCAAGTATGTAAGCTATATGGGGAAATGATAATTCTCTATTGAACTGCATGGAACGCACAACTAATGTTTGTGTTCTGGAATCTCTAAGAATCAAAATAGGCCCTGGCATTTCAGGTGCACAGAGGCCCAATCAGCCCACAAAGAGGCCCAAACTGCCCCAACAACCCACTAAATAGTGACTTTCTATGGCACCTTTTAGCAGCCCCTCTGGCATTTGCCAGAACCCACAGATTGCCAGTCCGGGCCTACTCTTAGGCCTCAGGGTCCTTGTCTGAAGTAAATTTTTGGACCTTCCTGTAATCGGGTTGAAATTGGGATTCAAAATAGGCCCTGGTGTTTCAGGTACACAACAACCCTCCAGCCAAATAAATAGTGAATGACTATTGGATCTTACAGCAGCTATCCTGTTTTCCAGAATCCACAAATTGCCAGTCCATGCCTGTGACCTACAAATGGAATGAGAACAAGGGCATAGCCACGGAGGATGCAAACCCTGTGGCTGTGGGGCTCCTGAGTTAAAAATTATAAATTCATATGAAATGTAAATAAATATTGGTAAAACATGTCAACCTCTAGACATTTAAAATAAAAATAATTTGCTGTTGAGCCCAGTAATATCTAGTTATGCCACTGAATATATTACTAGGTTTTCAGATCAGGGGCCCAGAAATGACAGGACAATTACCTCTGTTACTTCCAACACTTATTTACATTAATTTCTACTACTGACGCAGTGATTCCTGATAACGCCCTATTTAACATTGTTCTTAAATTTTTGAAAGCCTCTACTGCTTTTTATTATTATAGTTTATCCACACAGGTTGGTGAATATTCATTAGTAACATGGACTGAAGCAATATATATCCCATTAATAATTACTTACTCCAACAACCAAGTAGAGCAGTGAGCAGGGACTCTTCCCTGTGAACTTATACCATGTGGATAAGTAGGGGGCAGATTCAAATAAATGATGTCATCTACAGAATTGTATATAAGGATCCCCAATGGAGTGAGTTTTCATTGGGAGAGCAATAATTTAAGGCAGGGATCCCTAACCTGTTTTACTCATTAGCCACATTCAAATGTAAAAGAAGTTGGAGAGCAACATAAACATGCAAAAAGTTTGCGGGGGTGCCAAATATGGGCTGTTGGCTATTGGTAGCCCCTATGTGGACTGACAGCCTGCAGGAGGTTTTGTTTAGCAGCAGTGTCAGACTGGGATGCTAGGGGCCCACCAGAAAATCTTAGACCATGGGCCCACTTTCCGAACTTTTATTCCTCCTCTCCTCACTAAACTTCTTTATTCACGTAACTAGTCTTTTATATCTACTTACTATATTCTTCCATTATTACACATTTTTCCCCATAAATAAACTGGGAATGACCATGAAATAGGCCAAATTTTTAGAAGTGAGAGGCCCACTGACACCTTGGCTCACCCGGAGTTTTCCTGGTATCCCGGTGGGCCAGTCTTATACTGTTTGGCAGTTCACCTGGTTTTTAAGGGTAGGACTACATGGCCGAGTTCGAAGCGTTTCCATCGGATCCGACGCTGGGCGACAAAATGCACGCGTCAAGTCGGATGCGACAGGAACAAGGTAACTAATATAAAGTCGGTTGCAAATGTCGCAAGCTGCGTCTGCATCCGACAGTCGTGTCGTATCAACCTACTTTATATTACTTACCTTGTTCCTGTCGCATACGTGCATTTTGTCGCCCAGCGTCAGATCCGATGGATAGGGTTGCCTATGGCTGATCCCAATGTTATTGATTGGGAAAAAAGAGAAATATATAGGAAGGCCAGTATTTTTTTCCAGAAAAGGTGGCAACCCTACCGATGGAAATGCTTCGAAGTCGGCTGTGTAGTCCTACCCTTATGGGTTGCTCGGTTGGGATTATGGATGTAAGGTAATACGCTATTATAGTAGCAATAAAAAGTATTTTACTATTTTAGGTGAAAAGCAAAACTTTTGGCAAATAATGTTGGTGCCATTAATGAGATGAATGCAGCACTGGGAGATGTAGCAATGGCATTTTTCTTTGGACAGCTAAATGCATGTATAAAATCATAGTACAGCTTGTTACCACCTTTAGACAAGTACAAACTTAGTGCAAAGACCTAGCCCGCTCTTAAGATGGCCATAGATGTTGAGATTTTTAAAAGATCAGATCCTGATCGTGAGACCACGATCTTCTCAGAACGATCATACAATCGTACGAATTTACCATCAACTAAAAAGACCAATTTGCCAGGAAAACAAAGGGGAGCTGCCTGCTTGGCCCTGCAAACATAGACAGATTGCACTGGGACCGACAAAGTTTTTTTGACCTGGCCGATCAATTTCCTGACAGATGTCGGTCGAAAAATCATAAGATGTACGATCGTTCGAATCCCACTAACCGCACGATAATTTCGAAGGATTGGTCGGGCTTCCCTAAAATTGGTCGTTCGGCAAGAAGAATCGTTGCATCTATGGAGAGCTTTACCTTCAGTTTATTTTAAAACAAAAGCACGCAGTTGTTCAAGGACTCACATTTCCATCACAATCTGTAAGGTTCCATAATTGTCAGCAGTGAAAGGGTTATTTACACAATGAACAGCACCTGGCAACTGTAGTCAGCCAGTCACAGGACAGCTCGCTAAGTATTGGCCCGCCCATATACTCTCGGTTCCCAAAGCAGCAGAGGAGGTCATGTGTATGACCGACAGGCTGATTTACATGAACCAATCAGCAGCGTGATACGCAAATGAGGGGAGCTGTGGTTGGTTGAGTGTGTGCGTATGAAAGCCGGGCTAGTGAGCGCGTGAGAGTTGAGTGTGTGGAGTCAGCAAGCGAAGAACACGGGACAGTGCTGAGCTATTGTGTATCGGCAATTCGGAGAACTGAGGTGAAACTTTCCAGAGCCCAGAAAGAGCCTCGTTACTAGTGTCAGCGTCCAGTTGATCTGTGCAGAGGAGTGCAACGTGCGCATCGCTATAATATGACTCTGGAGGAGCAGCTGTCTGGGGATCAGAGCATTGGAAAGTAAGATCGCTTGTTACGCTATGGTGCGGATGCTGTAGGCTGTGCTGCAGTTTTGGTTACAGTGAAGAATTTGCCTGGGTCAGTGCAGATGGATTGTGCAACATGGAAGTATTACTAGTGTGGGTGCTTGAATTTCATCCAGGGGAGGGAGGAGTGCGCTACATGTCTGGGCCTTATGTACTAATTGGGTTAAAGTGCAGTGGCCAGCAGTATAGCCTCCCACATGTGTAGCTATCGCCTTGTCCACCCAAATAGTGATCTACATGCGAAATACATAAAGGGGGATATTTGTTATATACAATGGACTACAGCTCCCAGCATCCAACACAACTCAGTGGTCCTTAGGGGGTTCTGCATTTGCCTTCAAAACTTCTCACTGTGACACTGAGTGACGTTTTTGTTCCAAAGTCAAAATATGTGCCTGAGAGATTTAATAAAGTGCTTGTTAGTGAACATCCTCACAGAGTGCCTGACTCTTGCATGGTTAAGATTCTACAGGGAACGCTCACAAGTCACGTTTGCATACTTTGCTCACAAGTATTTCTTTTCATTGGCAGGATGGAATCCGTGGGAAATGCATTGGAGGAAGTACTCCATGAAGCCAAACTGCAGAGGACCATCACCATTGGGGTGTACGAGGCTGCAAAACTCCTTAATGTGTATGTAGACCTCTTTTCTCCATAGGGCACCTTTAGCATTACTGTTGTTTTTATATAAAATGAACGTCGAGAAGTCTCTTGTGGGAACTATTCTCTTCAGATGGACTCAAACTTAGTAAAAGCACTTTAAAAGGCTAAGTTTACCCTTAAGTTACCTTTGAATAATACTTTTTAATATAAGTATCTGGTTACTAGGCTCCTGTTTGCCCTAGCAACCAGGCAGTGGTTAGAATTAACATACTTTGTCAGAGGGTGTGTGGATAGAAAAATAAGTAATAAAAAGTAACCGTAAAATTGTAGACTTAAAAACGCAATATTATTTTGATTGTCTGGGTCGGTGACTCCCAGTTACAAGATTCAGTTTTAAACTGCAAGCTGGAAAGAGCCAGAAGAGGGGAACAAAGTGGAAGACCAGTTGAAAAGCTTTTCAACTCAATGTACAAAAAGTCTATGCAAAGGTGGACTACTCCTATAAGAAGCTAGCTAGAGTCGGGGAGATTTTGTCGCCTGGCGACCAATCGCCTCTTCTGCGGGGTGACCATCTCCCTGAGCTTCCTCCCCCCTGCTATAATGAGAACGCCAGCCTCATTGATCTCACGGCACTTCGATTTCTGAAGTCGCCCAAAGTTTCCTCGTGAGGTAACTTTGGAAATCGAAGCGCTGCGAGTGCATTGGCGCTGGCGTTTTCTCATTTTTGAGGGGGGAGGCAGTTCAGGGAGATTGTCACCCCGTAGCAGAGGCGATTAGTTGCCAGGCAACTAAATCTCCCTGAATCTGCCCTTGTGCTAGCTCCCTTAATTTCACTTAGCTTTTGGAACACCTAATCATACATACCGTAATGGCAGTTTCTAATACATATTGCACTGTGTTTTGAAAAGAGGCTCATAATTGACTGTTTTCTTTACACCTCTTGTTTTCTCAGGGACCCAGACAATGTTGTGCTTTGTCTGTTGGCTACTGATGATAAAGACAATCAGGATGTCGCTTTACAGATTCATTTCACCCTGATCCAGGCATTTTGCTGTGAGAATGACATCAACATCCTGAGAGTGAGCAACATGAGTCGGCTGGCCGAGATCCTGGGCGGCTCTGACAAGCCAGGGGAACCTGCTGATCTGCATTGTATTCTAATCAACGTAGGTAACACTCGTGTGGGGGCTGCAAGGATGGGCTTGGGTGGGTTCTGTGGTTTGCATAAGGAGACAATTACCAAGGGGCTTTTTAAACAGCTTACTGTGAGTCCTTTCCATTTATCCTGTTGATTGCTATTTAAATGCTGAATAATGAATCAACACTGCTTGTTTAGCAATGCTATAGTGCTGGGATGCTCACTGCATTCCCACAAATAGTAATGCTTCCTCCTATTATGGTGAAAAGTACCATTGTTTAAAAAGCACTTATAACTCTAGGTTATGTTCCCTTTGAAAATGTGTAGGCATAGTTTATTATATGCACAGCACCGTCCTTCTCTGCATACTTTTAATCTTAATCCAATGTAGAGGTGGGAGCAGTTAGTTTCTAGTTAAAGAATCCACTGTGCAGGGCAGGAGTGCCCATACTTTAATAACGTGAGGTCTACTTTTAGTGATCTTGTCCCATTATGATCTACATCCATAAAAGCATTAGAATTCTGTTCTTAAATATTTATTTATGAGATCATAGTTATTGCTATATTTAAAAAACAACTCCTTATGTAACCTTAACTTAATAAATATCTGAATGAAACAGCAGGGTGATTTAGACAAGCTGTTTGTTGACCGTGTTTTGAGATCTTCTGATCACCAGCTAAGTCTATTGGTAGATCCCGATCCACCTTTTGGGCACCCCTGGTCTAGGGGATGTTGCCTGCAGGAAGACTTTATGCATGGGCAATGCCCACACAAAGGGATGTTCTGTTCACAGTATTTACTGTAATAATGACAGTATACAGTCTTGTATTTATCTTTATTTATATAGTTGCCTTGGCCATGTATTTGATACATCGTTCCTGAAACCAGAGAGGTCTCAGTTGGCTGTCCTAGGCTAAAACCACACATTTATCTTCTACATCAGAAGACAAAGCTGTTTAAAATGCCAAAGCTGCTCTTGTAAAGGCTGCACCTGTGTTCCTTACAGTTATAGAACTGCTGCCACACACCTACACATTCTGCTGGCAGATTATACCTTTACCACACCTACACTGCAGCCCAGTGCTTGCATTTCCCTCTGATTGCTATAGCAAAGGAACAATCGGTGCTCAGAGGGCATTGTAATCCTGTCCTGCTCTACCCTTGGTTTCTATTGCCAGTTTGTTGCCCTGTTTCTCCCCCCCCCCCCCATTAAAAATGTAGTTTCGGTAATGTAAGATTAAGGACTGGACTGCAATTTCACTGGAGAGCAAAGTCTGCTTTGTAAATAGACTATTGATTTCCTCACCTGAACTCTGGGGTTTCCCTGCTCCCGACTTGTTCCAACATGTTCTTTGCTAGTTGCACTCAACAGTTCGTCCTCACTCCTAGTGCTTCCAAAAAAAAAAAAAAATTATAAAAATCAAATTTTTAACTTTATTAATTGAAATCACCTGAAAATTCTAATTCGATCAAACCGAGTTTTTTTTTCTCAGAAAAAAACTCAAATGTCAGGAAGGCTGCAAACCACTCAAATTCATCCCTGGACCTCTCCCTTTTGACTCTTAACAGCAATCCGGTAGGTTTTAGGTGGCGAATAGTCAAATTCAAATTCTTAAAGGGCAGGAGTATGATAAATCTCAATTCAAATTTTTTGAAATAACTAGAATCGTATTTGAATAACTCCACTAGTCTAATTTGACAGTTTTGACCATTAAAAAATTTTGAAAATTCAAGTTTTCAACTCAACCCTTAATAAATCTGCCCCTTAAAGGAAAACTATACCCCCCAAACAATGTAGGTCTCTATAAAAAGATATTGCATAAACAGCTCATATGTAAAACCCTGCTTCATGTAAATAAACCATTTTCATAATAATATACTTTTCAAGTAGTATGTGCCATTGGGTAATCATAAATAGAAAATTGCCATTTTAAAAAATAAGGGCCGCCCCCTGGGATCGTAGGATTCCCTGTACTCACAAACATACCAACAAACCATACATGTTAGGTCACATGAGCCAATTAACAGACAGTTGTGTATTTTGCTTCCACACTTCTTCCTGTTACAGTTAGAGTTGAAGTATTTCTGGTCAGGTGATCTCTGAGGCAGCACAGAGACCATCATGAAATGGTGGCTCAAGGCAAGAGATGTAAAAGGGCAAGATTTACTTAAATATATATTCCAGTTTGGTAAGATTCTTTAATATGCCACTTAATATGATATGAACTATCTGTTGCTTAAGTGTTCATTTTGGGGGTATAGTTTTCCTTTAATGTTAAATTGAATGCAAAGCAGATATTTAATAACTTTTTAATGGACTATAGCGGTGTTGCTTGACTTATAAATTATTAAAAGATTGCTGCCTGCATGTTGTTGGCTACAGTTTCCACTAGAAACTGAAATTCTATTTCAATTCATATTTGTGTGATTTTTGTAGCCTAAACTTTATTTTTTTTTTTTCCCCCAGAACCCACATGAATTACAGATCAAGGATCCTGCTCTCAAAGAAGTGATTTGTTACTGCAAAGAAAGTCGTTATCTGGACCAATGGGTGCCTGTGATTAACCTGCCAGAGCGATGATCACATACAGCGTACCATTATAATTTAACTGCAGTTTAAATGAAATTTTTAAAAAAAAAAATTACTTTCAAGAAGAAAAGTAAACACTTTTCCAGGACCAGGTTCTGCCATAAAGCAAAGATTTCAATAACTCACATAAAACATCACGAGGGAGGATTTTGGGATATGCAGAAGCCGTGTAGAGGTCACTCATGAAATGGAGGACTGTTGGCCAAAAAGAACCGTGCAGAGCTGTACTTTGCACCAATGAGTATCAAAAAAGATTACCTGAAATTAAGGAGGATTGGAAAATAGTTCAGGCTGCCATATGAAATGGAAAATGTATGTTATGGCAAAGGAATAGGATTTAATTTTGTTCTAGGTTTATAAAATGTTAAATTATTTTGTTTATGCTATTGTTCTTTAATGTATTCTTTAGCAAATTGGTACAATGGCTTTTATGCAGGAAGTTGTTGAGACAAGTGAAATGAAATGTTTTTTAAATTTTATTTTATTTTTTTTACAATAAAACGTTTGAATTGGCTGAAGCGTGTAGGTAATTCTTGTGCAAACATTTAGGCAGATTGCTAAGGCTAATTGTACATGTGACCGCAGTAGCGTTTTAAAACTTCCCTGTGGATTTAAAGGTAAACTGTCATGGGAAAAGTTTTTCAAAACGCATCAGTTAATTGTGCTGCTCCAGCAGAATTCTGCATTGGAATCATTCTCAAAAGAGCAAACAGATTTTTTTTAAATCTGATATGGGGATAGACATTGTCAGTTTCCCAGCTGCCCCAGTCATGTGACTTGTGCTCTGATAAACTTCAGTGACTCTACTGCAAATTGGAATGATATCACCCCCCTAGCAGCCTAACAGAACAATGGGAAGGTAACCAGATAGCAGCTTTGAAAGTGGGGTGAGGCCTATTTTCTAGTAAATCTGTAGCTCAAATCTTGATAAGATAAAAATACTTTATTAGGACATACAAAAAGTCTAACGTGTTTTGTGGGTGGGCACTTACTCATAGGCTGTAGGTCTCCCCTTGGTACAATTAAAATACAATCACACAGTCTTAAACAATGGGTAAAGAGCTCAATACAAAAGTGACAAACCAATGGAATAAAGTTGTGTAAACTGCATCATACAATGCTGTGTCCAAAAAGAATATTCAAAAGAAAATGCAGTATACTAAACTGTGTATATAGATAGAAAACTGTATAGAGGATTATATAAAGAAATTGGAGAAATAAACATGCCCTCTAGATTAAACCATTAGCGTGGTGTGTGGGAATTACAAACTACTAATAATGGACTTTTTAAATGTAAAAATGCACCATATAAATATTAACTCCCAGCTGCAGGGCCAAATGTTTTTGATCCATACAAAAGAGTATTAAAGGTGCCACATCAAGTGAATTAATTCTAACTATAATTATTCAAAAGGCTAAACACACAAATTAGAGGTAAGTAAGAATGTTGCAATTTTAAATTCTGGAGAAACTAGAGAGGAAGATGAGTTTGGTAGCTGGGCAGTGTTACTATGTGCCAGGTCCGGAAAGTAAAATATCCTTTAATAACTGTATGTGGTTCTTGGAAACCATGTTACATCATATTCACTGTTTAAACTAGCTGGCATTCTCGTGTGCAAGAAGAAAATCTATTTCATGTCTAATGGCAAAAGTTTGGGGATTGAGTCCCCATCACAACCAGATAGCAGCTCCCCAACACAAGATAACAGCTGCCTGGGAGTTATAAGAACAGCACTCAATAGTAAAATCCAGGTCCTATGCTGGGTCTTTCTGAAAGCACATGACCAGGCAAAATGACCTGAGATGGCTGCCTACACACCAATATTACTAAAAAAAATACACTTGCTGGTTCAGGAGTTACATTTTATATTGTATAGAGTGAATTATTTGCAGTGTAAACAGTGTCAATTAGAAGTAAAAACAATATCATAAAAACCATGACAGAATCCCTTTAAGTTCTTATTGGAATGGTATCACCTGTTGGTGCCCACTGGCAGCCATTAGTCTAAGGAACCATCTATAGCTGAAAGGTGACAGGACTTATGGCTTCTCTTGAGACATTTACTGTTCCTAGACTTACAAATATTGCACAAGCTATCTTTCCTTTTTTGGCAGGGAGGGGGGGGGGGTTTATTCTTCCTCACTAGCCTGCTAGTAGAAATATTTTCAGTCTGGCCACTACCTCAAGCAAATAAACACATACACACGCTACAGCGACCAATCAGAATGTTTCCTCTGCTTCAGTTTACCTTCACCAATAATCTAATTGGCACTCTTTCTATATAATACTTGTTTACAAGTGGAAATTTTATTCTTCACAGCAATTAGGATAGGTTAATTAGTGCAACAGATACTCCCATCTTTGGGGTGTCAAGATGAGCTGAGCAACTTGAATGATTCTTTTACTTTTCACAAAGAAACAGACCACAAAATACGTAATGCAGTAAGCTGCAGCTAGTGAGAGTGATCACTTTCATATAATGCTGGGGTAAACTGCAAACCACTCTGCGGTGATCAGCTGTAATGATTGGAAAACCATCCATAGGGAAATGGCACTAAGCTATATTCATATAGGGTTATGTAATAAAAGGCACCAAGTTCCTGCCCAGGTGCAGTAACCCATAGCAACCAATTGGCAGATAGCATTTACTGGTCACCTGTTTACAGGTTTCTATGGGTTACTGCTCCTGGGCAAATTTAACGCATTTTATTACACAAAGTTAATAAAATCTATAGTTTCAAGCATTGGTGCCATTGCCATTGGACAAGTTTCGACTCTTGCCTCAGGCACATCAAAAAGCTATTCCTGATAACTTGAGGCAAAATTCAGTTTTAAATTCTCTTCTAGTGCAGAGAGATCAAGTGTGCTATATACTGTATTGAAATAATCCCATAAATAATGAGCAAATCCCATAAATTATGGACACAGGAAGGCCAGTACATTCCAATACAACATTCCACACAACAATACACTGGAGGGTTGCAAGGGCTATCATATATCACATCATATACATCACTGGTAGGAGTAAAAATATCTGCCCCCACCTCTTCTTGAACCAAGGTCAGGACTGTAATGGCTGTAATGGCTACTGACATAAGCATTGTTAATTAAGAGCATCAGTTGGAAAGTCCTGTGGGCAGATATTGGTCTTTGTTAGCTGCGCAAGCAACATTTTTGGTAGGCAGATGACCTGTACCTAAAGGCAGATGTAATTTGGCCTAGCACATTATTATATAGATAGATAGATAGATAGATAGATAGATAGATAGATAGATAGAAAGATAGATCAGGGATCATGGATCAGTTTCAACACAAATACTTGAAGAGGTTATTTTACCTTATGCCGAAGAGGAAATTCCCTTGAAATGGGTGTTTTAACAAGATAACGATCCCAAAAACATCAGTAAACGAGCAACAGCTTAGTTCCCAGGTTGGTTCCAGACCAACAAGGTTGACGTTATGGAGTGACCAGCTCAATCCGTGGACCTTAATCCAATATAAAACATCAAAAATGCAGTTTCTGAGGCAAAACCAAGAAATACAGAAGAATTGTGGAATTTAACAGGTGCCAGAAGTTGGTTGACTCCGTGCAACACAAATGTGCAGCATCTCTCAGAAACAGTGGTTATACAACTAAATATTATTCAGCTGCTGTAAAATTCAATAGAAAGTCACTATTTAGTGGGTAGGTGGGGGCTGTTTGGACCTTATTAAACTTGGAATGCCAGGGCCCATTTACACTCGCAGTCCAGATCTGGGCCCAAACAGCCCACCACCACAAGCCCAATAAAGAGAGACTGTCTATGGAATCTTACAGCAGTCCCTCTGGCATTTGCCAGAACCCACAGATTGCCAGTCCAGGCCTGACTAATACCATATTGAACATTTCTGCCCCAACCCCTGAACTGTAAGCTTTCAAAGGCAGGGTTATGTATAGTGATGTGGAATCTGTTGGTACATTATAAATAAAGCATACTAATCTTAATATACAGATGCAGTATTAAAACAGAATCTGAAATCTGCCCTCCCAATATCTACATCCAGCAGATTATTTACTCTTTTTCGCACACATCATCTATTCCCTTTCCATTACAGAACACTTCTTCTGTAACCCATTTATGGCACATAAGCTCTTCTGCCTTTATTAGACTGTTCTTCAGTCTTGCAGCTGTTCCTGGCCCAATAAAACTACCTGATATCCACATACCGTTCAGCAATCCTAGCAAAGGGCACCTACATTTAAAGGTACAGCTATTTAAAAGTCATTATTACCATCCTAGTGGGAAGCACCAAGAAAGCAAACAGAAAGTTCTGCTTAAGTGAAAAATTCAGTAGAAGGGGGCTAGCAGGTCTAACACAAAGACCTGACACTCCAAGGACAGTCCGTCATTTTCACCTTGATTAGAGAACAGTAAAATGTCTAAATGTAAAAATGAAAACAAACACCATGTAGAGCAGGGATAAACCACTTTATTATATTCCCTGTAAAGTCTATTTAGTCAACAGCTTTGCACATTGTCGTTGGTATATCTCCACCAAAAACACACACACACATAAAAGAAATTGGCTACAACAACATATCTGTATGGTTAGGTTAACAGATTCACAGGGTAGTCTGCAGGTACAATGCTATAAAGGTCGCCTGAGGCCAATAAAAAGAAATCGAATATACACACTGATAAAAATGAATAAAGCTTTGACGCCAATAACGCAGATATGTGACATAGTTTATCATCCCTGATGAAGGATTGCGCAGCAGTTTGCTTAGCAACACAGGAGGAGATCTGCAGTCCTGAAGAGGTTAAAGTAATTCAGCATCTCTGGCAGGATAGATTACAAGGAACTAGACCAGCAAGCACTTGCCACACGCCTATCTGTGGCACATAAAGGGTTGTTACGTGGGAAACAAAATATAAATTCTTTTGAAAATGTCTTCATGAAATTTTAATTTTAGAAAAATATATTTACAAAAATAGCTGCAGGATTAAAGGGGTAACCAAGTTCTCTGATCAGCATGTTTTGGTTAAGCAATCCAAAAATATTTGCTACAAGTCTGAAAGATTCCTTGCAGAGCGACATCAGACCCCACCAGCCTGCGATGTGAATGAAACTGTCTATAGAAGCTTGACTTTTGTTTATAAATCCAGCACAGGAAAATTAGATACAACCAACATTTAGCATTCAGAAATATCACATTCAACACTTAATACATTGAGGTTTCATTTTTACCTTTGTATACTTGAAGACTATAACAATGGAGTCCATTTAAACAGCAAGGCTACTATTGAATAAGAAAATGCTTCTCACCTAGTAAAAAATGGCTTGTTTCTTGTGTGTATTCAAATCCATAGGAAATCCAGAAAACCCCAATATATAATTTATCGTCCTTTCATTGGCAATCCATCATAGTATCTAAGAGATTTACACAAAATGGCTGAGGTTTTCCCTTACATTTCTATGTACATTGATTGGCATTATGTCGATGCAATGTCCAAGATCAAGACAAAATGACAGTACCTCCATTCCCAGGGCCGTTTTTACAATAGTGGGCACCACTAGGCCCGCTTCCCCTCCCTTTTATTTGCGCACATTTCCATCATGGGGACTGGAGAAATGGGGATTGGTGCATGGGAAATTTGATTTTTTTTTTATCTCTATGCCCAGTGTTTTTGAACCAATGTGGGTGTGGTTGGGCAGTATGCCGACCCCTAAAATCCTGCTGCCCTAGGCCCGGGCCTTGGTGACCTTTCCACAAATCTGGGCCTGTCCATTCCATGCACTGGGAGTCACTCAAGAGTACATTCTACTACAAGGTAAAGAAAAACATCCAGGGAGTGGATTTGTAAGCATTTCTCTGCAATTACTCAGGAACAAAGTTCATTTGTATGAGTGGTTTCTAATGCTTGCTGTAACTTTTTCCCCTTAAAAGTAATAGCATTCTATTAGGGGGACTATTTGGCACATTTTTAAAGTAGTATTTTCATAGCAATTGCTTTATAGATGGAAATATAATGAAAACTATTTAAAAAAAAACAAAACTTTGGTACATGCCCTGTAAAACTAAATTTGCCAAAAATGTGTAAAAAGCAGTGTAAAATAGCTCTTAAAGGTTACATAGCATTTATTCCAACTTCGTCTGCCACTAATTTGTGGCATGAAAAACAGCATATACAACATATACTCAGTTTACAGACATTTTTATTTGCCAAATGCATCATTATATTAGCACTCAATTGGTCATCGGTAAAGTTACATTTATCTTTATACAGGCAACAGGATTCAGTATTTCTGTGCCGTTTACAAAACCAACAAAGCAGCAAATTTGCACCCCAGTATGTCAGATGGAACATGGAAATATTTTTCTCTGTAAGATTCTCCAACAAGGCAGGACATCACACATACAGGCTATTCCATTAGTTTGTACTGCACAGATTGCAGGTAGAACACAACCTGCATTCAGGGCATGCCTGCTCCACAATGAGTGCAATTACTGCATTCCCCTACTCTGGAAGGCATCACCGATTGAGCACTCTGCAAGAGCCCTAACTCTGCAACATTAAAAAAATATATAATAGCGTTTTGTTTTTAATAGCACAATTACAGTTTCTATACAACTTTATGTAGCCATGAGAACAACTACTGAAGCTGAAATTCGGCCAAGATCATGTGTTGAAACAGCAGCTAATGGACAAGCTCTATAGGATATAATCATTTTAGTCCTTTCACAGGATAACAGAGGTCAAATATCATTCATGGCTCTTTATAGGACCATTGAATAAAAACCTCTCTCAAAATATAACGCATTGCCTATATGTAGGCGACACTGTAAAAAAATATTTTGTCTATGCCGTTAATGGTCCTTTAGATATAATGAAGCTTGATGTTAAAGGGGATCTATTGTGAAAATGAAAATTTAATATACGCTTCAGCATACTGAAATAAGAAACTTTCTAAATATATTTGATTCAAAATTCTGTACCGTTTCTGAAATAATCAAGTTTATCTTCACTATTCCTCTGTATCTCAGCATCTGTTTCTCCTCTTTCTGTCTTCATTCAGGAGTTGGGTGTCAGATGAATGATCCTTATATATCTTATAGAGGTGCTCCTTTTGCCTAGAATTGCCTGTATTTTGGCTCACTCTATTAAAATCACCAGAAATCTGGTCTCTCTACATGCAGGATTTGTGCAAGAGGCAGTTATTTTGTTAGATTTTGTTTCGACTGGAATCAGTTATTTGTCCTAATACATCTGCTAGGAAAGGACCTGTCACCCTAAGAAATAATTCCAAATTATTTTCAATTAGGTTAGTTGAGCAAAAAATATTTTACTTATACTATATTTATTATTTAGATGTGGTTTCCTTCAGTCTTGGAATTACACAATCACAGCAAGCAGACGGGATCCATTTTGTGGACACTGTCATTAACATAAATTGTGTATCAACACAAAATCTCGTGTATGCACCAGAATGGGGGACCTAATTCCCATGCACAGTGCCTCAGATATTTAAACACCTTTAACAGGTATGGATATTTTAATGAAAAAAAATTATTTGGGTTCCAAATTTGCAAAGGACTAAACTAAACAGCTTTTTATGTATTGGTGACAGGTCCGCTTTAAATCCAAAGATTATGTTTACATAAAGTTTACGGGTAGACCAAGAATAGTAACAACCACCTAAGGCGTTTGTGCAGTTAGCTATCTCCCCTTTCCATATTCAGAATTCTCAGAATTTCCTGCAGTCTCCCAATTCATTACAATATTACAGGTCAGTGTAAGTGTGACTGTTGCTGCATTATTGACGAATCTTACCTTTGTACCAAGGATACATTTGTAGACAGTCAGTTCTTGTTGCCAAGAGATATTAAAAGGAAGGCCAGCCTGGTCGTGAACAATTCTTTCTTCAGTGGTATCAGAATATTCTAAAAATAAATATTTGGAGGCCTGTCCCCAATACATATGAATAGGGTACAAATACCAGCATATTAATGGAGAAATCTGCCTTGGTTTGACAACTGAACATAATTTTTTCTTAAAAACATATAAATCCTCCCCTAGAATGTTAGTTATACATTTGTAGCCAATATAAAGTGACAGAAACAGACTTGTGTCCAGTTACATACTGTAACTAAAATTAAAGCGAATTTAATATACATCCATATAGAATACATTAACGTGTCACTGCTGGATATAAACCATACACAACATTACCCACTATGGCACATAGAGCGTAATCGTAAAAAAAATGTGATAACAAAACCCCCTCTTCCCATTTAAACAACTTGCTAAATATAAGAAAAATGGTGTCTCTTCCTACCAGAGACGGCTCTGCTACTTCTCTCTAGCCCCCGAGAGAGTCTAAACACCATATAGTGGAGTCAAGCATAACAACCCCCTACCTTGATTTTGTACCTTAATTAAATAGAATAATTTTCATGTAGTGACCATGCACAAATAAGGATATATAATTCATTTGTATCAGAAACATAAAATCTAAACATAAGCCTTAGAAACATTTTAGGAAACACTTAAGATATATACTATGGCATCGGGTCAGAGCACCGCTATTAGAGCATACTGGATTTGTAACAGTTTTATAAAAGAGAATTTATTGCCAAAGCTTCATGAAATGAAAGTTAACTTGGCTGCCTTATAGTTCAATAATTAACACACTGGCAATAGTAAAAGTGCAACATTTGCCTTTTATAAAAAAATACTTATTAATGAAATATCAATGGCATATCCTGCTGACCATTACTGCACATACAGTAGCTGAAATTAAACAAAAATACCTACAGGACTCAAAAGGACAGAGTTACTGGTACTCAAATTCTTTTTGTCACATATAATAATTAGCAGAAATTCGAATGTTATTTATTACTTGGCATTGAAAGAAGTACGAATACACAAATGGTTTTAAATTTTCTGGCCCCACAAGGGCACCATATACAGTGGTATATGTAGTTTTAGACTGTTGCTTTTGTAGGAATACAGGTATAGAACCTATTATCCAGAATGCTCTGGATCTTCATATCTTACGTCTACTAGAAAATCATGCAAACATTAAATAAACCCAATAGGCTGGTTCTGCCTCTAATAATGATTAATTATATCTTAGTTTGGACAAGTACAATGTACTGTTTTATTATTACAGGAAATAATTTTAAAAAATTTGGATTATTTTAATAAAATGTAGTCTATGGGAGACAGCCATTCTGGAATCTGGGTTTCCAGATAATGGATCCCATACCTGTACCTGCTTTCACCATCTAAATATAATTAGATATTTTATCCAATCTCAGTGTTTATACTTCAGTGGTACACAACTATGTACAGTAAAAAAAGAAAACATAAAAAAAAGATCTTTGGTTGCAAACAAATGGTATTTTCTGTCAAATGGACAAGATATTAAACAAAGTGAGCGGTTATGCCCACACTTTATCAATATTACTTAATCAGAAGACTTATTTCTTATACTTTTACCCCACTCCTCTGCTTATTTCAGATGGAGATGCCATAATATTTAAATTTTAAAAGCCAATCACAACAGTCGAAAAGCATCACAGAATTCAGGAGTCTGTACTTTTTTTTTTGTTTGGATTAGAATAGCTGTAGTTGGTGTCAGCTTGTTGATAAAATGAATAAACGTGAAATCTTATTGCATTACTGTAACTGGAATGTTTCTCAGCCGACTGCAAAGCTGAACCATGCCAACATCCTCATTTAACCACCTCAGCTTGAAACTTAAGTAATTCCTCAAAACAAGAGCGTTAAACATCCATTTGATCCAATATTCAATCCAATATTATCCAATATATTTAATTAGCCACCAGTAAATCAAACCCTAGCAGCCCATTGATCCCCCATTAGCAATGTTGCTCCTAATGTCCTCTACTAGACCATCAGACACACAACTGTAAAGGTTGGGGATCTCTGAACAAGACTCAAACCCCCATATCTAATAAAAGGCGCCAAGTTTGCCCAGGAGCAGTAACTCATAGCAACAAATAAGCGGTTTGCTTTTAAACAGGGGAGCAGTAAATTCTACCTGCCGATTGGTTCCTATTGGTTACTACTCCTGGGCAAACTTTGTGCTTTTTATTACATAATCCCCAAAAGATGGGGGAAAAAATAACTAACTAATCAAAGCAATTACACAAGGTGATATAATTAAGGGATATCATGGAACTGTATTGCTTTGATGCACCTTCCCCTTTTCTTACACATATGTGGCAGATTATATAATGCTGTAAACAAACTGCAGAAATCTTTTTTTTGATAGTCAAGCTTGCCTATCATTCAATACTACATATCTTGCAAGCTGATTGTGTACAAAATATACACTGTCATATACAAATGCAACCAGTAATAAAGCATCCTCTTTATATGTATGAAGAAATGTCATCAATAGGAAATAGATTTTAACCAAAACAAAATGGAAGATAAACTAGTTTTCTAGATAGGAGTTTCTAGCAGAAGGGTTAGTGCAAGTAGAAGGGTTTCTACTAGAAGAGTTGGTGCATCTCAGCTGAGATAAAGGCCCAGTCAAATACATGACATCTAGGTTCTCCATCAGGGGTAAACCCAACACTGGGTCTCTAACTACCCTTCAGGTATGGTATATTGGCATTGTAGATTGTTGTTCTAAAATATGAATTTAGTGCATGTTCTGTTTACTTGGTCCAAATTGAATTAAAAAAAAAAAAAGAAACAAACTTGCACTCTCAATAATAATTTCCTCAAGAAGTTGCTACCTTGGATTAAGTTATTATTGTGACAAGAACAGACAACTTGCTACAAGGGCCTGTGTAGCTCCTATGATGTTTTGCATGGGTGGTCCCATTTGTTTTAGAAAGGATTGCGCCTGCACAATACATAAGATATAACTGTTGAAAATAATGTTGCTTTCACATTCATTAAGTTCAAGTACAAACACGATTTGGCTTTTGCAAGATCCTGAGAAGCAGCCTATAGTGTGCTAGGTTCAAAGGCTTAGAAAGAGGGATGAGGATGCTAACGGTCCATGGCTGAGGCTTGCCGATTCCCATTTGGATTGAATCTGCAGAAGGGGATTCAGCATGAATGGCAGCTCATAATAAACCTGCATCATTCCTTGCCTGCAACGACAAACCTGTGCAGCAAGTTGAGGCAACATTGGTCTTCAGTTTTTCTAGCAAGGTTTAAAATGGACAAGTAGACACTGCTGACAAATAAATATGGCTCTACCTCACTCAGACCATAACATTTGGTTAAAAAAAACCGGTTCCCATGTGTAAGAAAGCTATGAAGGTAGAATATATAAAAGAATTATTGGTATATTTTTTTCTCAAGTGGAAAACAGAAACCCTAAAAAATGATTTCAGTTAGGATATGTTTGGTGTTGGAAAGAGAGACAAAAGTTTAAAAAAAAAAAAAATGATGTTCACTAGTAACTATAACACTACAATATAATGCAAGGCTTTTTATCCTTGAAGGGGTTTTCTGATGCAGGGATTCCCATGAGCAAAGGATCATTCTTGGCATGTTCATCACAGTAGCGCATGAGATCGGCTGATGCTTTTGAAATCTAAAAGAAGAGAGAAACAGGCTAAATTTCAAGATATTGATATTCTTGATAGACATAAAAGTAATTTTTATGGTTATGATTTATAGACTCTGGAGAGGGGTTCTGTGATGTCATTAATTAGGGGTTGGACTTATTTAACCCACCCATCACGTAGGGGCACATTTATTAAGGGTCGAACTTGCATTCATGTGAGTTTATTTATTTTTTTTAAACATGAATTTGATTTTACTCTAAATTCAATTATTCAACTATTTATTGAAAAACTAGAATGTCTAAAAACTCAAACGAATTTTACAGACTCGAAAACTTCAATTTGATTAGATTTTGACCAAACTCGAATCGAGTTTTTTCTCCGAAAAAAATTTGAATGGCAGGAAGGCTGCAAACATCTTCAAAATGATCACTGAAACTCTCCCATTGATGATACATGAATTCAGCCGGTTTTAGGTGACAAATTGTCGAATTTGAGTTCTAAAAGGGCCAGAGTATGATAAATCTCAAAATTCAAATTAAAACTCAAATCGAGTTTGGATAATTCACAATTCGAATTTGAGAGTTTTGACCAAAAGTTTTAGTATTTAAATGTTCGTTTTAGTTACATTAGGTTTAGACTTGAAAAAGGGCATACTGGGGCACAAATAAATGCTGAATAAATGCTTCGCTGAATTTGCAACAGATAGTGTCCCTTTGGATTTCTTGTTCAACTAAAACTATGTCTCCAGTGCAGGCAGGAGACCTATAGAGAGTGCCTACCATCACAACTGGATAGAAATGTGCAAAATAATGGTCATTGCTAAATACCACCTCCTCATTCCTCATAAAAAAAAAAAAAAAAAAAAAACGAACATAAAAGCCTTCTTTTGCTTACTAGGACTAACACATTTGCTTTCTTTTTTTATTTCCTTGTATTATAGTTCTGAGTGGTACTTAGCTCTTATAAGATTAATTGCTATTGAAAAGCATAAATATATCCCCACTCACAGGTATGGACAAGAGCAAGTCATGCTGCAACTTGCTACATATAGGAAATCGCATTTTTTTCAAAACACATCAATTAATAGTGCTGCTCCAGCAGAATTCTGCAGTGAAATATTTTTTTCAAAAGAGCAAAAAGATTTTTTAATATTTAATTTTGAAATCTGACATGGGGCTAGACATATTGGCAGTTTCCCAGGTGCCCCAGTCATGTGACTTGTGCTCTAATAAACATCAGTCCCTTTTTACTGCTAAACTGCAAGTTAGAGTGATATGCCCCCCCCAGCAGCCTAACAATAGAACAATGGGAAGGTAATCAGATAACAGCTCTTTAACACTAGATAACATCTCCTTGATAATTATGAGAATAGCAATCAAAAGCAAAAATCCAAGTCCCACTGTGACTCCTCCAGTTACATTCAGTAGGAGGAACAATAGCCTGCGTGAAAGCACATCCATCATGAAGTGCTGGCTCTTGCTGAAAGCACAGGATCAGGCAAAATGACCGAGATGGCTGCCTACACACCAAAATTGCAAGTAAAAAAAAAAAGTACATACTGCTTTCTGGCAGGCTGTTGTTTCTACTACTCAATGTACAGAATGCAGTGGGACCTGGATTTTACTATTGAGTGCTGATCTACCAAGCAGCTGTTATTTTGTGTTAGGCAGCAGCTATCTGGTTACCTTCGCATTGCTCTGTTGTTAAGATACTGGGGGGGGGGGTGATATCACTCCACCTTGCAGTACTGCAGTAAAGAGTGACTGAAGTTTATCAGAGAACAAGTCACATGGCTGGGGGCAGCTGGGAAACTGACATGTCAGATTTCAAAATTAAATGTAAAAAAAAACCTGTTTGCTCTTTTGAGAAACGGATTTTGAGTGCAGTATTCTGCTGGAGCAGCATTATTAAATGATGCATTTTGGAAGAAAACATTTTTCCCATGACAGAATCCCTTTAAGGATTACAAAAAGCCCCAAGGCAAGAAAACATTCAAGTATGTAAGACAGGCAAGTGTCTTAATTTATTGCAATAATTGTGTAGGTTTTTACCTTTATTCTTTCTATGGAGGCTTCCACTTTCAGTTGCTGTACAGTTCTTCGTGCCTGTGCTATGTTATTTGTGCTGGTTGTTTTTGCAGACATCTTTGGTGAGGTCTAGAAAGGTAAGAAAAAAAAGGAACAGGTTGTTCTCTGCTATTCCAAATAATCACAGCATTCCAGAGATACCAGCTTCTTGTACTCCAACACACCCAGCCCTATGGTGTAGGAGAGCTACAACGCCTGCCGGAGCAATGTGGATACAATGGATACAATGGGTTACAAGTGGGCAGACCTTCTATTATATCACCCCATTTGTTATCCCTGAGCTAAATACTGCTTTAAAGTTTGAGCTTACTGTGGTCCTGACAGCAATAATCTTTTTATTCTGTTTAGTAACATTTCAACCAGGTAGGATTTTTTTTTTAATTGAGTATGCTTTTAGTATTGCGTATACATAAATAAATAAATACAGGGCTTTTTATTTACAAATGGAACACGCATACCCGATGATCTGAAATAGTCTACAGATATGCAATGTTACTTGACACAACATTCACTACCTACCAGCGCAACTGCAATTCTACAGTCACTCAAGACATTAAGTACAAGAGAGCTCTTCATTCCAGCATACTCACTAACAGGGTTTTTAAGATATGGCCACACACAAGTCTCACCATACATTTGTCAATATGGTATGCAACTAGATTGGTGGGACATAGGGATGCACCGAATCTATTATTTTGGATTCGTCCGAACCCCTGAATCCTTCTCGATAGATTCGGCTGAATACCGAACCGAATTTGCATATGCAAATTAGGATTTGGTTTGATGGGCAGAAGGATTCGGCCGAATCCGAATCCTGCTGAAAAAGGCTGAATCCTGTCCGAATCCTGGATTCGGTGCATCCCTACATGTGATTGATCTGGCTATATTAATTGATATACAAGTTGATGTTGGTCTCTGCAAAGTACCCATAACTTTGCGTTTTTTTCAATTGGTCCTCACTGTTAGATTACTGTATATTTCACAAGAATGTTACTTGTAGAAATGTCTTGGTCCTTTTGATGCTGGCAAACAATACCTGAAGTGTCTAATTTAACCATAGCATAATAAAGCTGCCAACAATTCTCAGTCGAGACGAGGTCAATTGCCATGTGGATGACTGGCAACAAATGCCAGGCCATTCATTGCATCTGTATTCTCTTGGACATAAAATTGGAGTTGCAACTACTCAAATGCCACCATTTATGATTTTTCTGTGATTAAAAGAATTTGCATGCAATTTTCAGTTTATTAAAGGGATATTGCAATCACATACTTTAACAGCTGTCTTATATTCTGTCACCTTAGAGGTTTAGATTTCATATATTTATGTGGTTTTATAACTTTCACTTTTAGGCAAAGGTGTGGGTAGCACAGTGGTGCAGGGATTACCTGGGGTCAAGGTTTGATATCAGCCAGGGTTATGGTACAAAAATGTAAAAATATCATTACTACGCTGTGTAACAGTGAAAGATCTCTGTTGAAAAGGTACCGTGTATTTCTGGTCTGCATAGGTGCCGTGTTTACTTTTTAAACACAAGTGCTTACCATTGGCTACTTAGCCATAAATAATGTATCTTAAAACAGTTTGGCAAACTTCATGTGGGTGACAAGGAAATGTTCCCAGAATCTAGGCTAGCAGGGAGGTAAACATTCACAGCTGTTATTAAGCCCAATGGAATGCAGTAATGTACTGTAGCTAGGATTTCACAGGAAAATAGCACAAAAAACCTCACCCAGACTGTTACTGAAAGAGATAAGATTTGATTTTTTTCTTCAAATGAATTCTCGGCACACCTGAAATCCATCGTATCATATACTGGCAGACTGATGCCCTTTACAAAAGCATATGTTATAATATGTTTCATATTATTAGTAAATTGGTGACAAGGAGCTGAATATCATCTTGCTGGAAATACATATGATTCTGGGCATGACATGACTGTTACTTAAAGGAACAGTAACACCAAAAAATTTAAGTGTTTTAAAGTAATAAAAATATCATGTAGTGTTGCCCTGCACTGGTAAAACTGATGTGTTTGCTTCAGAAACACTACTATAGTTCATATAAACAAGCTGCTGTGGAGCAATGGCGGAAATTGAAAAACGGCTATATGGCACAGGTTAACTAATGGATAACAGATAACACCATTAGACAGACGGAGCTTATCTTCTATCTGCTGTGTAACGAGCTTTTTCTCCTTTGAATGGCTGCCCCCATTGCTACACAGCAGCTTATTTATATAAACAATAGTAGTGTTTCTGAAGCAAACACAGCAGTTTTACCAGTGCAGGGCAACACTGCATTATATTTTCATTACTTTAAAACACTTATTTTTTGTAGTTACTGTTCCTTTAATTCTTCTTCTACAGGCAAGACATGGTAATGGTTATGAAAAAAAACACTATACCACACGGCTTTTGTATGTTAATCGTACAGAAGAAAACACTGCTCTTTGCATTTCCTCTTGAGCAACTATGGAAATGAACTCTGATCCTAGCAGTGCTTGGATTTACGGGAATCAGTGGGGCACATATCCATCACAGAGAAGCTAAGGAATTAGGCTGCAAACTGCCATATGACAAACCACAAAGCACGGTCATTTGCCACTGAGCAATTAATCTGAGTGCTGGATGGTTTATACTTTATAGGAACATATTGGTAAGCATACTCTTACAGAGTAAGATCCTATTGTGAAGGCTTATTGAGAAGGTCTGCCAGAAGCTGCTCGGAGTTCTACTAATGTTACCTATACTGTGCAATAAAATGCATGCACTGCTTGTAGCTATAGCAGCTGTGGGCTGCAGAGGTGTAAACAACATAAAAAAAGACCTTGTCTTGCCAGGAATCTGATATTGTAATAAATATAAAGATCTAGTATTTTGAGGGGAAATAGGAAATATTTGTTGTATTCCTTTGGTCTGCTAATTACATTGACATCAACTAAAAAAATATTGAGCTTAATTTGACTTAACGAACACTCCTTTAACAGAAGGGACTATACAAGCACTGGTGAGCAGAGTTTGCCCCACTTGAGTAACTAATAGAAGCCAAAGACCAATTAAGGGCTTGTTTCCCATACATGGACTGAAGCACTGGCAGTCTTAAGCTGGTCATGCATTGAATGATCCGCTTGTTTGAAGAGATTGCCAAATGAGCAGACCTTTTCCGATACGCACACCTTGAGGTGGGTGACATTGGCTTAATCAGATCAAAACAACGGGATTGCATGTGTCTGATGCAGAGGACTTCATCAATGAGCAGACGTGGTCCTTGCCCGAACAGGATTTTTGGCCAGATATTGGAGGGTCCCATACACGTGGAATAAACTGCCCATGTATGGCCACCTTAATGCTGCACCTTGGGATCCCAGTGCCTTGAGCAGACAGAAAATACCAGTTGTCCAATGTGCTTTATACCCACAGGTGTCTTATTGTGCCTCAAGAATTATATGCAAGTAATGGCTATGATTGTGGGCCACTTAGGGATTCTTACTTAGCACCAAAAGCAGAGGCACCATACACTGAAGGCAAAAAACAGAGCTTTTCCTTTTTTGATTTGCAAAATGCACTTCACAGATGTAGGCAAATAGGTAAGGGCATATACCCCCCCACCACACAAACTCTAAAAAGTCCACTTCAACCACAAATATGAAGAAGCATTTACAGGACCAGTAAGTTATACAATGCTTCACATTGATATTATATTAAAACAGAATATTGTCAAATATAATTGCAAAATAAAAGAGGAACAACAACAAAATAAAGGCAAGGGAAAAGAGAATTGTCAATATCTATTATGGTGTGCTTGCTTTCAGTTTAGAGAAAGCAGGGTGTGCCAGATAAGCATAACTGGAAATGAGGGACTTTAATAAGAGCTGTTAGTGATTGTTTGAATTTAGTAGGCAATAACATTTACCAACACATATTAAAGTTAACCTTTTAAATGCCACAGATCGTAGAATCTACGTTCTGTGGCAAAGGTACTTGAAATGCCACAGAACGTAGATTCTACGTTCTGCAGCATTTCCTGTTTCAGGAGCGGAGGAGCGGCTGTTAGAGCCGCTCGCTCCGTTCCTGCTCGATCCCCTGCCCCTAGGCAACGAGCAGAGCAGGGGATCGAGTGGCCCCTGGGGCGCGATCGCCCAGGGGCCCAAAAACAGCAGCAGGCACGTGTTACTTACGTGTCCTGCTGCTGCAGCCTGCACCGGATCGTCGATCTCCGCCCCCACAGCACACAGACAGGAACCACGAGGCAGATGTCTTCCAGGGGCTCTTCCTGATCGCCTGCAACAGTCTCCAGCGATTTTTTCAGGTTAGTGCAACAATTACACACACAAACACACCAACACACACTTATTACAGTAATACACACTTAGATTCACACTTACACACACTTACACATACATTTTTGGGGATTGGGGGGGTCACTTACACTCACTGCACTTACACACATGTGCACACGCACACACGCGCACATAACATGTAATTTACCATTTGTACACACGCACACGCACATACATGGCATTGTGGCCTTTTTTTTTTTTTCTTATCGCATCGTTTCTTTTTTGGCTGAAAAAATGTTTTATTGCCATTACGCATAGCGTATTCGCTAACCGTACTGTGCAATACCTTTTGTATGTTATTTCGGTGATTATATTGCAATTTTGGGTATTTTGGTGCATTTTTAGCCATTTTATTGAATTTTTAGCCATTTTATTGCATTTTCAGCTCTGCATATATTGTGTTCACTTTTTTCTAGCCGTATAACCTGTTTGGCCCATCTAAAATATTCAAACTGTGATTCTGACAGCTGATAACACTAGTCTGGAAAAAAAACATTGATTTTTGTGGTTTTATTGGATTTTTTTGCATTTCACCCTGTACTGCCTTATTTTGTTTTGCCTTGTAAATTTTATCTACTATATATCCATTTGGGGGTCTCTGTGCGCCACATAGTTTGGTATATCTATGCATTTTGGGCATCAAAGAGTTCAGTAGACCTCTGGCGTTCATATTTAGGATGTTTTATGCTGATACGTTACAAAATGTGGGGCATATAATGGGGTAAAATTCAAGCTTTCTGACAATTTTCAGAAATTTGATAAAAACCGTTATGTTCAGCATTGCTTTGCAGTTTGGCAGTTTGCAGTAGAAACACTTATTTACCCATATTGGATTCGTCAGAATGTGTACTTTCTGAAAATATATGGTTTTCTGGGGTCTTTGTACTGTTAGGGGGGTCTAATGTCGCATAATACACACACCAGGTGCTTATATTGCAGCAGCCAGCGCGTCAGCTGTGAAAATGTATATACACTATTGTCATTTGGGGGTCTCTGTGCGCCACATAGTTTGGTATATCTATGCATATTGGGCATCAAAGTGTTCAGTAGACCCCTGGCGTTCATATTTAGGATGTTTTATGCTGATAAGTTACGAAATGTGGGGCATATAATGGGGTAAAATTCAAGCTTTGTGACGATTTTCAGAAATTTGATAAAAACGGTTACGTTCAGCATTGATTTGCAGTCTGGCAGTTTGCAGTAGAAACACTTATTTACCCATATTGGATTCGTCAGAATGTGTACTTTCTGAAAATATATGGTTTTCTGGGGTCTCTGTACTTTTAGGGGGGTCTAATGTCGCATAATACACACACCAGGTGCTCATATTGCAGCAGCCAGCGCGTCAGCCGTGAAAATGTATATACACTATTGTCATTTGGGGGTCTCTGTGCGCCACATAGTTTAGTATATCTATGCAAATTGGGCATCAAAGTGTTCAGTAGACCCCTGGCGTTCATATTTAGGATGTTTTATGCTGATACGTTACGAAATGTGTGGCATATAATGGGGTAAAATTCAAGCTTTCTGACAATTTTCAGAAATTTGATAAAAACCGTTATGTTCAGCATTGCTTTGCAGTTTGGCAGTTTGCAGTAGAAACACTTATTTACCCATATTGGATTCGTCAGAATGTGTACTTTCTGAAAATATATGGTTTTCTGGGGTCTTTGTACTGTTAGGGGGGTCTAATGTCGCATAATACACACACCAGGTGCTTATATTGCAGCAGCCAGCGCGTCAGCTGTGAAAATGTATATACACTATTGTCATTTGGGGGTCTCTGTGCGCCACATAGTTTGGTATATCTATGCATATTGGGCATCAAAGTGTTCAGTAGACCCCTGGCGTTCATATTTAGGATGTTTTATGCTGATAAGTTACGAAATGTGGGGCATATAATGGGGTAAAATTCAAGCTTTGTGACGATTTTCAGAAATTTGATAAAAACGGTTACGTTCAGCATTGATTTGCAGTCTGGCAGTTTGCAGTAGAAACACTTATTTACCCATATTGGATTCGTCAGAATGTGTACTTTCTGAAAATATATGGTTTTCTGGGGTCTCTGTACTTTTAGGGGGGTCTAATCTCGCATAATACACACACCAGGTGCTCATATTGCAGCAGCCAGCGCGTCAGCCGTGAAAATGTATATACACTATTGTCATTTGGGGGTCTCTGTGCGCCACATAGTTTAGTATATCTATGCAAATTGGGCATCAAAGTGTTCAGTAGACCCCTGGCGTTCATATTTAGGATGTTTTATGCTGATACGTTACGAAATGTGTGGCATATAATGGGGTAAAATTCAAGCTTTCTGACAATTTTCAGAAATTTGATAAAAACCGTTATGTTCAGCATTGCTTTGCAGTTTGGCAGTTTGCAGTAGAAACACTTATTTACCCATATTGGATTCGTCAGAATGTGTACTTTCTGAAAATATATGGTTTTCTGGGGTCTCTGTACTGTTAGGGGGGTCTAATGTCGCATAATACACACACCAGGTGCTTATATTGCAGCTGCCAGTGCGTCAGCCGTGAAAATGTATATACACTATTGTCATTTGGGGGTCTCTGTGCGCCACATAGTTTGGTATATCTATGCATACTGGGCATCAAAGTGTTCAGTAGACCCCTGGCGTTCATATTTGGGATGTTTTATGCTGATAAGTTACGAAATGTGGGGCATATAATGGGGTAAAATTCAAGCTTTGTGACGATTTTCAGAAATTTGATAAAAACGGTTACGTTCAGCATTGATTTGCAGTCTGGCAGTTTGCAGTAGAAACACTTATTTACCCATATTGGATTCGTCAGAATGTGTACTTTCTGAAAATATATGGTTTTCTGGGGTCTCTGTACTTTTAGGGGGGTCTAATCTCGCATAATACACACACCAGGTGCTCATATTGCAGCAGCCAGCGCGTCAGCCGTGAAAATGTATATACACTATTGTCATTTGGGGGTCTCTGTGCGCCACATAGTTTAGTATATCTATGCAAATTGGGCATCAAAGTGTTCAGTAGACCCCTGGCGTTCATATTTAGGATGTTTTATGCTGATACGTTACGAAATGTGTGGCATATAATGGGGTAAAATTCAAGCTTTCTGACAATTTTCAGAAATTTGATAAAAACCGTTATGTTCAGCATTGCTTTGCAGTTTGGCAGTTTGCAGTAGAAACACTTATTTACCCATATTGGATTCGTCAGAATGTGTACTTTCTGAAAATATATGGTTTTCTGGGGTCTCTGTACTGTTAGGGGGGTCTAATGTCGCATAATACACACACCAGGTGCTTATATTGCAGCTGCCAGTGCGTCAGCCGTGAAAATGTATATACACTATTGTCATTTGGGGGTCTCTGTGCGCCACATAGTTTGGTATATCTATGCATACTGGGCATCAAAGTGTTCAGTAGACCCCTGGCGTTCATATTTGGGATGTTTTATGCTGATAAGTTACGAAATGTGGGGCATATAATGGGGTAAAATTCAAGCTTTGTGACGATTTTCAGAAATTTGATAAAAACCGTTACGTTCAGCATTGCTTTGCAGTTTGGCAGTTTGCAGTAGGAACACATATTTACCCATATTGGATTCGTCAGAATGTGTACTTTCTGAAAATATATGGTTTTCTGGGGTCTCTGTACTGTTAGGGGGGTCTAATGTCGCATATTACACACACCAGGTGCTCATATTGCAGCAGCCAGCGCGCGTCAGCCGTGAAAATGTATATACACTATTGTCATTTGGTGGTCTCTGTGCGCCACATAGTTTGGTATATCTATGCATATTGGGCATCAAAGTGTTTAGTAGACCCCTGGCGTTCATATTTAGGATGTTTTATGCTGATAAGTTACGAAATGTGGGGCATATAATGGGGTAAAATTCAAGCTTTGTGACGATTTTCAGAAATTTGATAAAAACCGTTATGTTCAGCATTGCTTTTCAGTTTGGCAGTTTGCAGTAGAAACACTTATTTACCCATATTAGATTCGTCAGAATCTGTACTTTCTGAAAATATATGGTTTTCTGGGGTCTCTGTACTGTTAGGTGGTCTAATGTCGCATAATACACACACCGAGTGGTTATATTGCAGCAGCCAGCGCGTCAGCCGTGAAAATGTCTATACATATTGTCATTTGGGGGTCTCTGTGCGCCACATAGTTTGGTATATCTATGCATATTGGGCATCAAACTGTTTAGTAGACCCCTATGTTTATATTTAGGATGCTTTATGCTGGTAATGATACATGGACAATACGATGCTGGAAAGTTGAAGCTTTGAGGCAATTTCCAGATATTTCACCAAAACCGCCAAATTTGGCAAAGCCTTGCGACTCAGTAGTTTGGAGCAGAAAGGCATGGGTACCCATTTTAGATTCCGTAGAATGTGTACTTTCCAAAAATATATGGGTTTGGGGGGTAAACATATATTTCTGTGTTTTTACCCCGCAAAAATGCAGTCAATGTGTTGATTTTTCATTAGCTGAAGTTACCCACGGGACTGTTTGTATGCGCTAACTTCATTTTGGGGCCTCTAAATGCCAGATACTTTGGTAAACTTATGAACAATGGCCACCAAAATGTTCAGAGGAACCCTGGCAATCATATTTAGGGTGCTTTTTCTTAGTACGTAATGACACATGGGTGATATGGTGCTGGGAAGTTGAAGCTTTGAGGCAATTTTCAGATATTTCACCAAAACCGGCAACTTTGGGAAAGCCTTGCGACTCGGTAGTTTGGAGCAATAAGGCATGGGTACCCATTTTAGATTCTGTAGAATGTGTACTTTCCAAAAATGTATGGGTTTGGGGGGTAAACATATATTTCTGTGTTTTTACCCCACAAAAATGCAGTCAATGTGTTGATCTTTCATTAGCTGAAGTTACCCACAGGACTATTTGTATGCGCTAACTTCATTTTGGGGCCTCTAAATGCCAGATACTTTGGTAAACCTATGAACAATGGCCACCAAACTGTTCGGAGGAACCCTGGCAATCATATTTAGGGTGCTTTTTCTTGGTGCATAACGATACATAGGTGATATGGTGCTGGGAAGTTGAAGCTTTGAGGCAATTTTCATATATTTCACCAAAACCGACAAATGTGGGAAAGCCTTGCGACTCAGTAGTTTGGAGCAGAAAGGCATGGGTACCCATTTTAGATTCTGTAGAATGTGTACTTTCCAAAAATGTATGGGTTTGGGGGGTAAACATATATTTCTGTGTTTTTACCCCACAAAAATGCAGTCAATGTGTTGATTTTTCATTAGCTGAAGTTACCCACGGGACTGTTTGTATGCGCTAACTTCATTTTGGGGCCTCTAAATGCCAGATACTTTGGTAAACTTATGAACAATGGCCACCAAAATGTTCAGAGGAACCCTGGCAATCATATTTAGGGTGCTTTTCTTAGTACGTAATGACACATGGGTGATATGGTGCTGGGAAGTTGAAGCTTTGAGGCAATTTTCAGATATTTCACCAAAACCGACAACTTTGGGAAAGCCTTGCGACTCAGTAGTTTGGAGCAGAAAGGCATGGGTACCCATTTTAGATTCAGTAGAATGTGTACTTTCCAAAAATATATGGGTTTGGGGGGTAAACATATATTTCTGTGTTTTTACCCCACAAAAATGCAGTCAATGTGTTGATTTTTCATTAGATGAAGTTACCCACGGGACTGTTTGTATGCGCTAACTTCATTTTGGGGCCTCTAAATGCCAGATACTTTGGTAAACTTATGAACAATGGCCATCAAAATGTTCAGAGGAACCCTGGCAATCATATTTAGGGTGCTTTTTCTTAGTACGTAATGACACATGGGTGATATGGTGCTGGGAAGTTGAAGCTTTGAGGCAATTTTCAGATATTTCACCAAAACCGACAACTTTGGGAAAGCCTTGCGACTCAGTAGTTTGGAGCAGAAAGGCATGGGTACCCATTTTAGATTCAGTAGAATGTGTACTTTCCAAAAATATATGGGTTTGGGGGGTAAACATATATTTCTGTGTTTTTACCCCACAAAAATGCAGTCAATGTGTTGATTTTCATTAGATGAAGTTACCCACAGGACTATTTGTATACGCTAACTTCATTTTGAGGCCTCTAAATGCCAGATACTTTGGTAAACCTATGAACAATGGCCACCAAATTGTTTGGAGGAACCCTGGCAATCATATTTAGGGTGCTTTTTCTTGGTGCGTAACGATACATGGGTGATATGGTGCTGGGAAGTTGAAGCTTTGAGGCAATTTTCAGATATTTCACCAAACCGACAATTTTGGGAAAGCCTTGCGACTCAGTAGTTTGGAGCAGAAAGGCATGGGTACCCATTTTAGATTCGGTAGAATGTGTACTTTCCAAAAATATATGGGTTTTGGGGGGTAAACATATATTTCTGTGTTTTTACCCCACAAAAATGCAGTCAATGTGTTGATCTTTCATTAGCTGAAGTTACCCACGGGACTGTTTGTATGCGCTAACTTCATTTTGGGGCCTCTAAATGCCAGATACTTTGGTAAACTTATGAACAATGACCACCAAAATGTTCAGAGGAACCCTGGCAATCATATTTAGGGTGCTTTTTCTTAGTACGTAATGATACATGGGCGATATGGTGCTGGGAAGTTGAAGGTTTGAGGCAATTTTCAGATATTTCACCAAAACCGACAATTTTGGGAAAGCCTTGCGACTCAGTAGTTTGGAGCAGAAAGGCATGGGTACCCATTTTAGATTCAGTAGAATGTGTACTTTCCAAAAATATATGGGTTTGGGGGGTAAACATATATTTCTGTGTTTTTACCCCACAAAAAATGCAGTCAATGTGTTGATTTCTCAGTAGCTGAAGTAAAGTCCTGATCAATTTGGATGTGCTAACTTCATATTGGTGTCTCTAAATGCCAGATACTTTGGTAAACCTATGCATAATGGGTATCAAACTGTTCAGTGGACCCCTGGCAATCATATTTCAGGTGCTTTTTCTTGGTACCTAATATAGTTTGGGATATGCGGAGCAGCAAAATAAAACCTTTGAAATGATTTTTCAGAATTTTGAATTTTTTTTGGAAAAACCGCTATTTTCAGACAAGCTTTTATGTTTGGTAGTTGGGAGTAGAGAGACATAGTTACCCATTTTGTAATCGGCAGAATGTGTACTTTTCAAAAATGTATGGTTTTCTGGGGTAAACCTACGGTTTCAGGATTTTTTGCCTTGGAATCTAAAGCATGCCGTTTTCTGCCTTAGTGCTTTCAAAATTCGGTAATATACTGCCGGGAGTTTTTGCTGTACAGAAATCCTAAATCTCCCTAAAACTATACATATCTGGTATTGGCACGTTCGAGAGACATAAGGCTTTCCAAATCAGTTGGATTATCATCCCTAAAATGAAATATTTTTCTGGTATAAATTGATATACGATGAAAAATGGTAATTTTTCATTTTTTTTTGGTATTTAGCACTATAAATTTTTTTGCACAGGTGGAAATACATGAAAACTCCGGCAGATTTAGAAAGCTCAGTTTCTACCGAAAAAAACAATGTATAGTTTTCCTAGGTAAACTATAGGTTTCCCCTCAGAAAATGCCCCTAAAGTGAGAGAGCACAAAATGTTTCAAAAACGGCTGGCATTTCGCGTAACCAAAATGTGAAATTCTGCTGGCACTTAAAGGGTTAAAAGCTGCAAACAGGAATAAGTAATAAATACTAACTGAATGTGTCGTTTTAACTACTTCCTTCACCATGTTACAGATTTTATGTGCCCAGAATGGGTTATCTTCATGTATGCTTATTCATGCTGTGTGACATTAGGCAAAAAAAAAACAAAAGTATTCTTATATTACAGATAAAGAAGGGGTGGCTGGCATGACTGCAAACAGTATGTGAGAATATTGACTGCAATGTTTGTAATTGGGGTAAGCCTAAGCAACTGATTGACCTCTGTAGAAGCCATGCTACTGTGCATTGGAAATACCTTTATCTTTTTATTCAACAATATACGTGTGGGTTTCTTAACTAGATGTAACACTGCATTTTTCTAAGCACAATCCAGTACTAAATTTCAGATCCTGGCTGTCACTTGCAACACAAGACACAAAGGATTAACAGAGCAATGTAATCAGTTTACACAACTCGACCTATAAAACCAGTGACCTATTAAAAACCTTGGATATAATTAATTTACTATCTTTAAACACTTCCATACCATAGGGTGCACCCGTCCCTGGGGAATAGAAGCAAGTACCTCAGATATATATGTATGGGCTTTGTTTGGCAGCCTGCAACAGTAAGATAAGGTTAATGCTCTCAGTAGCTAAAAAGCTAATGAAATGTTGCAAAGAACACAGCAAAGCAGAGTGTCTGGCACCCAATTGAAGTGAATATGGTGGATATATATATATATATATATATATATATATATATATATATATATATATATATATATATATATATATATATATATATATATATAGATAGATAGATAGATAGATAGATAGATAGATAGATAGATAAAGCTGGAAGGAGTCTCGCACCTCGCAGGACTTAAAAAACAATAACCAGGTTTATTATTTCACAATGGAAACACTGAGGTTTCGTTCAGCAATCTGACCTTTTTCAAATGTATTTTACCAGAAAACCACGAAATCTTCAGATAATTGCGCGAAAATCAGCGCAGATCATGACTTCTCCCATTGACTTATATACAACCTCAGCTGGTCTGAGATGGTGGATTTTCGAATTCAGACTTTTTCCATCCTTGGGGTATAGTAAATTCCTAAAAATTCAGTTATCCCATCTAAAACCGAAGTACCTTTGCTGTTGAGGGAATATCTTGCTTTGTTTTAAAACAAGGCAAATTTGGGTAACAATTTAAAACACATTACCAACATTAGAATGTAGCAATATCTTTTAGTGCCTTTCCCCGTTCTCTTTTCTTAATAGTCTTGAATTTGGACACATCCAAAAGACAACCTTTCATGTATGTTACCATACAGGGTGGTTTTAGCACTTTAAAAATATGGCAGTAATTCTTTTGTGGTATGGGAATGGCTGAATTACAGACAAAAGTATCTAAACTGCCCAATGAAATTTGAACATGTTTGGCCATTTAGAATAAACAGGTTAATTGTATTTTCACAAATTTGCTTTGAACCGCTTCTGAACATACTGAACAATGAACAAAGACAAGCACACCAGATTTAAGGAGTGTGAAACCTGACAGGATCAGTAGTTTACAAATTAGTTCCACAAGTCCTTTAATAATCCCCCTTGCCTGATCACTCAAAGTAAACAGAAAGGTATTAGTCCTGTGCTTCATGCTGTGCCTCTTGAATTCACATTACCAAAGGACACAAGGGGATGCTTGTGCATTTATTTTCTGGCATGACAAGGGTAGAATGACTCCCAGCTCGTCTCACTAATATCAACTGGTAGTGGTTAGCAACAATTTTAGCCTATGATTAAGGGATTTATTCCCGAAACGCATAAGGCGACTGTGATCCGCAGGAGCTTGCAATAAATCTGCCTTTCAATCCGGGGTGCCCTCCTTTCTTTGGTTGCTGAAATAGTGAAATAGTTAGCAACAAATTACCGGTACATGCATTTTCTTTGCCAGTACTTATCAATGTACTCTGACGGTAGAAGTACAGCAGAAATATGTATGCCTGTTGCATATCTGTAAACAAAACACAGAAAGAAATCGTCAGCACTTGGTCTAACTCACGCTGTGGTGTTGACCAGCTGCCGTAGGCACCACTGTCTCAGCGCTCGGACTAACCCACATTCTGGAGTTGACCAGCTGCCGAAAACGATAAAAAGCCAATATTTGTACACAAAGATAAAATTTGCCCTTAAAGAATAATTACAAAAAATGAGGTGTTAGTACAACACTTTGGCCAAAGTGTGTAAGCTCACGTGCCACGTTAAGGCCCCTCATTGTACGTGAGTCCTACACTATGTGAGCATATCTACAATTTTGGCAAAACTGGATCCATCATGGAAGACAAACTAAAATTATCTTTACAGCTCCAATCAAGACAATTAAAAGGCTAAATATTCATTTTATCATGACAATAAAGGTAGTTGGAGAAGTTCCAAAACAACCTCCTAAAAGTCAGTAAACACTATTGTGCCAAACAGATTTGGGGGGGGGGGCAGATTTGTTAAAGTGGCATAACTGCTGGAAACAAAAGAAAATGCTATGTCACACTTCAGTTAAAGCCGTGTGAAAGAAGGGTGTGTGCAACTTAAAAAGTGATTAAAACCCGGCTACACACACAATACAGTAGAAGTCTGTTAAGAGCTAGAAGGTATTTGTATATATTTCAGTATTCATATATATAACAATATGAACAGTCTACCTAACGATCTACAATGTATCCAGAGAGTAACTTGGAGAAATACTTCAGCAACAGATTATTTATGCATAAAAGGAATAGAACGGAATGGGATCTATTATCTGCAATGGGTGGGACAGTATTCAGATCCATCATTTATCTCCATACATTAAAGCTGGGCATACACACAAGGGGGCTCATTTATCAACATTGGGCAAATTTGCCCATGGGCAGTTACCTATAGCAACCAATCATTGATTATCTTTTTAAAGCCAGCTGCAAGTAGAACAATGAATGCAGCAATCTGATTGGTTGCCATGGGTTTCTGCCCATGGGCACATTTTCCCAGTGTTGATAAATGACCCCCAATATCTGCTAATTTGGCGAGGCTGCCAAACTATCAGATCTTTCCTCAATATTCCGCACATCACAGCAATGCCTCCTACTCGCTCCAACCACCTTCATTCCCATTGAGGGATTTTCAAGCATGTCTCATCAATGTCTGACTGATTTTCAGCCAGATATCAGTAGGGGAAGCCCACTGGAGGGTCCCTTACACTGGCCAATCAACTGCTGACATGGTATGTTCATAGCTTTTATCTCCCGTGTATATGGACCTTTAGGCTACTAAAAATTATTTAAACATTTAAAAACCCATAGAATTGAATACCTCCCAAATGTCCCTTTTTTTGCGGGACTGTCCCGATTTGATAGCTCAGCTGACAGTCCCAGGTTTGTTATTGAAATATCCAGAATTTCTCTTTCATCTGCTGCACTGATGCCAGAAAAAGATACGTTTCTGAAACTTAATTAAAATAAGAGGCTTTTTGCAGAGAGCCCAGAACACTGAGCAGCTGCATATATATGTATGCTAAGCAAAGAAATTTGTAACAACTTAAGATAAGCAGATCTCTTGGGGAAACGGTGACTCACATCTTAAAGGGCAATTTCAGATTAATTCGCAAAACTGTTATAACACATAAGACATGACCCTAAAACTCTCAGAAATGTTTTCAAACTCTCATAACCTGCCAATGGACATGGTAATTAGGGTGTGTTGCCATAAAATGGGCATGGTCCATAAAATTACCATGCTATGTACGGCTGAGGAGGAAAGCTGCACTGAGACTGAGCTGTCACACAGTGGCGGAACTACCAGGGGTGCGAAGGGTGCAACGGCGCCAGGGCCCGCCGAGCCCCTGCACCCCCAATGGGGCCCCGCTGAGCCCTGCTGCATCCCCGATAGGGCCCCGCCGAGCCCTGCTGCATGCCCGATTGGGCCCCGCCCCCCATGACCAGATACTGTCAGCACTTTTTGAGCTGCTGTCTGGTTTTTGCGCGCATTGTCCGCTCCCACAGTTATGGGCCCCCGCTGTACTTAGTGGGCCCCATGCTGCTGCGCTGCTGCTACACTACTCCACCTGATGTCAATGACTGGCCGGCGTCCGACTCCTTCACGTGGGGGAATCAGAGATCAGCGTCATGGAGGAAGAATGCTGTGGATTACTGGTGCGGTGGGTGAATCGGGGCTGTGGCTGCCTGTTATAAATCCGATCCGCTGGTCAAGTTTGGCCACTGGGCCTGATATTGCTGCCTTCTTATTTTCTCCTCTGACAGTTCTCTCCATGGAAGATTTGATCTGCCTGACTCCTACAACAGTGCTGGTGAGCAAACATTTGGGGGGGGGGGGGGGGGTTCATGGAATATGTGGGCCTTAAAGCGGTGGTTAACATTTAGTATATTATAGCATGGCTAATTCATACCAACTTTTCAATTGGCCTTCATTATTTATTTTTTATATAGACTTTGAATTATTTGCCTTCTTCTGACTGTTTCCACCTTTCAAATGGGGGTCACTGACCCCATCTAAAAAACAAATGCTCTGTAAGGCTACAAATGTATTGTTATTGCTACTTTTTATTACTCTTCTTTCTATTCAGGCCTCTCCTATTCATAGTCCAGTCTCTTATTCAAATCAATGGTAGCATGGTTGCTAGGGTAATTTGGACCTTAGCAACCAGACTTCTGACATTACAAATTGCAGAGCTGCTGAATAAAAAGCTAAAGTCAAAAATCACAAATATTAAAAAATTTAAACCAACTGCAAATTGTCTCAGAATATCCCTCTCTAAATCATACTTTAATTTAAAGGTGAACGACCCCCGCATAACCCACATGTATTGTGTAACCCTGGGTGTCCTCCAACAACTTCTTTCATTTCATTTTACATTTAACCCCTATGGTCTCTTAACTTCCCCACTAAGTTTGCTGCCCTACTTTTTTTTAAATCTTAATGCCCATCTCTATCTCTCTACCCCTAGTTAAGCTATGAATTATTTTACTGTGATGGGGGTGGTGGAGTGCTTACAATGAATGAATTAAAAATTGATTAAAAAAATTAAATGCTCGCTGAATTGTTTTTTTATTTATGTTTTTTATTTTTAATGAAGTGTAACATGAATTTTTAACCTATTAATGTATTACAAGTTGATTAAATGGAATGCAATTCTTAAAGCTGATTAAGTACCAGTGTGTGTATAAAATGTGTGCAAATAAATTTCTCTCTCTCCAACAATCTACAAGCTAAGGTCCCTATCACATTCACATCCACATCAATCCCTGCGTATTTAGCTTACACTCAAGGGCCCTATCACATACCCATCAGTCCCTACCCCTATCTAAGATTCCTAACACATTAACATCAGTTTCTGCATCATTGTATTAAAGGACAAGAAATGTTAAACTAAAGTAGTAGCTAGAAATGTTGTACATGAGGTTTTGGGCTTCTGTACCAGCCCAAGGCAACCACAGCCCTTTAGCAGTAAAGATCTGTGTCTCCAAAGATGCCCCTGTAGCTCCCCATCTTCTTTTCTGCTGATTCACTGCACATGCTCTGTGCTGCTGTCACTTACTGAGCTTAGGGACCCACTCACAATATACAGTACACATAGAATAGAAATGTCACAATAAAAGGCTGATTAGTAATTAATACACATAATTACTACATGGCAGCACAGAAACCAGTGCAATTAGCATCAGAATTTAATAATCAGCAAACCTGTAACATCAGCTTATATTACAGACCAACCTCATTTTCTGCTGGATAAATAGTGACGACCCATAAGCTTAGCTTCTCAACAGCTGCTCAGAACCCACTGAGCATGTGAGTGTCACAGACACTTTCTAAGATGGTGACCCCCTGTGACAAGTTTGAAGTCCTGGATCATTGCTGCTATTGACAAGCTGAAACTTTAGGCTGGTGCAATAATTTCTCTATGTAAAACATGGCAGTTTTAGCCATATCCATTTTTAGGGTTTAGTTCTCCTTTAAATGTCAGATGGGCCCAGTTGTAAATTTCTGTACCAGGGCCCTAAAGGGTCTAGTTACGCCACTGCTGTCACATAATCCTAGTTATCACTACAAGGTAGTATAAAGTCAGAGCTTCTACATGACAGCCATCTTTTGTTACATTGTTCTAATAGTCACAACCATCAGGGCAGAGAACTAGAAAGGACCTGCTCATATTTCAATAGCATTTAAAGGGATACTGTCATGGGAAAACATGTTTTTTCCAAACGCATCAGTTAATAGTGCTGCTCCAGCAAAATTCTGCACTGAAATCCATTTCTCAAAAGAGCAAACAGATTTTGTTTTATTCAATCTTGAAATCTGACATTTACAAAATGTCTATCCCCGTGTCAGATTTCAAAATTGAATATAAAAAATCTGTTTGCTCTTTTGAGAAATGGATTTCAGTGCAGAATTCTGCTGGAGTAGCACTATTAACTGACACATTGACAGGATCCCTTTAAGTAGAAAAAAAGGTTAATATGTGTATATTTCAAATTTGTTCAGAATAAAGGTTTTTCATAAAGCAAAATGTTATTGTTGGCTTAAGGTCCCCTTTTACAATAACTGTACTTTAATTATATCCCATAAAAGGTAAGAATCTGCGTCCAGCAAATGATATAATGCATTTATTCATCTGACTGAGTCACTGACACAGGATACCAATGTGATAAAACGGCAGCAGGAAGTTAAATAATCATTGGAGGGGTGGAGAATCATCACTTTTAATGACTCAAGCAGAAGCCTGGAATAAGTGGGAGGCACACTTGGCTAAGGCAAACAACCTGCTGTGTTGTTACAGTAACACACCTGCACACAATTTAAGCCCTATCTGATAACTGCACTGTCCTCCATGTGATCAAAAAGATTCACTTGAAATTATTACTCCATACACGGTATTCATTTTGGCTGTACGGATGCCTGTATGCTCTCCAATGTTTACAGTTCCTTGGTAACCAGCCCCCCCCCCACAGAAGAACAGATTTTTAGAGCACACTAGCAGACCCACAGTAAAAGTACTTCTCTAGGTTCATGTGGCAATGCAGACATGCACAAGGTCTCCATGATTCAGTCCTACTTACAGTACACAAATGCAGGAAAGAGTTTCCATTCCCCAAAGTATGGCAGCCGACTATCCATAAAAAAAGCTATAGAAATGGGAAAAAAAGCATAAATGGGAAAATATATAGAGCCCAGTAGGCCAATTCAGGCTTTCTCAATGTGATGCCTCTCTTGCTCTGCCCAGAACAATCTACAACAAAAATTCACTTAGACTAAAGGTGGACATACATAGTCAGACCAACGGCCAGACCAAGTCGGCAGCTTATTGGCCAGTGTATGGGCTTCTCTGACAGTTATCTTTGGCCAGATGCTGATCGGGCAGGTTTAAAAATCCCATCGATCAAGGACCGTATCGGTTCATTGATGTGGCCTTCACTCCAAACGTTTGCATTTCATGCGTTGTGATCCAATAAAGTCCCTAGGGCCCAATGATCAGTTCAGCACCTATCGCCCACTCAAGGTGGGCATATCGAGCAAGATCTGCTCATTTAGCAACCTCTCCAAATGAGCGGATCAACTTAAAGGAGAACTAAAGCTTAACTAAAGCAAACTAGAAATATTGCAGATACAAAAGCAGACAGGTTATGTACAATGAAGAGAATATTCTTTACCAACAGAAACAATCTCTCATACTGTAGAGGGCTCTAATGGGACATTTGCTCACCTACCCCTCATCTTAATACTGTTTTCGCTGATAGGAAGTCAATTATACATTAGTGTTCTCTCCTACACAAAGCAAATTTGGCCTGTGAACAGGGAGGCACTGTACAAAAATATGAAATGTGTATTTTAGTCATTATTTTGTAGGTAAATAAAACATTTTGCAGAACTAGCAACTGTGTTATGCTGTTTGTAGTGAGAAAAAAGACCAAAAAAAATTTTCCCATGTGTTCTGAGGCCACTACATTTCCCTTCTGCTGTGGAAACCTCTTCCGTTCGGGAATGTTGGCTACCCACAAACACAAAGAATTGGCACCACATACCAGCAACATGCAAATTAGCAGCCCTTTTAGAAAATGATTGCTTTGAAAAATCTGAGTAATCCTTGCAAGTTACAAACCAGCACGTGGGAAAATTCTAGTGCTTCATAAAGTTTCCCACAGTTCATGTTAGCAGTATGACAGCCCATTTGTGTTTCAGTAATTTAACTGGCGGGACATACACTGGTTATCTATGATTACAGTGAATAGGGAAGTGCAGAAACAAAGCCCTGCAGACAACAGGTCAGATCTAGAGATATGTTTATAGCAGCTAGTAAGAAAGACATGGGACAGAAAGACAGAAAGGCATGGGACAAAAAGATTCTAAGGTTCAATTATTAAGTAAAAGACTGACTGAAGTTTATCAGAGCACAAGTCACATGAGTAAGGGCACATAGGAAACGGGGATGCTAGTCCCATGTCAGATTTCAAAATTAAATATTAAAAAGAATCAGTTTGCACTTTTAAAGAACAGATTTCAGTGCAGAATAGTGCTGGAGCAGCACTATTAACTGATTCCTTTTGAAAAGGTCACATGACAGTATCCCTTTAAATGGTATTTATTATGTTATGGGAGTTTCCTTAAATGAGAAGGATCTAGGGGTTTTTGTAGATAACAAGTTATCTAATTCTGGGCAGTGTCATTCTGTGGCTACTAAAGCAAATAACGTTTTGTCTTGCATAAAAAAGGGCATTAACTCAAGGGATGAAAACATAATTATGCATCTTTATAGGTCCCTGGTGAGGCCTCATCTGGAGTATGCAGTGCAGTTTTGGACTCCAGTCCTTAAAGGACCAGTAACATCAAAAGTCAAATTATACGTTAAAATCAAAAAGTCTGTATTAAAAAATAACTTACAGAAACTCTGCTTCCTGTCCTCTACAGAAAAGGTGACACGGCGATAGGGTTGCCACCTTTTGCTAGATTTTTTACCGGCTGGTGGGGGGGCTGGTACAAAAAGGGGCGGGTGTGATGTCAAAGGGGGCGGGTGTGATGTCAAAGGGGGCGGGGTTGTGCGTAAAAGGGGCAGGACCACGGCGTGACCAGGACCTAAAACGGAGGAAAAAGATACGTTTACAGGGGATTGGGGGCAGGCCGAGGGGTCTTTTTAAGGGTATTACAATCTTACCGGCAGCTACATTGCCGGTAAATTTGTAATACCGGCCCCGGCCTTGGCAGGTGTTTTACCGGCTAGGCCAGTAAAATACCGGCCGGGTGGCAACCTTACACAGCGACCATCCATGGTTCGGCACTTGATTTCACCTCCCTGGCTCTCTGCTGCTGGATCCTTTAGCTCCCACATTCTGTGCTTCAGTGGCGACAAGTCAGAGTCTCGCTGCATGACTGAATGTAAAAAGTGTATCAAGGCGTGCATTAATATAGGCCTCGTTTTCACTGGCTCCAGGCCGTGTATAGAACTACTTATGCCATGGTTTGAAGAGACAGGCAGGGGAACCGGTGAGCGACAGGCAACGTGCATCTCATGTCTGGGATGAGCGGGAGGCAAAAGGAACAGTAGGCAAGACATACCATGTCATGCTATGGCTTAGGCTACAGGGGGTTCGAGCAGCTGGGACTCGGGGAGATCAGCCTCGAGCTCCTGGAACCAGTTAGATTAGAAGAAGACGCAGGCACCCCTGAAAGCTGTGGACTCATGGAGTTACTCTGCCTTCCTGACAGGTTAGCGTGGCTGAATCGAGCGCACTGTTTCTTCAGCTGGAGGCCTGCTGTTCCTTATGCCTCCAGCTCATCCCAGAAACAGCAGGCAAGAAGCAGCGGTGAGAAGACTGCTCCGGGAACTAGTCCGGCCTCCAGCAATCCCGCTATGAGCTGTAAGGAAACCGTGCGCACGCCTTGATACACTTTTTACATGCAGTGAGACTCTGACTTGTCGCCACTGAAGCATGGAATGTGGGAGCTAAAGGATCCAGCAGCAGAGAGCCAGGGAGGAGAAAATCGAGTGCCGCTCCATGGATGGTCGCCGTGTTGTCTTTTCTGTAGAGGACAGGAAGCAGAGTTTCTGTAAGTTATTTTTTAATAAAGACACTTTGATTTTAAATATAATTTGACTTGGTGTATTTTTTTCAATGTGTACTAACGAATTTTTGTAAAAAAAAAAAAATTTGATGTTACTGGTCCTTTAAGAGGGATATAAATGAGCTGGAGAGAGTGCAGAGACGTGCAACTAAATTGGTTAGAGGGACGGAAGACTTAAATTATGAGGGTAGACTGTCAAGGTTGGGGTTGTTTTCTCTGGAAAAAAGGCGCTTGCGAGGGGACACGATTACACTTTACAAGTACATTAGAGGACATTATAGACAAATAGCAGGGGACCTTTTTACCCATAAAGTGGATCACCTCACGAGAGGCCACCCCTTCAGTCTAGAGAAAACAACTTTCATTTGAAGCAACGTAGGTGGTTCTTCACAGTGAAAACAGTGAGGTTTTGGAATGCACTGCCGGGTGATGTTGTGATGGCTGATTCAGTTAATGCCTTTAAGAATGGCATGGATGATTTCTTGGACAGACATAATATCAAAGGCTATTGTGATACTAAGCTCTATAGTTAGTATAGGTATGGGTATATAGAATTTAATTAAAAGTAGGGAGGGGTGTGTGTATGGATGCTGGGTTTTCATTTGGAGGGGTTTAACTTGATGGACTTTGTCTTTTTTCAACCCAATTTAACTATGTAACGAACTATGTATATATGTAAATATCTATGCTTCCTGTCCTCTACAGAAAAGGTGACACGGCGATAGGGTTGCCACCTTTTGCTAGATTTTTTACCGGCTGGTGGGGGGGCTGGTACAAAAAGGGGCGGGTGTGATGTCAAAGGGGGCGGGTGTGATGTCAAAGGGGGCGGGGTTGTGCGTAAAAGGGGCAGGACCACGGCGTGACCAGGACCTAAAACGGAGGAAAAAGATACGTTTACAGGGGATTGGGGGCAGGCCGAGGGGTCTTTTTAAGGGTATTACAATCTTACCGGCAGCTACATTGCCGGTAAATTTGTAATACCGGCCCCGGCCTTGGCAGGTGTTTTACCGGCTAGGCCAGTAAAATACCGGCCGGGTGGCAACCTTACACAGCGACCATCCATGGTTCGGCACTTGATTTCACCTCCCTGGCTCTCTGCTGCTGGATCCTTTAGCTCCCACATTCTGTGCTTCAGTGGCGACAAGTCAGAGTCTCGCTGCATGACTGAATGTAAAAAGTGTATCAAGGCGTGCATTAATATAGGCCTCGTTTTCACTGGCTCCAGGCCGTGTATAGAACTACTTATGCCATGGTTTGAAGAGACAGGCAGGGGAACCGGTGAGCGACAGGCAACGTGCATCTCATGTCTGGGATGAGCGGGAGGCAAAAGGAACAGTAGGCAAGACATACCATGTCATGCTATGGCTTAGGCTACAGGGGGTTCGAGCAGCTGGGACTCGGGGAGATCAGCCTCGAGCTCCTGGAACCAGTTAGATTAGAAGAAGACGCAGGCACCCTCGTCTTGCGAGGGGACACGATTACACTTTACAAGTACATTAGAGGACATTATAGACAAATAGCAGGGGACCTTTTTACCCATAAAGTGGATCACCTCACGAGAGGCCACCCCTTCAGTCTAGAGAAAACAACTTTCATTTGAAGCAACGTAGGTGGTTCTTCACAGTGAAAACAGTGAGGTTTTGGAATGCACTGCCGGGTGATGTTGTGATGGCTGATTCAGTTAATGCCTTTAAGAATGGCATGGATGATTTCTTGGACAGACATAATATCAAAGGCTATTGTGATACTAAGCTCTATAGTTAGTATAGGTATGGGTATATAGAATTTAATTAAAAGTAGGGAGGGGTGTGTGTATGGATGCTGGGTTTTCATTTGGAGGGGTTTAACTTGATGGACTTTGTCTTTTTTCAACCCAATTTAACTATGTAACGAACTATGTACGAGTAACTATGTTTGTCCTCTATGTGTATTAGTCTATACTGTAAAACTGTACAGTGCTGCATATACAAATGTATATAAATATATACATAGAATCACCAGTCTACAGCCCCTCTTCACCTATGTTACAATATACAACAGCAAGTGCTAAGGCTATGGGCACACAAGCTCTGCATATTTTTGCAGGCTGAGAGAAGCAGATCTGCTCTGTGCCCCTGTCCCATTGATTTGATTGATTTAAGACCGATCAGCCTGTGTGCAGTCACATACAGCTGAGCTGAAGCAGAGGTCAGTGTTTGGGCTGACCATAGCCAGTTTGTGACCGCACACAGGCTGGTCGGATTCAAATAAATGGAGCAGGGGCACTGATCAGATCTGCTTTAAAATATACAGGCTCACAATAGCCAGAGCCAACAGCCTGTGTGACCATAGCCTAAAGGTTACTGAGTAAACATTAGCTGTCCTATGTCAGAATACTGCATAGCAGGTATTATTTAATGTTTATAAATAAACCTGGTTGTTTGGTTTACAAATTTTGGACAAAAAAAAAAATTATTCTTTGGAAAAAACAAACATGAATGAGGCCTCAACAACAGCCCTAAATGGAAAGGTTATCACAGCTGTGACAGGCTGTAGTATCAATAAAAGGGCAGAAGTGTAAAGGGGAGGAACCCTTAACAACAAAATTGCCTGTGAGAAAATCTGTTTCCCACGACTTCCACAATTGACTGTTTAGGCTAAAGCACACAGAGCTGTAACACGTCTTCTCTCTGCCTGTATCTTCTCTGCATATGGATAGAGGCTCCATGCCCTCCTTCATTACAGTTTGATTGTTTCTCCCTCTTTTTCCAACCCCTGAAATATTGTAGCAATAACAAATTCAATGTTTTAGCGTGATAACACATGGTAAGATTTGTCAGCCGTGGTTACCGCAGCTGACAAATCTTACCCTGTGCCATCACCCATAGGCCCAGACTGGCAATCTGGATTCTGTCAAATGACAGAGGGGCTCCTGTAAGATACCAAAGTCACTATTTATTGGGCTGGTTGGGGGCTATCTGGGCCTCAGTATACTTGAAATGCCATGTTACTTTAAATTCCAGTCCAGACCTCAGAATTATGAGAAGGCCATCTCCCATACACTCCATTTCCATCAAACTACTAAAATGTTTCTAAATTATTTCCTTTTTCTCTGGAATAATAAAACTGTACTTACTTGATCCCAATTGAGATGTTATTAATCATTATTGAAGACACTACAATGTGACTGGGTTGAATTAATGTTTCAATGATTTTTAGTAGGCTATGGGTAAGGGCACAACTGGCGATTCGGGGAAATATAATCGTCTGGCAACTAATTGCATTTGGCATAACAGGCCCCCTACCTGTGTTATATATATGGGGACACTCCGTGTAGATTCCTGATACAGGAGGCCTTCTTAGGCATTTGAAACTATCTTTTCTTCGCCAGAAACCTTTACCTTTCCACAAAGAATTACAGGATAATCCAAACCATCAGAAATGTTTTCTTAACTTTTATTGGATGAACACCCTGCACATCATGTATCTGCACCCACATGCAGGAGATAAACATATTGCCTCATGTTATATTAAAATGTACAATCATCAGATTACAGCACGTGTCCTATTAAAGGAATAGTAACAACAAAAAATGAAAGTGTTTTAAAGTAATAAAAATATAATGCAATGTTGCCTTGTACTGGTAAAACTGATGTGTTTGCTTCAGAAACACTACTATAGTTCATATAAACAAGCTGCTGTGTAGCAATGGTGGAAATTGAAAAAAGGCTATATGGCACAGGTTAAATAGTGGATAACAGATAACACCATTATATTCTTTTTTTTTATATCCTTTTTTCTTTTCAATGGCTGCCTCCATGGCTACACAGCATCTTATTTATATAAACTATAGTAGTACTTATCTGTTATCTACTGTGTATCCTGTGCTTGAATGGCTGACCCCATTGCTGCACAGCAGCTTATTTATATAAATAACAGTAGTGTTTCTGAAGCAAACACAGCAGTTTTAGCATTGCAGGGCAACCCTGTATTATATTTGTATTCCTTTCATACACTTTCATTTTTTGATGTTACTCTTCCTTTCCATGCCCGTCACTCTGTCACTCAGTACTTGCATCACCTGCCACAGCCACATCTAAGCATACAAAGGTAATCTGCGTGTATATCACATGCCCAAAACAAAAGGGTGATACAGACAGGTGGGGGCACACCGCAAGCCCCAGATTTGCAAAGGAACAAGGAAAGAATAAATCCTTCTTGTGACCTACATTATAGATCTTGCATTGTTTTCATTACACCAACTAAAGGCAAGTTCCACCTGGGGCTAGATAGAGTGCTTGCATTTTTAAAGCAATTAAGCAAGGATCTTTTACATGCAAAAGTATTATGTACTTGTCAATTGATCTAGGTCTACTTGAAACTATTCTCACAAGATGCTGTAGGAAGATATACACTACATGGCCAACATGATGCCAACACCCCGTCTGGCTATGAGTCTGTCCATATGAACAGTGCTCCCACTAAATAGATCATACCCTGTAAAGCTGCAAACTCTCGCCACTAAGTTAATTAATTTGAAAAACAAGCATTAGATAACAACAGTTTCAATTTAAGGATACGATCATATAAATATTTCCATTTTTGAACATTTCTTTGTAATTTTCCATGCAATTCTAATGAGTGTTATGCAATTTTCAGGTTACAATGAAATAGAAAATAATATGGAATATTTCATATAATGACACATTTTCTAAATCTCTAAGCATTACTCTATCGTAATTGCCTGCTTACACCAGACAAATGTACACGTGTATTAAAGGAACTGTAACACCAGAAAATAAAAGTGTTTTAGAGTAATGAAAATTTCATGTGCTGATTGAGCTACACTGGTACAACTGGTGTTTGCTTCAGAAATACTACTACAGTTTATATAAACAAGCTGATGTGTAACCATGGGGGCAACCATCCTATAACGAAAAAAAAAGTAAAGGCACAGGATACACAGCAGATAACAGATAACTTCTGAAAAATCCCATTTTACACTACAGATCTTATCTGTTATCTACTGTTTATCATGTGCTTGAATGGCTGAAACAAACACACCAGTGAAAAGCAATAATACACTATATTGTCATTGACTTTCATCAACACTAAATGCAGATGGTTTTGTGCTAGGGCAAATTTGCCCAGCATTAGTAAAAGAGGCTAGCTGTTTCAGATACAAATACAAACTCAATGTCTGATTTGCAATCACAGCAACTTTATATTTATTATTTTTATCAAATCCCTTTCCATAGGAAACGCTATAAAAAAAGATTAACTTTAATCAAGGGCAAAAAACTATACCCCTAAAATGAATACTTGACCAACAGATAGTTTATATCATTTTAAGTGGCATATTAAAGAATCTTTCCAAACTGAAAGATTTATTTAAGTAAATATTGCCCATTTACATCTTTTCTCTTGACCCACCATTTTGTGTTGGTCTGTGTGCTGCCTCAGAGATCACCTGACCAGAAATACTACAACTCTATCTGTAACAGATGTGGGAGTAAAAGACAGAACTCGGTCTGTTAATTGGCTCATTTGACCTAACATGTATGGTTTGTTTGTGTGCACGGTGAATCCTATGATCCCAGGGCTTTATTTTTTTAAAATGGCAGTTTTCTATATATGATTACACATTGGCACATACTACCAAAAAAAGTATATTATTATGAAAATAGTTTATTTAAATGAAGCAGGGTTTACATATGAGCTGTTTTATGCAATATATTTTTATAGAGACCTACATTGTGTGAGGGGTTTCGTTTTCCTTTAAGGAACAACTAGCCATATTTACCCTTTCTGAAAACACATATCCCAGAGATCCTGTGGAATTTCACACATCTATTATAAGGTACATTTGGTAAAACCGTTGCTTGACCTTTACTGGAGAAACTCATTTAAGTGAGAGCACCTTAGGTGAAAAATGCTCTTGTGCACTTTCAACTGACAAAACAATGCCACAATATGGGAAATGGATTTACACTGACATACAATTTATATTCTATACGTGTTCAAAAGACACATATGTATCAAAAAAAGAAACAAAATTCGCAGCTACTATACTATTCCTCTTAAAATCTTGTCCAGAGTTTTTGTTTAAAATGGCAATTAACTGCTGTATAAAATTCCTTAATTTGCTGTTCATATACAGCAACAACTACTATATTGACAGCCCTGCTGAAAGCAGACATACAGTATTTGGATTCTAGGCAGGGGCTCACAGTGTATAAGGGGCTGTGCAAGGCCTGGTATATTTATGGTATATTTATGGACATCTTAGGGTAATTCTCAACATTTGCATTTAATATATTTGTATGCATTGTATTTTATATTATTTCATTTTCAGACCCATGAAGTAAGATCACGGATACCAATGGCAGTTACCAGGCCAGTGAAATGACCTGAAACACATTGTTTCTAGAATTCAGTGTCAGCAGCTTCACCTCTCAATGTAACAACAAAGGCAGTGTCTGCACTGAAAAAAGAACACCCTAATGTTTTATATGTGTTTTCGTAGCACATACTTTAAGTGGTTGTGAATGTCAGTTTTGCATTCTATGCAATATTAGTCTAATTATCTAGCCAGGTGACTGAAAATAAGAAAAGCAAACCACAAAAAAAATAAAAATAGCTTAAAGGGGTTGTTCACATTTAAATTATCTTTTACTATGATGTCGAGAGTGATATTCCGAGACAATTTGCAATTGGTTTTCATTTATTTGTGGTTTTTGAGTTATTTAGTTTTTTATTTAGCAGCTCTCCAGTTTGCAATTTCAGCAGTATGGTTGCTAGGGTCCAAATTACCCTAGCAACCATGCATTGATTCGAATAGGAGACTGGAATGTGAATAAGAGAGGCCTGAACCGAAAGATGAGTAATAAAAAACAGCAATAACCGTAAATATGTAGCCTTGCAGAGCATATGTTTTTTAGAAGGGGTCAGTGACCTCCATTTGAAAGTTGGAAAGATTCTGAAGAAGAAGGCAAATAATTCAAAAACTATAAAAATAAATAAATCACAAAGACCAACTGAAAAGTTGCTGAGAATTAGCCATTCTATAACATACTAAATGTTGACCCCTTTTAGTTTCTGTGGCCTTAACAGGGCCTTTGTTGGTAGCTGTTTTTAAGAAAACAATTAATTGGTCCTTGGGGAGGGGGAAGGTATGCCATTGTTGGTCTATCAACATTTGCAACTGCCATCCTAAGTATAGTAAGCTGTGGGACTCCTAGAAAAAAGAAGTCTAACAGGCAACAGATGCCTTGCAGCCAATATTTAGAATACTGTAGACAAATTGATATTCAATTTACGTTTTTAAATGGTCTTCATTTTACGTTTTCAACGGATCTTCATTTTTTATTTTGTTAGACTGACAACCAACCCAGCCACAAGTAATTAAATAAAAAAAATGCATAGAAGAGTGCTTGAACAGAGGAGAAGCAATAAAACGAGAAATCTATTCTTGCAATAAATATAATTTATAGAGAACAGAGAATAGAGAAATACATGAGGCAAACAGGAAAACTTAAGCAATCCATGTGTGGTACTTGTAGGTAGGCAAAAGTACCCCTTTTCACCCTTTGTTATGACTGCTCTGTTTGTAGGAGTCCTTATACAGGGTGATTAACTGTGCACTGAAAATGTAACCTACCTCACAAGGAGTACATGGTGAACATGGAGTCGCTCCAAATACCCTGTTTAGCTCAAGATATAACAAAAAACTTTTTTTTTTGTAAATATTGCAACAAGTGCATTACAAGAACTAATATACTTCACTGGATTTATCTGGAACAATGTAATATACAGTTGTGCTCATAAGTTTACATTCCCTGGCAGAATTTATGATTTCTTAACCATTTTTATGAATATGAATGATAACACAAACTTTTCTTTCACTCAAGGTTAGTGGTTGGCTGAAGCCATTTATTGTCAAAAAACTGTGTTTACTCTTTTTAAATCATAATCACTACACAAACTACCCAAATGACCCTGATCAAAAGTTTACATACCACAGTTCTTAATAACATGTATTGCCCCATTTAACATCAATGACAGCTTGAAGTCTTTTGTGGTAGTTGTGGATGAGGCTCTTTATCTTCTCAGACATTAAAGCTGCCCATTCTTCCTGGCAAAAAGCCTCCAGTTCCAGTAAATTCTTGGGCTGTCTTGCATGAACTGCACGTTTGAGGTCTCCCCAGAGTGGCTCAATGATATTGAGTTAGTCAGGAGACTGAGATAGCCACTCCAGAACCTTCACTTTATTTTTCTGTAGCCAATGACAGGTCGACTTGGCCTTGTGTTCTGGATCATTGTCATGTTGGAATGTCCCATGCGCTTCCAGGCTGATGAGTGCAAATTTTTCTCCAGTATTTTTTGTATTTCACCTGAAGTTATTTGTGGGTTTTTCCTTGTATCCCGAACAAATTTTCTGGCAGTTGTGGCTGAAATTTTAGTTAGTCTACCTGACCGTGGTTTGCTTTCAACAGAACCCCTAATTTTCCACTTCTTAATTAGAGTTTGAACACTGCTGATTGGCATTCTCAATTCCTTTGATATTTTCTTATATCTCTTTCCTGTTTTATAGAGTTCAACTACCTTTTCCCGCAGATCCTTTGACAATTCTTTTGCTTTCCCCATGACTTAGAATCCAAAAAACATCAGTGCGGCACTGGATGAAAGATGCAAGGGTCTGTCAGGAGCCCAGAAAGTCATTGACCTTTTATACACACCCACTAATTACAAGCAAACAGATCACAGGTGAAGATGGTTACCTTTAATAGCAATTCTAACCCTTTTGTGTCCAGTTGTGTGCATGTTATCATGCCAAATTACCAGGGTATGCAAACTTTTGATCAGGGTCATTTGGGTAGATTATGATTTAAAGAGAGTAAACACAGTTGTTTGACAATAAATGGCTTCAGCCAACCACTAACCATGAGTGAAAGAAAAGTGTTTGTGTTATCATTCATATTCTCTGAAAAATGGTTAAGAAATCATAAATTCTGCCAGGGTATGTAAACTTGAGCACAACTGTACTACCCCTTTAATCTACATGGATAAACACTGTGGTATGAATGCAACAGGGTGAAGATAATGATAATGCATGACCAGTTTATTTCTCAGAACTCCCCCCCCACTCAAGAGTTGCAAAATACTTAAAAACTCAACTCAAAAATTAATTTTCTATTTAACTGCATCAAATATTATGCAAATATGACACCAATACTGTGTATTTGAACATATTTTTAAGTTTACTTTCATGACTTCATGAGGCTTTTCCACAAAAAAAAAAAAATGCTTGGACTCATGTCTCCTTAAAAATAAAAAATCTATTTTAGACATTTTTAAAAATAGGAGCAGCATTTTTTGCACTTCTATCTTCTATCTAACTTTTATCGGCGCGGTCTTCCATAGGCCGATTACGAATGAAAACTGGAATTCAGCCTATGGAAGGATCGCTCTGCCCCAAGCCCAGCGTCACTGAAGCAACCCGGAAGATCTGTTAGTAGTGTCAGTGGGTCGGCAGCACACAGGTTCACGTTGCTTTTCGGAGGAACGATTACGGGTGCAGCATTTACTTTACACTGACAAGAAACGTATCCGTATCGCTTTAAGATTCGTAATGCAATAAAAGCCTAATGAAGAATATTACATTGCAACATGCAAATCTGTATTCTTATTTGTGTGTAAATTTGTTCTTTTGCAAATTTTATTACATTTCCCCCTTAGCAAGCACATAATATTTAATGAAATGTACCTTTTTGATAAAATGTTATGTGATGTAATGAATGCTGGTAAAATGAGCATGGAGCGCTTGACATCATGTAAAACAGTTTAATGGCTCCCTCTACTGGACATACAAGAGACTGCATCCTCTTTCAGGTTATAAAAAGCAAACTTATGCACTTTTTGCATACTATTGAATCAATGTTTTTCACATTCTCTTTAAGAAATGTTTCCTTAAGGATATCACCTACATCTCCAGGGAAAAATATTTGAGTTTGTTAGCAGGCAAGTAAAGTATTTATAAAATAACTGCAGACTTTTATAGTCCAGTGACGAGTCCCCATGTGTCTAAGCATACAGTCCTACAGTTTACATACATTTATGCTAAATATGTTAAAACTTTTTTTTTTTTTTTTTTTATTACCATATATTCAGTCCACAAATTTTTTTTTCACTGTAATTCAGATATAGGTTTTGTGATGGCCACTCCAATATATTTAATTTGTTGCCTTTAAGCCATTATTACAACTTTAGAGGTATGCTTTAAATCATTGGCATGCTGGAGGACAAAGTTGTGTCTTCTGGCTGAAATTGTTCCTGGGGAGGAAATGGGAGTGTGGAGGGCCACAAAGTTGTTTCTGAGGTCTTGGCTGAGTTGCTTGAATTATGCAGTGGTATCAAGGGCAAACAAAAAATGGCTCTAATGTAGAGCCTTAAAGGGATCCTGTCATCGGAAAACATGTTTTTTTTCAAAACCCATCAGATAATAGTGCTACTCCAGCAGACTTCTGCACTGAAATCCATTTCTCAAAAGAGCAAACAGATTTTTTTTATATTCAATTTTGAAATCTGACATGGGGCTAGACATTTTGTCAATTTCCCAGCTGCCCCCAGTCATGTGCTTTGTACCTGCACTTTAGGAGAGAAATGCTTTCTGGCAGGCTGCTGTTTTTCCTTCTCAATGTAACTGAATGTGTCTCAGTGGGACATGGGTTTTTACTATTGAGTGTTGTTCTTAGATCTACCAGGCAGTTGTTATCTTGTGTTAGGGAGCTGCTATCTGGTTACCTTCCCATTGTTCTTTTGTTTGGCTGCTGGGGGGGGGGGAAGTGATATCACTCCAACTTGCAGTACAGCAGTAAAGAGTGATTGAAGTTTATCAGAGCACATGTTGCATTCAATTATGCAAGCCTTTAGAATTGAACCAAAGACCACAATGAAAAAAACACATGAAAAAGGATTTTAAAAAGTGTTGCTTACCTAAGAAAATATTCCAATTGTTGAAGACCAGTTCATGCAGATTTTGTCCTCCTTTGAATAGTCTGAAAAACTAAAAACATTCCAGTTATTAATTAAAAATATAGAAAGATAAAAACACATGCAAATTTTTTTTTATATTTAAATTTTGACATGAGGCAAGTGATATTCTTACTTTCCAAAGTCCCCTCAGTCTTAACTGCAAGTTGTATAATGTCAACCCCCACCTTTCACCCCCAGAAGTTGAAATGCAAATCTGTTCAGCCTATTAACAAAACAATGGGCAAGTAAAAAGATAACAACTCTTGTGATGAATTCAGCTTAGTTCCATGATACCTAAAGGCTAGGGCAGGTTTCAGCATTCAGGTAGGAACAGTAACACAAAAAAATGTAAAGTGTTTTAAAGGAATGACAATATAATGCACTGGTAAAACTGGTGTGTTTGCTTTAGAAAGACTACTATAGTTGATATAAACAAGCTGCTGTGTAGCTATGGGGGCAGCCATTCAAGCACAGGATACACAGTAGACAACAGATACGTTTGGAAGAATCTCATTGTATACTACAGAGCTTATCCGTTATCTGCTCTGTGCCTTTTCTCCTTTTTTCCCCCATCTTGAATGGCTGCCCTCATGGCTACACAGCAGCTAGTTTATAGAACATGTACTAGTACACCAGTTTTACAAGTCCAATGCAACACTAAATTCTATTTTCATTACATTAAAATGCTTTCTTTTCTTGATGTGTAGCCAATAAATCTCCTGAACTGCTGAAAATGCTCATATAGTTCTAGCAGTAGGTATACGAATTTCACCCAACAGGAAAAACAGGAGAACCTGCAGGGAAGAATGTATGAATAGTTGTATGATGCTATGCTGGCTGTTTCTGCAGACACTGGATCGTGCATTATTAAGCACCTGCAAAAAAAAAAAAGCTAGTAGTTGAAGCGAAAAATCCAATCTAAACATGAATAAAAATGTTAAGGTAAGGAAGCCAACACTTTCTAAGCATGAATACCTAGTGTATAAAAGAGTAAACTTCTCACAGTTTATCTGCAATGTAAATGTGTACCCTATAATCCAGTTCTAATGAATGGCTGCCAACAAGGCTACACATGGTTAAATTATGTTTCTTTTACAGTCACACATCACAATGATTTGAAGGTAGGGGAATATCTTTAAGGAACAGTAACATCAAAAAATTTAAGTGTTTTAAAGTAATACAAATATAATGCAGTGTTTCCCTGCACTGGAAAGGATATGGATCAGGAAAGCCCATCGGAGGGCCCCACACGTGGGCCAATAAGTTGCACGGTCTGTCGGCAGCTTTTATCGGCCCATATATGGGGCCTTAATATACAGCATTACATTTTATAGTACAATATAGTAATAAAAACATATTGTCCTATTATAAAGTTTATAAGTCAGGCTGGGCCATGACAAGGGGTCACAGGTCTCCAGCACAGCATGGTTTAAATGCATTCTGTAATTAAGCTGTTGTACATCTCTAAAAGAACTGTATTCACCACTTTACTCTCCTGCCATCATGGAGAAGCTGTTAAGACTTTTGCCTAAATGACAATTCCACATGCACACTCCGTGGTATTTTGTTTTGGCTTTAAGCTTGCCTTTAAATGTTAGCAACAGTTGCACAGAAGGACAACTAAACACAAACAAGTGTGATCTTTGGCACTAGCTATTAAATTTTAGCACTAATTTGAATATACAGTTTTCTTTGCAACTTGTTTTGGTATTTGCCTACTGTATAACAAAGAGAGAGCCAGTCTGCTCTTTGTTTGTTGATATGCTAAGTAATTCTGTGTTTGGATTGTTCCTTTCAAAATATACAAATGGAAACCCAAAAATTGCTATGTACAGTATAGGCTTGATAAGGAAAAACAATGGACAACAATATATTTGAAGAACAACACTACTTAGCCATTAAGCATGCAGGTGCAAAACAGTTTTAGCATGTTGTACCTTTCTTCCTGTATTATCCAGAAAGCTCATAATTCTATGGAAAACTGCATTTCCAAATTTTTATTTAAGCAAAAATTTTATGTGTCCAATTTGCCTTCTACTTGATGGTAACGGAGCTGCATAAATCTAAGTTGGTGTCAAAACAATCCTATGAAAAAAACGGCAAGCACTCCTGGAGCCACTCGTAGGTAAAAACAGCTTTTATTCAGTCGGTTAAAACATCGAATCCTGACGCGTTTTGTATCTCACCGATTCGTAGTCATGGGCATGATTTGAAACAGGACTACTTGAGCCGAAAATTTTCTTTTTCTGTATCAAAACAATCCTACTTGTGTTTAAATATGCTATCCAAAATTATGTAAAGACCCTGTCTGCTACTTCTAAAGTTATGTGGAACCCCCACTCCCCAAACAATATCTCATCTTTGGTCAGGGAGGGGGTGGGTTGAAGGGCGTTTGGGTATTGCAGTGCACTGGGCCCTCTGAAGGTTTTTTTCTTTTTAAATTACAGGGGGGCTTGGCACACTCTAGGTACAGCACTGCAAATACCACAAAGATTAGTTGACTTTTGTGCCTCAAAGCACTTTTCTAAACCATGACAAACATTTAAGAATGTTTTATTGAACAAGGTTGTGAGTACAGTTATGGATTCTGTTACCTTGATTGTTAGTGACCCGGGGCTTTCTGGATAAGGGGTCTTTACAGCAAAAATGCAACCATCAAGTCATACAAAACTGTAAAAGTGATTAAACAAAGGCATGCCATAAAGGACAGAAAAATTTAATAATATGAAAAATTGATCAAGAAGTCAAGAACTGATGCTTAAATAAAAAAATGACAGAGCCATGATCAAAGAAACCCTGACAAAGTAAGCATGACAATAATTGATCCACAGCTGTAGACAGAGGCTTTGTTTTGCAGTTATATATTTTTTTGGTTGAATTATCAAACACCATTGCGAAGTAATCTGAAGAATACAAAGCAATGTTCTATTATTGCACTTGTAATGATGTATGTAATGATGGCACACTGGGAAAGCGTGGGTTAGGGTCAGCTGTAGACTGACATTTTGAATTTCATTTCGACCCATGCATCACTAGGGCCTGGACCTTCCATTAGTGCTCTTTGGGGAACTGTGACATACTAAATGAAGGGGTATGAGTTCAGCAGTTCTGATCTGCATGTTGCAGCTTAGTTTCTATTATGATTCTATCCTGTAGCATTCATTCCCATGTCACATGCTTTAGGGAGCAGTATATCCCCTAGTTTGACACAAGTTCAATAAATAGGACTTACACATTTTTACCTATTGTAAAAAAAAATTAAACTTTGCGGATTTCTATTCTTTTTCTTGAACTTAACATGACAAACAGGGAAATTTAAGATACACTATGTTTAGTCTGCTGAAAAGGTGGGTATATTGCCCCTTTAAAGGACATGTTAAGCATACATTTTCCGACCATGTATAAAAGTATCTTCCCCACCCAAGCCACATCATTTGTAGTACATATACCCCCTCCATTTGCCAGCGCCATAACATTTTCCTAAAACAAATAGCAGCTTTCACCTGGCAACCATTTTCCTTCTGACACATCATCAGTGACAATGACATCTTCAAACAGGACTTGTATGCTGTAAAGTTTATGCAAAGCAGAATGCAGGTTTACATAGGAATAACAATTTAATAAAAAGTTCTGCTGGGGTTGAGCACTGTGATGGTTAAGCGGAGCTCAGGTGAGGTTGTCAGGAGAATAGGATTAGACAGCTATAGAGTTTCTATGGGAAATAGCAATGCTATATCTTCATTGGCTGTTAGAGTGGAGGGTGTTTAGTAATCTAAGCTGAGAAGAACTGAGCATGCTCATAAATCAACAGCCAAAGCAAACTCCTGATGGAGGGGGCAGAGTGGGTTAGAGGAGAAGAAGGATTTCTAATTGATTAAGGGGATGCTGCAGCCTTACTGTTTACATTTTAACAACCAGAGTGGCAGATATCTGAAGATTTCACATAAGCTGTTCACGGATAAAAACATTTTTTTTGAGGGGGGTTACATTGCCTTTAAGTAGCAATGTCAAAAAGTTCACCAGCCCCCAACCTGTGTGTTAGTTCAACAAGAAAGAACCAAACTTCTATATGGCAGTCATAGATGCTTCCTTAGGCCTGCAACCTCCCCAATTAAAGTGGTTGTTCACCTTTGAGTTACTTTTTAGTTTGATGTAGAGAGTGATATTCTGAAAGAATTTGCTATTAGTTTTTATTATTTGTGGTTTTTGAGTTATTTAACTTTTTATTCAACAGCTCTCCAATTTGAAATTTCAGCAATTTGGTTGCTAGAGTAATTTATTGATTTGAATAAGAGACTGGAATATGAATAAGAGATTAGTAATAAAAAGTAGCAGTAACAATAAATGTGTAGCCTTACAGTACATTTGCGCTTAGATGAAGTCGGTGATCCCCATTTGGAGTCTCTAAAGAGTCAGAAGAAGGCAATTTAAAAAACTATAAAAAAAATAAATAATGAAGTTGCTTAGAATTGGTAATTCTATAATATACTAAGTGTTTACTTAAAGATGAACAACCCCTTAAAGTTCTAGACTTGAAACAGGATCCAAACAAAATATGTTGACCGTCATTTATAAACACTGGTGTCAATATATGTGTAATGACTAGGGCTTGGACTGAAACACAGGTATATTTTGATAAACATCTGATACAGTACCACACAGAATGTTATGAATGAAATTATGAAATATTGGTCTGGAACATAATAGGATAGTTTACAAAGCCTTGCAATGATGGTAAACAGAACATTTTCTCATTGGGCCAGTGTTGCTAATGGAGTCCCACAGGGGTCTGTCATTGGTTCTTTGCATTTTAATTTGAGGTAATTTGATCTTATTATACAAAATTCTGCAAAGCTCCAGCATCCTGTATGAAACTGTACAGTGATTTGACTAAATTAGACAACACAATGGCAAAGAGGTTCAGTCTTGATAGTTGCACCTTGGTAGAAATACCAAATTCTATTTATACACCAAATAGTAGTGTGTTGAGGTCTCCTTAACTGAGAATTATTTCAGGATTTTTGTGGAACTGTGTTAAGTTAAAATAGGGCTAAATGGCACAAGCTAAAAAGATAGCTCGTTTCTTGAATGGCTGTCCCAATAACTACACAGCATCTTATATAGAATAACTATAGTAGTGTTTTTTTTTGTTTTTTTTAAACAAACATCAATATTACCATGCACACACGTTCATTTTTGGTGTTCCATTAATGCCTTTAAATGAATATGCTTAGGAATCCCTTGTCATACCTTATCTTTAATCCACCAGTATTCGACTCCTTGGCAATATCATGTGCTCATACACCTGGATCCGATATATGCAAGTATTCTATTATGCAAAGAAAGCTATACTATTGGACTGGAAGTCAACGGTCCCACCCTCAACTTCTGGAGGAAGTTTATTCGGATTCCTTACATAGAAATACCTTGTTTGGGGATGCTCTGGGCAATAAGATGCAATATAGAGTGCATGGCGGGGTGCTCAGAAACATAGAAGGAACTAGAAAAAACAATGCACTTGATGTAATAGATTTTTTCACCAGCTCCCCTAATGTCTGGCACCATATATTATTTATGGTTGCCTACTAGGAGGATTATGAGTTAAGATACAGTAGATGTCCTTTTCAAGTTAAAAAGTTGCATTAATAAATGCGTACATTTGAGTTGGATTACAGTAACCACAATGAGGGGTGCACCTCAGTCATATATTATTATAAGTATTATGTATTTTTAAAAACACCAATATTTTTCACAGCACTTTTCAATATATGGGCATAAAACATATAAAAATAAAGGGATCCTGTCATCGGAAAACATGTTTTTTTTCAAAACGCATCAGTTAATAGTGCTGCTCCAGCAGAATTTTGCACTGAAATCCATTTCTCAAAAGAGCAAACAGATTTTTTTATATTCAATTTTGAAATCTGACATGGGGCTAGACATTTTGTCAATTTCCCTGCTGCCCCCAGTCATGTGACTTGTGCCTGCACTTTTTGAGAGAAATGCTTTCTGGCAGGCTGCTGTTTTTCCTTCTCAATGTAACTGAATGTGTCTCTGTGAGACATGGGTTTTTACTATTGAGTGCTGTTCTTAGATCTACCAGGCAGCTGTTATCTTGTGTTCGGGAGCTGTTATCTGGTTACCTTCCCATTGTTCTTTTGTTTGGCTGCTGGGGGGAAAAGGGAGGGGGGTGATATCACTCTAACTTGCAGTACAGCAGTAAAGAGTGACTGAAGTTTATCAGAGTACAAGTCACATGACTTGGGGCAGCTGGGAAATTGACAAAATGTCTAGCCCCATGTCAGATTTCAAAATTGAATATAAAGAAATCTGTTTGCTCTTTTGAGAAATTGATTGCAGTGCAGAATTCTGCTGGAGCAGCACTATAAAATTTTTTCCCATGACAGTATCCCTTTAAGACATGTATCATTCGCTTCCAAGTCCCCAAATCAGCGTAACAAGTCAAGCCTTCTACCCTTGTCCAGGGTGGGCTCACAATACACAAACTCTTATATGTACCATATAATTGTCTGATAAGTACTAGCCCAAGTTGGCTAGCTTCTCACTCCTTTCAAGCCCTTGTCAATGGTAGGCAGGGTTATCCTGATCACAGCGACAGCACTGGTACGGAACTAAAAAAAAAAAAATGTAAAAAAAAATATTTAAAAAAAAAAAAAAAGGGATCTTTTGCACTGAATTTAAAGCAAGCACACTGGGGAAGCAAAATGTTAATTTTCTTCATTAAAAAAAACCCACAAAGGCTTCTCCTCCTTGAACAATAACATGAAACCGTTTACGTACATAGGATAATTACAAAAAAAAACTGGTTATCTTCCTTTATCTTGCCACACAACTACCAAGTTGTTCAGCAACCGACAAGGCATGGGACTAAATATTTTATAGCATATGAATGAAAAAATAGTCACTCTCTCAGAATGAATTGATTATTTATTGTTGAACCCATGGTAACATTACAGAGTAGTAAAGGAAATGCCCGTCATAAAAAATAATTCAGTCAATACAGGATTTAAAAAAAAAAACAAAAAACTACGGAGTACATTTGAAAAATACATTAAAATGAATTACAACAGAAACATTGCTCCGCTAAAGTATTTGTTACACATGGGCGATACATGCTATTGCCATCTTTGTATTCATTCCTTTTTCCAGGCCCACAGCCAAAACAAAACAGCAGAAATTAAAGGAGTTGCAGTGCTTAAACGTTCGCATAGCAGTGCTACACCTCCATCCTTCTTCATTTTGCCGGATGTTCCCTCCCCAAGGACTAAAGGGGTCATTTATGACTGCAAGTCCAGTGTGTAAAGTGCAATTTCAGGTGAAAGTCACCATATTTTTAACTCACAATGCAGCATTCTGTCCCATAACTGCATGCTAATGCATTAAAACATGCACATTTGTACTCCTACTGTACTTCAATATGAATCAACTGTAATTGATCTGAAAACTTGTCAAAATGAAAACAAACACCCACATATTCCACAGTGTGAATTCTTTAGGCACACTAGTGGGGGTGATTTATTGACACTGGGCAAATGTGCCCATGGACAGTAACCCATGCCAACCAATCAAATTGCTGCATTCATTGTTCTACTTGCAGTTGACATTAAAAAGGTAATCAGTGATTGGTTGCTATAAGCAACTGTCCATGGGCAAATTTGCCAGCATTAATAAATGAGCCCCACTGTCTGCTGATTCAGACCACTATAGCAACCACTAATGAACCACCACTTTGAGGTAGCAGTAGCTCCTTGGCTCCTCTGTGTCAATTGACACACTACTAAAATTAGGAATAAATATACACAATGACCATGCCAAAATTTGCTTAACCACAACTCTGGCTTTCTTCGTAAATTACCTCTTAAAGGCATCCATACATGGACCAATTGAGTACGATCTTCAACCGATTAGCCCACAGGAAATGGACCTTCACCATCTCCAAGATCAAGTTTTGTTATCACTGGGTAATGCTCTACTATTCACAAGCCTTTCCTGATGTTAATCAAAGACTCCAATCTTGATATTGCTGGAAAACTGCTCCCAGCATGCTTTAATCCTTGATAATATAAATTGGCGTATGGTGAAATTTGTAGTTTGTAGTTAGATCTTCTTTTTACTCCCTTAGCCTAGGCATAGATCTAACTGCGGAAATGTTGATCTGCAATTGGTAGTTTGAAGTAGAAAGAAATATTTACATCAGCTGTAGATCCCGTATTAGCCATGAAAATTTGCATGTACAGGTATGGGATTCATGATGTGGAAACCAGTTATCCAGAAAGCTCAATTATGAAAAGGCCATTGCCCATAGACTTTATTTTATCCAAATAATCCAGATTTTTAACAATTATTTCCTTTTCCTCTGTAATAATAAAACAGTACCTTGTACCTGATCCAAACGAAGATATAATAATCCTTATTGGAAGCAAAACCAACCTACTGGCTTTATATAATATTTACATCATTGTTTTCAGATTGTTCATCAGAAATTAAGGCTTTTTTCATTTGCTTTCCATCTTTATTTTTTTTTATTCTTTACAGTTTTTCCAAAATTGAAGTTTAACATATAATGTTCCGGTCTCTGTTGTTTCTGTCTGGCAGTTGAGTAATCCAGGTGCAGATACTTAAAGTGTTACTGGCAGTAAAAAACTACTTTTTAAAATATGAATGTACATTAAAAGTATAGGTCATGCTGATTGCTTTTTGCAGGTAGGTTTTTTTTTTTTTTTTTTAAGTAATTGTTCGTTGAAGTTCCTAAACCCGACTGTTTTGCCAACCTGACTATCCCATCTCAGCCTGTCAGTTAAAGTTTCTAATGCTAACAGACTCCTGCTGCACAATATGGCAGCCCCCTCATAGACGAACACAGGGAGTCAGACAGGTAATGTAAAAGCATTGGGCAAATACTTTATGACAAAATTATAAGTAGCATATTATGATAGATGTAAAAAAGGCATCATTTCTGGTGTCAGTATCTCTTTAATGTTTACCATTTGCTACATTAAGTTGCAGTTTTATCAAAACAGAAGATTAGAGTTTACAACAGAAATCTGACCCACTTTCTATTTATTCCTGTGGCATTTTCAGAATCATTATCAACGATTGAGAGTTCACCATTTGAGAAATACAATTCTAAAAATCACACAAGAATGAATAGAAAGCAGGTGAGTTTTTCTGTGGTAAACTCTAACCTCATATTTTGATAAATGTCCCATAGTCGATACATTTCTCAGCAGCATCTGTGGGAATATTCACTACTATTGTATAAATTCTAATAGTTGCCTAGGGGGTTGAATTCTCCTTCAATGGGGAACTTTGGCTTCCAAACCAAAATTTTATAAAGAGGCCCACATAATACAAAAACCCCTAATATATCCATCACCGTTAACGGTTTCTTCAAAAAGTATGAATAAATGCCATTTTCTATGCTGAAATCCAGCTGTTTAACAGTTCTTCTCTTTCTGCATCATTTAAAATCCTGGCAGGGAAGAATAGACTAAAACACTGATGTTACATATTGTAACAACTTCTCCACAGCTTACAGACAGCATGTATGAACTACATAACCCACAATGCATTGCACTATGATGTTCCATTCCTTATTGAAATCATGTGCGCAGGGAATTGTGGGGTTTGGAGGATGCAGGCTAAGGACAAATGGCTGTTGATACAAAGTAACAGTAGTTAAACAGCTCAGCAAAGTAGTCAGAGAGATCAGAAGGAGAGCAGGGGGCTAGGCTTAGGGAATTGTTCCAAACCATTACAAATCATGAAAAGTATGCATATTTTTTAATTGATGTATATTGCAAAATTGTTTGAAATTGTGTTTACTTTTCAAAAAGCTTAAGTTACGTTTTTGTAGAGTTCCCCTTTAAAGATTCTGCTTAGCAGGGCCAAACATAAAAATTGGATCAACTGAATGTATGCAGCAGCATTATAGAGTCAGTGACCCCCTCCATCCACCCAGAGCTGTTACAGAAAGACATAAGAAGGTGAAAATTTAAACTTTACACTTCAATATAAGAGAAACAGTCACAAATAGAAAAAAAGTTTTATTTCAGGTTACCTATATGAAAACAACTGAACTGAAAAAGTGTTGGAAGGTGAAAAACCTCTAAGTTACAAGTCAGAACTTGGCTGCCAAGCTGTTTAATGCAGGCTGCCACATTAATATGTAGGTGATTAATAATAATTATATGCAACACAATGGAAGGCATAGGCAGGTGATTGCAAGTTTATTTTAAAGCCGAGGCATAAAAAAGCAATGCAAAACATGCCAAAACAGCTCTGGGTAGGATTGTTCTTAATGCAGTGAAATTAGTTTTTTTCTAAAGCAAATCTAAATTTTAAACATACACAATAGTAATTAAAACAGGATATATAATTAAACCTAAATCAAGCTTTAGGTTATACTTCTTAATCACAATTTTCCCCATTTGAAAAGAAACACTGTACTTGCAAGAATGAATTGGAAATTAATGTATTTTAACTGGTTAAGTGGTTGAGCAGCCTTCTGCATGGATTCCTAAGCTTTCAATACTGTTATGTGTTTTACAATAGCCGTGCAGTATGATGCCCAGAGCAAGTTCTGGTCTGCAGAAGAGAAATAGAAAGAAAACAGTGGAGTAATGCTGGCTATTGCTCCAAAAGTAGAAGAATAGTGGTAAACTGAAAGGAATTACCGTGGAAGTTCCCGCCGCATATCAAAAACTGTGGTACCGTGTTAGCCAGTAGCAAAAATAACAAATAAAAAAAACGAACAAATACAAAAAGTATTGTAGAAGTGATACCTATATTGGCTAACAATAAAAATACATTGCAAGCTTTTGGAGCACCAAGGCCCCTTCGTCAGGCAAAATACAAATGAAAGCCACAGAAAGGCACAGCTTATATACTGTTAGATCAGTGAAAGGTATTCATGGGCAATAAATTCGGAAGTTACAGATAGATAGAATTCCCACCCTAATTCATTGTATTGTCTCTACAATTGATCTCTATCTATCTGTAGATTGCCCATGAATACCTTTCACTGATCGAACAGTATATAAGCTGTGCCTTTATAGCTTTCATTGGTATTTTGCCTGACGAAGGTTCCTTAGTGTGCCGAAAGCTTGCAATGTATTTTTATTGTTAGCCAATATAGGTATCACTTCTACAATACTTTTTGTATTTGTTTGTTTTTTTGTTTGTTATTTTTACCCCCACAAAATTATAACCCCCCCCCACCCCCATTTTGTTCCCTGTCTTCTTTTCTGGTGCTATTAAAAAAATTTAAACTCGGTATGACAAATCTTGACATCAAGCTTTAGGTTAGGCAAAAAGTTAAACGGATTGCTCATCTTCCAAACACTTTTTTCAGTTCATTTGTTTTTAGATCGTTCACCAAAAATAAAGACTTTTTTTCAATTATTTTCCATTCTTCATTATTTATTTTAAAGTTTTTTCCAAAACTTAAGTCTAACGTTTAATGTTCCTATATTTCAGTCTGGCAGCTCAGTCATCCAGGTGAAGATTGTGAATTGTTACATATAATTGTAACAAATGTTATATTGCTACATTTAATGGATACATCTGTGGAAATATTAGCAACTATTGTATTAATTATAACAGCTGCCTTTAATGACACTCAGGGATTCAACTCAACAGGGTCAAAGATAAGAAATGTATCAACTTAATGCATCAATTTAGAACAGAGCCGTTCCACAAGGCTAAGAAGATGACAAATTAAACTGAACTAAGAAATAAATGTTGGAAGTTGAATAACCCCTTTAAATATAATTAAAGCAGAGCATAAATCAAAACAGAATTTATAAAATATTACCATAATTTTAGTGTTTAAAGGACAAGGAAAGTGTAAAATAGAATAAGGCTAGAAATGCTGTATTTTGTATACTAAACATAAACATGAACTTACGGCACCACAAGCCTAATCAAACAAATGATTTATGCTTTCAAAGTTGGCCACTGGGGGCTGTCATCTTGTAACTTTGTTATACATCTTGGCCTGACCCTGACCCTGCACATGCTCAGTGTGGTCTGGGCTGCTTAGGGATCGTCATAAACAAAGCTGCTTGAGTTCTGCATGGCTGGGAAGTAAGGCGGGAGCTCCCCCTGCTGTTCATAAGTATGATTGTTTCCCTGGGACCGTCTGACAATTCCTATCCACAGCAGTAAATGAAGGGAGAATTTCACTGCATACAGCCAGGTTTCTTATAAAAACACTACACATTTTTTAATTAAAGTATATTGGAGAAAGGTTTCTTTTTCATTAAAGAATGTAAATATGGGATTTTATTGTTTTGCCTTTCCTTGTCCTTTAATATCTACCTTTCTATTCCCTTTGCCCTTTCTCTTCTGCTATCAATGCATTCCACCAAATGTAAGTGGAATGCAGTATACAGCATTGTGTTGCACCCTTGAAGTGCAATGACCAAAGGCCATCGCAGTAAAACGTAAACCGCATGGGTAATGCTTCCGTTTAAGAACCCTAAAGTCTGTGAAGATATGTTGGTGGGTTTGCTAGAAGAAAATGTGCTGTGCATATATGGTAGCTTGGATGCAGAGTATTCATAGTAAGTGTGAACTATCACATGTAAATACGCGGTTTAACATGATTTATCAGTAATAACTCAAGTGAATATCATTGTCATTTCTTTCAGTACAGATTGAGGCTAAAACTACGCAGATTGTTCAATGACTGGTTGGAATCCATTCACCAAGAGAATATTTTGTTAATCTGCAAAAAGCTTGCTACTTTGTTGCTTTTAATGAACATGAATGAACAGAATGGGGCAGATTTATTAAGGGTCTAATTGTGGAAATTCGAATTTTCAAATTTTTTTTATTGTCAAAACTGTCAAATTCGACTAGGCAATTATCCAAACTCAATTAAAATCTTTTGAAAAATTCAAATTTGATTTTCGAGATTTATCAAAGTCGAGCCCTATAAGAATTCGAATTTGACTATTCGCCACCTACAACCTGCCAAATTCATGTACAAGTCAATGGGAAGGGTCCAGTTACCAATTTGAAGATATTTGCAGCCTTCCTCAAGTTTTTTTCGGAGAAAAAAACTCGATTCGAATTTAGTCAAATTCGAATCGAATTTAATTTGAGTTTTCGGGTCGGTAAAATTTGTCAAGAGTTTTTCATATTAGATTATTTAATAAATAACCAGAAATCAAATTTTGAGTAAAATCGAATTCATGCGAGTTTAAAAAAAAAACAAAAAAAAAAAAAAAAAAACACACTCACATGAATTTGAAATTCGACCCTTGATAAATGTGCCTCAAAGTGGGACATTCACTAAGATTCGTAGTTGCGCCAGGTGTAACTTTGCCGCACTTCTCCAGGCGTAGTTTCGCCAGCGCTTCACAAATTCACTAAAATCCGAAGTTGCGCTCAGGGGTGTCAGCAGTGATGTAGTGAGGTCAATTCTGTCATATGACTCACTGAAGCTTGTGTATTATAATACCTCGGAGTTCCATGACCTGTATAAAAACACTTGGCCTTCAGCCTCGTGTTTTTATATGGTCATGAAACTCCTCTGTAACTTATAATATCCTTATACTTTACAAGAGGGGGTACTTTATTCACTATATAAAGAAGAAAATTCTCATACTTACAGTATGTGTCAAGTATAACAAAAATAACTTGTAAAATATATTCTATTTGTTACTTTCTGATATCAGAGAGGCAATTATGTTATATAAGTCTGTTTTTACAACTGATACAAAGTAATACACAACCACAATGGGTGTATTAAAAAAATAAAGGACATCTCTGTTTTATAAAACAGTTGGCCTTTAGAATTATGCTTTAAAATAGCCACAAAATTCCAAAACGAAAAACAGCTCTTCGCATCATTTTATCTTTAGAAAGACTTTTGTCTGCAAGTACTAAACAAGGGATCATATGCACTATGGGTAATCCTATAATACCTGTACTTGGATGAACACAAATACTAAAAGCTACAAGACAACTTGAAGGGCAATTACCAGTGTACCCGCACATTAAAACAAAACAAACAAATACTCAGACAATGCTGATACATTAGAAATAGTTACAGTGTAAACAAGTTCTAACACCAAACATACTTTGCTTGTATTTTCTTATTTCTGCATTTTACAAAATATTTAGTCTTTCCCCCTGAGAAATTTATAAAAAATAATTTAATTTAGTGTGTCTGCGTGTGCCTGCTTGTGTCTTTCATTATCTTCTGGGCTAAGATTCTTATTTGTAGTGGTCGGTGTCTTTGAACATTAGCCATGGTATCCATAAGGTCGAAAAAACACGTGAATAAGTCAATTTTATTCAGTTATTTCCTGATTTTGGGGCAAGTTGCAGTTCTATACACTTGTACTAAAAGCAGAATGAAAGTTGGGTCATCTGGAAAGTCATTTTAGTATCTGCAGAGCCACCTCTCTAAAGGTAGCTATAGATGCACCAAGAATTTAATAATCCTTGGTGCATCTATGGTGGGAAACGAGCCAAACTGATATCGGCAGAAGACTTGCTAATGCTAAATAGTCAGATACAGGTATTAGTCTATTGTTTTTACCTGTATCACAATTCAGCTCTAACAGTTAATACTGAAACCGATCTTTCCTGCCACCAAGATCATAAATGGAATGTCTATTGCCACCTTAACCCTAAGCCGAAATGGTTTCATCAAGAGGTATCCCCAAACAATACATACGAATCGAGCCACTGTTCAAAAAAAACTTTGGTTTTAGACCAGCAAAAGTGGAGTTAGATATAAAACTTCACTATAGGTAGGAGGGGTTGTTATATTATCTTTTGTTCAGCATTTACCTGTTTTAACCTATAATTTCCTATCTATCCTAATCATGTCTGTGGATTGGTCCAGAATATAGAGATCAGGTAGAAGGATAGTACGGGAAGTGCTATACAGAATAGGGGCATAACACAAATTTTTAACACATTCATACGGCCAATCAATAGAAGTATTACCACAATTAGGATTCTTTTTTATTTTTCATTAGGAGTCTTTTTTTTTTAAAGACTTTCAGCTTTCAATTCAGTGGGTTGAACAAAAAGATTGCATAAAAGTTTGAGGAACTAAAGCCTTTTTTTAACACAATCACTTCATTTTAGGGACTCAAAAGTAATTGGACCATTGACTCAAAGGCTATTTCATGGGCAGGTGTGGCTAATTCCTTTGTTATGTCTTTATCAATGAAGCAAATAAAAGCCCTGGAGTTGATTTTAGGGGGGGTGCTTGTATGTGGAAGATTTTGCTGTGACCAGACAATATGCGGTCAAAGGAGCTATCCATGCAGTTGAAACAAGCCATCCTTAAGCTGCAAAAACAGAAAAACCCATCCGAGAAATTGCTACAATATTAGGAGTGGAAAATCTTGGTACATCCTGAACAGAAAGGAAACACTGGTGAACTCAGCAACGCAAAAAGACCTGGACGTCCACGGAAGACAACAGTGGTGGATGATCGCAGAATCCAAATAAGTGAACAACACTCTCCAGGAGGTAGGCGTATCGATATCCAAGTCTACCACAAAGAGAAGATACATAGGGTGCACTGCAAGGTGCAAGCCAATCATAAGCATCAAGAATAGAAAGGCTAGATTGGACTTTGCTAAAAAACAACAAAAAAAGTCAGCACAATTCTGAAAAAACATTCTTTGGACAGATGAAACCCAGAGTCACCTCCACCAGAATGATGGCAAGAAAAAAGTGTAGAGAAGGTGTGGAACAGCTCATGATCCAAAGCATACCACACCATCAGTAAAACATGGCGGAGGCAGTGTGATGGATTGGGTTTGCATGGCTGCCAGTGGTACTGGGACACTAGTGTTTATCCATGATGTGAAACAGGACAGAAGCAGCCAAATGAATTCTGAGGTGTTCAGAGACAATGTCTGCTCAAATCCAGCTAAATGCAGTCAAATTGATTTGGAGGCGTTTCATAATAGAGATGGACAATGACCCAAAACATACAGCCAAAGCAACCCAGGAGTTTATTAAAGCAAAGAAGTGGAGTATTCTTGAATGGCCAAGTCAGTGACCTGATCTGAACCCAATTGAGCATGCACTTCACTTGTTGAAGACTAAACTTCGGACAGAAAGGCCCACAAAAACAGCAACTGAAAGCCGCTGCAGTAAAGGCCTAGCAGAGCACTAAAAAGGAGGAAACCCCTTTTTGCCAGCAAAGGGGTTTCAACCAAGTATTAGAAATGAACATTTTATTTTCTTTTTTTTTTAATATGTCCAATTACTTGTGAGCCCCTAAAATGAAGTGATTGCATTAAAAAAATATCTTTAGTTCCTCACATTTGTATGCAATCTTTTTGTTCAACCCACTGAATTAAAGCTGAAAGTCTGCAGTGCATCTGAGTTTCATATAAAATTCATTGTGGTAATGTACAGAACAAAAATTAGACAATAGTTGTCTCTGTCCAAATATTTATGGATCTAACTGAAAGTTACCTATAGGTTGTGTGGATGGTTTTTATTGCCGATAGGTTTGCTTTTGTTAAGCAACTGTTACTTGAAATTCCTAAATTGGACTGTTTTGCCAAGTTGACTGTCCCTTCTGAGCCTGTCAGAGTTTTAATGCTAATGGACTACTGCTGCATAATATGACAGCCCCATCATAGTGGAACATGGGGCATCTGGTAGTTTAAAAGCATTGGGCTATTTTTATGACAAAATTAGAAATACGAAGACAATGTTATGATAGCTGTAAAAAAGGGAAGGGGCAGTTTCAATTTCTGGTGTCAGTTCCTTAATATTTTTGGAGATCCAATTCAGAAAAATCAGTTGTTTCTTGGACTCCCAATTAAACGAAAATTCATAGGTTACACGGATATGGAGAAAATGAGGAGAGCATCTCAAGTGTTTTACAATGAATGTAAATACTGAGGGCTAAAGATTTTGTTTATAATATCTAAACTAAAACAAAATCATTTACATACACATTTAATTGAATATTTTTTGTTTTAAGAGGCCTTTACAGAATCTGAGTTTCTGTAATGATAATTACACTTGTCACCTGCTACTGTAATTATTAAAATATCTTTAAAAAATAAAATACACAATTCCTAAGTGGTAGTAAACAAGGTAAAATGCAGTTCATGGCAACCACAGCCCTTTAGCAGTAAAGATCTGTGCCTCCAAAGATGCCCCAATAGCTCCCCATCTCCCCAATCAGCCTTGTAGCATCAGTTTATATTACAGACCAACTTCATTTTCTGCTTGAGAATATGTGACAACCCCTAAGCTTAGCTTCTCTTTTTAACAGCTGACATTTTCCAAGATGGTGACCCCCTGTGACAAGTTTGAAGTCCTGAATCACTGCTGCTATAGATAATAAGTTCAGTATATAAAATATAGCATTTGTAGCCATATTCATTTTTAGGGTTTAGTTCTCCTTTAAGTTTTTTGTGAATAGCCGCCCAATATCCTGTGTCCTTAAAATGTGCATGGCAATTGTAATCATATCATATTTTCACTTTCTTCTGCTAGTGGCCCTTTATTGGAACTTCAAGTCTTTAATAAGAGTATGGAAGAATAACAAGGATTTATTAACTGGAGCGTACCATATGGTTACCTTTTTTTTTTTTTTTTTTGCTGGAAAATGAAACGTGAAATTTTACTAAAAGTAGTTAAATAGGTATAGGTAATATTTGCCTTTCTACATTTACCAACATTAAATTACACGTAAACTAGATAAAATAAATTTAGCCATAACTCATTAATAACTATTTTTTTTTTTTTTTTAAATATGGACAAATTTAAAATAGTTTAATACCGACTCATGCACATGAATTGTGTATAAGTTAGGATATTTAAGAAAAAATATTTTAAAAAAAATCTACTGTATATATTTTTCTACAAAAGAACCCTACAAGCCAACCATCAATAAGATGAAAAATGAACCCTAGGGCAAGAGAACATGACTGAGGCTTTTTAATAATTTTATTTAAGACTCTTATCATAGTAATTTAGTATTTTGTAGTAGTTATATATTCAGTAATACTATTATTTGCAGACAATTAATGGTCATAAAACATAGCTCCATCTATTATTGCTTTTAAATAAAAACTTCTATGATTGTATGAAGGTATACGGACAGTTAAGAAACATTTGCCTGTTCAGATAGAGAGAGAGAGAGAGATATATATATATATATATATATATATATATATATATAGAGAGAGAGAGAGAGAGAGAGAGAGAGAGAGAGAGAGAGAGAGAGAGAGAGAGAGAGAGAGAGAGAGAGAGAGAGAGAGAGAGAGAGAGAGAGAGAGAGAGGAGAGAGAGAGAGAGAGAGAGAGAGAGAGAGAGAGAGAGAGAGAGAGAGAGAGAGAGAGAGAGAGAGAGAGAGAGAGAGAGAGAGAGAGAGAGAGAGAGAGAGAGAGAGAGAGAGAGAGATATGCACAATTTAGAAAGATTCTTAATACTCCCCCTCCCATCCCAATTTGTTCCAGGTTGCTGCATTAATTGTTCTCACTGTACTCCACATAAAAATGTGTGTAAAAATATACGTTCTTTATAACAACAACTTTTATTAAACTTTGGTAGAATTTATTTATATATTGGCATGCAAGATATGAAGTGGTGGTTGAAATTGAACAGATTGTTATTCTTCAGTAATGTAGTGCTGGAATAATGTACAGTGCTTTACAAATAGTATAAAACATGCATATCAGTTCCTACCCAAGTGAAGCAATCTAAGCCCTAGCATTCATATTGTGAGTAATATCATCATGAGCCACGTAACCTTCCTGTATATATTTGGAACAAGGGAAGAAACTGGAGTACCAAGAGAAAATGCATGCAAAACAGGGAGGATAAATTCCTAGTATATATTTTTTTACATTGTCCATAGGGGGTTGATTTATTTTGCCTATTTACAAGATACGAAAATTTAAATTGTGTGAAACCATTAAGTGCCAAAAGTCAGCAGAAATCAGCTAGAACAAGCCCACATGATAGAATTCAAGGTTAAAAACTTGCAATCCCTGAAACAACCTTCACTTCAAGACAGCATGAAGGCAGAAAAGCATTACAAAGCAAACAAAACAGTCTATGAAAGCAGTTCCTGATTCCCCCAGTTGAAGCTTTGTTAGCTCTGCCTGTGACACCAGCCACATAAACATTACTTGGTTGAAGGGCAGTTAATTGAGATGTTTAAAGCTCTTGTTTTAATTACACAAAGTACACAAATTACACAAAGTATTGCAACCTTTCTACTGGGGTCATTACGTTTTTCCAATTTCTTGCCTTTTTTTACTGTAGCACACATTACTCTGCAAAACTACAATCTTTAAACTGACAGGTTTTACATCTCAGTGGAAGATCAGTAATGCTAAGGGTTACGCTCTAGAGACTTAAAACCTCAACAGGACAGTGTTTATGGTTGTTATAGTGCTCTTAAATAAAATACACCAACACACATTTCTTTGAGTTATAAAAGAAAAAGCAACAATACTGACAACAAAGAGTGCTGGCTAATCTGCTTGTAATTAAACCTCCCAGTATAAGACTTAACTAATTCCAGGATAGAGTTAACCATTTGGGTGCTCGGAGAACATGTGATTGAGAGTTATCTGGCGAGACGGTTGTGACAGATCATGGTCACCTAATTACGGTTATAATAAAGACAAAAACGCCCCAACACCAACGAGTTAATATATTCAGTAACTGAACTGGTTTTTCCACTGATAACCAAACTGCCTAACAGAAGCTATGGATAAAAATACAACACTCCAACAATACTAGCACATGGAAATTAAAGTGCAAAGAGGAAAATATCAGATACTTATTAATTGGAGTACTGTATGCCATTACAGTATTGTAACTTTACAGTGTCTTGAAAAGAAATGGAACAAGAAATAAAGAAGACACTTCTCTATCTGCCATCACCCCGGTGTCAATTGAAGCTTTCATTACATTTAAAGAATGTCAGTAAATGAGATGTACGGCAGCTACCAGTGAGGCGGTGGTGCAGTCCAGGTCATACAATACTACAAAAGCCCAGAATACAAGTAAGGCAAATGCTGTACAATATCATGCTGCAGACTGGGCATCCTTGCTTTCAATATTCCTTCAAATTGAAGCTCCTCAGCTGTTGCTCAACTACAGCTCTCACCATATCCTAATGTACTTTCAAGTATCACTTGGTGAGAGATTAGTACAAGGGCATGAAAAAGAAGAAGGTGCCCCCAAAGTAAACAAAGTGTCAGTTAGCCCTTCAGACATGGGGGGGGGGTATGCTGAATAAAAATGCATTTCGTGCAGCCACTTCCTTTCTATTTCCCGATAAAACCCTTGGTTTAGCTCCTGGACTGTGTGTAAAGTAACCTGTTTGTCTAGAAGTAAGAAAGTCCGCATTGCCCCAAATGGTGTGTTATAGTGTGACAGTGTTATAGTGTGTGACAGTGTTATAGTGTGTGACAGTGTTATAGTGTGTGACAGTGTTATAGTGTGTGACAGTGTTATAGTGTGTGACAGTGTTATAGTGTGTGACAGTGTTATAGTGTGTGACAGTGTTATAGTGTGTGACAGTGTTATAGTGTGTGACAGTGTTATAGTGTGTGACAGTGTTATAGTGTGTGACAGTGTTATAGTGTGTGACAGTGTTATAGTGTGTGACAGTGTTATAGTGTGTGTGTTATAGTGTGACAGTGTTATAGTGTGTGTGTTATAGTGTGACAGTGTTATAGTGTGTGTGTTATAGTGTGACAGTGTTATAGTGTGTGTGTTATAGTGTGACAGTGTTATAGTGTGTGTGTTATAGTGTGACAGTGTTATAGTGTGTGTTTTATAGTGTGACAGTGTTATAGTGTGTGTGTTATAGTGTGACAGTGTTATAGTGTGTGTTTTATAGTGTGACAGTGGTGACAGCTGCCAGCGCTCACACTCACACACCCTCCAGAGCCCGCACACCTTTCCTCCCTAGGCAGTTCCAGAGTTTCTCGGAGCTTCCCCTCCCTTCCCCATGAGGAGCAAACCATAAATCCCAGTTAGATCCCGTCTCCTTACCTAGACCGGTTCCCTTATTCTCGCTCGAAACACCGCCGCACCTCCCTCCGGTTTCCCCTGGGTTGGAAACTCTCCGCTGACCTCTCACCCGGCCGCGCCTCGGTCTCACTCCGCCGTTGCTAAGGCAGTGAAACCCCCTGGAATGCTGGGATGGATCGTGACGTCAGAAGAATCCTCCAGGGAGTCCCCGCCTTCTTGGTTCGACAGAGTGGGCGGGACTAACACATAGGTGCCATGAATCGGCGAGAGGGGCAGACAAGGGGCAAGGCATTGCTGATTTAGCTCTTGTGAAACTGCCTTTTCCCATTATTTCTTAGAAGTTATAATGACACCTGTGGATTGCGCTGTCTATAAGATCCTTGGTGCTTAGTCGCAGCAGATCTAGACAATAAAATCTGCAAAGTACTGGAAACTATCAATAAGCCCGGCAGCAATGTGGAGGGAACACATCTCAAACCACTTTCATTTCTGCTTCAGTTATAAACATAGCCTGGCATCACCCTCTCCTTCTGTAGCTCAGTGACAGTGTTGGAGAGAGAGCGCTAGTTCTTTAATTTTTCTGATTATAAAGGAAAAATACTTTATTTCTGCTGTTTCGTCTTATAATCTTTTGTCCCCATAATGGTCCATATTGACAGTGGGTTTGTGGGGCAGCTCAAGGCCCCGTTTAGGCATTATATCATTTTTCTAACACTGTAATGCTGAAATAATGCAAAAGAACAATAATTCTTTTTTGCCTTTGCCATAGAGTCTATGAAGATACAATTCAAAAGCACTTAAAGCTTTTTTGAGTGCTTTTACCTGCTTATTGTATATTCTGAATCAAAGTTAAATGCAAATGAGGAAGACAAATCTAAGGGCAAATTTCTTAATTGTGTGATATCCTACAGTTTATTCATACATAGGAAGGAAAAAGAAAAATGTACTTATAACAAAGAATACAGTGACAAAAAAGACCTGTAAGCAATGTTGGGGGCCCAAGGGACTGGGGTGGCCTAGTAAGGACCCACATCCTCCTGGCACTTTTACTCCAGCCTACACCTGGTAAGGACCCACATCCTCTTGGCACTTTTACTCCAGCCTGCACTTGGTAAGGACCCACTTCCTCTTGGCACTTTTACTCCAGCCTGCACCTAGTAAGGACCCACATCCTCCTGGCACTTTAACTCCAGCCTGCACCTAGTAAGGACCCACATCCTCCTGGCACTTTTACTCCAGCCTGCACTTGGTAAGGACCCACTTCCTCCTGGCACTTTTACTCCAGCCTGTACTGGTAAGGACCCACATCCTCCTGGCACTTTTACTACAGCCTACACCTGGTAAGGACCCACATCCTCTTGGCACTTTTACTCCAGCCTGCACTTGGTAAGGACCCACTTCCTCTTGGCACTTTAACTCCAGCCTGCACCTAGTAAGGACCCACTTCCTCCTGGCACTTTTACTCCAGCCTGCACCGGTAAGGACCCACATCCTCCGGGCACTTTTACTCCAGCCTGCACCTAGTAAGGACCCACATCCTCCTGGCACTTTTACTCCAGCCTGCACTTGGTAAGGACCCAGATCCTCCTGGCACTTTTACTCCTGCCTGCACCTAGTAAGGACCCACATCCTCCAGGCACTTTTACTCCAGCCTGCACCTAGTAAGGACCCACATCCTCCTGGCACTTTTACTCCAGCCTGCACCTTGTAAGGACCTACATTCTCCAGGCACTTTTACTCCAGCCTGCACTCATACGTCATGTATTTACCAGTGCTGGGGAAGGGGGTCACTGTAATAGAACATGGGAGGGCAAACATTTTATTGCAAGGGGGACTTGGGCGATCTTTTTAAAGGCTTGACATACCATTGTTTACTTTAGATAGAATGGATACAATTAAGAAGTGCAAATAAATACAATGTAAAAAAAAACATTGAAACTGCATAGGAAGGCTTCACCACTGTATCGAAACAACATTCCCATCACAAACTGCAACGAGTTTTTGTAGGCTATAGACACACAGGCTTTTGTCAATATTTTTGCAGGCTGAGCGAAGATGATCTGCTCAGTGCCCCTGCTCCATTGATTTGAATTAGTTCAGCCTGTGTTTGGTCACACACTGACCTCAGCTTCCGTTCCACAATGTGTGACCGCACACAGGCTGATCGAACAAATCAATGGAGCAGGGCACTGAGCAGATCTGCTTCTCTCAGTCTGCAAAACTAAGCAGACTGACAACAGTCTGTTTGTCCATAGCCTATTATTACTGAATGATGCACCAAGACTAAGCAGAATAACAGACAAACAGCAATAGGTAGCATAGAGATACCTAAGGAGCAGTGTTGTCACAGTCGGGGTATAGTATTCTGTATCGTAAGAAGCTCAATTTATTATTGATTTTCAAAATGGGTATCTTTTTAGCAAGGTGTTTTAGAAAGTACTGTATTGGCAAAAGATTACACACACTATCTGGGTAGATGTTTCTTATCTATTGCTACAGCGATTACGTAAATAGGAAAGGGTGGAAAACTTAAGCCGGGCCAGTTAAAGATTTTGATGCCAGATTAAATAAGAAGGATTCAGTATGCTCAATTTATGTGCACATCTTGTTAAAACTTTCTTTTAAATATATTTTGGCATGGCTGCTAGATACAGGTTAGTTGAGCTTGCACTTAAGATATCCAACATAGTCAAGTGTAGTATAAAGCTAAATAGTTTAGCTGCATAATAGTAAAGTACACAGCCTTAAATGTTTCATGCTTCTGCTGCACTTAATTATTGGTCAGTAAGCAGCAGAGCATATGCACTAAACGCAAACGGCTTGTACCTTGCCAATATACTAATAAAGTATGAAAGTACTACAACTGTAGTCTTCAGTTTTGCTTATCATTCCTCTCATTAAATTATTTAATTTGTGCAATTTCAGGTACCAAATCATTGACACCACACACAAAATATCCTTAAGGGATATGTTTGTAACCTAATAATGTTGTGCACTTTACTTACCACAGCACTCCAGAGAGATGCAGCCATTACTCATCATGTACTAGTAAAGATCCAAGCAGTTTGTGCCAAGAGGATTACAGGGATTGTAATATCATAAAGAATGTGTATGTCTTATGGACAGCACTGGAAATTTCTACAACTAAGAGACAAGTAGATTTTAAGTATTCTTTCATTTACAATGTTTTTTGTGGTTCCACTTATATATTATGCATACTACATTTCCATGATTTTACATTTTCCCAGATTTTACACATGTTCCCCTGAAAAACGTAAAATGGGCGTTCTGCTGTACTTTGTTTGCATTTTTTTTCCTCTTGCTCCCTTAACATTTTCCTTGCATCAATTTAGTTTATAAAGTTAAAAATAAATTCTAAGCATAATCATAATCTTTGAAATGGATTAATCAACATGTTTATGCTGCAAGCCTATAATATTAGCAATACAATACACAATATACAGTATAAAATGCAGTGTTAGCTGCAATAGAGGCATTTTCTGTATATCAGAACTAGTTATTTATCTGGCCTGCTATTCTATGGCTGACGGGGAAGATAGTCCCCGTAATAAAACATTTTTCCACTTCTAAAAGTACTGTACAAATGCATTTAAATCAGGAATATTCTATAAACACAGAAATAGCATTTTTCTAATGGTTGCTGTGCAAACGCTTTAATGAGGGAAAAGGTATTTAGTAAACACATTTTTAATTATTTGCAAAGAAAACTTCAGCTCTCTGAAGCTGTGATCCTACTCGTATTCCTCAAGAAAATGTGAATAATCCAGTTCTGCCAACCATAAGGCCCACTGCACACTGGGTGTTTTGCAGCTGAAGGAGAAGCACTATTAAGCAGTTGTTGAGCCTGTAATGTACATCAAAGCAGTCCACCTGACCAGCAAATTCCACTGAAGTAAACAACATGTCTGAATGACCAAAATTAGATGATTCACCCATGGTGTCATAAGCCTAAAGAACTGTTATAACAGAAAATGCTATAAATATTGAAACCTAAGCTCACATGTTACTACAAATATGTACAATCTATGGCCAAATGTATCCAGACAACCCTTTTTAAATTCAGTTGGAACACCAACTTATGGACACACAAGTATCACCATACTCGGTGCCAAGTATCAGAAGAAGTGGTGTGAAAGTCGCTGCTGTTGAAGTGCTAGTTGTAGTGAAAGCAAATTCTTTGGAGTGATGAATTGCCCCTTCCCGTTTGGCAGTCTGACAGCCAAGTGTAGGTTTGATGTAAGATAACTTTTTCATTTTGAATGTGTAATGCTAACTGTAAAGTTTGGTGATGGAAGAATAATGGTCTCAGGCTGCTTTTTATAGTTTAGCTTGTGACTTGTGCATCACCAGTGCAGAGAGCACAATTGCATGCTCTTACACTAGAAAAGAGGCATTTCCAGCTTTAAAAGTGCAGGCACTCACAAGAGCTTCTGTGTGCATGCCAGGGAAAGGGCTGATTGCTGTGAAGGAGATGATTCTTGTCCTTTGTTTTTCAGCAGGTCAAGTTTCAGCTCCATGTGGCATTGGCCTTCCTAAAGAAGTAGTAGCAAAGGGCAGACCAACTTCATGTAAATTCCCTTGGTTTCAGAAATTTTGGACAGGCAGGTGCCCTGACACCTTTGTTTATATATTGAATTTGTCACCGGAGATTATAAAATTAGGATTGTAAAAAGGAACCAGCAGCACACTGTGTTTAAGTTGCAAAAGTGCACCAAAAATGTATTAAGCCCACATCATACAATTAGGCTAAGATGTGGGCTTAATAAATTTTTGGTGCACTTTTGCAACTTAAACAGTGTGCTGCTGGTTCCTTTTTACATATTGTTATGACCCAGTGACAGGAGTGGGTCCTCCAGTCCAGCACCTGACACTACAAGAAGTGTGTATCAGTGAGGTGAGCGCTCCACGTTAACAGGTGTATAAGATTAGGATTGAACTAGATCATTTTAAAAATCAGAATTTAGAGTACAATAAATGGTATGGTATATGAAACAATTGTTTCTCCAGTACATTGCAGAAGAGACTCTGGTTCAATTAAAATATGTATATTTGTTCCCCTGTAGGAAAGCAAGGACCTGAACAATAAGAATACTTTAGCACTGAGCATGGAACTGAAAATCTCAAATGAGCACATTCTGTTGAACTAGTATCAGCATGACATTAATAAGACAGGTCTTCAGCAAGTAGGACTTTATTGTACTGAAGACCTTTGATGCTTTAAATCAACCAGATACTAGAAAAACTGTCAGATCTAGGCTGAGGAGAAGAATTGTAACTTTTAGTACTGCAATAGTACTTTTTGATAAAAAAAGAGATAGTCCTAAAATACTAAATTGCCAGCAGGAATTCAAAAGAAATTTTTAGTAAAGCATGTACATTTCATATTGTTAACAAAATCCTCTTTCAAGGGAATGTGAAATGTGCATCAGCTAATTTTAGTTCACTCACTAATGTGATAACATTGCAGTTCCAGTACTTTAAGGCAGTGCAGGGAAATTGTGGGCCCTATTTCACAAACAAAATGAAAGAAATTTCTTACACAGACACTATCATAACATCATTTATTATTTGATTTAAATGGTAATTGAGACTGCTATAATTAAGTAGCAGAAGCATAACAATATTTTGTTATAATCTTGATATATAAATGGTTTATTTGTGCTTTAAAACTCAAATACTTCTTCCTACTGCCATTGTTGCTTATAGCCAGAAAATGTGGTTTGCCTAGCATAGAAGGTGTGAATGCACTGGTTTCTGAGCTACCATGTAATGAGAATCTGAATTAATTACTAGGCCTTCTATTGTGACATTTATATTCTATGTTTACAGTATATTGTGAGTTGGTCCCTAAGCTCAGGTAACTGATGGCAGCACAGAGCATGTGCAGTGATTCAGCAGAAAAGCAGATGGGGAGCTAAAGGGGCAGCTTCTGATACACAGATCTTTACTGCTAAAAGGCTGTGGTTGCCTTGGGCTGGTACAGAAGCCCTTGTCCACCTTACTAAGAAGGCAAATTCATAAAAACAAGAGTAATCTTTAGCATATCAGGAGTTCATTTTATTGTTAATTTGTCCTTTTAATGCAAGCAGTGCAAGCCTTCTACTTCAGTTTTCTAGACTACCCCCTATTTTAACATGATATGGTAACAAAATAGACAAACAATGCAAAACAATGCATTTAGATGCTATGGTTTAGTGATGTAAGTAAATGGTAGATACACCATAAAGATAAATAATACATATTTTCTTTTATCAAACATTTCACTTGTCCAAACTATCTATTTGTAGGGTTGGAATACTGTAATATATAAGGTCAACTATAGGAAATTCTGATTTATGGAAATAAGGATACCAGAAAATGAAAATAGTAATACGCTAAGGGGCAAATGTATCAAGGGTCGAATATCGAGGATTAACCCTCGATATTCGACTGGGGAATTAAAATCCTTCGCCTTTGAATATCGAAGTCGAAGGATTTTGCGCAAATAGTTAGATCGAAGGATTATCATTCGACCAAAAAAAGATAGCCAAGCCTATGGGGCTAACATTGACTTCTGTAGCTTTTAGGTGGGGAACTAGGGGGTCGAAGTTTTTTCTTAAAGAGACAGTACTTCGACTATCGAATGGTCGAATAGTCAAACGATTTTTAGTTCGAATCATTCGAAGTCGTAGTCGAAGGTCGAAGTAGCCCATTCGATGGTCGAAGTAGCCAAAAAAACACTTCGAAAGTATTTTTTCTTCTATTCCTTCACTCGAACTTAATGAATGGGCCCCTAAGACTGTGAGCAGGAAACCTCTCCATCCTCCATTTCTTTTTTTGTCCGTTTATTTTACTAAGCTTAAGTTTGGTTATAATGCAGTTCAGTTTAATGCATGGTGTCTTCCAAGACAAATGTTTTCTATGTAAAAGATTTCTTCCATATAAATACAATTACTAGGGTAGAGTTGTTATTGTAGGGTAATGACTGTGTTTTTGTAAAGAAAGAAAAACAAGGTCCTGAATAATACTTGCAAATAGGGTTGCCATTTTTCTGGAAAAAATACCAGCCTTCCTATGTATTTATCTTTTTTCCCTATTAATAACATTGGGATCAACAATAATTTTTACTGGCCAGGCCAGGAAAATTCTGGACAGATGGCAACCCTACTTGCAAAGCTTGCAAACATATTATTGTTGTGTTGGGGTGCTCTGGTGCCACATTGATGCTTGAAGTACCCAAAATTGCTCCATGTGCCAACACCTGTGTTTTGTTTTGTAATCTGTCTTTACTTTGCAATCCCTTCCTTCTTTTTTGCCCTTCCATCCTCATTTATATACATTAGTAAAATTTAAAGGTAAAAAGTAATATTTAAAAATTATATTTATGTCTAAACACAATGTTGCCCTGCCCTAAATCAGTTCAGGACTGGTTCTTTTTGAGAGCATCAGGCAGACATGAATAAATATGCAGCAACAATTCACAAATTAAAAAAATATATTTTTTTCTATAAATGTACACACTGAAATTCTTAAAAAAATATTGTTTTCCAATAGAAAGGTTGCTGGTTATATCCTGATTATATTGTTCCTTAAGTTTTGCAGTATTTACAGTAGTTAGGATAACATCTAAATGTATGTATATCTGATCCTGTGAGGTGCAACAACCTACCCAGACTGGCAGAACCTGCCTATATGATCACATGCCAAGATCACATTGTGTGCAAAAAATATTTATTTACATATAGTATACAGAACAGGCATTCGGAACATTCATTTTTTCTTGGGGTTACAAAATAATCTATTCCATGGTTTTATGTCTCTATATAAGAGAAAAGGTGGAAACTAAGAGATTTACTTCTAACTAAATATGCAGTACGTTTAGAATTGTCAGAATGAAGTCTTGCATAAAACTGCACTTAATTAAAATACAATTGATTTACACAATATGCATAGATTGCTATGAAGAAAGATGGGCAGGGCAGCCTAAGGCTCGCATCATACCTGGCTTGTGTTTCTGGATCTGACGTTATTTTTTATTGCTTGTTTTTGTAAAAAAACTTTCCAGAATGTCACTTGTTATTTGAGATAGATGGACCCATTCACACAGCCAGTGGCTAGTTTGGCCAAGTGCACAGTTTCACTGCCTGCAATGTATATTTAACTGACCAAAACTACCTCAACTTTCTCTGTGATTTTATGTTCACAAACAAGTCTAAGCTGCACCCCACTGTACATATAGGATGATTTGTCCTCTGTTCTCATCTAAGTCATTCACATGACATAAGCCCTAAAGTTCCTGTTAACTTTAGCTCAGATTTTATTGTGTATTTGTTTTTTCTTTTATGACATTTGTGATTTCTGTCACGTAAATAAATTACATTAGTTAATTAGGTTAAATGGCAAAAGGCCTAGCAAAGGAAAAGGGAGATGCAGCTGAGATTTGTTTGTGTACAATGTATCAAACAGTGAGGGGTCACAAGTAAGGGCTTGTACTGACGAATGCTCAAACCTGTGCTCCCCTGTGTTCCACTTTAAAGCGGTCAGAAGCAGGAGAGCACAGGAAGGAAGGCATACAGCTCTTTTAAATGGTCCTGTACTGACACAGATGCATTTAAGCACCAAACACATGTGGAACACAACCTATGTTCAACCTGTGTTCAATTCTTACATGTCATGGCAATAGGAAGAAGGTGAAATGTGGATAGCTCACCCAGTTGATCATGTAGTCCAGGAACACCAGCCTCCGACCCTCTACCACGGGGAGAGGAAAACCGAATTGTACCACAGGCAAAGCGGGGCTATCCGGCAGTCAGAGGAATCCACAGGGCCAAAAATCAGTTAAAATTGTAAAAAAAAATTCCTAGGGCCCTACGCATTTTGTACCTTTAGGGTATTAAAGGAGAAGGAAAGGTAAAAACTAAGTAAGCCTTTTCAGAAAGGTCCATGTAAATATACCAGTTAACCCCCAAAGTAGTGCTGCTCTGAGTCTCCTGTGAAAAGAAACACTGCATTTCTTTCCTTCTATTGTGTACTCATGGGCTTCTGTATCAGACTTCCTGCCTTCAGCTTAAACCTCATTGCCCTGGGCAAGAGCATGCTCAGTTTGCTCCTCTCCCCCCCTCCCTCCCTTCTCTGCTGTAATCTGAGCCCAGAGCAGGGAGAGACTCAGGCAGGAAGTGATGTCACACCAAATTAATACTGCAGCTCCTATCCTAAACAAACAGAGAGCTTGTAGAGCTTTTTACTCAGGTATGGTAAAACATTCTACAGAATAAATATAGCATTCTACCTTGCACTATTGCAGCTAATCTATTGGCAATAAAATGCCTCCGTAGCTTTCCTTCTCCTTTAATCATGGGCTGAGATCTCACCCACAGGAAATGAGCTCCTTTCCTGTGGGTGAGATCTCAGCTGATTTTTGGCCCTGTGGATTCCTCTGAGTGCCGGATAGCCCGCTTTTCCTGTTGTACAATTCAGTTCTTACATGTACCTGTGTCAGTATTAGGGATGTAGCGAACGTCGGAAAAAATGTTCGCGAACATATTCGCGAACTTGCGTCAAAAATGCGAACGGTTCGCGAACGTCGCAAACCCCATAGACTTCAATGGGAAGGCGGATTTTAAAAGCTAGAAAAGACATTTCTGGCCAGAAAAATGATTTTAAAGTTGTTTAAAGGGTGCAACGACCTGGACAGTGGCATGCCAGAGGGGGATCAAGGGCAAAAATGTATCTGAAAAATACATTGTTGACACAGCGCTGCGTTTTGTGCTGTAAAGGGCAGAAATCACACTACATTTCTAAACTTGTGTAATAAACTGCTTTAAAACGTCCGGCGTCTACATGCCAATCAAGTCGTGTAAAGGTTACAGCCTGTTCACAAGCAAAGACAAAACGCGGCGCTTACTGCAACGCAAAAAAACGCAAAGAGCTTTCATCATGAATGATACTGTCAAGTGAGCAAATAATAGTTTTTAATTACTAGTTGCTTGTCACCTCCAGGATGTTCGTCCTGTTGGTGGCAATATTTCTGTAGTGGTGTGTTTAGCAGTCACCGTGCTTGTGCGCACGTGCACGGTCAGGCAGAGGTAATTCAATGTACATTGAAGTGAACCAAAAAACACTGATTCTGCAGTGTGGGCCCAGTTTTGGTCTACTTTATTGATCACCTGCGGTGACCATAAAAGATGCGATTTTGCCACTGTTGCAGAACCCTGAAAAATTAGGCATGTGTACTTTCCTGAAAAATTATGTTTTTTTTGTCGCAGCCACTGAAGCACAGAGGCCAGAAAAAATATGCCATATGAATGCTAAAAATATAAAAAATTTTTGTCGCAGCCACTGAAGCACAGAGGCCAGAAAAAACATGCCATATAAATGCTGAAAATATGATTTTTTTTTGTCGCAGCCACTGAAGCACAGAGGCCAGAAAAAATATACCATATAAATGCTGAAAATATGAATTTTTTTTGTCGCAGCCACTGAAGCACAGAGGCCAGAAAAAATATGCCATATAAATGCTGAAAATATGAATTTTTTTTGTCGCAGCCACTGAAGCACAGAGGCCAGAAAAAATATGCCATATAAATGCTGAAAATATGAATTTTTTTTGGTCGCAGCCACTGAAGCACAGAGGCCAGAAAAAATATGCCATATAAATGCTGAAAATATGATTTTTTTTTGTCGCAGCCACTGAAGCACAGAGGCCAGAAAAAATATGCCATATGAATGCTGAAAATATGAATTTTTTTTGTCGCAGCCACTGAAGCACAGAGGCCAGAAAAAATATGCCATATGAATGCTAAAAATATGAATTTTTTTTGTCGCAGCCACTGAAGCATAGAGGCCAGAAAAAATATGCCATATAAATGCTGAAAATATTAATTTTTTTTGTCGCAGCCACTGAAGCACAGAGGCCAGAAAAATATGCCATATAAATGCTGAAAATATGAATTTTTTTTGGTCGCAGCCACTGAAGCACAGAGGCCAGAAAAAATATGCCATATAAATGCTGAAAATATGAATTTTTTTGTCGCAGCCACTGAAGCACAGAGGCCAGAAAAAATATGCCATATGAATGCTAAAAATATGCATTTTTTTGTCGCAGCCACTGAAGCACAGAGGCCAGAAAAAATATGCCATATGAATGCTAAAAATATGAATTTTTTTTGTCGCAGCCACTGAAGCACAGAGGCCAGAAAAAATATGCCATATAAATGCTGAAAATATGAATTTTTTTTGTCGCAGCCACTGAAGCACAGAGGCCAGAAAAACTCAGGATTTACCTGTCCAAAAAGTTTTTATTGAAATGAAACCAGTAGGGTTTGCACCCTAGTTTGTAACGGTGGCGGAGGGAGGAGGATGCTAAAGGACAGCTGTGTGTGGAGTCATGCAGCGTGCAGAGAAGGACAGCTGCATGGGGAGTCAGAACAAGTCTTCCGGCGTGCAGTAACCCTCCGAGATCCATGCCTCGTTCATTTTAATAAAGGTCAGGTAATCCACACTTTTGTGACCTAGGCGAGTTCTCTTCTCAGTTACAATCCCTCCTGCTGCACTGAAGGTCCTTTCTGAGAGGACACTTGAGGCGGGGCAAGACAAGAGGTTCATGGCAAATTGTGACAGCTCTGGCCACAGATCAAGCCTGCGCACCCAGTAGTCCAGGGGTTCATCGCTCCTCAGAGTGTCGATATCTGCAGTTAATGCCAGGTAGTCCGCTACCTGCCGGTCGAGGCGTTCTTTGAGGGTGGATCCCGAAGGGTTCTGGCGCTGCCTTGGACTGAAAAACCTTTGCATGTCTGACGTTACAGAGTGGCCAAAGTGCATTGTCCTTGCAGGTGCGCTCGTGGCAGGATTACTGGCACCTCTGCCCCTGGAATGTTGATGAGTTCCTGAAGTGACATCACCCTTAAAAGCATTGTACAACATGTTTTGCAGGCTGGTTTGTAAATGCAGCATCCTTTCGGACTTGTGGTACGTTCGTAACATTTCTGCCACTTTATGCTTGTACCGAGGGTCTAGTAGCGTTGCGACCCAGTACAGGTCCTTCTCCTTAAGCCTCTTGATACGGGGGTCCTTCAACAGGCATGACAGCATGAAAGACCCCATTCTCACAAGGTTGGATGCAGAGGTATCCATCTCCGCTTCCTCGTTATCAAGGACTATATCATCCACGGTCTCCTCCCCCCAGCCACGTACAAGACCAGGGGTCCCCAAAAGGTCACCACAAGCCCCCTGGGAAGCCTGCTCCTGTTGGTCCTCCTCCTCCACAAAGCCACCTTCCTCCTCTGACTCCACTTCTGACACCTCTCCCTGCGTTGCAGGAGGTGCCTGGGCTCGTTCTGGTGTTTCCGACCAGAAATCGTGCGCTTCCTGCTCCTCGTCACGCTGGTCTACAGCCTCATCTGTCACTCGTCGCACGGCACGCTCCAGGAAGAAAGCAAAGGGTATTAGGTCGCTGATGGTGCCTTCGGTGCGACTGACCATGTTTGTAACCTCTTCAAAAGGGCGCATGAGCCTGCAGGCATCGCGCATAAGCACCCAGTAACGGGGGAAAAAAATCCCCAGCTCTGCAGATCCAGTCCTACCACCCAGTTCAAACAGGTATTCATTGACGGCTCTTTGTTGTTACAGCAGACGTTCCAACATGAGGAGCGTTGAATTCCAGCGAGTCTGGCTGTAGCAAATTAAACGCCTGACTGGCATGTTGTACCGCTGCTGAATGTCAGCAAGGCGTGCCATGGCTGTGTAGGAACGTCTGAAATGGGCCGACACATTCCTGGACTGCCTGAGAATGTCCTGGAATCCTGGGTACTTCGAGACAAAACGTTGGACTATTAAATTCAGAACATGTGCCATGCAGGGCACATGTGTTAAATTGCCCAGTCTCAGTGCTGCCAACAGATTGCTTCCGTTGTCACACACCATTTTTCCGATCTTCAGTTGGTGTGGGGTCAGCCACCGATCGGCCTGTGACTGCAGAGATGACAGGAGTACAGATCTGGTATGGTTTCTGCTTTCCAGGCACGTCATCCCCAAGACAGCATGACAACAGCGTACCTGGCACGTCGAATAGCCTAGGGGGAGCTGGGGGTGCACAGGTGTGGAGGAGGAGGACCCAGCAGCAGAGGAGGAGGAAGCAGAGGAAGAAGACGAGGTAGAGAGCGAAGGAGGAGTAGAGGTGGTGGCAGAACCGCGTGCAATCCGTGGCGGTGACACCAACTCCACTGTTGTTGTTGAGCCACGCATTCCCTGCTTCCCAGCCATAAGCAAGTTCACCCAGTGGGCAGTGTAGGTGACATACCTGCCCTGACCATGCTTGGAGGACCATGCGTCAGTAGTCATATGGACCTTTGCCCCAACACTAAGTGACAGAGATGCGGTGACTTGGCTCTGCACATGGTGGTACAGGTGTGGTATTCCCTTCTTGGAGAAAAAATTGCGGCTGGGTACCTTCCACTGCGGTGTCCCAATTGCTACAAATTTGCGGAAGGCCTCAGAGTCCACCAGCTGGTATGGTAAAAGCTGACGGGCTAAGAGTGCAGACAAGCCAGCTGTCAGACGCCGGGCAAGGGGGTGACTCGCAGACATTAGCTTCTTACGCTCAAACATGGCCCTCACAGAAACTTGGCTGGGGGCAGATGACTGGGAACTGGTGGTCAAGGTGGAAGGCGGAGTGGAGGGTGGTTCAGACGGGTCAAGGACAGCAGAGGTAGAGCAGTAAGATGCTGGACCAGAAGGAGGGTGGCTTTTAGTTTGTCTGCTGCCTTTGAGGTGTTGCTCCCATAGTGCTTTGTGCTTGCCGTTCATGTGCCTTCGCATAGAAGTTGTACCTATGTGGGTGTTGGGCTTCCCAAGACTCAGTTTCTGACTGCACTCATTGCAAATTACAACGCTTTTTTCAGAGGCACACACATTAAAAAAATCCCACACTGCTGAGCTTTTTGAAGCTGGCAATCTGGCGGTAACAGTAGAAGTTGGCGGCAATGGCGGGTGCGTTGGCCGGCTGACCACAGGTGCCGATACATGTTGTTGCCCTACTGTTCCCTGCGAGCTGTCCTCCCTGCTTCTTCTAAGTCTTATTCTCCTCCTGCCTCTCTGACTCTCCGTCTCTCCATCTGAACTATCCTCCTCTTGCTCTCTTCTACTGGGCACCCACAAAACATCAATCTCCTCATCATCATTCTCCTCAGATGCATCAATTTCTTCTAACAGCTCACAGAAGGAAGCAGCAGCGGGGACCTCCTCATCACTCATTATGTCCATCTCTGTTGTGTTGTCTGCCAGAATTATATCTGGTGTAACGTCCTCATCTCCTTCATCTTCTTCTGCCAATAATGGTTGCGCATCACTCAGTTCAAGAAACTCATGTGTAAATAACTCCTCTGACTCCAGTGAAGAAGGGGCGCCGGTGGTGGAGGAAGTGTTACGTGGGGTGCCCATAGCAGAGGAGGATGAGGATGTTGTGGCAAAGTTAGAAACGGTAGAGGATGGGGTGTGCTGTGTAAGCCAGTCAACTACCTCTTCAGCATTTTGGGAGTTCAGGGTAATTGCCTTTGTAAAACTGGGCAATTTCCTAGGGCCACAGGATAGCATAGCAGCACGGCCCCTAGTGCCTCTGCGTGGCGGCCTGCCTTTGTCTGGCATTTTTTTTAAAACAACAACAACAACTCAGGTGGTGTTTCTGGAGACGGTATTATTATTGATATTTAGACAGAATGTGAAAAAGCTCACACAGCTAGGCGGCAGTTGTTTGAAGAACACACTGGGCAAACAATGTCTGCAAGGTCAACGTATACACTACAGCAGTGGATACGGAATATATTATTGCTGCTTGGAAAACGTCACTCAGGTGGTGTTTCTGGAGACGGTATTATTATTGATATTTAGACAGAATGTGAACAAGCTCACACAGCTAGGCGGCAGTTGTTTGAAGAACACACTGGGCAAACAATGTCTGCAAGGTCAACGTATACACTACAGCAGTGGATACGGAATATATTATTGCTGCTTGAAAAACGTCACTCAGGTGGTGTTTCTGGAGACAGTATTATTATTGATATTTAGACAGAATGTGAACAAGCTCACACAGCTAGGCGGCAGTTGTTTGAAGAACACACTGGGCAAACAATGTCTGCAAGGTCAACGTATACACTACGGCAGTGGATACGGAATATATTATTGCTGCTTGAAAAACGTCACTCAGGTGGTGTTTCTGGAGACGGTATTATTATTGATATTTAGACAGAATGTGAAAAAGCTCACACAGCTAGGCGGCAGTTGTTTGAAGAACACACTGGGCAAACAATGTCTGCAAGGTCAACGTATACACTACAGCAGTGGATACGGAATATATTATTGCTGCTTGAAAAATGTCACTCAGGTGGTGTTTCTGGAGACGGTATTATTATTGATATTTAGACAGAATGGGAAATAGCTCACACAGCTAGGCGGCAGTTGTTTGAAGAACACACTGGGCAAACAATGTCTGCAAGGTCAACGTATACACTACAGCAGTGGATACGGAATATATTATTGCTGCTTGAAAAACGTCACTCAGGTGGTGTTTCTGGAGACAGTATTATTATTGATATTTAGACAGAATGTGAACAAGCTCACACAGCTAGGCGGCAGTTGTTTGAAGAACACACTGGGCAAACAATGTCTGCAAGGTCAACGTATACACTACAGCAGTGGATACGGAATATATTATTGCTGCTTGGAAAACGTCACTCAGGTGGTGTTTCTGGAGACGGTATTATTATTGATATTTAGACAGAATGTGAACAAGCTCACACAGCTAGGCGGCAGTTGTTTGAAGAACACACTGGGCAAACAATGTCTGCAAGGTCAACGTATACACTACAGCAGTGGATACGGAATATATTATTGCTGCTTGGAAAACGTCACTCAGGTGGTGTTTCTGGAGACGGTATTATTATTGATATTTAGACAGAATGTGAACAAGCTCACACAGCTAGGTGGCAGTTGTTTGAAGAACACACTGGGCAAACAATGCCTGCAAGTGCACTACTATTGGTGCACTACTATGAAGAACAGCAAACAGCACTGGACACGTTAAAGAACAGTAAGATAAGTAAAATAAAAAAATATATATATATATTAAAAAAAAAAAATTACTCTGGTTGGTGCTGAACTACTAGGAGCAGCACACCAGTCCCACTCCCCAACACAGCTAGACTAATAGCACTGGGCTCTTATAGTAGCAAAGTAAAAAAACAAAAAAGAAAATAAAAGCAGTCCTTACAAGGACTATTGGGTTACAGGCAGCAGTCAGCAGATGAGAGATCAGCAGCAGTACAGCTGCCCACAGCAGCTACATACAGAGCACTGCAGTAGAAGGTAGATTACTAGCCAGCAAAGCTACCTAACCTAAAATGTCCCTCAAATCCCTGCAGAGTTCTGTCCCTACAATACAGAGCAGTATCAAGTAGATTACTAGCCAGCAAAGTTACTATCAACTGTCCCTCAAATCACTCAACAGCTCTCTCCCTACACTAGCTCTTCCAAGCACACACAGGCAGAATGAAAAAACGCTGCAGGGCTTCAGTTTATATATGGAAGGGGAGTGGTCCAGGGGGTGTGGGGGTGGTCCAGGAGGGAGAGCTTCCTGATTGGCTTCCATGTATCTGCTGGTCTGGGGTGAGAGGTCAAAAATAAGCGCCAGCTAAGGCGAACCCAAATTGGCGAACGTCGCGAGACGTTCGCGAACATTCGGCGGACGCGAACAGTCGATGTTCGCGCGAATTAGTTCGCGGGCGAACAGTCCGCGACATCCCTAGTCAGTATGGGCCACTTTAAATAAATTTGATGCGTTCTTTCCTGTGCTCCCCTGTGACTGAGAGCTTTAAAGCAGAATGCAGGGGAGCGCAAGATTGAGCGTTTCGTCAGTACAAACCCTTGAGATGGCCATGGATGCAAAGATCCGAACGTACGAATCATTGTACGATCGGACTTCCCCATCTACCGACCTGCCACTAACCATTCAGATCAAAGTCTTACCAGTCAGATCAAATAAAGTAGTTAAAGAACAGATCAGCAATGTTCTGCCCCTGACAGCAATCTTACGACATCTATGTCCGACAAAGCTAGTGACAGTCTTCCACTGCAAATCATACAATTGGCAAAACACGCAGAGATATTATCGGCAGCCGACAGAAATTTTCTAACCTGTCCGATCGACCAAACAACCAATCTCCGCCGGACGAAAATGTCGGGACTCTCCACACACGGTGCGAAAATCGCACGAATCCTCGATTCGTACGATCGGATCATGCGTCTATGGCCAGCTTAAGGGTCCTTGTAAATTAGGTGATTTGTTGGGTGTGAGAAATCACACTACATCTGCAGATTTTCTCCTAAAAGTATGTTAGCATTGGTGATGCCAGTGGTAAAACATATGAATCGAATAACTGCTTGAAACTGCCTTCTGCCTTTTACAGCTGGAAATGAAACCTTCTCCACAATGAAAGTGTTAGCCAAATTAATGAACAAGTGCAGTTGCATGTGTTTTGATGCAATTAAGATAAACACAACACTAAATCCAGCCACAATGATGCTGGAATTGTGGGAAAGAACACTGCATTGTGGGTAAAAAATGGCGATTTGTAAATGAGCCCTTATGTATTATAAAAATGTACAGCAATGAAAATAAATTTAATGCTTTATAAATAAAGAAATGCATACATACCTAGTCTATATACACTTTTTATGTGGAAGAAAAATAATCTATAAAAGTGCTGACGACAAGTGTGGACAAAGAATTTCTTGCTGAACTACACAAGTAAATCAGTAACTAATTCACTAGCTGTACAACACACAGAGGTACTTTCAAGTAATAGGCAGAAATAATTGATAAAATATCCCTGCTCCCTAACTTATCCATCTGAATTCAAGGGGGTGGACACAGGTGTCTGTACTCTAAAATGGATCACAGAGACCCATGGCAATTCTTTAAAGCAGGAAGACAGTGTGAAAGAACAAAAATATGCTTTATTCACTTTTGAACTAATTCTTGCCTTATTTTCAGACCATTCACAGAGAAGCTACGTTACTGGTCAGACCTGTTAAAGTATAGAGTGAACAGCAGATACATTTATCACTCTTCTTTCAAAAAACAGTCAAAAAGAATGTTGCTCAATTGTCATTCTTCCATATCCAACAAACCTGGAGTAACCTGTCGGACAACAGCAAAATGTGACCATATGCTCCTTTTATCTCCTGCCTGCGGTGCCATTAATGGCCAACTAAATGTAACAAGGGTTTGTAAAAGATAATTTACTCTTTATAATTTCTTGGGATGCACCGAATCCACTATTTTGGATTCAGCCGAATCCTTTGCGAAACATTCGGCCAAAAACATTTTTACTTCCTTTTTTTGTGAAAAAAGTCACGCTAAAAAAGGCCGAATCCTGCCCAAATCCCAAACCGAATCCTAGATTCGGTGCATCCCTAATAATTTCTGAAGTGATGGGGCATAAAGAGGGATCAGTGAGCTGGTCTCAGTTTTGGAACAACATGTTTTAAAGAAAACACCTTTTCAAAACAAAATATGTGATTTGCACAAAACCAATTACCTATTATTTTGGTGAAACTGCCTTGGTATAATAAACATTATTCAAAATGATTCTAAAGGGAACCTCAGTTGTTCAGTGATCTTTAGTAGGTATAATAGTAAATTTGGCTGCATTGAATACTTTAGTGGCCAGTATGTGTTTAGCTTAGCAACAAATATCAAATTTCATAAGAAAATATAATATATATAAAGGGACGGTTTATGTTACCATTAACTTAAAGGAACTGTAACACAAAAAAATGACATTTCAAAAGAGAATAAAATATATAGCAGGTATAATAGTAAATTCGGCTACAGTGAATACTTGAGTAGCCAGTATGTGTTTAGCTTAGCAACAAATATCACATTTCATAAGAGAATATAATATATATAAAGGGACTGTTCATCTTAACATTAACTTAAAGGAACAGTAACACAAAATAAATAAAAATGCTTTAAAGGAATGACTGTATGTACTGTTGCCCTGCACTGGTAAAACTGGTGTGTTTGCTTTAGAAACACAACTATAGACAGTGTCGGACTGGGGGGCCCGGGGCCCACCGGGACTTCTGTCCAGGGCCCCCCTTGCTGCGCCGCACCTTACCGTGCAGTGCGCTCCCTTCCTTCTGTGCGGTGTGCATGCGCAGACGGTGCGGTGCTGGCGCGCATGCGCAGACGGTGCGGCGCTGGCGCGCATGCGCAGACGGCGCGGCGCTCCGGCTTTTTTTTTAATTTACATAACACGATTGGGGTCTGGCCCGGCGGGGGCCCATGACGGGTCGGGGCCCACCGGGTTTTTTCCCGGTTTCCCGCCGGGCCAGTCCGACCCTGACTATAGATTATAGAAAAATGCTGCTGTTTAGCCATGGGGTCAGCCATTTAAGCACATGATACACAGTAGATAACAGATATGTTCTGAAGAATCCCATTGTATACTACAGAGCTTATTTGTTATCTGCTGTGTATCCTGTGCCTTTTCTCCTTTTTCAGCCTTGAATGGTTGCCCCCATGGCTACACAAAAGCATGTTTATATAATCTATAGTTGTGTTTCTAAAGCAAACACATCAGTGTTACCAGTGCAGGGCAAAAGTACATTGTATTGTATTGTATTCCACACAGTGGTGTTACTGTTCTTTGAACTAAAAGTTTTTAGTAACATGCAGTCCAAGAATGTAATCTGTTATCTAGTTGCTAAGAGTTAATTATCCTAGCAGCCATGAAACAGTCTTGAAGTCAAATCACAAATGTTAAAAGGCCTGAACGGAAAAATAAACAAAAAAGTTTGTTAGGGTCAGTGACCCCAACATCGCATTTTCAATTGCAGGCTGCAAAAAACAACAGAATATAAAGCTAAAAATTAAAACATACAAAAAAAATTTCAAAGTTTGCAGAGGTTTGTCTATAATGGAATCACTTAGGTTTATCTAAGGGTAAATACACACTGGTTGACTTCAAAGCATGCAGCATTGTGGCATTTAAACCATACACAGTCTATTTAAAACCCCAGAAACAAAAGGATGTTTATGTGATCGTGTCTGGACAGGAGACAAAAAGTATCCTTGGAAGTTACAAATATGGAGAAAGTCACAATGTTTTGTTCTAGTCAGAAATATCTTAAAGTGTTGCAAGCCAGGATAACAACCTTGGGGCTACTCAATGTGGGGGGAAAAATAAACAATATGCAATTTTTCTGAAGGGCCTGAGAAATTATAAATTTATACAAATTATGAACTTATATAAACTTTAAGGCGCAGATTTACATAGGGTCGAATATTGAGGGTTAATTAACCCTCGATATTCGACCATCGAAGTTAAATCCTTCGACTTCGAATATCGAAGTCGAAGGATTTAGCGCAAATAGTTTGATCAAACGAAAAATCATCAATTGAAGTCAAAGGATTTAGTGCAAATAGTTTGATCGAACAAAAAATCGAACGATTTTAATCCATCGATCGAACGATATTTGTTCGACCCAAAAAACCTTCCCCATAGGCTAACATTGACTTCTGTAGCTTTTAGGTGAGGAACTAGGGGGTCAAAGTTTTTTCTTAAAGAGACATTACTTTGACTATCGAATAATTGAACGATTTTTACTTCGAATCGTTCGATTCGAAGTTGAAGGTCGAAGTAGCCCATTCGATGGTCGAAGTAGCCAAAAAAAACATTCAAAATTCGAAGTTTTTTTCCTCTATTCCTTCACTTGAGCTAAGTAAATGGGCCCCTAAATGTATAGCCTCCACCTGTTGTTAAACTACAGCTTGCATCATTCACTTGATTCAATTATTGGAGACCTGCAGGTTGGCCCTATGCATTAAAATTTTTCCATGGCTGTATAGCCACAAGAGACAGCACTGATTCAAGTAATTCAATTATGTAGCTCTGGTTTCTACTCTTAATTATGCTTATCACTGATGAATCTATATGCTAGACATGATTTGATCTTGTTTGCTATATATAGGCTATGAGCATGTTTCAAAATGTTTATCTGTGTTTAATATGCCTTCACTTTAAGTTTACCAGTTTCTGCTGTTCTAACTAAACATATATTTGCTGAGTCTAAACCTAAATCCAGTCTATTGTAAAATGAATGTTATACATGTCTAAAGATGGTCATACACAGTCATCCAAAGGGGACGCTAAGGCTTATGGCCATGAAATGTTTTGATCAGCATGATCCTCAGTGTTAGCAGCCAGTTCAATACATTTGAAGAGAAATGCTTTGTCTTTAACAGACACTCTCTGAGTTCTTTAGTGAAGATCCCACATCATTAACATCTGTCTTTTTTTACTCCAAAAAAAATACTGAATTGGACAAGCAATTATGGGTCAAATTCGATGTATTTTTTGCACTTTTTACACATCTTCATTTTAATGACTTAGTAAGAAAAGACTAGTAGTGTTACACTACGAATCTTCAGTTACTACAGTAGGATGCAACTATGGAATTTTCCTGTTGCTCCCATGTGATCAGGAAACGAAACATTTAATTTTTAACTGGACAACATTCAACATATTTCATTTTAAAGAGGAAGAAATAGTCTTCCTATGCTTTTTAACCATGGAGAAAAGTCATTTCCGTTTTTGTACAGCTGGAAAACGTAATTAGCTTTGTCATGAAATTGATGTTAACCAGCAGAATACAATAACAGGTTGGATTTCTATTACATTGATTCTGTTATGGAAGCAGGAAACTATAATATATAAATCTGTGAACATAATCAGTGTTCATTAATTATGGGGGAAAAATATGTATATATGTGTGTGTATTAGTGTTGAGGTTATCCCTTTAATGAAAGAATCTTCAAAGATATTCCTCACACAGGAATCTAACTCCTGACTTTGTTGGAGACTTTATGGGAATAAAATGGTGCCCTACCTGATCAATGCTGATCATAGCTTCTTGAGATATTGATCAACAAAGCAGAAAAATCTCATTGCATGATGGCCTGATTGGATTGGATCTGCATGATCCCCGTATGATGACTTGAGGGCCATATGATAAGATGATCAATCTCTGTCATGTAGCATTACATAGTATTTCAGATTCATTACATTAACATAAATATATGGTTTATTCATTTTAATGTGGGATACAAAGCACTCAGATATTATCTGTTCAGATTTATTATTATTTGTGGCTATGTTTGTAAGCTAGTAGTAATATATATATTCTACCATCAAATATATATATTTATTTATTTATTGTACTTTTTGCTTACAAAGCAACGTAGTGTAGTAGTAGACACCATTACCAGTCGACCAGAGGTAATGTAAAAAATCCCAAAGCAGAAACAATGTGCCATTTAAAATGCCCATAGACTCTAATGTAGTTTACTACAGAAATTTAATTTTTTTGTCGCATGACAAAAAGGTCTTGCAAATTTTTAGCCTTTTCACAAATTTCTCTGCAGTTTCGCAAATTTTTGGGCGAAGCGAAACGAGACAGATTCACTCATCACTGCCATCCAACATCCCATAGCAGTCTTAATTGTTTGAGTGTATCCAGATATCTTGATAGTAAGTTCTCTCACACATAAACATAATGTTCTTTGTTATATGTTTATGTTATTATAAGTTCAAGAAGCTTTTTTTCAAGAAGAGGATCATGGACTGGATACAGGCCCTGCCTACCCATACGCCATACTTAAATTCCAACATCCATTCCAAACCAAACTGCATTATTATTGATGAATGGCAAGGTGCCCCTGCCAACCAAGTGGCTAAAATAAAAAAGGTGTTGGTAACCTGATTTGATGGGGTCATATGCTGATCCTTAAGTCTCTGGCTATACTTCCTTTATTGCTATGTTAAAGGAATTATATCATGATTTTTTGGTATCATTTTTATTACCAAATCACACTGTTTGCATTGCACATAATTTATTCTACCATCATATTTTATTCTTAAACCAATTAATGAATTTTTAGCTATAATATTGGTGTGTAGGCAAACATCTCAGGTCATGTGCCTGGTAGGGTTGCCACAATTCTGGAAAAAAAAAAAACGGCCTTCCTATATATATTTATCTTTTTTCCCTATTAATAACATTTGGATCAACCATCATTTTTACCGGCCAAGCCGGTAAAATAACGGCTAGGTGGCAACCCTAGTGCCTGGTCATGTGCTTTCAGAAAAAGCCAGCACAATGGAACTAGTTTTAGACAGACCATTGTTTCTCCTACTCAGTGAAACTGAAGGAGTCGTGGCTTCTGTTAGATGGATTTGGATTTTTACTATCGAGTGCTGTTCTCATATCTCCCACATGGGAGCATTTTTAGCAGTGCTGTTGTCTGGGAGCTGTTATCTGGTTACCTTCCCATTGTTCTGCTGAAGGGCTGCTGTGGGGGAAGGGAGGTGGGTGTTACCACTCCAACTTGTAACACAGCAGTAAAGAGTGACTGAAGTTTATAAGAGCACAAATCACATGACTGGGGGCACCTGGCAAACTGACAACATGCCTAGCCACATTTCAAAATGAAATATTAAAAATCTGTTTGCTCTTTTGTAAGAGATTTCAATGAAAATTGCAGGCAATTTTTCTCATTTTGTCTCATTCTCTCTGGTGCAGACATATGAATTATAAAAATGTTTTCCATTGTAATTAACTGAGCCTAATCATTTTTTCAAATTTTCAGGAACAGAGATGTATGCAATGTCTTGTCCGTTGCTGGAAATGTTCTTTTCCCTTAGTTTTTGCAGAGAATACAAATTGAAGTAGGAAAACAGAGCTTTGGAAAACGTACCGATATTTAGCCCCAATGCTTAGTCACTAGAGATTATTGATCCTGCACATGAACTGCCATGCAATTTCATTGTCGGATGTCTGCAGCTGTTTTGCTGTGAGGATGTTATCTATGTTTAATTTATCTGTATAATGTTAGTTCCTGTGTCCGCTCCTTTGTTTAAAAAGTATTTCAAATGTTTATTCAAAGAAACGTTCTATTTTTGTAAAGCCCGCTGCTTCTTTCTTTATACTAATATCATTTATTCCTGTGCTGAATATATACATGAGCTGTTTTCTTGCAGATGTGGCTGCAATGCTGGTTTGAAGATTTTTTTAATGTAATTATAGTACTCATTTTAGTTCTTACAATTAAGAACAAAAGCAACTTTATATAAATCTTGTTCATGATGATCCAGAGGATGGCAAACACATTTGGAGTAGCTTTTCATTGACTCAAGTGGCTAAGTAGAAATGTATATAACATAATACCACACTAATTGCACCCAGAGAAGGGGTTAGCAAACCCTTATCAAGCAATATGTTACACCCACTTGTGTGTTGTTCATAACAGACCCCAGTAACATCAAAATATTCTGTAAAGGCTAATATAAAAAAAAGTTCTCACACTCTTCACCTAGATGACTTATATCTTCTGCATAACTCTCCACAGCACACCAGCAATAATTCCTTTAAAGGGATATTGTCATGATTTTTACAGTGTAGTTTTACATTGCTTACACTGCAAATAATTCACTCTGTCATATAGTTGGTCATTTTGCCTGGTCATGTGCTTTCAGAAAGACCCAGCACTTCAGGATGGAACGGCTTTCAGGCAGGCTATTGTTTCTCCAACTCAGTGTAACTGAATGAGTTGCAGTGGGACATGGATTTTAACTATTGAGTGCTATTCTCATATGTACCAAAGAGAGTGATATCACTCCAACTTGAAATGCAGCAGTAAAGCGACTGAAGTTTATCAGAGCACAAGTCATACGACTGGGGAAACCTGGGAAACATACAATATGTCTAGCCCCATGTCAGATTTCAAAATGAAACATGAACAAATCTTTTGAAAAACTGATTTCAGTGCAGATTTCTGATGGACCAGCACTATTAACTGATGCATTTTGATAAAAAAATGTTTTTCCATGTCAGAATCCCTTTAAGGACTGGTCCACCTGGTAATCGTGACCAGGAACAACATAGTCTGACAGGCTGGTTCATGATTTATGTTAAGCTGCTTGCTTTTCTTGATAGTCAAGATTATAATACTTTAAACTTTAATACTTCAAAATTATGTCAGTGCCACTGAACATAGTGTGTATGTTCTGGGCAGCTGTTCAGGAGCTAAGCTTAGGGGTTTTCACAAATCACATAGTAGAATATGCTAATAAATTAATTATTCATTTCTTGTATTGTGAATTTTATTTTGTATATATCCCATAGATTGGGAATCAGTTCCTAAACTCAGTAACTGACAGCAGCACAGAGCATGTGCACTGAATAAGAAGAAAATTAGGGAGCTACTGCAGACATCTTTGGAGGAACAGATCTTCCCTGGTAAAGGTTTATTGTCACATTGAGCTGGCATTTCTACCCTGCTTAAACTTTAATTTTCTTTAAGTATTTTGACATAAACTGTGTTAAAAAAAAACTTTCCAATTGAACAATATAAGGTAGAAACATACCCAAAAGCCCATTATTATTGCAGAAAGTATGATACACAACCAAGCTATTCAGATAATTATTTTATAGGCCCTAAGATTGACATAAGTGCATTATCTTAGATTAAACGTATGGCTCTGGCTGGGGTGTTGCCTAGACTAGTCTAGTTTAGACACAAGATAAATGAGTGAGGAACATGGCACAGAGCTACTGCCATGAATAAGCCAAATTATGCATCATATGTAGTGGAGGTAGTCAAAAACTTGTCATGATTTTCTGCAGAACTTACAAAGCAATCTTTGGCTCTGAAGTGCATGAACCTTTTATCGTAAGGTCATTGTAAAAGCGAGCTCTGATAATATATATATACATTTTGAATAAGTACAGTAAAATTACTGTTGAAATCATAACATAAAGCTGTAACGTTTTGAGCTAATTCTCTGTTTCAATAAAATGACACAAATTGACCATTACCAAATTTAAATGACCCAGCCTACTGGTTACAATCAGAGAATAAAATAAGCACTGTGCAAAGAAAAATTTACAAAAAAATACAACTTTAAAACCACAGTAACTGATTCTTCCTTTTTTGGAGCTGTAAAAGTTTGTTGCCCCCTCCTCGACTTGGGGTGGCAACAGACTTTATAACAAGAAGTCGTTAAGACAAATGAGTATAACGTTTCCTTTTACATAATGCATATCCTGGTATTCAAGAGTTTTGTAAACGCTCGTTGTCATAAAGACACCCACATAATTTAAAAGATAGATTGACAGACTAAAAGACAGATGTAGGTTCTGCGCAAGTCCCCACACAGATGGGTTTAACCAATTAGCTACAAGTCTAAAAGCATAATAGAAGTTAGACTAACACAAACTAAAGCCGTCATTCTGTGGGTGCCTTCCCCCAACTTTCCAGCCTGTATTAGAGACCTGACTTCTCCTTACCGAGGCCTCCTGCTTTAGGCTGTCCAGAAACATCTACCCCACTACATGGAGTTGTTATGTTTTAGTAGCTGAGGATGAGTAGAGTATAACAGTGCTTTATTAGCAGGTTCATGCAGCCATTACACAACAGCGACTTCCAACTCTATACCTCTTAAGCAGTATAGAAAGTACTATGTATACACAGTATAACTCATGTGCACAGTGACACCTGCAAGCCATTTGTATAAACACCACAGGAGTGTAGTCCAATGATTAATAACTATTGGATCCCTTCCCTTTTATAATACCCATAACACCCCTGGGTCAATAGGAGCATGTGCCTACCACAGGGCATAAATCATTCTACAGGGCACATCATTCACATCAACATTTCTTTTATAGAAAGTTGAAGGTTGCAGGCTGTCCTCTGCTAAAAAGACACACCATAAAAATAAACCAAAGAGGCTTAAGCTTATTTACTTTTCATATCAGTTTTTCCAACATACACTTTTAAATATTCTAAGTGAGATGAAAAATGGTATCCCTGAAAATATAACTGAACTGGAATTTTAAGAACTGAAGAGTTAAACAGAAAGAGCAAGAGCATGCTACTCTCTTCAAGCCATTATGAAGACAGAACTCTGAAGGTATAATGTTATAGGGATTTTAGGGCTCATTTACTAAACTGGTGATGAAGTGTAAATTCACGACAAGGCAGCTTTTATGCACAGAATTCTGGAATTATTGTACTTGCTGAAAATATGGTATGTTATGCTACCTGTGCCTGATCTGTAAATACCACACAAACAATTGCTAAATCTCATGCTAAATCTATGGGGTATATTTATCAAAGAGTGAAGTTTGAGATCGCCCAATCCGCTAGAGTGAAATTCTGACACTCTCCATTCATTTCTATGGGAATTTGAAAGGCGTATTTGTCAAAGGATGAACTTTCACTTTCACCCATTGATAAATACTGTTTAAAAAATCCCATAGAAATGAATGGAGAGTGGTGAATTTCACTCTAGTGGACCGGGCAATCTGTAACTTCTTTGATAAATATGCCCCTATGGGGTTCCACAGATGCATAGGTGTCAACATGTCTGGTGCTAACTTTAAATTCCTTGGTGTACCAAGGAAAGGTTATATGTAGCAGAGCTATCAATAGGATCAAAGCAAACTATATATTCCATGCCACAGCATATTCCAACTTCCCCACTCAGTTATGGGACTGGCTCTGTATCCCACTCATCATTTATGCCCCTTACCTGCTTGTTTGAAACTAGTTATTGCAGGTTATTAAATAGTATAAAAATGATGAGGAAAATTAGTGTAGTTCCTAGGTTCCTAGTACATGAAGCAGAAACCTGAAAGCTGTGTGATTCCAGCCCTCCCAGCAAGAATGGATGAGGTGAGAGCAAAATGCAAAATGCTTACATTTTTTAACCCTTAACTGCCGAGAGATTGGAGAGGGATTATGTATGTATGTATATTTTTATTTGTATAGTGCTCCTTGAGGGCAAAGCACTGTACAGCAAAACAATAAATTAGTAGTGACAAACAAGGGGTCATTGAAGTAAATAGTTACAATAGGTGCATGTAAGGAATCATCCCTCTGGTGGGGTTGAACCAGGGACCTTGTGTATTGCAGCATGTTGCCTTACTTCGCTACTATTAGTACTATTGAGGCAGATTAGAGCTATAGGCTTACCCTGTATTGAGGTCCCTATGGTTAGTCCTGGCATGGCTAATTATTTCAGTTGCTCTGCATTAACTGGGGTCATTGAAGTAAAAAGTTACAATAGGTGCATGTAAGGAATCATGCCTCTGATGGGTTTGAACCAGAGACCTTGTGTATTGCAGCCTGTTGCCTTACCTCTCTACTATTAATACTATTGAGGCAGAGAAGAGCTATAGGCTTACCCTGTATTGAGGTCCCTATGGTTAGCCCTGGCATGGCTAATTATTTCAGTTGCTCTGCATTAACTGGGGTCATTGAAGTAAAAAGTTACAATAGGTGCATGTAAGGAATCATGCCTCTGATGGGTTTGAACCAGAGACCTTGTGTATTGCAGCCTGTTTCCTTACCTCTCTACTATTAATACTATTTTTGACTCTGTAAAAGCCAAGGTTATCAAAGGCTAACTGTGATGTTTGTAACTACTGGGACAGGCCAATGCACAAGAAAACAAACCACAACAGTACTGCTTTTGTATATTGAACTGATGACACCGATACAGACTCTGATTAAATCAAATGTTTTTTTTGTCGGTTTACAGTATACAGTTTGAAAAAAACACATTATGCCTAAAATGTCTTAACATCAGATGAGTAAAAATAGAATATACTCCCCAAAATAAAAAATTTGTCAGCCTGTCGCCAGCTTAGGAATGATTTTTTAGTGGTTTTTATTAATGGTTCATACATTCAATAATGATGAGTGCATACTCGCTGGTATTTTAAACATGTAATACCAAAAGCTCTCAGGGGAAATTGGGTACTTGCAAATAGATGTGATCCTGGACAATGGGCAAGGGGACACTTTCATATCTGTATGCTGTGAGCTAAAATACACAGTAAACACAGTAAACAAAAAGACAGAAAAAGGTCCATTGTTAAGTGTTGTTAGGTGTTGCCATAGGGCCCCTTAATATAACATCAGTAATACTGTGCTGTGCTGGGCAAAATAAGTGTATTATTTACAACATGGCATTGCTGAGCTCAGAAGAAAATGAAATCAAATTGCATTTCTAGCTCAAGGGCTAGTCAGTGTCATTGTAACATTTGCAATCTAGAAAAGCCGAGAATGCTTCTCTCATGACAGCTGCTCACGTCAAAGCGAATCAGGGGAACAAAACATACATTCTCAAGGCTGAGCAGGACATGCTTCATGACATTTAACAGACAAATCCATCTCCCTGCATGTTATGATGCCCACAGTCAAACCTATTAACTGGGGCTTCAGTGTTGTGGCCTTGCAGTTGTAAATTGTGTCTCTCAGCACAGGCTATCTGAGGATGATGGTTTTAAATCAGAGATTTAGACACGACAGGATTCAGTCTTTACTTAAAGGCACCACAGGATTCAGTCTTTACTTAAAGGGGAACGATCGCGAAAATGAAACTTTCATATAAGCTTCGGCATACTGAAAAAAGAAACTTTGTAAATAAAATCAATTAAATATTCTGCATCGTTTCAGAAATAATCAAGTTTATATTCTCTATTCCTCTCTCAGCATCTGTTTCTCTTCATTCTGTCTTCATGCAGCAGTTGGGTGTCAGATGGTCATTGACAGTAAGATCCAATATATCTTCTAGGGGGCTTCCTTTCCTAGCAGAGGAATTAGAGCTCACTCAAATAACTGATTCCAGTACAAACAAAATCTAACAAAATAACTGCTTTTTGCACAAATTCTGCATGTAGAGAGTGAGCTCTAATACATATTTTAAGCAAAATGAGCCCCCTTATAAGATATATTAGATCTAACTGTCAATGATTATCTGGCACCCAACTCCTGCATAAAGAGAGAATGAAAAGAACAGATGCTGAGAGAGGAATAGTGAAGATGTACTTGACGGTACATAATTTTTAATTGATTGTATTTAGAAAGTTTCTTATTTCAGTATGATGAATCTTATTGTCAATTTTCATTTTCGCGATAGTTCCCCTTTAATCACCAAACAGGGAGTCTGCAAATTACAGTACCATCATTCTAACTCTTAGTTGTCAATAAAGCCACGTGGGAGCACCCTGCTTCCTGAGAGGAAACATTAGCTTGAACTCACTGTCCAAACTCGCAGGGTCATTATGCCCTATGTATCTCTTTCATTAGGGTGATTTTACATAATTAGTTATGTCTTTAGGATGAATCATGGCCTTGAAGGACTGCAGAAGATTTTCTGGAAAACTTCTTAAATTAGATAAGCATACAGTCTTCACTGTGTCATATGTATGTAATGGCTAAACATATGGTAGCTGTATTTAGTAGTTTAGATGCATTTTATCTTTAACCCTGTAGAGCAAATTAGATTTGACTGGCATGCTTTTTAGCAGCTGATGTATTGGTGTCTGCACAAAGAACGTATTTATATGTTTCTCCCAGCCAGGTTAGTTATAATTAGCAAACCTGTAAATGTGGTCTGTATTGATGTCACAAGGCCTGAAGAGGGAAAAGCTTACACGGCCTATTCAGCTACTGCAAGACAGGCCTTCAATGTACTTATCAGCATCATCCCATCTAAGGTGTGCGCCCACACAAATTTTGAAGCCAGCACACACAACATATTGTGATACGTACCAAGAATTTTGTGTGAAAACACACAAATTTCTATTAATTCCGACCTGAGCACACAGTTTTTAAAAACTGCGCATACAAGTTTAAAATGTGTGCACAAAATAGCCGATAAGGAATTAGAGGGAACATTGCTTATCAGCTAAGAAATTTCATTGCTCTGCTTCCCCCTAAAATGTCAATGCACAACTTTGCTCAAGGTCTTTAATGCAGCACTGTTTCAATGACAGTTTAAATACAGTACTTATTTAATTTATTATACTTCCTAGAAAACATTGCATGAAGATACAGTACCAGTCCATGTATAATGCCCCACACATGCCAGGATAAATACAGGAAGGGTTTCAAGCATAATACCTCAGAACACATGACAAATATAAATGCAGTGCCAGTTTTATAATATATAATGCCTCATGAATATGTCAGGATAAATAAAGCTAATTGCATGGATGATAACCCAGAACACTAAAGCCCACAATAAACCCCATATTCCAGTTAAATATATACTCTTAATCAAATGTTATTGTGATCCTAAAGTTGAGAGTACATGTAATAATATAATAGATTAACTAAATTTATTTTTAAAAAAAGGATAATATAAACTGGGTTCTATTAGCAGAGTTATTCATTTTGCGGGTATTGTATTTGCACCAATATAATAGTAGGTACATCAAAAGGGGTTTGAAATATTAGTGGATTTTCTCGTCTGTTTATTCATATATTCTTTCCAAGAGTACCAGATAGCATAATGTTCAATTTGGTTATCGTGTAGGGATGCAATTAATTCAGTCATTAACTTTTTGTAACCACCTCTCTATTGGTGGAAATTTATTACTTCTAAAATAGGGGGTATGCCTGCTTTTGCTGCTAAAAGAAACTGTATTAACAAGTGGACTTTTTAGTTCCAATTTATGCAAGATATTTTATAAATGTGTCCAGTAAGTATGCACTCCTAAACATGTCAACCAGAAATTCTTCAGCAATTGCTAGTGTAGCTTAATTCCATTCAATACAAAAGCGCTGGAGTCCTATACCACCTTGAAAGCAATTTATATGATAGCTCTTTATACCTATTGCTTATTGAACATTTCATAGCTGATAAAAATATATCATACCAATCTTGTTCTAGGGTCACCATTTGCAAGTCAGTCTCCCAAAATTTTGTATATAAAGGTAAATTTGGGTATTCATAATCCAATAGCATTTTATACATTAGTGAAAACCCATGTCTTATTGGGTCATCTGTTGCAAAATATGTTTCAAATTTAGACATGGCTCTGCAAGTACGATTATCAATCTGTAAAGAGGTAATATAGTGTTTCAATTGCAGATACCTACAGTAAACCATCTTTCTTTGTTTTTCAGAATCGGGGAAAGGGTGATCTTTTCCAGTACCCATCATGTGTCTTAGGTAAAGATTTTGAAGGCCAAAGGCCACATCGTATCCCTTATCATCAATACCTGGTAAGTATTCAATATTGTTTCTTAATGGGGTCAAGAGAGAAGTGTAATGGGCTAATTGAAATTTAGCGTTTATCTTGTGCCAGACATTTAGGCAATTTTTGATCAGATGAGGTGATAACATTTGAGATGGTATATTCTGTCTTCTAAACCAGATCAGAGATGCCAATTTGTTCCCTGTCCATGCATTTTCCATATCTCTCCAATGTAATTTTGAATTTTGTTTTGTATACTCAATTGATATACTAGCCTGGCAATATAATTTCAGATCTGGCATACCCAGACCTCTTTGATTTATATTCTTATAAAGACTGGATTTTCCTATTCTTCTACTTTCCTGGCCCAAATATAGCTATCTTGGATATTGCATAGTTTCTGAAAAAACTATTTCAGGATAGAAGAAGATAGAAGAAGTATAATAATACTCATTTTGATTGTGTTAATTTTTCCAAGCCATGTGGACCATTTATTGACCCAAGAGTTCAGTAATCAATTTCTAATAATGGGTTAAGCTTCATGTTAACATTTCCTCCCACTACCACAAGCCCCTCTACAACATTTTGTACCATGTTTGGAAATGTTTATAGGCAATATGCTTGGTTTCTGTTAGGGAGGTACATGTTACCTATTGTACACATCATATTATGTAGCCACCCTTTAATAAACACATATCTACCCTCTGGATCTATCATAATTCTTTTTCCTGAAATTGTGTATTTTGTGAAAATGAATTTCCACTCCTCTTACTTTTCGGACCCTAGAGTTACTATAAAACTATTTATTGTAATGTAACATTTAGATAGAGGTTGTTTCCTTACCTGAAAGTGAGTTTCTTGTAACAAGAAAATACCCCCTTTTGTCTATGCATTTCTCTAATCATGTTACTTCTTTTTTCAGGTGCATTTAGACCATTTGAGCTCCAAGAAAGAACATTAAGAAGATGAGCCATCTTAATTCCAAAAAGAGGTAATTTGTCCAAGCTATGTACCTTGCATTTACATCCACAGTTTTTGTTTTTTGCCAGACCCCTACCATATTATAAACATTAACCAACAAAGCATAAAAATAACTCATAATTGAAAATTTATCAACAATATACCAGTGGGGTATTTCTAAAGTCTGATATAGACTAATATGACAGAACCAGTTTGCCAAAACCCCTGGGAGGGTGAAGTATCAAGTGTTGGCGGTCTTCCACCATGCTTGACAGAACACCGGTAGATCTTCGGAGATGAAAGAGTATGGGTTTACCATCTTTGCTCACTTGAATACTGAATGTATACCCCCAATGAAATACTAGTCTTTTAACCTGAAGTGCCCCTATCGCTGGTTTTACACATTTCCATTGTTGTAACGTATACCATGAGAGGTCTTGTATTCCTAAAATAAATTGTATTTTGCTTTCTTGCTGTAAGCAATATGTTCTTGTTGACTGGGAACCTGGAAAGGAGACAAATTATGTACTAGGCTTACCATTCGGTAAGCCTCTAGGCCTCACTGCACCTGTGCATCCTTTCTATGTCCACTACATGAGATGAGGGTTTACCAAGAATATGATTAAACAGTTGTAACGCAGTTTCATGTAAATCTCTCCTCACTGGCAGTTCAGGTAAGCCTCTTTTGCGAATGTTGTATTGCCTTCCTCTACTGTCTAAATAGTCCAGCCTTTTTTTGTAACATATACATAGTTTTGGTATAATGATTGTTAGCTGTAATAAGTGCCTCTACGGGCACTCTATTGTGTAATGCTGTAATTTCTGCTTTTAAATTGGCGACTTCCTCTTTAAGAGTCGTTTTAAACGAGTAATCATGTTGGGAAAATCAGATTTTGTTGGAAATGGGCTCGGGGCTTAATGTTTTGCAATCTGACTCCTCAACTGAACAACGTGCTCATTCCTCCGCCATCTTGCTTTCTGAAAAACTGCTTTATCAGACACTGGGAGTACAGATGTTTTGGAGTTTTTCTGTTAAATGTTTCCATTTGGATTGTTTTCCCATATTACTGTGATGTCATTTGGTCAATAATTGAGGAACCACAGGGCTTTCTCAGTGTGCATCCACCATGATTGGCAGCAAGCCATGCTCCCTTGTTTTGGGCCTTTATTACAACAATACATGAAGGAGTGATGGTCAGGCCAGGCGAAATCGTTGGCGCCCATAAGTCACATATTTAGTGTGTCAAAGACCTGTGGCGCACTAACTCTCTGCATTTACTCTACTGTTTCTCTCTGTCTACCTTTTTGTATTTACTTAATTTTCCTTCTCTATCATCTCAGGTTCTTCAGTTCACTGCTGAACCCAAAATTTTCAATGCAGAACTGTGCACAAAGTCTTGAATTAGACTCCACTAAACATCTTACTTCAGTACATTACTGAAGGCCTCTGATGCAATGTACCTGAAAACAAATTATATATGGAAACCTTGAAGCTTCACATTAGGACTGTGCAAATGTAAGTTATTTTTATGGTACAGTGAATTATGTTTATTGCTGCCTGGCTAAGATTTATAAGTCATGCAAGATAAGTAGCCTTCAGAGTAGGATGTCAGAAATATACCACATCTGCAGACAAAGCATTGAGTGACAGTAAGATGCATTCTAGCACAAAGCAGACAATTTCTGGGGTAACTGGAAATAAACGAACAGATGCACGAGTACTGTAAAGAAGCTGATTCTATTGAGTGAAATATAGGGAAATCATGGCCATTAGATATAATAGCAGGTGAAAGGACTGAGCTGAAATTATGAGAATAACATTCTGTCCACCTGGGCTCCAAAAGCAGCTGATAGTATTATTGTAAATAGTAGCAAACATAAAAGAAAAAATATATCAAAATCTTTCTATAGTCTGCCTTTGCATGTGAGAAATAAATCTAATAGAGCAAGTAACCCTAGCGACCACATATTAGTTTAAAAGGCAAGCTGAAATGCTCCACAGCAGAGTGAAAACATCCTAACCCCACTGCAAAACTTACATGAAAGCCAGATTTCAAATAACACTTTCTACGTTTGTGTGAAAGTGAATCTTGTGAACCTCCTACTAACTGTCCATTTAAATGGGCTATAAGTACTAAGGAGATCTATGGCCATGTTTTTTTATTATTCATTGGCAATATTAATGATATATGTGCTGGTCTAGCCTGATATTGGTATGTATATATACCGTACTCAAAATGGGCAATCCATCACACCAAGGCCACTGACCCATGCCAATGCATCCATCCATGCCTACAGTATAACCCTTATTTTACATTTTAATAAAAATGGTTTAAAATCTGATAGAATGTAAACTCAGGTTATGCATTGTGAATTATATATTAGTGTGGAAGAAGTGTACAGCACCTTCTCAATTAAAACATCTTTATTCCAAAAACATGGCCAAAACTCCACCTTTGGATGTTACGGCGTTCCAATGTATCTGCCATGTATTTGGAATAAATGTGTTTTCATTTAATCAAAAAAGTGCTGTATATTTCTTCTCTACAGTTTTGCAATGGACCATGGCTATTAATGATATATGCACCATATACAGTGCAAAGAGAGATTCTGCAGTTATAATTTTTAAATAATGGGTTTAAAATTGAGGTTTCACTGTATTATGCATTTTTATTATTGAAGATGTAGAAAAGAAATGGAAATAACCACAATCAAAGGCTTCCAGGCATCCAAGCAAAGTCTTATTTGATCGTAAAGTTCCCAATTTATAAGAAGGCTTTTTAGTTGGCACTGTATGATAGTATTGCTTAATACATGCATAAAACCTATTCCTTTTCTCTCCAAATGGATATACAGTATGCACACACAACAAACTGGAAGATGCCATACAGATTTTCTGCTTATGATGATCATCTGTGTATAATGAACCTCAAAATGGACCATTTCTTCTGTTTTTTTCTTCCTCTCTTTATATATACATTTATAAAATATATGGAAGCTTCAATACTGTGTAGTGCAGTAGGTAAGCAACATGCTGCTCACTAACCCCTTGGATGTTGCTCTCAGTGACCTTGAAACAGATGCTTCTTTTTGAATTCCAGGCTTGGAGGCAAGTTTTGGTTGCATAAACAGAACCTCCTGTATGCTGACATAACACATAGGGGCTACGAATAGTCAATCACTGCTCTTATTTGGCATCCCCAGGAACTTTTTTCATGCTCCCCAACTCTATCTTATTTTCAAAAATATTTGTGCTGCACTGCTCCCCCAACCCCAAGCACACTGAGTTAAAAAAAAAGAAGTTAAGTCAGGAACCATCCTTACTCTCACTGATAAACTTAATGAGCTGGTAACAATAGTAACCTGCCTAAAGACATATATTGATACATTTGACAAGATATGCCACATTGACTCCTGCGCCCTTTACTCTTTGCTTGGCCTTTCCTATGTTTATAACTGTGTAATGCTATTGATTTCCAAGTTCCTTGTTTGTGCCTTAAAAAAAGAACAAAAGGTACACATTTCCTATCATGCAGCATATAAATGAATTTCAAACACTAGGAAACTGTACGTGCCTATTGGTGTATAAAACCTATTAGGCTGAATTTATTGAAGTATTTTGTTGTCAAAACTGACTGCAACAGCAGATGGAGCTATTGAACATGCATTTTGTCATTAAATGTTGAGATTTTACAGGAACAGTTACTCAATAATTCAGTGTTTATATATCCATGGCTACTTATTGAAGCTAAATTGGCATGGACATTACTTTGCATCTTGAGCACGTTTAACTAATAAGCTTGCTCCTTCCTGAGATATGAGTAAAACCATTAGAGCTCTTGGGAAGTATAACATCTTTTCAGGGGTGCTACAATTGAAATATAACAGAATGTCAGGAGGTTTTAATGTTATATTAATATTGTTTATTTCTTAATTATGGTAGCTAACAATGCAGAAAAGAACCAAGTTCAGGCCGAAGGTCCAAACAATCTATGTGAGAAGTTCTAAATGGACGGCTCCATAAAATAGGAGGTATAGATAGAGAAAAAGGTGATGACAATAGAAACTAGAACAGTTGTAAATATTTGAACTAGATGTATTTCTCTTCAAAACAGAAAGCAAATAAGATATTCTAAATACGGTAAATAATATTCCTCGCTGACATATTTGCATATTATATATGACAGGGTGCTGGCATAATATCTGCAGGTGGATAAATCTATAGTGCTCATTTATGATCGCGGCTGCAGTTGCAGCCATGCATTAATGGTTGCAGTTTTGCATATTGTTTCCCTGTATTTGCATGTAGTTGCAGCCACCTCATCAGATTAATAAAGTGCAAGTGTGTCTATTGATGCAGGGGAATGCTGGAGCTGTTCTGAGCACCAGAAATTATGCAGTTTTTTTGTCGGATTGGCGCCCGCCGACAAAACGCACGCGATGGAGTCGCACACGTGAAGATATAATTGGACTAAATGAAAAGTCGGAGCTTACAACTACATTACATCTGACACGACACAACTGTCGGATGTAGACTCAAAAAGCAGCGTCTTCATCCAACAGTTGGACTGTGTAGTTGTTAACTCAGACTTTTCATTCAGTCCAATTATATCTTCACGCGTGCGACTCCATCCGACTTGTCGCGTGTGTTTTATCGGCAGGCCAAACCAAAACCATCCGACCAAAAACCCTTGTGGAGCTCTACCCTTAGGGGATTATTTATCAAAGTCCGATATTATTTCAACATTTTCTGCTACAAACTCCAATCAAATCCACTCATTTTTTAACGCTTATTTATTAAATTTTCCTGAAAATTTGCTTTGCAGAAAAAAAAATCAGATTTTTAAGTTTTTTTCAGATTTTTAACCCGAAAACACAGATTTTTCAGGTTTTTTCACCCAAAAACTCAGAATTCTTAGGTTTTTTTGCCTGAAAACTTCGGGGTATTGCACGAAATCCAGCGGACATCAAAAAATCATTGGGATTTCTCCCGTTGACTTATATTTAACCTCGACAGGTCTGAGATGCTGGATTTTCTGATTCTGACTTTTCCATCCTCTGGGTTTAATAAATTCCAAAAAATTTGTGATGTTTTTAAAAGTCCGATTTTTGAAAAAAAAAATCACAAATTTTTCATGATTTTTGCATTCAGAGTTTAGAAAATAACCCCTTTAGATTTTCAGTGCAATCGCGTCCAATTCATCAAAACGCACAGATTTTTGATAGCTGCAATTATGCTGTAAATATGGGGAAAATGTAGTATTCTGGTTGAACTGTGTCTGTGTCGAAATGTTCACAAATGAGCCCTTATGCTGTTAAAGCAATACATATGTAGTTCAACAATGTTATTCGTGACATTATAACACAATGTTCTGAAAGCAAACAACCTACATTTATGCACATAAGCAATTTGTTTTACTGATACTGTCCAGTATATTGTGCCTTTAAAGCAAGTCTGTTCTTACACCTGCTACCTATAAGTGACCTTTGTAATAGTCCTAGAAAATAATTTTAGGCACAGTGAATCTAGTTTCCTCAAGTTGTACAAATATACAGAACATTCAGGTAAGTACAGAGTACTTTGCATTAATACATGAGAATGACGTTCACATGCTGATTTAAATAGCAATTGCTGCTGTTTTTGGAAAAGAGGATAAAAATAACTGTTGCACAATGAGAAACAACACACTTGTTTTTTTCTAGCTTGTATTGATGGAATGGGTCATCAGATATTCATTAGAGCAAACATTTGAATGGAAGTCCTTGAGATATTTTTGTTACACAGACCTTGCTAAGCATTATTCTTTCTCTGCAACAGTTTAGTTGGCTTTGCATCAAGCACTCAAGGCCTAGTAAGCATTACTGGAGGCCAGTGCTGTAGCTTGCACATTTATTACAAAACTGGTAGCATGGTCTTTATTTGTGTTACTTTTAAGATATGGCCAAAAGCAGGGTGGCTTCCCATCCATTAAGAAAGTAAATATAAAATATTTTTTTCCTGATAATGCCCATGGGATACACATCGTAATGTGCCAAAGAGTGTAATTTTGTAAGGTTTATTTATTACACTTGTACAAGTTGTTTTAAAGGGAAATAAATAGTTTTTGAAAATCACCTTTTTTCATATAGTGTATGAATGATGTGTGGTGTCTAATGTCCGTGTTAGCTAAAAAGTATTGATACCCTAAAAATTAAATCTTTATTGGAGCTCCTCTTAGATCTTCTCTGGTCCAAGTCTGTGTTACAAATGAGTGCTAGGCATATCATAGCTGATCAATAGGACATGCTCTGCCTTTCAATAAGGAAAGGTAAACGGCAGTTCCCTGTCAGATCTGCCTTCTTGCTAATTGGCTGGCATTTTACATTGCAAATTGTTGCGAGCTGCTGGCTGTCCTGCACAGTCTGGGAAAGGAGCCAACAGGATATAGAATTGCTGGAACATATCTATTAAATAGTACAAAAGGCTGCATTTAAGAAATTTTTTCTTATATTTTTATGCTGTAAAATGCAGTGAAAAATACTTTTGGACACTATAAAGCCTTGTAAAGAACAGAATGCTCAGAGCTACATAAGTATTATTACAGCAGCAGCATAGCATACATTTTTGCCCAGAATGCTGAGGATTCTACTTAGCATTTGTGCATTTGGACTGCAGCTTATTCATGAAGCATAAATTAAAGATCTATACAATATCCTACACTTTACTTCAGTGATCCCAAAACACTGGTTTGCAAGACCAACCCATTGCATGTTGCTCCCAGTGGCCTCAAAGCAGGTGCTTATTTTTGAATTCCTGGTTGGAGGCAAGTTTTCCTTGCATTTAATCCACGTTTACTGCCAAACAAAGTCTCCTGTAGGCTGCCAGTCCACATAGGAGCTATCAATAGTTAATCACAACCCATAACTGGCAGACCAACTTGTTTTACATTTGAATGTGGCTCACAGGTAAGAAAGGTTGGGGATCTCTGCTCTGCTCTACTGCCTGACAGACACACAAGGTCATTTTAAAATAATAAGAGAATTATTTACTCAGTGCTGGAAAATAAACAGATCCTGGCAGGCCCCAATTTCCACTTTCGGCGCCCCTAGGCTGCAGGGTCCTCGTGCCCTTGTGAGCTCTCCCGCCATGTGGGTATACTCTGGAACACTGGAAATTACATGTTCCTAGTGCTCCTTAGAATGCAACTGGATAGCATGCCGCCCCTAAAATCTTACTGGTCTTTGTGACAAGATAACTCCAGCTTTTTATTAGGTGTCATTTTTGCCAAGTAAATGATAATGTTTATGTTGTAGAGCTTTTGCAGATGATTAATCTGAGAGGCCTGACTTCTCCTGTCCTGATGGTCACTGAGTAAGCACCATTCCATGGTTTGTATTACTATGCTTGTGTGGGTGCAAAATACAGACCCAAATGCTGCACAGTTTTGCAATTCCACACTTTTGTGGTGGCATAACTGCGCATGCTGCTTGTATTTGGTTAATGTTATTAATGTGGAGGAACATTTACTGGTACAGTCAGACTGACAGTAAATTATGGAGAAACAATGATTAATTTACATACTTTGCAACCACTTCAGTGTAATACTGCATATGCAGTACATTGCTTTATCTGAGGAACCTAATACAGTTTGACTTTTTTTTTTAAAAAATGTCCCCTTTTGATCAAGTATTGTGATCAGTACTTCAGCAGAAATACAAGTGCACAGGAGCATTTTAATGTGAATTTAGATATTCAGTATGTATTAAAATGTAATGGGAGTTTTGCATGATTTTTATGGTATAGTTTTTATTACTAAATTACATTGCATATAATTCATTCTACCATGTAAAAATGTTTTCTTGAACCAGTAATTGTATTTTTTTTTTTGTGGTGAGTAGGCAGCAATGTCAGGTCATTGTGCCTGATCATGTGCTTTCAGAAAGAACCAGAATTACACAACTGTACTGCTTTCAGATAAGTTATTGTTTCTCCAACCTAATGTAACTGGTGACTTGGATTTTTACTATTGAGTGCTATTCTTATATTAACCACTAGTTCAGATGCCAGGGAGCTCTTATCTGGTTACCTTTCCATTGCTCTGTTGATGGACTGCTGGGGATGGGATGGGAGGTGATATCGCTCAACTTGCAGTGCAGGAGTGGCTGAAGTTTATCAGAGCACAAGTCACATGGCTGAGGTAACCTGGGAAACTGTGAACATATCTAGCCTCTTGCCAAATTTCAAACTTAAATATAAAAAATGTGTTTGCCCTTTTGATAAATTGATTTTGATGCATGATTCTGCTGGAGGAGTGGTAATAACTTATGAGTTTTGTAAAAAAAAAAACAAACATGTTTTCTTGTGACAGAATCTCTTTAAATTGTATCCCTTTATAAACCAACACTCTCTCATGCTACCTTGCTTGAGCTACAAGCCTGTTCGTAGGGCTATACATTAAGGGCTAGTCCACACGAGGAGATTCGGGGAGATTTTGTCGCCTGGCGACTAATCGCCTCGTCTTTTGAGCGACTATCTCCCCGAACTGCCTCAGCGTTTCTCCTGCGCTAATGCTCACGCGGCGATGCGTTTTCTATAGTCGCCCAAAGTTGCATTAGCGCAGGCGACTTTTCTTTGTAGCCTATGGGGAGAAACGCTGAGGCAGTTCGGGGAGATAGTAGCTCAAAAGACGAGGTGATTAGTCGCCAGGCGACAAAATCTCCCCGAATCTCCTCGTGTGGCCTTACCCTTATACTGTATGGGAATCTTCTTTTCATTCACAAAAGAGATACTGTAGCTTTGCATCTTATTCTTTACTACAGAGATTGTTTGTTATGCCTATGGCATCCTAGGCATGTGTGTAGATGAAGGGATTTATAGTTTACATTAGAAATAGAGGCAGATTGTTTAACATTCATGCCCTAAAAAGGATGTGCTAAAGCTGTCTCAATATTTTTTTTCAGTTGTAATTCTACAACAGCTAGATAGTGAAGATCAGACTATCCTGTTCTGAGAGAAGGTGTCGGACCCCCTTCAAAAAAATCTTTAAGGGGCCCAGTTCCCACAGTATCTCTTCACAGCACTCCCCAGACCACCTCCACATAACTGCTGCTTGCCCGCAATTCGTTTGTGGCAAAATGCTTTTTAAAAAAAAACCCTTGCATGGGGGGTTTGGCAATGCTCTTCACCTTGGCATGGATGCAAAATCTGGCGCTATGGCAGGTGGTAAGTACAGGGTTCCAGTGTTGACTGTGCCCTCCATACCTAACAGACAGGAAGGGGGGGCATATATGCCTTTGTCCACCCACCCAGCCTGCATGACTACTGTGCTGCTGAATGCAGATAACACTGTATTAAGAAATGCATCTACTTTTTTGCCAATAAAATAAATTACCCCTCGTATATACATCTTCTGTTATAAATCTTTGTATGCCAAAGTAAGACCAAGCAAACATACTGCCAATTATTCATGACACATAGATGCTTTTGAAATCTATGTGAATTTGTTACTGCTTAAAAACCAGCCGCTGTTTTTATGCGTTAGGAACTATCATCAATAAATAAACTCTAGCAAGTCCCCAGATAATGATGAAAGGGCAGAGCTGCTAGCGGCCCGTTATTAGTTCATGATCAAAATAAGCAGAGATAATGACTGAAGTTTATAAAGACATAGAGAAAAATAACAGGGCTAAACAGCATCAACTGTGTTGTTTTATAATGTATTAATGCAAATGGCAGAATCAAATCAATCCTTGTATTCCTTCGACGGGAAACTGCCAATTGCTTTACAATTTATGCCCTTGTGCTCAAATTAGGCTCCTACTTATTCTTTTTTCCTTTGGCACATATTGAGGGGGAGTTGGAATAACAGTGATTGGGGTTGCAGTCAGTTTATTTTGCATATTTTTTCTTTTAAACTTTCCACCCACTATAAATCCCCATGCTCTTACAGTGCCCAGATCAAAGGCAAATGTCAGAAATTATAATTCCAAATAAGAAACCTTCTGGGAATTTATCCCAATTACTAATTCGTAAAGAACAGCTAAAGCTTTCACTTCCATGCTGTGTGGATAACAAAGCTGGAGCATTTATATCTGCAGCAGGAAATTCCATTATATGTCCCATTATATGCCCTGTGTCTGTCATGCTGGATGGCAGTACAGTAATACTTATATTAGCTTCAGTCTATGGCAATGCCAGGGAGGATGAGTGGCTGTGACACTTCTGGAACATACAAAAGTTATATTAGTAGAAAGGGCTCTGGAACCTCAGTCTCAGGGAGAGGCTTTTTGATCAGGCCCTTGACAAAAGTACAAATATCATACATAATCAAATTGTGTATTAACTAATTTTCACTTTACTAGCACTTTACGCTTTACATTGGGGATGCCAGGGTGACTCGCTTGCTACAATGTATACAATCTCAAATTGATACACACAGTGCCACAGTCACTGGGGCTCATGTATACACGGACACAGTGCAGTGTTCATTTCTGGCACAAAAAGTCAGAAATAAAAAGAAAACTTCTGTGTCACAGAAGTGAAAAAGGGCAGAAAGATTAAGTATAGTATTATTTAAAGGAACAGTAACACCAATCAATTAAAATGTTTTAAAGGAAAGGCAATATAATGTACTGGTGCCCTGCACTGGCAAAACTAGTGTGTTTACTTCAGAAAAACAACTATAATTAAACTATAACAACTAGGTGCATTATTCACACCTCAGATTCAGACCTCACCAAATGAGCAGATCTCTGAATGTATGACCTGCTTATTTTTGTCCATGTTTGGGGACCTTTAGGGTAAGGCCAGACGAGGAGATTCGGGGAGATTTTGTCGCCTGGCGACTTATCGCCACGTCTTTTGAGAGACTATCTCTGTAACCTATGGGGAAAAGACGCCGAGGCAGTTTGGGGAGATAGTCGCGCAAAAGACGTGGCGATAAGTCGCCAGGCGACAAAATCTCCCCCCGAATCTCCTCGTCTGGCCTTACCCTTAGATTGGTCATGATTGGTTTCCTTGTCTCTGGTGCCTGTCCTACTCTCAAATTATGCACCGTATTCTGCCTACCATACTCTGCCTATATCTGCCATACTCTGCCTGCCCTATGCTCCCTGTGTGTGCCATACTTTGCCTGTGTGTGTCATATTCTACCTGCCCTACACTGTCTGTGTTTGCCATACTCTGTCTGCCCTATGCTCCCTGTGTGTGCCATAATCTACCTGCCCTACTCGGGCTGTGTGTACCATATTGTGCCTACCCTACTCTGGATGTGTGTGCCATACTCTGCCTGCCCTACGCTGCATTTGTGTGCCATATTCTACCTGGCCTACACTGCATTTGGGAGGTGAGCTTGGTGGGGGTTTGTTCCTGAGGTTTGTTAGCATTTGGAAATAGTTTTAAGGTTGTACTTAACATTTTTAATCATGTCCTTGGGTTGTTGTGCTATCCACAGAGGAGGAGGAGGCATATGGATGTAAGGGTATGTCTTAAAATGAATAATAATAATAACTGATAATAAACTTGTTTCACATATGAGCAGGGCCGGAACTAGGGGTAGGCAGAAGAGGCATGTGCAATGGTATGAGGGGTGCCACATACCTCATTTGTAGCACCCCTAGTCCAGGCTATTTTTTGCATTACCACCTGAAAGTTATTTCACCTCTACCACTCACCATCATGAAGATGGTGGGGAGGGGGAAGATGTGGCCCTGGCCTGTACTGCTTTTGAGTAATTACTGATATCCCTGCAATGAGCACCAATTATTTGGGTTTTAGGTGTGCGACCACCATTAATATGGATATGGTTTTAAAAGTTCTTGCGATAACATGGGTGTGGTTAAACTGGGCTCCATTATCAGCCCTCCATTATGTAGGCCAGATAAATTGGTTAAATCCCCAACACCTTGGCAATGGAAGAGCATGCATGCATAAACAAGTGGCAGGAGCAGATATGACTGAGAATGTGAGGATGATGCACTCGCCAAGGGGGACTTGACCTTGGGGTGATCAGTTGGCAAATCCAAGACTGCAAGTTTGGACAACAACAAGTGCTTTTCATGTTACAAAATGAGCTCTTCTGAACTGTGGCTGAATGACAGCTATTTAAAACATTATAAATACTCTTATGGCCATACTTCCAAAGGAACCCTGACACACAAGAACTGACCACGCATATTTTACTGCTGAAAATTATGACTTTGTGCCACCCAAATGGTGGTGGTGGATATTACACCTAAGTCAGGTGGGCAGTGGTTTCTGCTACTTGATCCAAACTCCAAGTCTAAACCAATTTTTGGTAATTTCCCGTTTTCACTTTCCTTCTAGAAAGCAACTCAGGTAGCTGAGCCTGTGTAAGGCTGTTGGGCAAGGGATTACTGAGATCTGAGAGAGGCAATGGTTGGATTTTTATCATCACCCAATGCTTTTTCTTTAGGCCGGTAGAGTAATTTCTGTATATAGAAAGCCCTTTCTAGCCAAATTGCTTGCATCCAAACAACTGACAAAGGATTTGAATTATATTTGCTACTGCTGGGAGACTCTGAATGCCAAGGCTAGGCGGCTCCACATTCTGACTGTATTGTTTATAAGACATTTTTCCTATGTATTCATTTGTTTAAAGCTTCTCAGACATGTCTACTTTTGAATTTATACATTTCCTGTTTTGGACAGCAGCTAGTGCGAAGAATTTACCTTCAGTGTATCCGATAGTCCCCCCCCCCCTCAGTTGAGCATTACACACCATCTATGTTTAACATTTTTGCTAAGCCAAACATTTTCAAATAGATGAGAGGTTGAAGGACAGGCACAAACTAAGCAGAAGAATGCTTGAATAATAAATTAGGCTTATGTAATATAAGATTTCTATCACCTATAGCAACCAATCAGAAGTTGGAATTTCATGGTTGCCCTGCTTACTGGTTGCAATGGGTTACTGCAGCTGAGCATATTTTGTGCCAGATGGACTGGCAGGTACTGCATACAGCACACACAAGGATTGGCAGGTAATGCATACAGCACACACAAGGATTTGTATAGTATCATAGTTGCTAAATTGCACAAGTGCAGTTGCTGGTAGCAACCAATAAGAGATAAACTAGTGTAGAAAATGAAAGCAAAGGTCTGTTATGGGTTTCCAGTAACTATGATTGAAGGGGCCCGGGTGCAGGCAGAGGAGCTATCCCCCCAACCTTCTCCGCACAAAGTTTTCAGCACTCCCCAAGGGGGTGCAGGGCCTGATGAGATCCGGCCCGGTAGTTACAGTACACCCCTGTGGATTGCTACAGGTGACTTTACTGCTGCAATTTATGTTTGAAAGTCAGACCAATAAATATCCAAATAATAAAAACAAACTCATTGGGGCAATTTTACTTACCTCTGAAGTTGCGCCATCGTTGGCTTTGCCGCACTTTGCCAGGTGTAAATTCACCTGGGCTGCGAAAGATTCACGAAGATCCGAAGCTGCACACAAGTTACCAATCATTTGCGAAGTTGGGCTAGCGATATTACGATCAGCGGTTCGAAGTTACGCTATCAATGGCACATTTGCATACGGCATGCAGTTAAGTACAATGGCCGGATATGCAGCAGCAAACACATTACACTACACAAGGCCAAGGAACCTTAATAAATGTGTTCTAATGCCCCACACATGTGCCCACAGTATAGTTTAGGTGCCATATGTTATCAAATGTAGGGGGGAAAGAGGGTACCCTAAAAAAAAAAATTGCTGTTTTTCAGCCTTTCACCCTATAAAAAGTAAAAGACGCCAGCCTTTTTTTGGGACTTAGAAAAAATGTCAACTTTTTTTGGAGCAATCCCTATCTACTTTATTGCACTTCGCCTGGTCTGAGGTGGCGAAGTAAAGTCTGGCGCAAGAGGTAACGTTCACGAATATCCGCAACTTAGTGAATTAGCGTAGTTACATCCCTTCGTGAGAGTGCAATTTCGCCTGGCGTAAGGTTGTGAAGTAGCGCTAGAGTAGGTCTACTTGGCTAGCGAATTGACGCCAGCACCCGTTAGTAAATCGGCGAAGTGGCAAAATGACGTCACGCTGGTGAATTTTCGCTAGCATTAGCCCTTTAGTAAATTTGCCCCATTTAGAGATGGTTCACCTTTAAGTTAACTTTTTATATGCTATAGAATGACTAATTCTAAGCAACTTTTCAATTGGCCTGCATTTTTTCTTTTTTATAGTTTTTTTATTATTTCCCTTCTTATTTTGACTCTTTCCAGCTGCCCCCATATAAAAATCAAATGCTCTGTAATGCTACGAACGTTTTGTTATTGCAACTTTAAATGATTGATTTTTCTTATTCAATGATTTTTTCTTATTCAAATCAATGCATGATCGTTTGGGTAATTTGGACCCTAGCAACCACATTGCAGAAATTGCAAACTGGAGAGCAGCTGAATAATGATCTAACTAATTCAAATAAAACACAAATAATAATTATAATGGAAAACTAATTAAAAATGATCTCAGAATATCACCCTCTACATTCACTTAAAGGTGAATACCCCTTTTAATGTTCTTGTTCTAGTGTCACTTTAGCTCGAAACATGTTGTGAAAAATAAAAGCCTTGCAGCACAGCATCTGCGGTTTTATGTTCCTGTTTGTCCACAATTCTAAAGACTTGGCATCATGCTAGGTAAGGTTTCCCACAGGCACTTTATTCACTGGGAAGATACAATAAAATTCTATTCACCAGCTACAAATAATCAGACTCATTTAGGGCAGAGACACACGCTCAGATTCGCAGAGATTAGTTGCCCAGCGACAAATATCCTCTTCTTCGGGGCAACTAATCTCTGAGAACTGCCTCCCGCCGGCTAGAATGTAAATCGCCGGTGGGATGGCAAACGGTGAGCTTCGTTTTCCAAAGCCACCCAAAGTTGCTTCACAAGGAAACTTTGGGCATCTTTGGAAAACGAAGCGCTTCAAGTGCCATCCACCTGGCAATTTAGATTCTAGCTGGTGGGAGTCAGTTCAGGGAGATTAGCCGTCCCAAATCTGAGCGTGTGTCTCTGCCCTTACAGAGCAGACAGACGGTGCAAAGTGCAAGCAAGGGGTACAAGGCACCATGCTTTTAGCATTCTTTACTTTGCCATGGCGTATTTACTGCTAGTACCCAAGAATGAAATACAAATAGATGTGCCTTTTTCTGCCTTGTGCATCATTCAGAAAGCTAGGCAGCCATTTACTTACCACCTATAATGGCAAGTGTCAAGAACATGAATCCATTGTTCCAGTGACAGAGTGCAGAGATTGCACTTTTTGAGAAGGCTATGAGTGCTTTGATATGTGCACGAGCCTTTAAGGGATACTATTTTGTGACCATTAGCACTCTTGCACTTGGACAATCATAAATAAGCCCAACTGTGTGAAATAGTCATGAAAACAGCTGGTTGGCTGTGACTGCAATCCACGAGCTACAAGCAGACCCCCAGAACAGCTAAACATTTACGAGTAACTATCCCACACAGTTGTCTATACTTCAGAGATGTGGGCAATCAGTGGGCACTCAATAAATAAAAATATCGATCTACCAAGCAACATAAGTATCCCATCACTACAAATGGCATTTGTTTTTTCAGGATTTTGGTGGTACATCTTTATTTATTTGGTTGGCTGAACTTGCTTTTTGTAATGTTTCACCATGTGCCCCCTTTGTTGATATGTGGGTAAATGGTTTATCTCCTGTCTACATTTTTTGGCATCACACAAATGCCTCAGCTTTCCATAGACCTTAAACTGTGTGTTTTTTGTTGTTTTAAAGTTTTGGATTATTCCATTAGAGATCAATGTTTATAGTCTGCCTTTTTCATGTATGGCTCCAGGGATGTCGTTAATTGCATTGCATTCAGGGATAAGACATCACCTGGCAACCAGTTATACTTTAGGACTACATCATAGCAAGCTGAGCCCTCCGAGGCCCAGGTGGAACTGCATGACTCAAAGGTTTTGGAAAATATATATATATATAAATACTCTTTGTATATATGTTGCCATGAAATGCCTTAACAGGTTCATTTTTAGACAGTAGATACATAAGCAACACTTATGTATAATTACAAAATTTAGCTGCATGCCTGGAGGCTTTTGCAAATTGCTGTTGCCCCAAATATTAGGTGCATAAGGCCAGATTTAGCTTCAAGAGATAAAGAAGGGGAAGTTTCACTCAAAACCAAATACTGTGCAGCCTTCCTATTGCAGAAAAACAGGATTGTCATTTTGGAAAAAAAGATTATTGCAATGAAAAGGTATAGAATAACAGCAGAGTAGAGAGTAAAGTCTGTCATAGCAGCAAAAAGAAAGCCAACTTTAGGGTAGCACCCTTGTCTTTGGAATTAGATTTTGTCCACATATTTGAGATTGAGATGAGACACCTGTAGGTCTGCTGGTAACCTTAAACTACAAGATGGACCCTTTATCCCTTCTGCTGGGTTTTGTAGTCTAGTAACTACTTGGGAACTCCAAGCTGAACAACCCAGACTTTAAATATGGAAGGTACATTTTTTATGTGCCGTTGAAAAAGTACTGTAATCCAAGGAAACTATTTGGCACAGTGGAACTTGGGTAGCAATTACTACACTCTCATGACAGTCAGTAAATGATCGGTTCTCAGTTGGGAAAGATGTGCTATCATCTGATAATGATTCATCTATTGTTAAACCACCACAGAAATAGAAACAATTTTTTTATATTTGAGATTTGGGTGTATATTACTTGTAATCTTTCAGCCCACAGCATTTTAAGTCAGTAAACTTGCTGAGGCTAAACACTACAAAAAAACAAAGTTTTTTTTTAAATCCTGATTTATTTAGCATCCTGATACTTTTGTAAAAGCATTCAAAATAGCTGTCTCAATGGAAGCAAAGCTATTTCTAAACTGGCAGAAGATTGTCCCTGCATATAGGCATAGGCATAAAAAGAATAGTATTGTAGGGATCTGAGGATTTAGTTATAATTTATTCAGGCAGCCCCCTAATTTTAACTAGATAATTGGGTCCTCATTTACAGTTTGGGGTTGAGACTATTTCCCTGTTCTGGGTTAAAGTTTTTTTCTGGCAATTCCACAACTGGTCAGGAGGTTTCATTGTTCCCTTCTGTAAAAGGGGAAGCCAAATCATGCCCTGCCTCTTTCTTGGTATTAGATCTACCTGGAAAGTGGGTGCTGAAAAAGGCTTGGTGGATGTATGCCCAGTAGATGAAGTCAGTGTAAGCATAGTTCTGCAACAGCTCAATCCAGAAGTAAGAGTTAGTGAGCAGCCTGAGGATCCAATGAGGCATTAGAGTCCAGGGTGTACTACCCACAGAGTAAAGCTGCAGGTGTACAGATTTAGGGACTACTATAGCTTGTCTAGGTTCCACCTGTGTCTGATATTTAGACACTTCTGAGTTGACTAAATCCACTAAGTCTGCAAAGGCCCATCCCAGAGATTCCATTTGTATTTGCGTTTTAACTCCATGTGCATTGCATTAATAAGTATTATCTGTACATCATAGGATTATATAGTTATAATGTTTTTTGATCCCTCATTGATCAGCAATCTTTCCGAAGTCCAAAAAATAATACAACTACTCAATCCATGGATTGGACCCACCATGTTCTAGAAACATACAGAGCATCTTGCCAACTGGAGTCATCTTTCTTTATAGGAAAACTGCGGACAATTTTATCAAAAGAAGACATAATATACCCCAATTCCCTATGCATCTTGCAATCCATGTCACTGCACATTCATTCCATTCAACCTTTACATACATCCCTTCCCCATAAATGTTAGTCCTCCTTATTGATATGTTTCCTGTTTAACACCATTCTGTTTCTCCAATGTTCACTTTCCCTACCCATTTATATTATGTTCTTTTGTCTGTTAGACAGATTCGCCCATCACTACCAGGGAATTGTAAGGGAATAAATGCAGCTGTTCTGGAACAATTTATGATCAGCTGTAGGGAATTGCAAGGTAAAAATGCAGCAGTTATGGAACAATTTATGTTTAGGTGCAGGGAGTTGCAAAGGAATAAATACAGCTGTTCTGGAACAATTTATGATCAGGTGTAGAGAGTTGCAAGGTAAAAATGCAGCTGTTATGGAACAATATATGTTTAGGTGCAGGGAGTTGCAAGGGAGTCAATGCAGCTATTGCTCTGAAATTGTATAACATATAATAACAGATGCGGGGAGTTACAAAGGAAAACTGAAAAATGTTGATTGCTTTTTGTATACAACATAATACTGTGTAGAAAATGAAAATGTAAATGCACTGATGATACACATTGCCCCCAGAAAATAAAATACTTTTAGTAACAGATTATGTTTTATTTATACAGCAGTTTGCTATTCTTTTTTTCCCAGTCATAGCAGGGAAAGGGAGAGGAACAAGAAATGAAGGGAAGGGGGAGGAAGAAGGACAATGAACAGGGCAGAGAGGGGGTTAAATGGGATGGGAGGGACAGAAATAAACACTGCAGGGAGGGGGTTAAATGAACAGGTCAGAGAGGGAGAGAAACGAACAGTGCAGGGATGGGGTTAAATGAACAGGGCAAAGAGGGAGAGAAACAAATAGGGCAGGTAGGGGGTTAAATGAATACGGAGGGCAGAGAGGGAGAAAAACAAACAGTGCAGGAAGGGGGTTAAATGAACAGCGCAGAGAGGGACAGAAATGAACACTGCAGGGAGGGGGTTAAATGAACAGGGCAGACAAACACTGCAGGGAGGGGGTTACATGAACAGGGCAGAGATGGAGGAAACTAACACTGCAGGGAGGTGGTTAAATGAACAGCGCAGAAAGGAGCAGTTCAGGGAAGGAAAAACAGGCAGTAAGGGCGATCCGATGTGTACAAGGAAGGACTGAGTGTGACATCACAGACACACCCACTCCCTCCTCACTGGCTGCTCTTAGGCAGAAGGTGCCAGTAGCTCCAGAGCCTTGTACTGGAAACTCCTGGACAGGAATTTTGCAAAGAGGAAGGGCTGAGCACAGTTTTCAAGCTAATACAGACGTTATTGACCCAATTGGTATTAAAATAAAAACGACAGTATTTCTTTTATTTTACATGGTTTGATGCATTGTGAAAATGTATGTTATATGTCCCCTTTAAGCTGCTATTCAGGTACTTTAGATTCAACAACTTATCTGCCTATGTAAGTGGCCTTCCGATGGGCTTCCCCGACCATTATCTGGGCAAAAACAGGCCAGATAACGATCGGGCAGCTTTGATTCTCCCTACTATCGAGGACCACATTGGCTAGTTTGGCCTATGTCTCATCGGAACCCATTCCCATAGTTGTAATCTGATCATTTGGCCTTAGTGCTGAACAATCGGATTAGCCTGATATTGCCCTGCCTTTGGCGGGCATTTTGGGAGAAAGATCTGCTCGTTTGGCAACCTCACCCAGCAGATCTTATAGTGAACAGCCACTTTAAGAAAGACATACCTTTTTTCTAAAATCTAATTATTAGTGGTAAATGTCCAACAAGTTCTTGACACCTGAAATCTTAAAACATATTTTAACATGATTAGAGTGTTAAAAAGATTAACAAAATAAATTTTTCTAGCTACAAACAATAAACAGGGTTAATATACAGAGCTGGTTTATACAGATAATATTTTGCAATAGTTGTGCAGATGCATGTGGGAAATGGCTACAATGCCAGATTGTGATGTTAATATGTATCTTATTATGCTCGTCTTGGTCTGTTCATAACGTATAAATGAATCCTAAATGTCCATATAATTCTACTAAATTACAGTCTGCTAGGAAATTGTCCTGTTATGTTGATTAAACCTGCTACTAGTAGAAAATGTAGTTAAGAATCTGGATTAAATCAATACAATACATATAGCACAATTCAGAGAAATACAAGTAACTGTTTCTTTTATTTGTGAAATGAGGGACTTTTGTCACCAACTTGAAAATATGTTTGTATTTTTTATTGTTTGAGAATTGAAGAGAAGGTTTTGTGATTTATAACAAGTACAATCATTTCTTGATTGACTTTGGTAAACTGTGTCCTCCTGTAGAAGAAAGTTTCAGTGGCATCTACACAAAATTGTCTTTACTGTGCCAATACAAAACATCAAAATAAGCTGTAGCAATAGCTTGGGAGCAGCATCAAGAACACAAACACAACTTCACCCAATTCATTTCTGAACAGAGAATTTGAAATCTTAAGAGTCCCTGATCCTTATATATTTAAAGGAGAGACAGTTTTTACTTAAATATAAAATATATATATATAACTGACAACATTGGGTCTGAAGTTTGTAAGAGTTCTCATAACCACACGATCTGGAAAGATAGAAAAAAAAAGTTAGATAGTGTTGTTTGATCAATAAAGACTGTAGCTCTCCTATTCTTCTGCAGGACGTGATAGCTACCAAAAACAGTCTTGAAAGAAAGGCACTTAAGTGATGAATCTTCCAGAGGTTCATAAGAAATCTCACACAACTAGCTTAAAACTAAGAATAGATCTCAAGAAGGGAAAGGTTGAAGGATCCTTGATGTATCTTTTGAAGAGGGGATGTTTAAAAAAGATCTGTTCATAACAGCCAAACCTACTGATATCTGGGTTTTAGTGGTGTTGACTGCCAGACCTTTATCAACCCCCACCAGAATTGTTGGATCACAGAAACCTGAGTGTGAGAAACCTGTCTTCTGCTACACCGGGTTTTGAATATCTTCCAAACTCTAGAGTAAGGAGTCTTTTCTAGTTTGGATGAGGATCTGTACTACTTCAGGAGAGAGCGCTTGTAGTTCTAAAATGGACCTGTCCGTCTCCAGGCTGCTATCCATAATCTCAAAGGATGTTGACATCAAAGAGGTCCTTTAGTCAAGAGAGTTGGGGAATGTGGGGAATAACTCAATACTGCTTCTTGGACATTCTCATTAGCAGGGGAAACCAACTCCTCCTGGGCCAGAAAGGAGAAATGATGATTGTTTGCACTTGATCTTCTGCAATACATTGGGAATCATTGGTATGGGAGGAAATATGTATACCAGATAATGACTGCTTCTGGTGGTGGGGAAGAAAGAGTTTCCAAGGTAACTTGCTGAAAAAGTTGGAATTTTCTCTGAATAACTGGCATGAAACTCATTCATTAGTAAAATATCTTCAGGAGTCATGTTAAGGACACCCTAACAGTTTAAAGAAGTACAGATGAAAATACTTTTAATACAATTTTATACATCTTTCCAGTATCTGTAAAATAATTTTTTGGGGGAATAACACCCCTTGTTTTGTTCATAAAAGGTTTCATCCTTTAGATGTGTAGAGAGCCATGAATTGCATTTGCCCCCAGTTTATCAACACTTACATACAAACGATGATTTGAAATGGGATGGTTATAACCTTGCTGTCATTAGGTGGAAAACAGCAGCACTCATAGGGGCAAATTCACTAAGAATCGAAGTTGCGCCAGGCGCAACTTTGCCACACTTCGCCAGGCGAATTTTCGCCAGCGCTATGCAAATTCACTAAAATGCGAAGTTGCGCACAGGGGTAGCGAAAGGTTGCGGAGTTGCGCTAGCGTTGTTTCGCTATATAAAGCGAAGTTGCGCTAGCGAAGGCTAATTTGCATACGGCGCAAAATTCAAATTTCAATGGAGGAACACGTATCTGCACTACAAATGCCTAGAAAACCTTCAAATCAGCCAATAAATATTTTATTTTGCCCTACACATGTGCCCACTGTCTAGGTAAGTTGCCATGAGTCAGGAAATGTAGGGGGGAGGAAGGGGAGCCCCAAAAATTTTTAGATCTTTTTCAGCCTATCACCCGTCATGTAGAAAACACGCCAGCGTTTTTTGGGACTTAGAAAAAATTTTGATTTTTTTGGAAACAATCCCTATCTACTCTATTGCGCTTCTCCAGGTCTGAGGTGGCGAAGGAAGTCTAGCGTAAAAGGTAGCGTTCGCTACACTGCGCAAGTTAGTGAATTTGCGTAGTTTCGTCGCTAGCGAAGATTCGCCTGGTGTAAGGTTGCGAAGTAACACTAGCGAAACTACGCCAGCGTTCGTTAGTGAATTTGCGCAGTAGCGAAAATGCCCAACGCTAGCGAATTAACGCTAGTGTTTGGCGCTTCGCGCTTTAGTGAATTTGCCCCATAATATCTGTCACCACTTTCCATAATAATCTAAGTTAAATGCTTTGCTTGATGCACACGTAGTGGTGACAGGCGTATAATTTTTTAGCAGTCAAACCACATCAACATTAGTGTAAAAACATTGTATTCTATCTGCAACGCAAAGTGGGCCCTACTGGGGGAATATTCCATTTTATTGTTTCAATTATCTAATGTGAGTTTAGTAAAATGCTTAGTTCCTTATAGGTGAAGGAAGCATCCTCCCTTTTCTTGTTGATTTGTTTTAATTTTGCTCACAGGGAATGTAGAATGCAACTTTAGTTTTCATTTCAGATTTTGCATGTAAAAATAAAAAACATAGATCTTTCTAATAGGCAATAAGTGAAACACAGGTTATTGAAGTATGGTTGAAAAAAAGGGGGTACACACACACACACACACACACACACACATATCTGAATGTTCTTCATGCCACTAACATCCTTTGATGGGCAAAGCTGCAGCAGTGACATGACGCACCTGTGATGCTTGCTTGTGTATTTATACTGCCAAATGACTTCTGATAGCTTCTCCATTTCAAAAGGATGCCATTTATTTCTTGTAGTACATTGTCAAAAATGCACAAAAAAAAGAAGAGAAAAAAAGATGATCTTAATCCCAAAAGAGTAATAAAGTAGAGCTGAAAACAGTGTGGCTCATAAATACCCACTGGGCAAACGTGTACCTGGGGAGTAACCGATGGAAACAAATGTTAGCTTTCATTGTTTAATCTGATGAAAAATGCAAGTTACTAATTGGTTGCTATGGGTTACAGCTCAGGTGCAGATTTACCCAGTGTTTATGAATGTATCTGGACTGTACCCTAATACATATTGTTATTAATACAATTATTATCCTCCGACCCTTTTTGACCCATATCTGGTCAACCAACATTTGCTCAACCAACATCTGCTGGGTCACTGTACCATTTTGTGCAGGTCACAGTGCTGTTTTGTTTTGTGAGTAATGATGTGCAATTTAACTCTTGGGGTCACCAATTTATTTTGGGGCTCTATGTCATTATATTCTGTGAGTCTCTAGTACTGAATGATGCAGATCATATATAAAACATATATCTAGCAAATGTTGCTACAAAAGTGTGCATCATTTTTACAAGTGCGCATAGCTTATTTAATGCGGATAAAACCCAGCTTTACAGGGGATACAAGCAAGAAAACAGTAGCAAAACATATAAGCAGCTTCAAAGATCTGCATAAAAATGCTAATTGTTTATAGGCTTATGAGTCAAGATTAGCCAGTAGTAAGAGTGGGTCATTATTTAATTTATGCTTTAATATTTCCAACTAACTAAACTGCATTGCTCTCAGTGGTAGATGGAAGAAAACTTTGCATGTCTGTAGAGTATTAAGGCTGTATAGCAATAATGATATATGCAAACTGTGCAAGCATTCATCACTTATTTACTCTCAGTGTTCGGACCAAAGGGGCTGGCTTATTGGGCAGAGTATTATGGTTCTGTTTGTTCTGTAGCCACTATGTTTGCTCTACTCCTCTTCAACATCTCCTCTGGCTCATTATTAGAAAAGCAAATATTTGTCATAATAGCTAGTAAGTTCATTTTTCAAAGCACAGAATGCTGACAATCCACTAAAGAAGAGCAGCTATCAAAGAAAAACAAAATATTTATCAGATTTACTAATGGAGCATTTTTATTAGGCACAAGCCTTAATGTGACCATACACAGGCAATAAAAGCTGCCGACTCAGTCCTTCAGGACACAGTCGGGCCTGCCCAACTAATATCTGGCCACAAATTGGGCAGACATCGATGGGGTAGATTTAAAAGTCCCATCATGGTGAGGACTGCATTAGCTTGTTGACACAGTTCTCACCCCAACTATCATCAACTAGTTATCACCCACCTCATCAGCAATCAGTCACTAATCAGATTGTGGGTCAGTTGGTGTGATCACCATTCCAGATCATCAGATAACCCCATACACATAGACTATGGCTTTCCTACCGTATATAAATCAGTTACAAATGACCAAACTGTGTACGCAGCTTAATTAGAACTGCACAGATGGATAATGGGAATCAACATTCCTGGTAACTAAAGCTCATTGTCAATACAATTTATGTGCACACAAAATGTTATAGATACATGTACTTTCATTTGAAAACACAATGTGGTAAAAAAAGCCCTTCCTTTTGATAGTAATTGTGGTTGGCAGATACATGAATAGGCTACCCCTAGGTCATCCCCCAGAGAGATGAGGGACTCATCTAGCTTTTTCAATTATTATTTTTCTTTAAAACAATGTATTTTTATCTGTGCTGCAGGGGCTGGATATGGTCAGGATGGGTGCATGGCCGGTACCTGCTAGACATCCAGAAAAGGCAAATGGCATGTGCTTGAGCTCTATAAAGGTGGCCATAGACGTAACATTTACGATCTTTCTTGGAAGCGATCTTTCTAAGAAAGATCATTCGTTTCAATACACACATGTAGAGCTGAATCGTCAGATATACAGGTAGAAACAATAGAATTCTACCTATCTGACGATTCAGCACTTAACAATGGCCGATGTTTGGGTCAATCAATCAAAATTTTCCATCCATTCCGTCAAGAACCATACACTCACCGAATATCGTGCGAAAACTACTTTTGTATGATATTTTCTGTGCGTCTATGGCAAAGACACGTTGGGATTGGCACGCACCAGTGACATCAACATGGCACATCTTAGAGGAAAGTGTTGCCAAGGAACCCCACATCTCATTAATCTGCCACTGATGGCCATGGGTCCCCAGCATTAGTGTGGCTTCTTGGGGGGGATGTAGATAGAACAAACAGCATATTACATACGTAGTTGCAAATGCTTATACATACATTTTTTATTATTCTTCAAAACTTGCTGTAGGCAGGTTTCATTGGGAAAAAGGTTGTACCTGATGGGTCTTTTTCCAGCCTCATGTACTATGTCATTGTTAGTTACTTTCAATATACACAATATGACTTTTCGAAAAAAAGGGCTTTGATGGTTATACAATGATGGCAATGTTAAAAAGAGTACCTGTGCATTCCTAATCACCTACAGCAAACAATTAGCAGCTAGCATTTACTAGTTACAATAGGGCACATTTGTATGTTCTTTATTGCTTTTGAGGCATAATTATGTACTTGTTCATTTGGAGACAATGGAAATGGCAGCTGCCATATACATTGCAGCATTTATATTAACCACACTCTTTCTATATCATCCCTTTCATTAATAATATTGTTTATCCTTGTATGTCAAAACAGGAATAACCTATTTATTATTCTGCTTGTAGCACACTGCAAGAGTAAAATAATACCAAGAATGGGTGACTGATGGCAGAGCAAGCAAAACCTGATACAGTTAAAAGGGCATGCAGGTAGTAACCTGTGACTTTCCACCGGCACAAGGAGATTGTGAGTCACGCTAGAGCTGGCAATGGAAAGATGAGGAATTTGTGTTCCGTTCATTAGGATGCGAGAGACAAGGATGAGGGGTTTTACTAAGGAAAATATGAGATGTGAGGTGATTCAGCAGCATACTGAAAAGGTTAGCATGGGAGATATTCAGAGAGTGGCCAGGAAGGTGGAAGGTTGCTGGAATATACAGAAAAATGAATAGCACAATGAATGTTTTTTTCCCTACATCATGTAATATCTTCTCTTCCAACAATTGATCTTTCCAATTTAGTAAAGGAGAAATGAGGAGAGCACTCAATAGGCATAAAAAATGCTGTGGTTACCGGTGGTCGGCAATAAAAAAGTAACCACAGCATTTTTTATGCCCATTTCTCCTTTACTAAAAAGTATACATATCAGAAAAGTGGTGACCTGTATGAGGAAAGTTGAACTATTATCGTGAACCGAGTGGGCAGAGCATTTTTGGACATTTTCAGTATTTTTGTAACAATTGATCTTTCCAATATGAGTATTTATGACTTCATATATTTTCCTCAGATCTAAATGTAACCTTTCCTGTTATTACTAGTATTGATATAATTTAGCTTTCTAAATGTTGTCTCAAGTCCCAGAATCTCACAGCTTTTCCTGTTCATAGGATGATGGGAGTTGTAGTATCCTTAACAAATGTCAATATTATTACCTCATAATGAAATTACCTATCATTATGTAGTTCAGGGCGATCCAACTGGTGACCCATGGCCAAATGTTACCCTACAAGTGTAATTTATGGCCCTCTTTGGATTTCATCATCATTTTAATATAATCTTGTCCACAAAATGTATTATAATGAATTTCCATCCTAATTCATAGTAAAAGTTGGGTAGCACTTAAGCAGTGTAAATGGGGGCATATATCCATAAAGGGGAAGGAAACCTAGTCGGCGCAAACCCTCCACCCCCCCTCCCGTTTGTTGCCCACCCTCCCTCCTCCTCCCTGGCCTACCCGTCCCGCTGGGCAAATGCCCCTAACTTGTTACTTACCCTTCTGCGCAGGTCCAGTCCAGGGAGTTCACAGACGACATCTTCTTCCACGCGATCTTCTTCCTGCTGTGAACGGCGCATGCCCAGTAGGATCATTTCGCCGGTACGATCTACTGTGCATGCACGTAACTTTTGGCGCATGCGCAGTAGATCCGTACCGGCGAAATGATCCTACTGCGCATGCGCCAAAACTCCGTTCACAGCAGGAAGAAGATCGCTTGGAAGAAGATGTCGTCTGTGAACTCGCTGACTAGGTTTCCTTCCCCTTTAAAGGGACAGTTCATCTGATGATTAACGTTAAGGACTTTTACACGAGTGTTTGCTTGAGCAGACAATAAGCAGTCTGTCTAGATCAGGCATGTCCAAAGTCAGGCCCGGGGGCCAAATGCGGCCCATTTTCAAATTTACACCGGCCCTCAGCCTCCATCATGAAATTAATAATAATGTGGCCCGCCAGCACATTGCAATCAGGAGTCGCGTCGCCGTAATATTTGGGCACATTAGTGAAATCATCTGCAACTTGGTCTATACTGCTGCCTGTGTGCTGAAGGTGTTAGCAATAGACACGTACTGGCATGAAGTGACGCCGCATAATTCTATAGGGCTGAAGGTGCAATCGACATACTGACGTGCCAGTACAGTAAACTAAAGAATTGTGCGAAAACAGCGCATCACTACGTGCCAGTACGTGTCTATTGCTAACACCTTCAGCACACAGGCAGCAGTATAGACCAAGTGGCAGATCATTTCACTAATGTTCCCAAATATTACTGCTACGGCTATGCAACTCCTTGTTTATAATGAGTTAAATGGTTCAAAGAATGTCAGGCTGAATGGTCGGCCCCCATACATTTTCACCAAATCTGGCCCTCGTTGCAAAAAGTTTGGACACCCCTGGTCTAGATTTTCATGGTTTCTTAGATTTTTAATCATATTCCATTTGTTCTACCTATCCCCAGCCTGAAATATACATTTACCCCAGGGGCTAGAAAGAAGATTATTATTAGAGAGTATTATTACTATTATACATATTCTATTGCGCATTTTGCTATTAGGACATTTTCCAATTTGTATTTCAGTCCTCTATAGAGTCTGCCTGGTTGCAAGAATAAGGAACCCTAAAAATTAGATAAGAGATTAAACCACCCTGACAAAATAAGGGCCATTATATTCACCAACCACCAGCTGCTGATTCGGTTAGTGGCTGAGTTAGCAATCGAAATTGCCCAGCTTCACCCAAGCTTTATTGCATGATCTATTGGCATTTACACTTAAGATAGCCATACAATTAAAGATCATCTCATTTGCCAATCTTTATATAAGAGTTCAGGTGGGCCATAGTTTTGGCGTCATACTCAGGACAATCAGCTCCCAATTTGGTTGCACCAGACAAATGTTACCTGACATATTGCTTACCTTACTGGCATTTTCTTTAGACATCATCTGATCAGTTCCTGATAAATCTAGCTATTCCTGTTGTTATTTTAAAAAAAGTCACATGATACATTTTAGAGGCAACTCCTTTAAATTGCACATTTTCAATAATTGCATGGAGGTCTTCCTACTTTTGTCAGTGGTAGCCCCCAGCCCTCCACACATTAGTTTATATTTCAAATATACATAGAAGGAACGACCTGTGATCAAAATTGGTGTGCCCTATATATCAAATGATAGGATTGATAATTTAGTACTAAACACAAGAGATTTAGAACATCTGGTTTGAGACTAAAAAATGGGTAGCCATACTATCATCATTCTTTAACACAGTCATATGTTCTACTACAATATGCAATTAAACAGATACATAATCAGTTTTAAACCTAATCAAAAAATTGATTCACTAGACTTAATCTGGGTCCCATTAAAGAACCACTGGCCTAACAAATGTAAAACACTATGAAGACAAAACCAATTAATGGCATATAAATGCTAAACATATCTCAACTTTATATAGAGATTAAGGTCTGTTTGTTCCATGTGTAAACACCTTTGAGACACAGATTATAATGCAGGAACTGAATCAGCACCACTGCATTATATTTGGTAGATGGCCCAAATGAGTCCATGTATGAGGTCAAATGTTGACCTGGAACTGACAGTTTAGCTCTCACAGTTTGTGACCATTACACGCAAGATTTTAATGATGGCGTAAAGTCGGTCAACCTGTACTCTCAGTGATCAGCTTTAAATTTTGAAGAGATATGAACAACCAAATCGGGATATAAACCTAAAAAGGCTGAACAGCTTTGCCCACGAAACAGAAAAATCCAGTGAAAATGATGAATTCTTAAAACTATATGGCCAGCAATAGAAACACATACTTGACTCTTCTAGGGTTCTGTATAAATAGGCCATTTGCAAATCCATGAGTTAATTACTGTGCAAAATATTACCCAAGTACCTTGATAGCTTGAAAATGGGCTTGTAAAACACTTTATTATCAATACATATGTTTTTTAAGCATACATTGCTTATATTTTTGGAATATACTTAGAAGCTACTATAATATTTATAGGGCAAAGACAAACAATCAGTTTCACATACAGATATTTAAATTGTGCATCAGTACTGATCCCATAGGGCCCTCTATACACCCCTCAGTAACCTCTGGGTTTGACATTTCTACTGTTCATTCATGCTAGTTTTCAGCTTTTAGTACATATTTTATTGCTGATTTTATTGCTTCATGCCAATTTCTACTGTCAGGGTTAAAAGCATTACTGGCTTTCAAGGTTTACCAGACAGCACTCATAAAAATATATTTGATCACCATTTTCCTACAACTCATAGGTCAGAATGTTGCAATCTAAAGTTCTCACATGAACCACAATATCCTGAAGTTTAGGCTAAGTTTAGGCATGAGCCACTTCCATACTTCATATGTTATGTTTCCAAATATTCTTAACTAAAACTGCATCCTGCACTGTCAGACCATACCTGTTCTTTTATTATTTATAGAGGACTGGGGAGCAAAGCATATAATTGAGGCAAATCCTCTGAGGGTGTAGCATGCTACTTAAAGGAGAAGGAAAGCGACCAAGGCAGTTTACTGCCAATAGATTAGCCACAATAGTGCAAGCTATAACACTATATTTATTATGCAGAATGCCTCACCATCCCTGAGTAAAAAGCTCTAGAAGTTCTCTGTTTGCTTAGGATAGCAGCCACCATATTAGCTTGGTGTGATATAACTTCCTGCCAGTCTCTCCCTCCTGGCTCATAGCTCTGGACTCAGATTACTGATGTGAGGGGAGGAGGGAGAGGAGCTTACTGGGCATGCTCAAGCCCTAGCCCTGGAAGTTTAAACTGAAAACAGGAAATCTGATACAGAAGCCCATGTGTACACAATAGAAGGAAAGAAATGCAGTTTCTTTTGACAGAGGACTCAGAGCAGCATTACTTTGAGGGTTTACTGGTGTATTTATATAGACCTTTCTAATAAAGCTTACTTAGTTTTAACCTTTCCTTCTCCTTTAAGTGGTTAACAAAAACATCAGAAATGGTTTTGTATGCAGCCTTTCATACGTGTCTAGAGCAGTGTTTATTTATTCGCTATACTGTACACACAGAAAAGTTGGACCTGGCAGAACACTTTGTCAATTTACTGATCTTCCTGTGCTACACAGTAGCTACACTGACAATGAGGACTCTGTTTCAAATCCAGAGAATGGGTTTATAATTTGCAGCACTCTATCCTGGGTGCTAGGCAACTCCTCCCTGTGTACCTGCAAATATTCCACAGAGAATGAGATGCTGTTGCAATAACTGAAGCAATTGCCTTGAAACATGTTGATTAATTCTGAGTTTTTTTGTTGAAAAATAATCCTAGTCAGCCCAGAATAAGTTGAATCAAGCTTTGTTTACTAGGAAAAAAATAATAAAAAGCAGCATTTGCCCACACAATAATTGTGACAGCCTGAGCATTAAGAAAAGCAAGAGTTAAGGACATTTCTACTAGAACAATATATACCTTGACATATTTAATTTACAGCAGTTATATCTGTACCAACTGCAAATGCCAGCATGCAAGTGTTACATACAGGTCTGCAACTTCATCGCACACAAGAAGAATACAAGCAGATCCAGCTTGAAACAAATTATATATCAATGAAGCACAGAGATATCATAAATATTGAGCAAAACACAGCCTTGCATTCTACTGTCAAGTGCAAACATTATTAGCCACTAGCACAATAACACTGGCCCCAACCCTTATATTTACTTTGGAGATGCATGCAGTCAGCTCCAAATAACAACAATGGCATAAACTGGCTATTTATTTACAGACCACTTTGTATCAAAATTATATTGTCATTTTACATTTTTTTCCCAATACCTCCAATGTGAGTACTGATGTTTTTTGAAAATAAGGTCTATTAAGGCACAGGTTACATTATTAAGCATTTGCTTTTCAGCTTATCTTTCTTCTTCTTCTGCTTGGACCTCTTTCCATCCACTTGCAGGCTGACAGTTCTTCTCTTTTCTAAGTTTAAAAGTTCCTGAAACAGTTCCTGTACATTGTAGTTGAGCTTTGCAGATGTTTCCATGAAAGAGCACTTCCACTTGTTTGACAAGCTTTCTCCCTCACTGGCCTGTACCTCCCTCAGCATTTCATCACTCTTGTTACCAACCAACATAATAGGAATGTTCTGGGTGTCTCCCTTAATTTGCCAGATTTGTTCATATATTGGCTGAAGTTCCTCCATTGACTGTTTACTTGTAACCGAATAGACCAAGATGAATGCATGGCCCTTAGATATTGATAGCCTTTGCATAGCAGGAAATTGGTGGCTCCCTGTTGTGTCTGTGATCTGTAATGTGCAGATGTTTTTATCACAGCTGATGACTTGCCTATAAGTATCTTCAATGGTAGGAATATAGGTTTCCCTAAATGTCCCTCGTACAAAACGCAGAACTAAGGAACTTTTTCCAACTCCAGCAGCTCCAAACACAACCACCCTATAATCATTGCTTGGCTCTGGCATGTTGCTTTAAAAAATCAGGCTCCTTCAAAAGATTAGAAGTGATGTGGTACAAATGCAGTCAATAAGAGAGGAAGCATCGTGCTGTCAAATGGGAATCTGTAAAGGGAAGAAATGTGAATATTTTACATCACATAGGAAAACCAAACAATTCTTTAAGATTTAATTGTGGATTCTCCAGCAATTACAAAACAACCCCATTACATCAAATTAACTAAACAATAGCAAACTGGTTTATCGTCAATAATGTTCTGGATAAAGAGTTAACAAACCCGTCAGAAGAAAGCTTTGCCTGAACGTGCTCCACACAGCAACATAAAGAACGCACCTTGCTAGATCACCTCTGCTTTTATATTCTCCCAGCCTGTGAGTTTTCCTTTCTGCCTGCTGGAGGGGGTTTAATTACTGCATCACATAGACACACTGCTCCGAATAAAGACAGCAACTAGCTCCCTCCCTTTGCTCGCTTTGTCTATCCTTCTCCTCTTACTTGGTTTGAAAGGTGCCAGTAATATTAGATTATTTGTGCCATCTAGTGGATATGGAAACACAGCTTTGCAATCACCCACACCATTTGTACCATTTTCTCCTCCCCCCCCCACAAAAAAATGAAATCATCATTAATATTTATTATTATATAAAAATGCATTTAACACCATCTATCATTTATTATTTGTGAGGAGCTATGGTATCTCTAGTCAATGAAAGAATAGAGGACACAACTCAGGTACTAAGAGAACAAGTAGGCTTGTTTTTTGCCCAGTTCTGTTGGCTCCTCCAGGAGTGTTCCATATACAATCCCCATAATTTATGGTTTCATAGTTTATGGAATTGATCAGGATATCTAAAACTTTATCCCCATAATTCTTTACAGGATTGATTAAGATATCAATATAAATTATCACCATAATGCTTTATGGCATTGATTATGGCATTGATTATGACATTCAAGGCTGTTCATATATATTTTGTTTTTGAACTATTGATATGGGTAGTGTTTAAACCAATGTTTTACCCAAGGAAACATATTTATAGCTGCTATAGTAGTCAGATTCTCTCTGCTTGATACCGGATATTAAACATGCAGCAAATAGGTACTTTGTGGAAAGAAATGACCTGTATAGCTACATAAGTTAGCCAATTCAACATTCCTGATATCTCTGTTGTTATTACACATTTTCAAAAAAAGAATCTCTGCAGTGAGGGACCATAGGATTTAAATGAAAACTATAACCCTGAACAGAGATGCAGGTCTTTAAAATATATGACATAATATAACACATATTGATATAAATAAAACTATTTCATGAAGAATATATATATTTCTAATAGTATGTACCTATGTACCATTTAATAATCCCATGTTGAAACACTGCTGTTTTAAAGGTATACCGAAACACATATGTATATTAATAGGTCAATTATTAGGAAATAAATCATTTGTGAAGTTTTTTTTCAGAAAGTATAGCTCCGCTTAAATATTAGAAATGTGTTAACCATTTTCAGTTACCACTGTCAGATCATCCACAACATTAATATGCTGGCTACTGCAAGGACATATGTGCACTGCATGCAACAGCCATGACGAGATAAACAAGTCCCTTTTTTCTATTATGTATGAGCAGTGGTTTAAAAGGGCCCAGTTCCTGGTTAATCCACAAACAGAATTTACTCACTTCAAACCACTACCGGGATTCATGGAATGGAATGCCTCAGTAAATTAATTAAGAAGTTCAAGTTATACACACTTGGGCCATATAAAAGTCTGTCTTGTTTAAATTACACAGCTTTGTCATAAAGGTACTGGAAAATAACAGTGTGAAGAAAATAAATTTTAATTGTCCGTTGAAGTTTAAAGCATTATAAACTATTACAAAATAATCTGAGATATTCACTTTAACAGACCTACATTTTATGTTGCATAATAATTATAATACCAATATATATGTGGGACAAATCTCTCTGATATGGAACAGTACAAATTTCACATTTCAAAAATGAAACCAGTTCACTGTGATCTATGAATTTTGTGCAGCTTTTCTGCATGATTATTCCATTTCTTTCACTGAAAACAACTGGACTGCTCTTCTAGCAGGTGTGAGGGGCTAGCAGTCACTGTTAAGTTAGAGTACGTTAGGACACTAACCTGAATTCTCAGGCATTCACCAAGCATTCTCAGCTTTGACCCTGAGGCAGGGTTGTAAAATTTTTAACCCTCTTTTTGGCCATTGTATGACCAACACCCCCATTGATGACATCATGTGTTGGATTGGGGTTTGGGCAATTACATCACAAAAATTACGGGGCCATGCTCGCACTTTAAACCATCATCCATCTGGGGCTCATTGTCTTATGCCAAAACTTTTCAACCCATAGGTATACTCAAGGGCCCTGCGTGTTTCAGGGCAACCTACTCACCACTACTTACAATCTAAAAACTCATGTCCACATGTCCCTCAGAGATTTGCAGCTACTGAAGATTATTAGATTAGGTCATTTCCTTTGTGACATGCTCACAGGCAAACCCACAGAGCTCATACTAGAATAATAATTATGTATTGTAATAGGTTTGCATTAAAATAGTATTGAAGATGTTCCACGGTGTAGATGTCATGCCACACACGTACTAAGGCTGGCTATGTAGGTAGATCAGTAAGTAGGGACTACAAAAATTATCGGAAACTACTAAGAGAAGGGTGGGTATTTCCAACATTGCTTTATCAATGGTAGCTAATAAAAATGTAGAGATAATCTGATCAAGCCTTTTCATACTTACAGTATACGACTCCCACTGGTGGAACAAATGTAGGATTTTGATTTGAGGAATTTAATTTGTTTTGCTGCGGAAAAGCTTATTTTAGACCTTAGTTATAATGAATGATTGTTAGAAGTCAATTATTTTTGTGGTAGAAAATTGATTGATCTCAGGACTTAATGTTAAAACTGAAACCTTACCCCCTACTGGCCTTGTATTTAAAATAAACTATATATATTGACAATTATTGTTTTTAATTGTTTGCACCAGCTTGTACTGCATCTAACCTCATATGCTGGGCTGGTGGTAAATAGTCAGTCTGAAATGGTTCCCTCCTGTCAAAAATAGTAAATGTGTTTGTTGCTCTGACTGGTTTGTGTGACTGTATGACTGTAGTTTCTGTACTTTTAGCATTCTGTGTGTCACAAGGCTGCATCCCTTCTATATATGGCTGTAAACGATTAAAGGGGAACTATAGCAAAAATTAAAATTTAATATGAACTTAAGCATACCGAAATAAGAAACTTTCTAAATTAAATTAAGTATTCTGCATCATTTCTAAAATAATCAAGTTTATCTGCACTATCCCTCTCTCAGCATCTGTTTCTCTTCAATTTGTCTTCTTGCAGCAGTTGGGTGTCAGATATTCATTGACAGTTAGATCCTATATATCTTATGGGGGGGGGGGCTTCCTTTCCTAGTAGATGAATTAGAGCTCATTCAAATAACTGATTCCAGAAAAAACAAAATCCAACAAAATAACTGCCTTTTGCACACAATCTGCATGTAGAAAGACAGGTGATTTTACAGTATTAGAATGAGATCTAATACATCTTCTAGGCAAAAGGAGCCCCCCCTATAAGATATATTGGATCATTCATCTGACACCCAACTCCTGAATGAAGAAAGAATGAAGAGAAACAGATGCTGAATGAGGAATAGTGACGATGAACTTGATTATTTCAGAAACAGTACAGACGATTTAATTAATTGATTGTATTTAGAAAGTTTCTTATTTCAGTATGATAAAGCTTATATTAAATTTTTATTTTCGTGATAGTTCCCCTTTAAGTACTTTACAACTGATATGTTCTAAGACTTCTTTATATAAAGACAAATGAAATGGTGGTGGGTGGTTTCTCTGCTTTCTGCAAGAGATTCTCAGAACAGCAATCTGTAAATGGTGTATCTGCCCCTGAAATTTCCAGTTTTAGGTTACAGTAAATATATATATTCAGAGCAGGGTCATGTTCCCAAGGGAACAAACAGTACACAATGGATTAGGGTATGTGGGGCACAATAGATGTGGCAGCTACTGATATTATCTCTGCACGCTAAGCAGCAGTGATTTACTAAGATAGCATAATTCTGAATCCAAAACATATGGTGTATTCATTTTGCATACAGCAGGAGATAATCTCCCTCCCATGGTGTGTCATGTACATTTTCCTTTTTTCCTAATGAAAGGTGGATTCAAATAGCTGCTTGTTATGTGTAAATAATGGTGGCAGCATGTGACACGTGAGCTTGTTTGTCAATAACATTCAGCACAGAACCTTGGTGGTGTTAAGAGAAGCCAATGGAATTCATAAAGAGAGCTATATGCATGTGCAAGAAGAGTAATGGTGGCTTGGGGAGATAATATTCTGCTGCCTTTTGAGTATAGAATTACTATTTACAGCAGCAGGGATTTCTGCTGCTGTTGAACTTCCAGAGCTCTCTGCATCCCTCGGCAGGTAGGAATAGTAATTCAATGCCTGGAAGGTACAGTAACAGCTCAGACACTATTATCATGTATAACACAACAAGTGATTACAATCTCCCAAAATAGTCACCCCACACAGTCCAATATAAGGTGACCAAAGCCTTTTAGAAAGGTTAATCATATTGGCTATTTAATAACTAAGGGGACTTGTACATCACCTCTTCTATTTATTCTGCGCACTAGATTTAGCACAATGTTTTTGGATAGAAATTGTACATGGCGTGCAGCATCAAAGCTCCAAAACACCCATCTTCAAACTAGTTTTGCCTTAGTTAGGGCTCATAAGTGCAAGACTGGGGTATTTTTTTTTGCAATAGTGTAGTAGAGGGGTTGAACATAATAGACTTTGGTCTTTTCTCAACCCAACTATGTACAACAACTCGTAAATGTTGGTTTTATGGGAGACAACACATGACATGAAAAGTAGGACTTTCTCTACCTTGCCTTCAAAGATATATGAACTCTTTAGATATTTATATATAATACACACAAGCAATGAATATCTTGTAAATGATATCCTTATAAATGGTGACTAGTGAAATCATCAGTTATAAATGATGAGTAGTGATGTTATTTTTGTCACATGGCTCACTAAAACTTGTGTATTATAATAAATAAAGTACCCATTGTTGGAAAATATGAGGATATTAGAAGTAACCTCGGAGTTTCATGACCTGTATAAAAGCTTTTATAGGGACATGGAACTCCTCGTGACTTATAATATCCTTATATTTTACAATAGGGGGTACTTTATTCATTATATATAATACACAAGAGCAGTGAATATGCTTTAAATTGTATTATTTACATTATATAAGGATATTAGAAGTCATAGAGGAGTTTCATAACCATATAAAAGCACAAAGCTGAATGAGGCACGTTATTCACGAAATAACTGGGATGGAAGTAGGGTTAGGCAGAAGAGGCATGTGCCTAGGTGTGCATGCCATCAACAGGGTCAGAAAACCATTGGGCCCCGGTCCTCATTGGTCAAGACCCAGACCCCGATCGGGCGAAACAAAAAAAAAAGTGTGCCGCAATGCGCGGTGCGCAGAAGGTCATGCATGCCGTTTCTTGCACATGCGAACACTGAGCTGTTTTTTGCGAATGTGCACGGGGCCCCCGAGGGTTGGAACCCAGTGGGCTCCAAATGCGCCAGACTTTCCATCGGCATCAATGAGGGGGCGCTAGGCACATACCCCTTCTGTTGCCTACCCCTAGTCCCGACCCTTGTCCCCCCCACCACTTGCTGGTCATTTCGCCGCCAGTGCATGCAACAAATGCAGCATCAGTGTGCTCATTCATGAAATTACATGTAAAGTATGTGGGGGAGAGCTGGCTGGCCAGGTTACCTTGGGTGCACACTGTTTAGAAACAGTGCTTAGTGATGTCAAGAGTTATAATCAGTGTTTAGTAGTGTAATTTCTGTGAAATGACTCACTGGAACTTGTGTATTATAATAAACAATGTACCCTATGTTGTAAAATATGAGGATATTAGAAGTCACCTCAGTGTTCCACGACCTATATATATATGGTCCTGCAAATCCAGACAGGGTGACTTTACAGTATCTTTACATTATAAGGTAGGGTTCACATTATTCACTACATATAAATACATTTACAGTAGCCATTGTGCTTTGTAGGAGGAACCGTATGTGCCAGATGTTCCGACCAAAGTCAAAAATAACCCAAGAACAGTGAAAGTGACAGATCTGGTGCAGCATAGTTGTTCCATTCGCTGCACTCCTTTAGACGTCTAGCCTTTAAACCTCCATCTGTTATTGAACAGGAGTTTGGGAAGACGTAGCATGTGCACTGTGCTGCGTGTGCTCTGCATGACTTTTGGGACACATTTGCTGTAATAAAGGGGCGGTTCGTCTTAAAGTTAACTTTTAGTATGCTATAGAGTGGCTTATTCTAAGCAACTTTTAGGGTTGTCTTTATTTTTTATAGATAAAGAACAAAGAAGGACCGCTACTGCTCACCGCTCTTCCCTCAATCCAGGTGCTCAGTCGAACAGTGTCCCCACTGTAGACGCTACAAAACTCAACAGGCAGACGGCACTTCTGGAATAAGGTTTATTGGAGTTACTGCTGTGGAAACCTAACGCGTTTCGGGAGTATATCCCTTAATCATAGGTTTAAATTATTTGCCTTCTTCTTCTGACTCTTTCCAGCTTTTAAATGGGGGTCACTGACCCCATCTAAAAACAAACGCTCTGTAAGGCTACATACGAATTGTTATTGCTACTTTTTATTACTCATCTTTCTATTCAGGCCTCTCCTATTCATATTCCAGTGTCTTATTCAAATGAATGCATGGTTGCTAGGGTCATTTGGACCCTAGCAACCAGATTGCTGAAACTGCAAACTGAAGAGCTGCGAAATCAAAAGCGAAATAACTTAAAAAAACACGAATAATAAAAAAATGATAACCAATTGCAAATTATCTCATCATACTAAAAAAATATCGACATCATACCAAAAGTTAATTTAAAAGTGAACAACCTGTTTAATAAGACATGATGGCAAATACGTCATACAAGTCATGCAGAGCACACGCAGTATAACACTCATGCTATTTGCACTATAGGGCAATTCCTCATTCAGCTGCACACTTGTATAATACAGTACTGTGAAAGAGTGCAGCTGAATGAGGAATCGCCCTATAAAAGAAGTGCATTCGTACAATACTTGGCCCGTGTCCCTGCTATCTGCACGCACCTGCTTACAATTAAAGGCTGCAGCACTGACTTACCTATTGACCAGGCGCAATGGAAATATAACTTCAGGGTGGTACATTCACAGCTACTAAGCCTAGACCGTACCAGTGCACAGATCAACTATAGGGGGAGATAGACACAAACGAATAAGCCATAAACTAGGACGGCCCATTGACTCATCCCTCTGAGTCCCTTGCAGCGGTGGGCCACTGTAGAAGTAACTGCCATTTTCATTACAGGTCTCACAAGGAATGAAATCTGATGTAAGAATTAAAATTGCCAACCCCCCCATGTTTCATTCATGATTTAACCAAGTGGAACATGCCATTCACGCTGCTGCAGTGAGGAGGAGGAGCTAACTCGTCCAAGCGCTGGAGGGGGTGAGAGGAATACAAGCGAGGGGAGATACTGGTGTATCAGCCAGTGACGTGACAAGCACGAGCGTTAACAGGAGACATGGAGGGGGGACGGCTGCTACTGCTGCGCACAATTTATTATCCTGCAAATCGAATTTCACGTGGCCGTGCTTTCAGGCAAGTTGGAAAAGTCCCTGAGAAAAGGTTAGCTGCTGCATTCGAAATGTTGATTAAACAAGCTTTCAAGAAAATCCTTATTTGGTATATTCTATTAGTTGAGGAAGAGGAGGGTGTAGCTGGGAACAGTTTTAGGGACACTGGAGTGGAGCTGGAGGCAAATGTGGTTGATAGATTTCAGCATAACCATCCCAGGGAGATGTTGGCACGCAGGGCTGGACTGGGAGTCAAAATAGACCCTGGCATTCCAAGTACACAGAAGCCAGAAATGTCCTCCGCCAGCCCACTAAATAGTGACTGTCGGTGGGACCTTACATCAGCCCCTCTGGCTTTGCCAGAACCCACAAATTGCCTGTCCGGGTTGCTAGGGTTGCCACTTTTGCTGGCGCCTAAACCTGAACAAAGGGGGTGCGGCAGTGGTGACATAAGAGGGAGACACATTGAAGTAGTTGGAGTTATGATGCTAGGGTGGGGTTATTGCATCACTAAAGGCCCCCATACACGGGCCGATAAAAGCTGGCGACAAATGGCAGGCAGCTTATTGGCCCGTGTGGGGTAATCCGACGGGCGTCCCGATCGATATCTGGCTGAAAGTCGGCTCAGAATGCAGGCAATACGGATGGTCAGATCGCGGGACCGCATCAATGAACAGATGTGCCCGCGATCTGAACACCCGTATGGTCTGCATTCTGATCTGATTGTTGGGCCATAGGGCCCACGATCGGATCAGTCCGATATCGCTCCAAACGAGTGGATTTCCCTGTGTATGGCCACCTTTAGACGCAACTAGCTGGCCACACTGGTGGAAAACCTATCTCTTATCTATATTCTGCTTAATGAGTAAGTCCAATCCTTTAATTACAGATATGGGATCTATCATACAGAAATCAGTTATACTGAAAGCTCTGAAATAGAGCAATGCTAATTTAGAAAAAACAGTTTCTTATTTTTGATTGATTTGCTCTTTTTTTGTTGTTTCTGTAATAATACATTAACCTCACAAGGCTGAAAACCGAACAGAAACTGGAGACCCGAACAGGCCTTAGAAAAACCGAACTGTTTGGGTCAAAACCGAACAGGTGGCAATCCTACCCGGCCGGTATTTTACCGGCCTAGCCGGTAAAAATGATGGTTGATCCCAATGTTATTAATAGGAAAAAATTATAAATATATAGGAAGGCCAGTATTTTTTTCTGGAAAAGGTGGCAACCCTACACGTAGCAGATAACTAAGTTGCCCCTCAGGAGATTTTCAAACAGCTGTTCTCCTGGGATCTGGCAGCCCATTAGTGATATGCGGGTTTTTCCATCCCGCAGCTGTCTGCCACCCGCCCGAGCCCAACTTCCAGGTTCCTTTTATAGACCCGCGCTGACCCACCCCGCCGTTGACGTCACAAAAGGGGCAGGGCTAGCAGGCACGCATCTATAAAAGTCTGAAGCCAGCATTTGTAAGGTCGTGGGTTGGGAAGAGTCAGAAGAGCTCAACCCGCGACCCGGAAAAGGGGGTGCAAAGTTGGCCCCGACCCGCGGGTTTCACAGGTATCGGGTCAGCCCACACATCAATACAGTCCACAGGCCCTGTTGCTGAGATTGACAGCTGTGTTCCCTAGTAGGCTCTGGTACCTCAGTTTGACATATGCTGATTTAAAAGTTTCCCCTTATTTTCCCCTTATTTTACATTTTCACAGATTTTACATAATTTTTTCTGGGACCCTGAATAACATAAAATGGACATTCTACTGTATTTGTGGAATTATTGGAAACACCTAGGGGTTCCATTTAGTCAGTTTCAAACAGGACAGGCTACAAAATGCATAGTTTCCTGAGCAGCTACATCACCAGTTTCCATGGAAATGGGAATTCAATGGACACTAGCTGAACTGTGTTCCAGATGGGAGGGCCCAAAAGAAGAACAACTGAACTCATGGCTTCAGGACTTCAAGTTTGGCTCCTTTCGTGACTTTTGGGTCTTTTCGCGGCTTCAATACTTCAATTTCGGCTCCTTTCGTGACTTCAGGTCTTGTCGCGGCTTCAGGACTTCAACTTCGGCTCTTTAGAGGTTTGGGACTACTGCAAATAATCGGCAGTCAAGGGGGCCCCGGCTATTTCAAATGTGCAGCACAGCACCCCTTTAGGCCCGGGCCCAGTACATTAGTACCCCCTGCACCCCCCTGATTGCGGCCCTGGTTGGAGGTGCCCATGTTGTCACCCCTTCTGGAAACACTGGGTACATGCTAAACATAGCAAAAAACCCACCAGAATGGAGTGAGATTTCACATCCATGTATATCCAGTGCACACCTGCTGGAACATTGTGCAACTCTTAAAAATAGTGTTGAGCTGGCCACAGACGCAAAGATCCGATCGTAAGAATCAACGTATGATCGGTCTTTCTCCATCTCCCGACCCTCCACTAACTAATTCAGATCAAATAAAGTAGTTAAAGAACAGATCAGCCGATGTTCTGCCCCTGACAGCAATTGTACGATAGTTATTTCAGACCAAAGCTAGTGACAGTCTCCCTCTGAAAATCATACGATCAGCAATACACGCAGAGATATTATCGGCTGCCGACAGAAATTTTCTAACCTGTCCGATTGACCAAACGACAGATCTCCCCCGGACGAAAAATGTTGGGACTCTCCACACACGGTCCAAAAATTGTACGAATCCTCGATTCGTATGTTTGGATCTTTGCATCTATGGCCAGCTTTATTGAGCCTCAGGCCCGGAATGGCAATCTGTGCATTCTGCCAAATCCTAGAAGGTCAGCTGTAAGTTGCCATAGACAGTTACAATTTAGTGGGAAGGTGCAGAGTCAGACTGTAGGCTAATGAGGCTACTACTTCAGTGGCGTAATAAAAGAAAAACTGGCACTCCGAGCTCGATGCATGCGGGCAAACATGGCGCCCGCATATGCAAATATTTACATGGATTTTGTTGAGAACAGCTTTATCCATAACAACAATCAGTATAGTCCATTTATCCATAATTATATGAGATACGTGGACGATACATTTTTTATTTGGACTGGGTCTACTGAAAAGCTATTGGAATTTTTGGAGTATCTCAATAAGACGCATGATACCATTAAGTTCACATTGGAGTGTCACGAGACCTCGTTGCATTTCCTGGATGTAAATGTGTCTTATACTGGGACTGGCTTTTTGACATCCTTGTACTGTAAACCTACAGACAGAAACAATTTATTGCGTGCTACTAGTTTCCACCCTCCTGGAGTTTTCAGAGGGTTACCAAAAAGCCAGTTTGCCAGAATTAGACGCATTACATCGAATGACGATCTATACAAGCAAGAGTCTGATAAAATGGTGGAAAAATTTAAAGAAAAAGGATATAAACATACTGAACTTGTAAAAGTAAAAAATGAGGTGTTACAATGTTCTAGAAAGGAAATGCTTAGCAAACAGAGACAAGAAAAAAGGCAGGCAGCTAGGATACCATTCACCACTGTATTTGATTCTAATTCTAAAACCATTAAGAACACTGTGTTAAAGTATTGGGGGGTGGTAAGTGCTGATGTAAAGTATGGGAATCTTTTCAGTGCACCTCCATTATTTTCATATAGGAGAGGACGATCAGTGGGGGACCTGGTAAAACAAAAGGCGGTTCAAGGAACCACACTGCAAAGTACCCTTACAAGTATCAAATTACAGGGTACCCACCCTTGCCATAATTGTGGACACTGCAGTGGGATCATTGCAGGTGACACGGTTACACATCCCCTTAAGGGTTCTAAGATCAGGATAAGGGGTTGGTTCACTTGTGATACTAAGGTGGTAGTGTACTGTATAAAGTGCCCTTGTGGACTCGCTTACGTCGGACAGACGAGTAGAGCAATAAAATTACGCTTAAATGAACATAAAAGTACAATACGCAATTACCATCCCCCGATAGACCAAAAGGATGTAAATGAAAGTAATAAAAAAAGAAGGGAAACTGCTTTGGCCAGACACTTTTTTGAGAAAGGTCACAGGGTGTCACAACTAAGATGGTTGATTCTCGGAAAAATTACCCCAAATAACCAGCAGGACAATAAAAAATTATTATTACAAAGGGAATGCCACTGGATCTGGGCATTGCAGACAAGGGTCCCACGTGGACTGAACGAGGAATTCAATCTAACTTGCTATCTCTGAGATCCCTTGCCACTTTCAAATATCTAAAAGTTGTTAAAAATGTTAATATGTCGCTTCTCCTCTCTATTTTTGCAGATATTGAAAAATTGAATCGGTTTGTTGCAAAGGGCAAGGTAAAAAGTAATCTTTTCGATAAAGATAAGGGCGAGATAATGTTTCAAGCTTTGGCAGAATGCCACAATGTTTTTAGGTGTTTTAGCTTTATTAAAGGAATGTTTTAATGTTTATACTGAAATACTATTTAACTTTGTTCACAGGATTTGCTCTGTATTGAAAATATTTTTTCTACATTTTTTCTATTTGTTTAAGGTCTTGGGAACTGTATTTGGACTTTTTTTTAACTTTTTTTGAAGTCTTTATGTACGATATTTTCACTGATGATGTTTTATCCACGAATGGAGTTGCTAATTGTAGTAACTAAGGGTTAAATTACCAAACATGTGTGGGTTAATTTATGCATAAGTAATGTTTAAAAGGTTCACTTTGTGGTGTGATTTGCTGTCTGACGAAGGGGCCCGCCCCCGAAACGTTACATTGTAATAAACACGCAGGGCTTTGCCCTCATGCATCGAGCTCGGAGTGCCAGTTTTTCTTCTATTACGCTGACTACAATTGGGGTTGCCGATCCCTTCTGACTGTGCACCGGGCCAACTTATGCTGGAGAGGCCAGGGTGTGCTGGTGGGTTCTGGAAATAATACTACTTCAGTGGCCCCACACCAGTATCTGGTCTGAAGCAGTGTAAAATAACAGCAGCAAATCTAGCGTTCGCATGACGTAAAAGAAAACACACCTTGATACATTCGCTATTTATTTTACACAGCTTTTTACACTGGTCTTTTTTTTTGGCAAATTTTATTTTACTCAGCATTATAAGTAGGCCCTTAAATGTCATGAACATTTATACTCCCATCCAGGGATGGAACTACAGAGGAAGCAGAGGAATCAGAACCGGCGGCTGCAGGGCCCAGGAAGTACAAGGGGCCCACGAGACCAAAATAATGAGCAATTTCAACATCAACATTGGTAAAACAAGCCAAGCTCTTGGTATGTTGGGTTGTGGGTCCTAAAATGAATTTGTTTTGGGGCTCAGTAACATGTAGTTACACCATTGCTCTCATCTCCTACCTACCTGTCATCCAGGATGCTTGGAATATACTCTTTGTCCCCTGCCCAAATTGCTATTTAAGAAAACTCCCCCTCAAATGAATAATAAGCTTTTTTATTTAGGGCTGCTACAGGTTACTGATTGATAGCTCTTCAATATAAGTATGATGTATGCATCTAGTTATATAGGGATGATTTGTCAGAGCCTCCCCTGCACTGTGTTATAAACCTGTCCTAGCAAGATTCATTCACACTACACGGGGGATCTGCAAATCTGTAGAACAGGGGGTTGATAGAATTTGCAGTAACCTCAGGAGGGAAGAACATTTCATACTAATTTTCATGAGGTCATCATGCACGACAGTGGTTCTATAAATAGCCCAAACACATCTGTGTGTTATCTTTAGTATTCTCAACTAGGAGGTGGCTGACGAAGTCAGTTTCAAAAACAGAACAGGGTGACATTACTTATTTGCGTATTTTATATACAACTTGGATAAGCTAGGCAGCATCTGATAGGATTATGTTCCTGAAGCACAACAGTATAGTGTTCCAGGGGACATTCATTTGAAGTTCACATCCCTCCCCTCCTGTATGTAGCGCTGCAAACAGAATGAAGTTTGCGATCTTCCTGTGGATTGCATTTCTGGCAAATTTTCGGTAGCGACAGCCACTTCACCCTTTAGTAAATCTGCCCCATAGTCTGTTAAATACAGGTATTTTTTGTAACCTGATCCCACCCCATGTGGGTCCTGTAGTTTTGGGACCAACCCAGGCATCTTTAGTTTGCACCAGTAATCAAACAGAACAAGTACTGTATATCCCCTTCTGCAAGATTATTTCTTATCTTCCAGCTGGAAGAAGGGAGGGCATTGTTTATACAGAGGCTTTTCAGTGGACTGCGGACTGCCAAGAGTGTCAGTGCTCCTGACAATGCATTTTTTAGATTTTCTAGGGTGCTGGTTGCTAGGGTTGAGCCATAAGTCTGGAATTAGCAGCCTAATCATGCAAATATCACCTAAAAACACAAAAGAAATGTAAACAGAAAAGAAATATAAATTTAAGTGCTGAATCACTATAAGTAAGTCTTCATCAATTCATTTGTTGGTTTAGATCTCCTTAAATGTATTTAACTACATGTTCTTTCACAATACAAAAAAAACAGTTTTGAGGTGGTCCGATTAAAAATTGTTTTTGGAGGGGATCACGTCTAATTTTCTTTACTCCTTACTGATTTACTAGCATGGTGTTGTCAAAAAAATGACCACTGTATGTTGGATTCCCCTCTGGTAATATAATGGATACTAGGCTTTATTTAAAAAAACTTTCAAACATTATAATGTGAGATTGGCCTCTGTCCTGATTTGTAAGCAGACCAATATATTCAAAGCGGAAAAAATGCCTAGTGATGGTAAGATCAACAGTTTAGCACTATTCTGATCAGCTGAACCCTAGCCACACTAAATCAGTGCTTGTTGTTGTCAGTTTGTTATGTATGTGGAATAATAAGATGGCACAGAAAGTCATTGTGATGAGAGGTCCAGGATGGTATGGTTTAACTAGAAACTTTAGGGACCTTCCACCAAACAGATTCCCATCCTCCATTCAGCCATGCATGCTAGTGAAGCTCATGTGACTTCAATTAAATAATAGGTTATGTACTCATGATTGCTGCCTCGTATATCGATCGAGGGTCCTCAGGAGAAAGTTTTCTGTTGTGCTTGCTCATCAGCAAGAGAAATTTTGATAAATTCAATGTGTGTTTAGCAAAGCATGCTTGGGTTGTTGGGTCACTTCTAGGAGCCCAATGCTCTAGTCTTTGCAGTTGCTGGTTAAAGGGGACCTGTCACCCAAGAAATAATTCCAAATCCTATTTTATCATATAAGTCAAGCAAAATATACTTTACTTACCCTATATACATTATTTAAATGTTGTTTTCTTCAGTCTGGGAATACATAATTATAGCAAGAAGGCAGGTGCCACTTTTAAGGCTTCATCTCAAATCTCATCTTGTTTGTGTAAAAACTCACCCAGGTGGTCTAGTGGGGCGGCGGGGACGCCCGCCGCTCTCGAGGATGCCTGCATCCATAGCCGCCTGAGCGTTGATGCTCATTATTGCTTTCGCTATTTGACCCGCTCGTCGGCCGCTTCCAGGTTTATGCGAGCCGGCGCTGTGACGTCATTGTGCATTGGGGCGAAATTCAAATATTTAAAGGCGCAGGCGCCAATAGTACAGTGCCCAACATAAAGGTCTTAAGTTCTTGGGTGCTTCCTCTTGTGTATTACTGATCCTGCCAGTCCTGACTATTGCCTGTTTTGACTACTCTCATTGGATTGATCCGTGGTACTGCGATATTGGTGTGTTTTGACCCGGCCTGTGACCCCGACTACTCTATAGCATACTGCATCTGTACTGTTTCTCCTGTTTGGTTTTGACCCGGCCCGTGACCCTAACTACGCTTCTTGTCCTCCATTCCTGTAAAATGAGCGGTTCCCTTGCTTGCCCAGAACTCTCTCCCTGGTCCTCTCATGCCAAGACCTGACGGCACCAAGTAGCAGAGGGCTCCTCCCAAATAGAAAGGTGGCTGTTCTAAACGGAAAACTGAGCAGCGACCGGGACCTTGGGGTTTGGGATACCATACCTCCCAACTGTCGTGTTTTCAGTGGGACAGTCACGCTTATGACAGCTCAACCCACAGTCCCGCATTTGTACTGAAAAGTCTTGACTTTCTCTGCACTGAACAGCCAGAAAAGGAAACAAACTTTATAACTTAATTGGCTTTTGGCAGAGAGCCACGAACAGCCACGAACAGCCACAAGGCGCAACTAACAATTTTGAGATAAGTAAATAAATAATTGTGAAAAATGTCCCTTCAGAAAAGTTAGACTCATAGGTTAAAGGGCAATTCACCTTCATTAGCAAAACTGTAATAACTGGAAAAAAAACCCACAGAAATATGTTCAAACTTTCATAACCTGCCAAATTTTGTAAAATGAACATGGTAATTAGGGGTGGTGTCCACAAAAATGGGCGTGGTCAAAAAATGTTTGTCCCTCTTTATTTCCAAAATGTTGTGAAGTATGGGATACCAATCGTAATAGTTAGTTTGCCAGATGGGGCACATGCACTGACTACAGAAATAGATGGTGAGGATGAAGGGGGAACATGGGGGTACTGTAACATCTAGGAAATGCAATATGGAAAGTGAAAGTAATTACCTGCATGATATTTATGCTTAAGGTGGAGCAGGCAATAAATGATTGACAGATAAGATTTTTAAATGAGTTTACAGGTATGGATGTTTTAATGAAAAAATGGATTTCATGTTTAATTTTAAAATTATTTTATTATACAGCTTTTTATGTCTGGGCGACAGGTCCACTTTAAAGGAGAAATAGACCCTAAAAACAAATATGGGCAGTATTTTTTATAGTGTACTATGACAGTAATAATTCAATGAGGTTTCTTCGGTGTCGTGTAGTGTGAATCTAAGTTACCAATTATCCTTTTACTGGGAACTTATATATATTAGTATACTGAGTCAGTCCCAAGGTCAGGTAAGTGACAGTAACCCAGAGCATGTGCTGGGAATCAGAAGAAAAAAAGATGGATAACTACTGGGGCATATTTGATTTCATAGATTTCTACTGCTAAAGGGCTGTGTTTGCCTTGGGCTGGTGCGGAGTCTCAAAACATAATGTGCAGAATTTATAGCCTACTTCTTTGTTAAGCTTTAGTTCTCCTTCAAGAATGGGCCAGCTGGTGGACTCCGGGTCAGACTGGGGGGCCCACTGGGACTGCTGTCTCAGGGTCCTGCCTCTGGCCCCCCACCCCTGCTGCAAAGCCCCCTCTGGGCCCCCGCCCCAAGCTGACCAAAACCCACTCACCCTCCTCACTCACACATACATTTTTCTATTTGTAGGAGGCAGGAGAGGGAACCTGGGGGCAGCAGTGACAGGTTTGGGCAGGGAGCAGGTCTGGGCTGAACCTGGGTGCACTGAACTGTATGAGCAGCAGTAACTACGTGCTATTTGCTTTCTTTGCTAGACTTCCATAGCTAATAGTGTGTCACTAAAACTTCCTATTATACATATTGCATAACTCATAAGCATTATCCTCTGTGCCCTTACATATTTATGGCAGGGCAGCATTACCAACTAACTCAATGCAGCAAAAATTTAAAAAAAAAAAAAAAAAAAAAAAGATTCCAGCTAAAACCATATAATTAATCCTTTTCTGGATTATGGATGGCCAAGTTTGGAATAACTGCCTAATTGCTATTTGAAAAGTTTTTAACCTTTCTGATTCCACTCATACTTTTGAAGTCACTACCATACACTAGTGACTGACAAGATAAATCAAGTTGTGTTCAGAATAATAGCAGTCCGACATCACAAACCTGATAAATCACTGTTTTTGGTAGAAATTATATTTCTACATGGCAAGTAATTTACTAGTAGTAGCAGAGTAATAGAAAACCAACAGACCCAACAGTCATTACCAGGGCCGCCATCAGGGGGGGACAGGGGGGACAAGCGTACCGGGCCCGGGCATGAAGGGGGGCCCGGCAGCGCTGCATTTTTTTGAAGATCCGGGCCCCCCTTACGAGCGCCCGAGCCGTACGTCTTGCCTCTTCAGTGCCGAATGCGGAAGTGCCGAAAAGCCGAAGCCGATGCGACGAAAAGACCCGAAGTCACGGAAAAAGCCGAAGTCACGAAGCGCCGAAAAGACCCGAAGTCACGAAAACAGCCGAAGCCGAAGTCCTGAAGCAGCGCAAAGACCCGAAGTCACGAAAACAGCCGAAGCCGAAGTCCTGAAGCGGTGAAAAGACCCGAAGTCACGAAAGGAGGCGAAGTTGAAGTACTGAAGCCATGAGTTCAATTCTACTGAACACCAGTTTGTGTTTTTTTTTTTTTTAATCCCCTGGCCACCAATGTAATTATTTTAATATTCTATAGGCCCCTGCCACCAATCTTTTTTTTAAAACTTTTGTTTTTGGGGCCCCAATTTTTTTTTTAACTCGTAAGGGGCCCCTTGCCACCATTGTTTTTTTTTGGGTTTTTTTTTAAAAAAAAAATTAATTTTCTTTTTGGTGGCCCCAAATTTTTTTAACTTGTAAGGGGGCCCCTGCCACCAGTTTTTTTTTTTTTTCAAAAAAAAATTATTTTTTTTTTAAATTTTTTTTGGGGCCCCAATTTGTTTTTAACTTGTAAGGGGGCCCCTGCCACCATTTTTTTTTTTCAAAAAAATTTTTTTTTCTCCAAATTTTTTTTTTGGGGCCCCAATTTGTTTTTAACTTATAAGGGGGCCCCTGCCGCCAATGTTTTTTTTTTTTTTCAAAAAAAAATTAATTTTTTTTCAAATTTTTTTTTGGGGCCCCAATTTGTTTTTAACTTAGAAGGGGGCCCCTGCCACCAATGTTTGTTTATTTTTTAGTTTTTTTTACATTTTTTTAACAGGGGGCCCCAAGTTTTTTTAACAGGGGGCCCCTGCCACCAATGTTTTTAAAAAAAAAAAAATTTTAATTTTTTTTTTTTTGGGGTCCCAATTTTTTTTATAAGGGGGCCCTGACCATCAATAGCTTTTTACAACTTGTGTGGGGGGGGGGGTTACTTTTTTAGCGCTGATGTCTGTGTGGTCTTTTAACTGCGATGTGGGCGGGATATGGGGCGGAGCTTGGTCGTCAGTGTGGGCGGGGCCCAGGGGGCCCCAAAAATTTTGTTGTACGGGGCCCCGTGATTTCTAATGGCGGCCCTGGTCATTACATGCATGCTGCTGATTCTGTATAATTGAATCTTTAATTGAGGCTTTTTCCAAATAATAGCAGCAGTGTGGAGTTCAATTATTAAAGTTATTCATTCTCTGAGCAAAACAGGTGTCAGCGACGGCAGCAAATGTGCATGCTGGTTATAGTGCATTTCTCTCTGAAAAATGGGTTGTTCCAGCAATTGTTCAGAAGAAAAGTGTACTTTAATTACAAAGTTGATTAGGTAGGGGAAAACATAAAGAAGTGCAGACAATGATAGGCTGTTCAGTTAAAATGATCTCGAATGCTTTAAAATGACAACCAATCTCCCTAACTTATTCTCACTCTTAGATACTTTTGCCAAGATCTCAGGCCTCCGGGTTAATGTTTCAAAAACAGAAGCCCTACCGATTAATATCTCAAAACCTCACCTGAAATTATTGGAGCTGAACTTTCCATTTCACTGGCGAACTACTACGGTTGACTATCTTGGGGTTAAAATTACGAAAACATATCAAACGTTATATTCACTTAATTTCCCTACAATGTATAAAAAATTACAACGTTTCTTAACAGATTGGAATGCTTTGCATATCTCATGGTTTGGACGCATAACCGCGGTGCGCATGATTGTCCTCCCTAAGATACTATATTTATTTAGAGCCCTTCCTATTGCTGTAAAGTCCCAGGATCTTATGTTGCTACAGAAGCAAATATGGCAATTTATATGGCAACATAAATACCATAGAATTAATAGAAATGTATTGTATCGCTCACGACTGCAAGGCGGTCTTAAGGTCCCCTACATAAGAAATTATTACTGGGCAGCTAGAATCGCACAAATAATACAGTGGCATAATGACTCAGGAATGCTCAGATGGGTAGAATTTGAGAATGATTCAATTTATCCCTTGCAAGTTAGAGCACTACTGTGGTTAACTACGAACAATAACAGGATTTTTTGATACTCACCGTTAAATCCTTTTCTCTGTAGTCGATAGGGGGACACAGGGACTCTTGGGGTTTAAGCTCCACCCTCCAGGAGGCAGGACACTATTAATAAAATTAAAATTAAGTGGGCGTGCCCATATAGTGGCTTAACCCCACATGCTGTAGCATTCCTTCAGTTGGTACCAAAGAGACTGCTGAAAGACAAACTGTATTAACACTCAACTTGCAAAACCGTAAATCAGGAAAACTTTTCCTTAAGACCAAGTGGTCAACATTTCGCTCAGGGTTGGGAAGCCCTGTGTCCCCCTATCGACTACAGAGAAAAGGATTTAACGGTGAGTATCAAAAAATCCTGTTTTCTCTGTCGTCTAAAGGGGGACACAGGGACTCTTGGGGACTTAACAAAGCAGCCCCAGACAGCAGGGTGGGAGCGAATACAGATAAGGTAAAGACACGTTACTGTACCACAGTGTGTAGTACTGTGCGGCCAAAAGCGGCCTCCGCTGATGAGAACATGTCTAGTCTGTAGAATTTAGTGAATGTATGAACCGAAGACCAGGTGGCTGCTCTGCAGATCTGGTCCAAGGAGGCCGAGTTGCGCCAAGCCCAGGAAGCACCCAAGGATCGTGTGGAGTGAGCTCGAACATTGGCAGGAGGAGTTCTGCCCTTAGCTAGGTAGGCTTGTCTGATGGTTTCTCTGATCCAACGTGCGATGGTAGTCTTGGAAGCTGACAGGCCCCTCCGAGGCCCGGACGGAATGACAAAAAGGGCTTGAGAGCGCCGATATGATTTAGAACGGTCAAGGTACCAGCGAAGTGCTCTGACCACATCCAGACTGTGAAATCTCCGTTCCTTGTCATTCTTGGGTTCTGGACAGAGAGATGGAACCACAATCTCCTGGTTCACGTGAAACGATGACACGACCTTAGGCAGGAAGGAAGGCACAGTCCTCAGGACTGCCTTGTCCCTATGAAAAACCAGCAGAGACGGATCACAAGATAAGGCACCTATTTCCGATACCCTGCGAGCAGATGAAATGGCAACAAGGAAGGCAGTTTTCCAGGTAAGCCACTGTTCAGGGACGACACCCAGAGGTTCGAAGGGAGGGTCAAGGAGAGCCTCCAAAACGAGGTTGAGATCCCATCCAGGGACTGGTGATCGATAAGGTGGAACGATATGTTGTACTCCCTGTAGGAAGGTGCGGACTGAATCGTCTAGGGCTAGACGAGACTGGAAAAGGACAGAGAGGGCAGATACTTGGACCTTCAAGGAACTGAGCTTCAGACCGAGTCGAAAACCTCGCTGTAGAAAGGATAAAATCCTGGGAATATTGCAGTCATGGAAGGAAAACATTGATTCCTCGCACCAGTTCCAGTAGCTGCGCCAGACCCTGTGGTAGGCCTTAGAGGACGTAGCCTTGCGTGACTTCAGCATAGTGGCAATCACATCGTCCGCTATACCCTTACGTCTCCAGATGGCCGCCTCAACAGCCATCCCGTCAAAGCGAACAGTCCCGGATTGTGGTGAAATATGGGACCCTGCTGGAGAAGGTCGCTCCTGGGAGGGAGGCGAACTGGTTGAGCCATGGACATGTCCTGAAGATCCGTAAACCACGTTCTCCTGGGCCAATACGGAGCTATCACTATGACCGTCGCACAGGATTGCTTGATTTTCTTCAGAACCCGAGGAAGCATTGGAAACGGAGGGAAGACGTAAGCCAGGTTGAAACTCCAGACTTGTGTCATGGCGTCCACCCCCAGCGCCGTCGGATCCCGAAAACGGGCGTAAAAGGCTGGAACTTTGCGGTTGGCTCTGGATGCCATGAGGTCGACTTGAGGACGTCCCCACCTTTTCACTAGGTCTGTGAACACTGCGGGATGAAGTTCCCATTCTCCCGGATCCAGCTGGGTCCGACTGAGAAAGTCTGCTTGCGTGTTGTCCACTCCCGGAATGTGTATGGCAGATATCCTGACTGAGCTGAGCTCTGCCCAGGCTAGGATTTGTACCACCTCCGCTAGGGATGCTTTGCTGCGGGTACCTCCTTGTCTGTTGATGTACGCGACGGTTGTGGAGTTGTCGCTTTGTACTCGGACAGACTTTGTTTGGAGTAGGGGAGACCAATGTCGTAGGGCAAGCTTGACTGCTCGAAGCTCCAGGACGTTGATGTGTAGCCTCGTTTCTGTGGGAGACCAACGGCCTTGTACCGACGAGTTGTGCCACGTGGCGCCCCACCCGAGGAGACTTGCGTCTGTCGTAATCACGGTCCAGTCCGGAGTTGCCCAGGACTGGCCCGTCGTCAGATTGTGGTGGTTCAGCCACCAGAGGAGTGACTCCCGTGTTGTTTGCTGTAGAAGAATCCGTTGGGACAGGGGACCCCCTTTCCATCCCGACAGAACGTTGGCCTGTAGAGGTCTCAAATGGATCTGAGCAAAGGGAACCGCTTCGATGGACGAGACCATCAGACCGAGTACCTTCATTGCGAGGTGGACTGTGGGGTGCCGGTCTTGAAGGAGGAGATTGACTTGCGCTCTGATCTTCCTCTGCTTGTCCAGGGGCAGCGAGACACGTTGAGTCAGTGTATCGAATTGGAGACCCAGGAATAGCATTTGGTGACTGGGTGTCATGCTGGATTTGTTCCAGTTGATGGTCCACCCGAAGCTCTGAAGCAGCGATATCGCTTGTTGCATGTCCCTTCTGCTCTTTTCTAGTGTTGGAGCCTTCAGGAGAAGGTCGTCCAGGTAAGGTGTGATTGAGATTCCGTGGAGTCGTAGGGTTGCTGCCGTCACTGACATGAGTTTGGTGAACACTCTGGGGGCAGAGGAGAGGCCGAATGGGAGTGCCACAAAATTGGTAATGGAGATTTCGGAATGCGAATCTGAGAAAACGATGGTGAGGAGGCCAGATTGGAACGTGGAGATACGCGTCCTTGATGTCGAGGGACATCATCAGTTGACCTGGTTCCATTCCTCGGATGACTGACCGGAGAGTTTCTATTTTGAACCGGACTGATCGTATGTGTTTGTTGAGGAATTTCAGGTCCAATACTGGTCGGAAGGACCCGTCCTTCTTTGGCACCAGGAACAGATTGGAGTAAAAACCGCAAAATGTTTCTGACGGGGGAACTGGAATGATCACTCCATTCTGTTCCATGCTCGTAATGCAGTCCAAGAAGGCTCGGCCCTTGGCTGGGTTTGAGGGGACTCTGGACATGAGAAATTTTCGGGGAGGAAGAGAAGCGAAGTCCAGGTGGTAGCCCTCGGAAACGATTTCGGTTACCCACGCGTCCGACGAGTATCGTGTCCACACCTCCCGGAATCTCAGCAATCGTCCCCCTAGCGGTTGCAGTGACCCCGGAGGGGGTGACCCGTCATCCTGAAGTGGCCTTGTCGGCTGGAGACTTGTTGTGGAATTTGTTGTTCTTCCACGATGGCCGTCCCTTGTCGTTTGGTTTAGAGCGAAACTGAGAACGTTGGGGAGGACTGTGCCGTCTGGAAAAACGTCCAGCGTGGCCGCGAAAGGACCGACCGCGCCTGGAGGAAGTCGTGGGTCTTGACTTGCTTTGGGGGAGGAAGGTGCTCTTCCCTCCCGTGGCCTGTGAGATTATCTTTTCGAGCTCCTCACCAAAAAGTCGCTGTCCCTTGAAGGGTAGTGAGGTAAGGGACTTCTTGGAACTGACATCCGCAGACCAGTTCTTCAGCCAGAGCGTTCTGCGTGCTGCGACGGAGAGAGCTGATGTGCGAGCAGTAATCTGTGCTGTATCCAGGGAAGCGTCGCACAAGTAAGCTGCTGCCTCCGCGAGGGACTGTGCGGAAGGTAGGATGTCAGCTCTGGGGATGCCATCTTGAATATCGGCAACGAGGGATTCTGCCCATGCCTGAATGGCTCTCGCTACCCAGGCTGAGGCGAGAGCTGGACGAAGGGTTGAGCCAGCGGATGAATAGACTGCCCTGAGGAAACCTTCCAGACGTCTGTCAGATGGGTCCTTGAAGGCTGCGGCGTCCGTGACTGGTAACGCTGTGGATTTAGATAATCTCGAAACTGGTGCGTCCACAGTTGGAGGCAGTGACCATTTCTCTACCAAGTCCTTGGGGAATGGATAGGATTTCGAAAATTTCCGAGTAGCTTGGAACTTGCGCTCCGGCGAATTCCATTCCTCTTGTATTATGTTAAGGAGTTGGTCATGCGAAGGAAAACATGCAGAAGCTTTGTGTTTTCTTTTAAACAGGTTAGAAGATGAAGCCTGTTGTTCAGGCGTCTGTGTGATTTTTAGCACGTCTATCACCCCCTTGATAATGCCCTCTACGTCGTGAGGGAGTTCCTTGCTTTTGGAATCTTCCGCATTATCCTCCTCTGCTTCTGAGGAAGCATCAGAAGGTGGGAGTTCCCCCTCTGAATGAGAAAAATCCTCTCCAGCTGACGAGACGTCAGAGGGGGTATGGGTGTCGGTGTCACCCCTGGAGCTGGGAAGCCTTTTACGCTTTCCACTGGCTTTGTGACCTAGTTTGGCTAGGGCTTTGCCCAAATTGGTGGCAATGGAAGGAAGGCCCTGCAGGGATGCCAGGGATTGGGAAAGTTGAATGGCCCATAGGGGGGCAGGGGGTTCTGAGGAAGTGCCCGCTACCCCATCCATTGCATCCAAATCCTGTGCGGTTTCCCCAGATTCAGGGACCGTTGGGATGGACCCCTGGGTGGGCGCTGGACCCTGCCCCTTTGAGCAAGATCTGCAGAGCGGGTCAGCCTGGCCCCCAGGGATTTTTAGTTGGCAGTTTTTGCAGGTAAAATAGGTCACCTGTGCTGCTGGTGCTCTCCCCCCAGCCCTGGGGAAAAGTCCCCCTGACTTACCTTCTGCCATACGAACAGTGGCTGAGGTACCTGCTGATGAATGTCAGTCAGCAGATATGCTTTGCAAGAGTGCTTTTAGGCAATCCTAGACTGCTGCCTGAAGGTAGAGCCTAATCCCCAAAAGCAAGAGAGGCTCCCGTGTCTCCTGAAGTGCTGCTGGCAGAATGAGGAAGCGTCAGCTTAATGTGGCTGTGTAGAGTGGCGGGAAGGAGTTCGGCGCCTTCTGAAACCACTTGTACGCTTCGCGCCGAAAAAACAAAATGGCGCCTGGAACGCATCAGCGCGATGCGTTCCACTGCGTGCAGGAGAAGGGCGCGCACTCACTAAGCAGCCCGTCAGTGTGGAAGAGCGTCGGAGAAGGCAGACAATGCCACCTTGAATGCAGCTAGGTCTGGGCTGACTGAGGGGGGTCCCCACCCGGGGGGGGAGAGGGGGGGGGGGGAGAGCAGGCCAGAACACGAGTAGAACAACTCATACTCACTGCTGGCGTCTCAACCGGTCAGAACATCTGCTGGCCCCAGCGGGTTGCAGGAATCTTTTCTGTGCGGGTCGGTTATAGCCTAGAGGGCTAGCATATGACCCCGGTGAGAGATCCCTCGAGGGGGGGGTACACACAAAGGAACAGGCAGTCCTGCCCTGGTGACACCCCATAGCATGCTTCTGTGTTGAAGCTGGTATCCATCCTCCTTGAAGCAGGACACTTTAAAAACTGAAGGAATGCTACAGCATGTGGGGTTAAGCCACTATATGGGCACGCCCACTTAATTTTAATTTTATTAATAGTGTCCTGCCTCCTGGAGGGTGGAGCTTAAACCCCAAGAGTCCCTGTGTCCCCCTTTAGACGACAGAGAAATACAAAAATACCCTATTACTAACCCCATTGTTAAATTTCATATGCAACTTTGGAAATTGCTTAAACCGAGATTGTTACCAGTGGCTACTAATAGTTACATGCAAGCTCTGGTAGGAAATCCAGATTTCCCCCCAGGGATGGTTCATAGCGATTTTCAATGGTGGGCCTCTCAAAATTTCAATAAATTATATGATCTATTGTCCCTGCATGGGTTTAGAACTTGGAACTCATTAAAAGAGTCGCTCACAATCCACCCACGAGAGTTTTTACGTTATTCTCAACTTTCCCACTTTTATTTCTCACAACTACAAAAGAAACCTACATTAACTGGATCCTTATTTGAAAATCTCTGTAAAAATGCCCTACGAGCTAAAGGTCATATTTCCACTATATACTCCATATTAATTGAGGCTCCACCTTCCTCTTTACCTATGTATATGAAAGCTTGGGACAGGGATTTCAACCTATTATGGACTACAGAGGATTGGTCCAAAGTAATGGAATTCTCTCATAAATTTTCTCCCAATGTTGCCATACGGGAAATGGCTTACAAAGTAATTTCAAGATGGTATTACACACCAATGCGTAAACACAATTTTTCTCCTTCCTCTTCTCCTTTGTGCTTTAGAGGCTGTGGAGCACTAGGTGATTATAAACATTCGTGGTGGTCCTGCCCAGTAGTAGAGCAATTTTGGAATAGGGTAGTCCAAATTGCAGGTGACTTAACTGATTCCCCTATTACACGAACCCCTGAACATCTTTTACTGAATCACCCTAATCCAGATTTTAATAAAGTTACCAATGCTTTGCTATTTCAGATATGGGCAGCGGCGCGCTGGGTTGTTGCACTTAACTGGGTTTCCCCTACGCTTTCAATAACTCAATTCATTTCTAGACTCAACTACATTCAGGAAATGCATTTATTAACAGCCATTGCAGATAACAAAAAAGAAGTTTTTGACGATATATGGCAACCTTGGGAGAACTTTAAGAAATCCTCTGGTTTTTTGCTTTTGTTTCCTTAACTTAATTTCTTCCCACGAGTAATTCTACTTTTTCAGAGTCATTGAGAATACAACCTGTCATAACACACCGGTCTCCCAGTTAGGGAAAACTTAGCAATTTGAGAGCCACCCGTTTATTCTCTTTGTAGTCGCGCTATTGCCTACCCTGCCCTATTTAACTATGCAGGTTTCCTTACTCTTCCCCCCCTTTTTTTTTTTTTATTATTTTTTTTTTTTTTTTTTTTTTTTTTTTATTATTTTACTATTGGTTTTGGTTTATATTCTTTGCCTTTTCCTGTTGTTTAAGTGAAGTTGTAATACTTACCTTATGCTTTTGCAAGTTCATATTGTTGTAATGTCTTTCAATGTCTATTACATATGAAGCACCAAATGTGAAAAATGACGCAATGACAAGATTGTACTGTTACCATTTTGTTCACGAAATAAAAAAAAGATATGTTAAAAAAAAAAATGACAACCAAACCAAAGTCCCATTGTTGAAAAAAAGATGTGCTGTAGAGGTTACATCTATAGAAAAAAGTCAACTGGACTTGTTTTTTGCTTGAAGACATTTCACCAGTCATCCAACTGCCTTTCTCAATTCAGAATAATTTGTAAATCTTCCTTTGAGAATATATATCCTCTGGAATGTTGCTCCAATCAGCATAATGTGTTTATCATAATCCACAATGACGTCATTAAATTAGGTGTTGATTGTATTAGCAAGATTGGAGCTTTGATGTGTTATTAAACCTTCCAGGGAGAGGTGACAAGACAGCATTGTATGTAGCAGGCAATAGTCTGATTAGAGGCAGGGGGTGCAACACCTACGTTTGAGTTATTAAAGAAGAATGCAGCCATTGCTATTTTTTTTAACAGTTTAATATTCCCTTTCTGTAAAGGAATAAAACAAATTTGATGTTTCATGTTTTGATTTAGAATAGAATGTGCAGTGTTCCCAATGCATTTGCATGTATGGAAATAAAAGCTATTATAAGGAGTTTGCGCTTTATTCACCTTTTAAACACACTGCTATTATTTTGAACACAACTAAACAATCACTAGTTATTCTCTGCCACTTCCATCTTTTAGGATTAATGGCCACATTTCTCTTTCTAGTAAGTATTAGAGAAGGGAATGGGACAACACACCTGTACCATGAACACATTAGCACATCATCTACTGACAATTGCAAGGTCACATACAATAGTTTTACTGTCAGGCACAAGTTGGAACAAGTAAATCTTATGCACACTTTTCAGTCTGTTCTGCTGCCTCCCTTAGATCCATTATCAGGAGTGCTACCTGTATGGTCATCCCTTCTTCATGCACCTTGTGCTATCTGCCATGCATAATCTTCCTCCCTACTAACTTTAATGCTCATTCTAACCCAAAAAAAACACAATATTAAGGTTCAATTTAGGGTAGATAATGCAGGAGATCTGATAAAGGAAGGAACATGGAAGAAAAAGCATGGAGAAGCACTGACCAGAGATGGAGGAGTACAGAGCTGACAAGTGATCCAGATCATAGGCAGGCAACATTTTGGAATGCAATATGTTCATATGGTTAAGGTACAGATGTACCCATAGCTCTCAACTGCCACCATGAAAAGTGCATGTGTGACCTGTGCACTGTAACTGTACCCCCTGTGCAGCAGCATTTTGTGAATTCTGGCCATCATCCCAAACCCTCAGTTCACATTTCTGCAGATGCCTTTAAGTGCAAGTACAAGAGTGTTTGTTTAAAGAGTCTTATCCTTTCCCTTAACCATTAATTAGCCAGCAAATATAAAAAAATATGCTATAAGCTGCTAAAATGGGCAATTTTATTTGGTCAGACACATCATTCAAAGCAGTGTCCAACAATAGCAACAATTTTATTTTTCTTTGTGTCTATTAAGATTTCTCTTAGTAGAATTGTGCCTAATAAGTTCACATGGCAGAGATGCACTGATTTCAATCTGTATGTCATTACTACCAGTAGTAATACTACAGAGTGCTAAGCACTCATACCCCTTAGATTATAGAAGCTGTAACGCCACAATTAAAGGGAATACATTTACTCCAATACTCCGAATCAGTTGATCATGGGCTGTGGGCATATTCGTTTGGGTTAGACCTCAATGAAAGTTACAACACAGATACAAACACAAATAAAGAAGATCTATTACAAACTATAATCTGATTCCAGAGAAACAGGTACCAGCCAGCAAGATATTTTTTTTTGGAACAGACATAATGCTGTATCTAAGGTGGCTGGTGCTGCAGGACATTATTCTTCTCCTGCGTGGGGTGCAAAACGTGAAGTCAAACGGATAGAAAGAATTTATACACTTAAACCACTAAGCATGAATTATGTTTTAAGCCTTAATTGTCTGCTCATCAAATCACACTGGTTTTTTTTTTCTACAGTTAAATGGAGCTTTACATGATTTATTGATTTTGTAAACATGTGGGATGGCCATTTCACCACCTGTGTTTACCATTATAAAACTATAACAGATGCTAATTTGTTACCATGTATTTACAAATATGTACAAACGAAGGTTACTGTAATAAAGAAAGGGATTCAGTAATTTGGTGCACTTTTGCAGTTGAACAGTAGATGGCAGTACTCGGTTTGATTTTTTTTTAATTCATAGAATTGAATATCATAAAGCTCACAAGCAGAGGCTCAGACTGGAATTCAAAATAGACTTTGAAAGCGTGGGCACAGTCGGACTTATTGCACCCTCCAACCAGATAATCGGATATAGAGAGACCTTTCAATCAACATGGTTGCTATCTCCACTCTGATGCCATTAACAGAATATAGTAATAGTCTTTTACTACCGCATTCCCCCAGGTTACTCATAAAATCAGTACAGTTATTATATTCAATTATTATATTCAGTTATTATATTCACATTACTGCACAGGCTACAACCCCTGGGCTCAATTTAAACTTTGTTCTTTTTTTTTTTTTCCATTTCTATTCTTTTTCCTTTTCCCATTTATGTTTATACACCTTGCTATTTCTCCTTTCTTAACAGTGTGGTCAAAAATGGCCGACGCACTTAAAGTATCGCCCACTATTGCTCATGTTACTTTGAAGTATATTCATTTCGTAAAACTGTATTCAAATTTTTTTTTTTTTGAACCACTAAAATGTACGCATGTTTTAATAAAAAAAATAAAACTAAATAAAGATTTAAAAAAATAGGCTTTGGCATTCCAAGTACATTTAGGAGCCCACTGGCCCATCAAATGGTCAGTGTCTATGGTATTTTACAGCAGCCCCTCTGGCATTTGCCAGAATCGACAGATTGCCAGTCTGGGCCTGGACAAGCATGTATTTTTGGGGGTGTACTGTATTGGATAACTTGTGTTGGATAACTAAACAATTGCTAAAGGACCCCATGATTAAACCATATTGTGCAGTTGCAGTAACCATGTGGAGCTAGAATGATAAGGTTTAAAGGTGCCTCTCCTGCCCTATTAGAACAGTTTTTACAATAGATGGTAGGCTTCTGCAAATATAGCATGCAATCCTGTCGGCTTCTAAAAGAACTCTAATACAGCACCCAAGGTAGGTGCTGCAGGGAAACCGGGTAGGGATGATAAAAATGCTGGCCACAAGTATTCTTCTAATTTCTTGCCTCCACAATAAATTAAGATCTTTTACAAAACGCCAGCTATTGTAATGGCTAAAGGTGGCCATACACAGGCAGAATAAGCTCCTTTAGGGTCCTTTAGACTGATTCGGCAGCACGTTTAGAGGCGCTGTCAAACAAGTGAATCTTTTAGTGTATGGCCAGCTTTAGAGGCCCAGAGTGCATGATTTTGTAACGATGGCTGGTTAAATAAAGGAATTACATTCTCCAGAGAAACCAGCATGAAGAGCACCCAATTAAGGTTGCTACTAGTTTATATATAGAGGTCTTGAAACAGATATTTTCCTTTATAATGCCAATACCCTAGTAACATAGTCAGTTAGGTTGAAAAAAATCCATCAAGCTCAACTTTTTAAGTCTATATATTCAGTTTGAAAAAATAAAAATAATAGTAGTGAACCAGATTAACCTATATAGAAAGTCTTAACACCCTTGGAGTTATTTTAGAAAAGATTCTTTTACTTCTAAGGGCAGAGACACACACTTATATTTCGGGAGATGAGTCACCCATCGACAAATTGCTTCTTCTTCGGACGACTAATCTCCCCCCGAAAAGCCTTCCCCATGGCTAGAATCTAAATCACCAGCGGGATGGCAAATGTCTTGAGGCAACTTCGGAAAATTAAGCTTTCCGAATGCCACCTTGCCGGCAATCTTCATTATAGCCAGCAGGAAGGCAGTTCAGGAAGATTAGTCGCCCGAAGAAGAAGCGATTGGTCGCTGGGCAACTAATCTCCTATAGCAGTGTGTGTCTTTGCCCTAAAGGTGAGAAAAATTCGACTTTGAATCAATCTTATGGGTTTAAAAAAAGATTTTTTTTTAACCTGATTTTTGTAGATTTTTAAAAAATCTGTAAATTAGGAACATATTTTTTTACTGAATAGCAAAGGATTTAGAAAAATTCACCCATTGCAACAAATAGTAATTGCTAATATTTTAGAAGAAGAAAGGTTTATGAAATCTCTTATGGCCCAAAGCATTTGATTCTTTGATCGGACTCCCTAGATGATTATGTGCTCTGGGCATAGCTTGTGAATGCTTAAGTGAAAGCTTTTGATCAGATCAGAAGAGAACATTTGAGGTCACTAAGTAGCTGGAATTTTAGAAGAAACAGTTAAAAAGCCCCTAGAATAGCTCATAATAAAAGCTGTTGCAGCTCATAGAGTTTGGGACTTCTATTTCTGCAATCCTGGATATTAGCATCCAGATGTTAGAGAATAACACAATGTGAATAAGTATACAGGATCAGTGTATTCCTAGGTTAAAGTGTAAGCAATCATTTGTAAAGCTATATATTGTAGATGGGTAAATGTAGATTTTAACTGATAACATTATATGATGCAATATGATGCAAGTATACCTTTAAAAAAAAAAAAAGGGGGTATATTGGAGTAGGCTATAAAGCCTATAAATGGAGGGAGAGGAGGTGACATACAAAAAGTTGAATGATAAAAGGAAGGAGCAGCAGCTGATCTTTTATCTTACAGACAATAAAAAAAATTACAGAAACTGAACTGTATCTGCGTAATAATAATAGCATTTTTTCGTTATGAAGATGGATAGAACAAGGGGGCATAAAGGTGAAAAGAAAGACTGAAGAAAAACTGAAAAATAGAATAAAACAAAAACCTTCAACTTTCAAAAAGGGTTAGAGATACGTACATGAAATAGGCATCCTGCAATTGTAATGAATACCACATTTACAACATACAGTAATATTTTTCAATGATTTTAATGTTATTTGTAAATACAATTTACAGAAATCTAGTGAGCAGAAACACCAACCTTTTATCCTGGGCCAGTGTGCCACTTGTATAGAATAAGATGTCAAAAATAAACAAAATTAAAGCTTAATATGAACTACATCAACACCAATAATGTAGGATATTTCTATTATATTACACATCCCTGGACCAGGAGAGGGGGAAAAAAGAAAAAAAATTAAAATCACAATATCTGATGTATAATGAACTAGTAAATATTCATTAATGATATATCAATTGGTCACATATAAAAAAATCTTAGTGACCGGTTGCAGTAATTCTCATTATCCCAACTATATCATACATCTGACTGACCAACCCTCTATGAGCAATAAACCCATGAGGAGATTACGTGGTTAGATAGATGAGTGGTACATTCACATGATATATTAGCCAGCAAATGAATGGTATAAATTGTCTTGTCTGGGTGATGGTGATTATTATAACACAGTGTTTTAAAATCTCCTTTTTCACCCCCCCCTTCCTTTTGAGTTTACATTTTTAGATTAGAGCTAATAAATGTTACATTTTAATTGGTTGTAAATAGACTGCTAATGGCGACTTAAGAGATGGTTCAGATGAATAACATGGCACTTTATTCACAATATGCACTTTAATGAAATACACAGAATCATATGATGTTTGAAAATTATTGTGATATGATGTTTGATGTGAATAGTTATACGGTCACAAAAGAGAACCTTTATATCCCTTTCACTTGGGAAATTCCCTTTTATAACTTGTTCTCACACACGAGGTTGATCTCCTCATCCTTTTTCACACACATCACATTCCTATGTGAATTGTGGGACACTAAACTCATACCTCCCAACATTTGAAAAATCGAAAGAGAGAAAAAAATATCTGCACCGCATAGTGCGATAACATTTTTCATCATGCCCATTTTATGGCCACACCCCCTAATTACCATGTCCAATTTGCAAAATTTAGCAGGTTATTAAAGTCTGAACGCATTTCTGGGAATTTTAAGGCAATGTTATATGTGTTATAACTGTTTTGCCAATGAAGGTGAAATTGTCCTTTAAGCTGCTAGTCTCAGAGACTTGCTTATCTTAAATAATGACAATTGTATCTTTGCTTATCTTAAATTGTTACAAATGTATCTAAGTGCAAGTGTTGAATGTACAGTGCCCTCTGCCATAAAACCTCTGATTTTAATTACACTTCATAAACTTTGTATCTCTTTCTGGTGTGAGTGCAGGAGATCAAAGAGAAACTTGGGACTGAGCTGTCTGATTGGGACTGTCCTGCAAAAAAAAAAATGGGACAGTTGGGAGACATGTAAACTCCTCTTGGAATTCCTTTCTTAGGGCATAGGCAGACAGGGAGTTTTGTCGCCCGTGACTATTTATGAGCAGATGCGGGCAACAAATCTCCCGAAAATGCCTCTAATTTGAAATAATTAGAATCGCTGGTGCTATGACCAACATATCACTAAAGAGGAAACGTCAAGCGACATAGCACCAGCGATTTCAATTATTTCAAATGGAGAGGCATTTTCGGGAGATATATTGTCTGCAGTTACTCATAAATAGTTACTGTAATGGACAAGACACTATCTTACCAGCAGATGGAAGCAAAAACACATAATGTGGTACTAAAAAATAGTAATTTAGGAATACATTTAGGGGCAAATTTATCAAAACACGAGTTCAGATTTAAATAAACAAAAACTCACTCACGTTCTATTCATTCCTATGGGATTTGTAAAGAGTTATTATTTATCAAAATCTGAACTCACATTTTGATAAATCTGCCCCTAAGACATTAGAAATGATAAAACTCTGCCTGAACCTACTTAACTTTAGAGAAAGGTAGGTGCATCCCTTGTATATTGGCAGCAGAATCTACAGAACATTCATTGATTGTTGTAAATGTCTAAAAAAAAAAAATTAATAAATATTGCTTACATTTCATTCTTTACTAGGAAAGTTGATTCACTCATGCATTTTTTCTTCAGGAAAGAATGAACAAGTTAAATTGTTTTGAGTAAACCGTTTGAGCCATTATTATAAAAAGTCACATGGGAGTTTGGAGTGGTCCCCTTTAGTTGTCATTGTCCTGCATACTACAGGACAAAATGAAGAATTTTTAAGGATGTACCCAATCCATTTGGTGTGAGATTTGCTGATCAGAATCCAAGGTTTAGTGCATGCCTAAATAATGCTGGATGTTTTGATTGTGTACAAAAAGGAAATATTTGTCTTATAAACTCAGACACTAAGGGACCCAGTGATTGAAGAATAGTTTTATCCGCAGCAAACCCTGAAGGGGAAAGGCCCCATAGAAACTAAAAAGAGTAAGGAAAGAAACCAATGCCAAAACTAGCAAGTTCTCTCGTGCATACACGATCAGTCAGGTTGTTCCCATGCTCAGTTTATTTTGTCAAATTATTAGTGAAGCTGTAATCTGTACTAGCAGCATCTTTGGTTAGAAATAGAACTTGCCACCCCTCTCGCCTCTAGTCAGCTGAACATCACAACACAAAGCAACATCTTTGGAGCCATTTTCATTTTTTTTAACCAATGAAAAAACACATTATATACAAAACCAAAACAATTTTATTGCTTATTAGATATTGCATCTGAAAAAGGCAGCACGTGTGCACGTTAGTATATAGTGTTCCCAATGAAAGAAGTTCTACTTATAGAAATACTTACACCAGGGGGACACAATGAACCACATTTCTTAACAAAACAACTGACCAATAACACATGGGGCCAATAACATATCTCCAAACATATCAACAAAAAGTGATTCGTTGATTTGTTGTTTTTGTTGATGACCAGAACCGTTTCTATTTTTACCCCTCAAAAGGGAAGATAAAAAAAAAAAAAATGTATACAAATAGTTGCAAAGCATTTAAGTTTCTTGGGTGGGCGAGATATTTAAGTTTTTTTTGCATGCCTAATAAAATTAACTCAATTATTTATTTTGATAAAATGTGACCCACGGTAACCATTGAGCAGCAGTGAAAAAGTTGTAGATTACTAAGTGTGAAAAAGCACTCTTCCACCAACTTTATATATGTATAAAAAACAAAGCTACAGTACAAATAAATGCCATGCCACTCCTCTAACAAAAGAGAAATTGAGCTATAAATATGGTATTTGTATAAAAGGCTATTTTGTAACATGTAATAGTGGGCTATATAAACTAGAATGTCTACATATTAGTCCCACCCTAAGACTGGGGGTTTACTCCTGGGCCTCCTTGCCAGCCAGCCGATAAACCTCCGTAGGTCCATCGATATGGGTGATTGTGGTTGTTAGTTGAAGTTCCTCTCCACTGCTCATTCCAGCACCATCTGCAATACAAACAAGATGCTCATCACTGGGCTCACCAAAAAGGGGCAGAAACATTCAGGCCTCCAAAAACAAAATCTATTGCTTACGGTCTTTTCGGTTTTGTTTCTTTCCCCCCCAATTAAGCTAATGTCATGCACGGTTTTAGTTTATCAGTGGAGAAACACATATACAGCCTGCTAAAACCACATACTGTATGTTAAATGCCCGTCACTGCACCTTTGGAAAACACCACAGCAAAATTATAAATTTTAAGGTCAACAATAAACACTTTTTAGTGCCCAGACAGTTAAGCTATCCAATTCACTTTCATGCATTTATAACTGAACCCAGTAACCAACACACTGTTTGCACGTCTTGGCTTTCTACTCATCTTGCAATCTGTTGTTCAAACTAATGCCTAGCTGCTAGGGATCTAGGTATAAACTGTCAGATAAATACCAAAATTCAAAACTGATTAGCTCTACACAAAAAGTGAAAGCCACACCACCGCCTCCTAGACCATCCTTGGAATGTGCAAGGTGCCAATATGATGCTCTTCTATGTGCTTGTAATGCAAACACCCAACTGTACAATTACATCTTCTTCATCCTTGTAGTTAAAGTGTATACTGTAGGAGTACGATATACACTACTATACCCTGTAAAGCCTAGTCATGGAAGCCCTAGTAAAGTACGCACTGTTGCAAAGTACTAAATTAATTTTAGTACTATAAAACTCCTTACCATTAGACTGGCCATCTCCATAGTGCTTGTGTGAAGGAGCATAAAGGAACATCAGAGCAAAGACATAAAGATTCCACATGCCATAGACCCCAGTAAAGAAGGCACTATTCAGCTCAATGCTCAAATCGCCCAATTTCCAGTTGCCTTCAGTAATCTGTAATAATGCATATAAAGTTATGAAGATCATACAGAATAGACTTGCCATCAAAAAACTATAACTAAAATGTAACTATAATTTCCACTATAAGTTTTAGTGATGCAGAAGGTATTTACATATTTACTAGAGGGTTACATACGGTGTACATATTAAAGGGTAGAACACCTTATAATTAGCTTTTCGTTTGACACAGACATACATTTTTAAGGCATACTGTACACACATATCTATATCTATCTTTTTAAATCACTTGAAATTCTAAACACATTTAGAAGAATAAGGGAAAGAGCAAAACATATATTGAGGCAGGGTCAGGAGCACTCTTATAGATGATGTTCACTTACCTGAGTAGTAATGAAGAAGACTATAGTTAATGCAGCACATGCCAGGGTGATGATCATCAGGAATTTAAAGCGGAATATCAAACCCTGAATTAAAGTAAAAAAACAAAAAAAAAAAACTAATCACAATTTTAAAAATGAAATTGTATGTGTGGTACAGCATGCCATTACAAAATACTGTGGGAATATACTCGAATGGCAGAAGTAGCTATATCTTTTTCAACGAAAGAGCCAATGGCACCCAGTGTAATGTCAAGCAGGTATTCACCTGTGTTTTATTCAGAGCAGGATTTTCCCCACATATAGGCATTTTCACACACTATAGGAAAATAAATTGTTCTGCATACCTCAGAAACAACCACTATGGAGGTAACTTTATCCAGAAAATTTACAAATATTTTACAGTCCTTAGGAGGTTTATTTTTTTCTCTGTCAAAAAGTCAGCCACACCTCCTGGTTTCGACTCATTCAGAGCCCGTCCCTTTTTCCACATGTGTTGCCTCATATTGTTGTTAACAAAGTCCCTTTTATTTTCCAAATTTATCTCATAGAACACTCTGGAAGTAATGTACCTTCCCTCTCTAAGGTTTTTCCAGTTCCAGTAGATGAGGTTAGAATAACCTTAGCATTTTATGTATGTTCTTTATTTATTAAAACACAAGCTATTTTACGATATATATCATAAATCATTAACATTTGGATTAAGCCACGGTTTGCAAATTCAAAGTTAATAAAAGTGCATCAAAGTAGGTACCAATAACATACAAAAAAGAGGTCTAAACATATCGGTACTCATTAAAACTCGTCCCATTTTCTGAACATACATACTGGTCAGAGAATCCCTGTTACTATCTATGTACCATGGAGATCAGTCAATTTGTTGACCAAGCAGTGAAGGCTTTATTGGCTGATAAAGTAGACAAACGTATTGAAATTTGGACGCCCTGGAACATGTACAAAGAATCATAAGAGACTGGTAGGACGAATGATAAAAAACATCTGGTAGGATGAGCAGATGTATTGACAAGATATTTACAAACATACAACTCCTTTTTTATATTGTTTGTTTCCCCATACTAACACCCCCTTCCCCTTAAAAATTAAATATGCTAAAATAGTAAAAAAAAAAAGTTGAATGTTCTGTAATTGCATTATTTATCTTTTGAAAAGTAAGAAATAAAAGAGATTTAAAAAAAAAGAAAAATAAGTGAAGAGTGCATGCCTGTACCCTGTACAGCCCCCCATATGGTATCTGTTGGTCTGGCCCATGAACTTCATACCATACAGGAACAGCCTATATATGGTAGTCTTTATGCTCAATAACACAGATTGCATTGTGAGTAGTCATTGTGTAATTTGTTCAAATGAGCAGTCAATAATGAATGCTTGTCTGTAAGTGAAGGGACCCACCATTGCAGTTACAAGCCAGTGCATTGGCTGATACATGTGTGGCTGCAGTTTATTAATACAATAATTAAAATGGTTTGGCTATTCTTTAGCAAATGCCACAAAGTGGACTTTAGTCAAGATCTTGTATACAATTACTTATACTATGTGAAGTAGGCCATCTTCCCTCAGTTTTTACATTTATCAACTATTTTCTTGAACAAATCAATACACAGACTAAACAGAATTTGAGAGATGTCCAGCCTGTAACCATTCAGCTGCAGTTAAACTGGAAAGGGGGATTGCGGTTGCAGTTGGCCAAAAAGGAAGAAGTGGCAGCCAGCGGGAATGAATTTTGTAAGCCGTGGGGGGTATGGAAAACGGACCATGGCCCAAGAGGAGAAGGAATCACTGGTCCCGGGCCCTCTGCTAGTTAGGCCACTGCACTACTTCTTCCTTTATCATGAGACCTTCACATTGGCTGAATACATCAACAGACATGATACTTAAGAGGTAGTTGTCTTATCATGTTAAAGTGTCAATAGGTTAACAGTTAACAGGGTCGGACTGGGCCTCCTCTCATGATCTGCCTGCCCCACACACAAGCTATTTGTGGAGGTCCGCACCAGCGTTGTTCGCCTAGACTAGACACAGTTTGTTATTTAAAAAATAAATTAAAAAAAATCGCCAAATCATTCAAGTTAAAGGGGCTCCAACATGCCATTATTTAGTGTATATCTCACATTTATCTACCAAAGGGCATAACTGTGGCAATATCCTGTATGGAACATAGATTTGTACAATTAAGTATTGTCAGAAAAGACAGAGACAGTACTTACAATGACCACCTTTAGGTCGTTAATAAACACAATTGAAGGCAAAAAAACCCCCAAACAAACAAAAAAAAGGGCTGGTCCTCCAGTCCTATATCCAAATACAAGTATCATGTTCCAGGCCAAACCAGTGTGGCAGTGTATCAAATTTTTTGGGACTGTCATCCCACAATCTAGGCTTCTGCTTACCTCTTCATAGAAGTAAATTAAATTAGTCTGCCAATCTCTATTACATATATAACCATGCTGGCACAAACTCATGCCCTTTATGATAACACCTCGACATTAACAATTCACCAGTCTTTCAGTAAAAAGGCTTTGGCAATCACCAAGCTCAGAACATTTAGTACCCTGGGATAAATACCATCCAGTTTTGGACCTTATAAAACTGTTACACAGTCTGTCAGCTACAGTGTTGTGAAGAAAACATGACACAACAAAAATACAATTGGGGCCTTGTGATAATGCAGGCGCCATTACAAGCAATATTACACATCATATGCATAAAAGTTTACTGACCTCATAATGCAGTCTCCGGGCTTTGGTCATTGCTGGTAAATTTGACTGTTTTCCACTAATGTTTCTGAAGACTTGATATACCATGAAGCACAAAAACAAGAAATAAAGGCATGCACAAATTCCTGCTACAATAATGAATGCCATCTGATTACATGAATTAAGAATAAATATATGACTTGATTAGACCATATCAAAAAACAGCAATGCCAAAAGGGACACAATAGTGGGATTTTGTTAAAGTAAACTATACCCCTAGGTTATAAAAATCTATTGCATAAAACATCTCATGTAAAACCCTGATTCGTCTAAATAAACAATTTTTATAATAATATACCTTATAGTAGTATGAGCCATTGGATAATCCTAAATAGAAACTTGCCATTTTAAGTACAAAGGGCCTCCCTCTGGGTTTTGTATGATTCACAGTGAACACACATGTTAAGTCACATCTGCCAATGGACAAAGTTCGGTGTTTTACTCCCACACTATTTCCTGTTACAGTTAGAGCTGCAGTATTTCTGGTCAGGTGATCTGAGCACCAATACCATCACAAAATGGCAGCTTAAGGTAAAAAGGCATTATTTACGTATATCTATATTCCAGTTTGGTAAGATTCTTTAATAGGCCACTTAATATGACATTATCTGTTGGCCAAGTATTAATTCTGGGGGATATAATTATCCATTAAAAGGGAAAAACACTCCTTTAAGTACAAGTCACCCAATTCAATTAAATCAAGCCCAGATACAGTCATTGCTGCCTCTTAAAAAGTTGATTCCATCCATCAAATAGGGACTTAATGTAACTGGAACAGGCAGAGCAAAGGTTAAAAATGTTATTATACAAGAAAGTGGAGAGTGTCAGCGCTTCCCCTTGGCAGCAATAGCTAGCTGTTGCAAAGCACTTAACATTAAAGAAGTGTTACTGGAGGTGCCATGTAAAATAAATGAAATATTAAATACATTAAGCACACTTGCATGATTCAAGACAAGAGTTGTCCATTTTGCTTTGCTGGTGTGAAAAACCCAGTGGGGGGAGGGGTAAGAAAAGTGACCAACTTCCTGCTCAGTTTAAATAAAATAATGGTACTATACAGTATATACACCAGAATAATATGTAATTTGACTATGTAGTTGCCCTAAAATTAAGTTGTATAAAACCACCCATAATAGCAGTTTTAGTTCTGACCAAACAGAGGAGGAATATCACATGCTCTCTCTCTTAAATCAACAAAGAATCAAATGGAATATAATATGCATGGTGAACTTTCCAGGACAATAATCTAAAAAAATGAAATAAGTAAAGGTCTGTGACCTATATGGGCAATACATTTCTACATATTTTCTACTATATTTTAAAGTAGGTACATCCATGCAAAAGCTTCATTACTAATAATTCATTGTATTTCGTCAGCCGAATTATGGCACACATCTTTTGGGGGGGAAGCATGGGAAGAATGTTTAACAGGTCTCCAGTACCCACCAACACCTCCAAATGCTGTATATCTTTATGACAATAGGCTCAGACGTGTCAATATATGATGTCCCTTTGTATTCCCACAAAGACATGCCAGTGTAGAAATATTTTAGAGAAGGATACAGCAATTTCCGCTCCTACATCTGTTGTCCAAATGCTGTAGAATGGATTCTTCAACTGTACTCCTCTGGGTAAGGGAGAGGAAGCAAAGAAGAAGAAGAATTAATTACAGAAACAAAAAACCAAACAAGTCTTAGTTAACTTTATATCTTAATATAACATAATTGTTAAAGAGCAGAAGAAACGTATAGTAAGTCAGGAACATTCTACTTATATCGATATCTACTTGTCAACCACAAAAAAAAACTAAAAATTTTTCTAAAGGAATCTAAACACCCAAAAGTAACTGATGTAATCCTACTCAGGGTCCTTCAAGAACTTTGGTATTTTACATTCATATTCTATTTTGAGCAGACTGATAAATTTACAGTTTTAGGTGATTATGTAATAAACGACACGAAGTTTGCCCAGGACCAGTAACCTATGGCAACTAATCAGCAGGTAGAATTTACCGGTCACCTAGTGCCTTTTATTACATGTGGGTTAGACTTCTAATACAAAGCTTTTGGCTCAACGGAGAGACTGCAACCAGAGGTTGACTGAATACGAAGAAGGAAGTACATAGACATGAATCATCATTTTAAAGGGAACGTCAACCCAAAAAAATAGTTATTTTCCTAATTAAAGAAAACAGAATACAGATTCATTAAAATGTTCTATGATTTTTAAGTTATTTGTATTGCAATTGAAACAGTGTTTGTCTGTCCCTTTCTATTCTCTGCCCTGGCGGCTCAGACTGTGGAAACAATGTAAGACAAGGCGGCTGATTAGCAGACCTGATGTTGCTGGGGAAATACGACTTTTGCAACATTGTTTAAAAAGAAACAATCAGGAGTTACACAAATTCTGCTTTCATTATCAATTGCTCAATTGCTTTTACAGATACATTTAAAAGAACTGCATTTTTAAAAAAATAATTGCACATTAAAACGTTGCTTAGAATTAGGTTTTCTTTTATTAGGCAAATGTTTATTTTGGGGTTGACTTGTCCTTTAACAGGTAAAATTCATTGGAAAGCAGTGAAGGTGGGGAAGTTACTGTGTGACAGACATTTCTGGTTTTGGTGAACAGATAGAAGTGTGGAGAAAATGTGTTCTTACCTTTCACACATATCAAATATAAAGAGACAGCATGATCCAAAAGCAATTGGCCCAACTTGTTTCCAGTACACAGAGATTCGATTTCTTTCAGTCTGATCCTAACACAAGCAGAAAAAAAATGTTCTATGCGTATTACTAGACTTAATAACACTTTTTAACTATTGTTGTTTTATTTGGCGTATGAAACCAACCATCATGTGCTCGCCACAGAAGATAATCCAAAAGGACAGCAGCATTGCATAGAAAATCCCTTGACGGATATCTCCAAATAGCAGCATCCAGGTCCAGTCATATCCAATGGAGAACCACTCAACAGGAATGTTAATGAAGGTCATTGAAAAGCCTAAAGCAAAAATAACTCTAGGGACAAAACAGTCAATGGTCACTGTGCTGTTCAGAATTTGAAGGAAGTGGGCTACAAAATCACACTGCTTTCTATTTTATTGAATTTAATAATAATCCAACAACAAACAGCTCATACAATAAATTTAAATGATAATTTCAGAATAAGTAATTAAATATATTAAACATAACTAAAAAACACACTGCTTTACCACAGGGGTGCTGTGTATCTATGGACACCATAAGCAGGAAGAAATTGTTTTGCCTGCTACTTTTATTTCCTTTTAGGATCTTACAAGTAAAAAAAACATATAACTATTGTTTCACCTTCCATAAATACTTTACTGCATAGGGGAAAAGATGATAAGTATTGCCCAGAGATATCTTTAAAGGAACAGTTACACCAAAAAAATGAAAGTGCGTTAAAGGAATGCCAATATAATGTACTGTTGCCCTGCACCGGTGCTGCTTTATAGCCCGAGGGCAACCATTCAAGCACTGGAAGCTAAGTTTTGTAGAACCTGATTGTATACTACAGAGCTAATCTGTTATCAGCTGTGTATCCTGTGCCTTTTCTCTTTTTCAGCTTGAATGGCTGCCCCGTGGCTACAGAGCAGCTTGTTTATGTCATCTATAGTAGTGTTTCTGAAGAAAAATACACCAGTTGTATCAGTGCAGGGCAACCCTACATTACATTTTCATTACTTTAAAACACAATTTTTTTGGTCTTGCTGAAATGCTAGCAGCTTTACATAACTTACTTCTCCAGAAGAACAGGTGACCGGGTCATCATAGTTATTCTTCTCCAATACCAAATCATAATAATAATAATACTTGGTGTGAGGAATGTTTTCATAGCAAACCACACCATTGTAAAGCCTCCATTCTGGAAGATACTCTGAAAAAAAGGGAACATATTAAGCCATGTGTATATAACCATTTAAAGATGTACCAAATAGTATTCCTTGTTTCATGAATGTAGCACAGTATACACGTCTTTTAAAGCATTCAGTCTATAATTACAGGGGCTTTCCAACAGTCAAAATTCCAATATTTTCAATATATACTATCACCCAGCAGGTCATAATTACTTTCCAAATATTCACTGATGGTTGGTATATACTCTAAGGGATTATGCTCATTCACATATATTATTAATTTTCATTTTCCTTTATTTGTATTGTATAATCTAATCTATATAAAGCACTTAAACACTGCTTTATATAAATTGTTCTATGTGTTTTTGAAGGGTGGGATGAAACTCATAGACTCAGGACAAATAAACTCATTGCAGAGAGTGCCCAGGTCAGAATCAATTTAAGTACCCCAGCTCTACAAGGTGGCAACTCATCTCTGCCCTCATCTATTAACAATCCTACAGACCTTTTTCTTGTTTTGGGCATAGCCAACAAATAAAAACACTTACAAATTAAAAACACACAAGGATAACTGTACGATGACACTGCTATATTCTAGTTTCCCATGAAAATAAGGGATGGGGTGAGAATACAGGACCACTTCCAGATTCCAGTGCACTTTTGGTTCCATGAGAAGTTAATCATAATACTGCTCACAGTAAACACTGCTGCTGCCAGTCAGTGATTGTGGTAAGACAGTAATACTTTGCTTATAAACAATATTGCACTGACATGCATGCAGTTTTTTTTCATACTGCAATCTACATTAAACTGCCATTAATCCCTACAGACTATCCCACAGCACCTACAGTAGTGCTTGAAAGTTTGTGAAGTCTTCAAATGCTCTATATTTTGATATGAATGTGACCTAAAACTTCATCTGCTCTTCAAACAAGTCCTAAAAGTAGATGAAGAAACCTAAACAATTAAAACAAAAATTATATTTGGTCATGTATTTATTGGGGAAAAACAATGATCCGATAACATATCTGCATCACCTACTTTTGGTCAGTATTTGGTGTGAGCCCCTTGGGCAGCAATAACTGCAACTAAACATTTGCTGTAACTGTTGATCAGTCCTGCACATCTTCTCGGAGGAGTTTTAGTCCATTCCTCCATACAGAACAGCTTCAGCTCTTGGATGTTGGTGGGTTTGCTCACATGAACAGCTCACTTTAAGCCTTTCCAGAACATTTCAGTTGGATTAAGGTCAGGACTTTGACTTGGCCATTTCAGAAAATTTACTTTGTTTTTTTTCACCATTCTTTGGTAGAATGACTTGTGTGTTTAGAATTGTTGTCTTGCTGCATGGTCCACTGTATCTTGAGATTCAGTTCAAGGACAGATGGGATAAGGTTCTTTTGTTGGAATGCAGGGTTTTACTTTCTCAAAATGTTAACACTCCTCATTGAAACCAAAAGTTATATTTTGGCTTCATCCATTCATAACATTCTTACAGCATTCTTCTGGTTTGTCAACAATCTTATGAGGGGGGCGGTAGCTTTTTCCTTCTTTCCTTAATACCCTGCCATACACACCATTGCTGTTCAGTGTTCTCCTGATGGTGGACTCATAAACATCAGTCAATGTGAGACAGGCATTCAGTTGGGTTGCTTTGTAACCTCTCAGATTATTAGATGCCATGCAGTTGGAGTTATCTTTGATGGTCAACCATTTCTGGGTAGGGTAACAACCGCCTTAAATTTCCTGACTGACTGTTGATTGGTGGAGTCATGTCTTTAGAGATAGTCTTGTAACCTTTTTCAGCTTTATGGGCATCAACAACTCTTCTTCTGAGGTCTTCAGACACCTTCTTTGTTCAAGCCATGATACACATCCACAAATGTGTTGTATGTGTGATCAGGCTTTACTGGATCCCTGGTTTTTAAATAAAACAAGAGAGTCTCTTGCTCACACACAAATATCATTTGTGTTTCATTTGTTTAACTCTTTTTCTGCATATACTTTTAGGACTTTATTTGAAAATCAGATGATGTTTTAGGTCATATTCATATAAAAATAGACATTTTTAAAGGGTTCGAACTTTCAAGCACCACTGTATAAAAACAAGGCATTCCAACAGCTAACCTTAATGGCTCAAAAGCACTTTTCATTTAATAATCAATAAACCCTGCAGTGCAGTTTAAGTACATTGCACAAAAAGAACAGGCATTCATTTATTCACACTGTATATTATATATTTTTTTTTAGTGGTTACATAAATAGACCTGATTCCCTAGACTGAAAGGAAACCATTCTACCCAGATAAAACAGTTCCTAACATCTCTTAGGTGGTGGCACACAGGGAGATTAGTTGCCAAGCAACAAATCTCTACTGTGGACGACTAATCTCCCCAAATGCCTTCCGGCCGGCAAGGATGAAAATCGCCAGCGGGATGGCACATGTATTGCTTCATTTTCTGAAGTCGTCCGAAGTTGCCTCACGAAGAAGGGTGGTTGCCACCACCCTTAAAAGGAGAAGGAAAGGTAAAACTAAGTAAGCTTTATCAGAAAGGTCTAAATAAATACACTAGTAAACCCTCTGTAATGGAAACTTCAACTCTCACCCAAGATGGCAACCGTCTGCTCCACTGCATGGCTCCTGCCGGGCGCTTTCCTGTGACATCAGCGCCTTCTCCATCTAGGATTGGTCGCCGGGGACGGAACGGACGCCGGCGTCAGAATCGGGCGCCGGCGTCAGGACGTCAGCGTGGGGACGCTGGCGTCAGCGTCTGACGCCACCGCGTCAGCGTCTGACGCCAGCGCGTCAATATTTTGGCGCCAAGACTTGGACTATTTAAACCCCATTTCCCCTGTCTTCATTGCCCAATTATAGGTTCCTTTGACTAGTGTTCCTGGGTGTGACTTCTATTCTGATTATTCGTGTATTGACCTTTGCCTGTTTTTCGTATCTCCATTGTCTGCCGCCTGAATTGATCTTTTGCCTGTACCTTGACTACTCTTCTGGATAAACCCTTTTTGTACCTCGAACCTGGTTGTGTCTCCTCTTTGGTCCACTACTATTACTGCTGCGCCTTCGGGCCCATTACAGTATAATTGGGCCCAGTACCCTTCGGAGGAGGCCCAAGCACCTCTTGATGTCGGAGGGGCTATTCGTGGGTTGGCTTCTCGTATGAAGACTTATGAAGCTCAACAATCCCATTTTGGCCAGGCCCTCGAGGCGATTCTGGAGAAGTTGACTACTCTGTCTCCCGTGGTTCCGCCGGTTGTGCCTGCTCCGGCCATACCTATTCCGCTCCAGGTTTCTGAGCCTCGTATTCCTGCTCCACCTCTCTTCAGTGGTGATCCTGAAGCGTGCAGAGGCTTTATTAACCAATGCGAGATTCAGTTTGCCCTGCTTCCTGGTCAGTTCGTTTCTGAACGTGCAAAGGTGGGTTATATAATCACTCGTCTGCAGGGAAAAGCTTTGGAGTGGGCATCACCCTTTTGGGAAAAGGAGGATCCGCTGATTGACAACGCCAGGGCGTTTGTCCAAGAGCTTCGCACCGTGTTTGATGCTCCAGGTGGTGCCACTGCATCCTCCGCTAGGCTTTTTCAACTGCAGCAAGGTGTTCGCTCTGTCTCCGAGTATGCCATTGAATTTCGCACCCTGGTGGCGGAGACTTCTTGGAACAACGACGGTTACCATGCTGCCTTTTACAATGGTCTAGCCATGCGGATTAAGAATGATCTGGTGTCCCGTGAAATTCCCCCCAGATGGGAGGACCTGGTCGCTTTGGCAGTGAAAGTGGATACTCGCCAGCGAGAATTCCAGGTCGAATTAGACCGTGAACGCTCTAAAAGAAGTTCCCGATTTCAGCCTATCCTGGCTCCCCGCTTCCAGAGACCGTTACTCTACGACCCTGCTTACACCTCGTCCTCTCCAACCCCCGCGACGTCTGCTTCTTCCTCTTCATTACCAGCAGAGGAACCGATGCAGATCGGACGGGCCCGTCTTTCCGAACAGGAGAAGAATCGGAGAAGGGCGGCGGGGTTATGTCTCTATTGCGGGGGCAAAGCTCACTTTGCTCTGGAATGCCCAGTGAAGCCGGGAAACGCCAAAGCCTAGGTAAGTTTTGGGAGACTTACCTGGGTGGGATTTGTCGCTCTCCCCATTCTTCTGCTCAACGTTTCCTCCTCCCAGTGCAGATCCAGTTTGGTTCCAAAGAGATCTCTTCTCAGGCCTTTCTTGATTCCGGTGCCGCAGGAAATTTTATGGACCGTGTGTTCGCTGCAACCCACTCCATTCCTCTCCAATCCTTGGCGATTCCGCTTCGAGTCCTGGCAATCGATGATCGGCCCTTATCTTCTGCGACCATCTCACAGTCCACTCAAGAACTCTCTTTCAAGGTGGGCTCTTTGCATCTGGAAAGAATGTCTTTTCTTCTTATTGATTGCCCCTCCACTCCGGTTGTTTTAGGTCTACCTTGGTTATGTCTCCACAATCCTGTTATCGATTGGTCCTCTACTCAAGTTTCCAGGTGGAGTCCATTTTGTGTACGGAACTGTTTACCTGCTGCTCCTGTCGTCAAAATTTCTTCTGTGTCTTCAAATTCTTCTCTTCCCTCCGTATATCAAGCATTTGCCGATGTCTTTAATAAAAATTCTGCCGAAAACCTTCCACCTCATCGTCCATACGACTGTCCAATTGAACTTTTATCCGGCTCCATGCCTCCTCGCGGCCGCACCTATCCACTTTCTCCCTCGGAGACTTCTGCAATGAAATCCTATATCCAGGAGAATCTGCAGAAAGGATTTATTCGTCCTTCCATCTCCCCTGCAGGAGCGGGGTTCTTCTTTGTTGAAAAGAAAGATGGTAGTTTGCGGCCCTGCATTGATTACAGAGGACTTAACAAGATCACCATTAAAAACAGGTACCCTCTTCCTCTCATTTCTGAACTGTTCGATCAACTTAGGGGTGCCAGTCTCTTCACTAAATTGGATCTTCGTTGGGCCTATAACCTCATTCGGATTCGTGAGGGGGACGAATGGAAGACCGCTTTTAATACTCGTGATGGTCATTATGAGTACCTAGTCATGCCTTTTGGTCTCTGCAATGCCCCTGCGGTCTTCCAGGAATTCGTTAATGACATTTTTCGAGATTTATTGGGGCAGTGTGTGGTCGTCTATTTGGATGATATTCTTATTTTTTCTAAAAACCTCCAGGAACATCGCAGCCAAGTACGTGAAGTACTATCCAGACTGAGGAAAAACAACCTTTACGCCAAGTTGGAAAAGTGCACCTTTGAAGTCTCTTCTATTCCTTTTCTTGGGTACATTATTTCTTCCCTAGGCTTCAAGATGGATCCGGCCAAGGTCTCTGCAATCCTGGACTGGCCTCTTCCTACCAGTGTTAAAGCTGTTCAAAGGTTTGTTGGCTTTGCCAATTACTATAGACAGTTCATTAAAAACTTCTCTTCCAGACTTTCTCCAATTCTTGCCCTGATCCGTGGTGGAAACAAACCTCAGCACTGGCCCCCTCAAGCTTTGGAAGCCTTCAAATCTCTCAAAGAAGCATTCTCCTCCGCTCCAGTCCTTAGACACCCCGAACCTCTTCAACCCTTTTTCATCGAAGTGGATGCCTCGGACGTCGGTGCTGGTGCAGTGTTATCCCAGAGATCTTCTTCTGACGGTAAACTTCATCCATGTGCCTTCTTTTCCAAAAAATTTTCTTCCCCCGAACAGAACTATGACGTTGGCAACCGGGAGCTTCTTGCTGTTAAGCTGGCCCTGGAAGAGTGGAGACACTTATTAGAGGGCTCTTCGGTCCCGGTAACGATCTTTACTGACCACAAAAATCTCGAATTTATCCAGTCTCTCAAACGCCTCAATCCCCGGCAAGCCAGGTGGGCACTTTTCTTTTCTCGTTTTAATTTTGTTATTACTTTTCGCCCTGGGTCCAGGAACAGGAAGGCCGACGCATTATCCAGAAGCTTTATTCCTGAAGACTCTTGCTCCAAAGATCCTGAACCTGTTGTTCCTTCCTCCAAGATCATCGCAGCTTTGTTTCCTTCCTGCGCTTCTCAGTTACTCTCCGCTCAAGCTTCTGCTCCTGAAGAGACTCCCCTGGGTTTAGCTTTTGTTCCTCCAGAGTTTCGTCCTGCCATCTTGTCCCACTCCCACAATTCTAAACAGGCTGGTCATCCTGGGATTAAAAAGACTACCGAACTTTTGTCTCGTTTGGTCTGGTGGCCATCTTTAAGGAAAGACGTTAAAGACTTTGTTTCATCATGTTCCACCTGTGCCGTTTCTAAGTCAGCGTCTGACGCCACCGCGTCAGCGTCTGACGCCAGCGCGTCAATATTTTGGCGCCAAGACTTGGACTATTTAAACCCCATTTCCCCTGTCTTCATTGCCCAATTATAGGTTCCTTTGACTAGTGTTCCTGGGTGTGACTTATATTCTGATTATTCGTGTATTGACCTTTGCCTGTTTTTCGTATCTCCATTGTCTGCCGCCTGAATTGATCTTTTGCCTGTACCTTGACTACTCTTCTGGATAAACCCTTTTTGTACCTCGAACCCGGTTGTGTCTCCTCTTTGGTCCACTACTATTACTGCTGCGCCTTCGGGCCCATTACACCCTCAAAGTAATGCTGCTCTGAGTCCTCTGTCAAAAGAAACAGAACATTTCTTTCCTTCTATTGTGTACACATGGGCTTCTGTATCAGACTTCCTGTATTCAGCTTAAACTTCCAGGGTTTGGCCTTGAGCATGCTCAGTTTGCTCCTCTGCCCCTTCCTGCTGTAATCTGAGCTCAGAGCTATGAGCTAGCAGGGAGAGATTTAGGCAGGAAGTGATATCACAGCAAGCTAAAATGTCAGCTGCTTGCTCTACTAAACAAACAGAGACAGGGTCTAATGCCGTTTACTCAGGTATGGTAAAACATTCTAAAGAATAAAAATTGTGTTCTAGCTTGCACTGTTGTGGATAATCTATTGGCAATAAACTGCCTTGGTAGCTTTCCTTCCAATCGTCTGGAACTCTATTATATCGTTTTAAGAGGCATTCAGCCTATGTTGCCACTGTTTTTTCGGCAGTTTGACTGCATTTATAAACTGTTTTTATATATGTCTCACTGCCTAAGGGTGAAGGATGTAATAAAGTAATTAAAGGGGTTTTTCACCTTCAAACACTTTTTACAATTCAGTTGGTTTCAGATTATTCACCAGAAAAACACTTTTTTCCGACCACTTTCTATTTTTTATTTGTAATCGTTTTTCTAATATTGAAGTTTAAAGTTTAATTTTTCACCTTCTACAGCAGCTCTGGGAGGGGGGGTCACAGATTCTGATGGTTTAAGTTGATAAATTTAGTTGATTCATTTCTTTTCTTTGTCTCATTAAATGTAGCTGTTAGAATTGATACAATAGTTGCTTATATTTCACAGCTGCTGAGAAACTAATTGTATCAACTAAATGTAGCAAATTGTAACAGTTCACAGTTCACAGCTTTGGATCACGGAGCTGCCAGACTGAAACACTAGAGAAAGGAACATTAAACTTACATTAAAATAAAAGATGCAAGGCAATTGAAAAAAAAAAGTCTTTGTGTATGGTGAACAATCGGAAAACAGCTTAACTGGAAAAATTGTTTGGAAGGTGAACGGGGGGGGGGGGAAAATACTCACAAAACTCTTTTGAACAATTTTTCCATTGCGCAGAAAGTTTTGTATGTATTTGTACGTAATAAAATCAATTACTGAAAAAGTGTACGCAACTTTAAACAAGCCTTAATTGTGCCCTATGCGCAATTAAAATATACAATGCAATTACTTTGCAACATGCACATTATTTATTGTAAAATGTAAAGACCAGCCTCTTACTAATGTAAAGGGTTGATTCTGCTAACATAAGGCTTTTTATAAAACAAGTAATGTTTATTTCTTTACATACCACAACATGCAGATCTCTTATTTCTCCAATTCCAATATTCGCTTTCTTCCTTTCATTTACAGGGAGTCGAATATTAAAAAGGTAGTATTTGTGTGACACGCTGCCAAGTTCCATGAGGGGAATTACGTCACAGTCATAATGGCGACCTTCATTTGCCAGTGTCTGGAATAGAAAATACAGGACAATATGGACTGGAATGTTTCTCAAAAATAAGCCAAACATAGTAGTAACATTCCAAAAGAAAATCAATAGACAAGCGCAACGGTTTGCTAAAAATACAAATTAAGAGATGGCAGTCTGACATGGTGGCAGTTAGTTCTGATCCGTCTGTGTGTGTACACACACACACATATATTGCAATATATGGACAAACAATCCCTGTTTTGTTTAAAGGGTAAGGCATTTTTCAGTAGCAGTATGCACAAAATGTCTGTCTTAAATATATTGACAATGGGTTGAGTGCAGAGGACTCTTGTATTTGTCTATATATATATATATATATATATATATATATATATATATATATATATATATATATATATATATATATATATATATATATATATATATATATAAAAAATATGGTTAATAAAATATATATATAAAAATATGGTTAATATATATATATATAGACAAATACAAGAGTCCTCTGCACACTATATATATATATATATATATATATATATATATATATATATATATACACATATACACACACACACGCACACAAGCCTCATATACATATGCACACAGACATATTCAGACACCAAAATAAATGTTTTTTCCCATGTGTAGGGGCATATCTGCTGTGCAACTCACTCACCTTTTCAACAGGTAGTATACAGTTTAATTTTCTCTGTTCCACTGAACTAGCCAATTCTTTCCACTCCTCCTTTAGGTCATCACGGTATGCCACGGACACATCAAGAGTTACCATAGAATTTTCCTCTAAAAATAATTACAAAGATGTCAACAATACTGTAACATACTGTAAATATCAACCTAATACAACTCATCTACAGCTCTCAGAAAGGGCCAACGAAAACACAAACTAAATATGCCCTAAAAAGTGTTTACTATCTAAGGCTCCACTAAGTCAAAGTTAAGGAGAATTAGCTGGCTCCCTTACGCTGCTATCTTAATCCACTACTAGTGCAGCATTCCCGAAGATGCAAATACTTGTTAAGGGAGCAATATGGGGTGAGCTTTTGCATCCCAGGGATCAGTAAATGAAACCTAATGTATTCTCTGCCAGCAGCTCTGTTTTAAGTTCTTTTTACTTTTAAAATCAACACAAACTGCTGTCCAAGACTTTTTTTAATGTCCTATTGATTACTATTAATAGGATGGTTCACCTTATCGTTAACTTCTGGTATGGTATAGAATAGCCTACTCCAAGAAATGTTTCAATTGGTCTTCATTATTTATTTGTTATAGTTTTCTGAATATTTTGCCTTCTTTTTCGGTCTCTTTCCAGCTTTCAAATGGGGTCACTAACTAACCCCATCTAAAAATAGAAAAACACTCTAAGGCTACAAAATGTATTGTTATTCCTACATTTTATTACTCATCTTTCTATTCAGACCCTCCCCTATTCATATTTCAGTCTCCTATTCAAATCAATGCAGGGTTGTAGGAGAAATATAAGGCCCCATTATACACACAGGAAAGTTACAACTTTTAGACCAAAGGGCAATGACAGACAAGGAGATAAATCTGTTCTTCTATAAGCAAATCTTCTCCAAAAAGGAACAGGATATGTTTTCCCTGACGGCGATTTACATAATTACCATTGGGAGAGCATTTAGAGGAGGTCACTCACAGAAGAAGAGATTTATTTGCAGACCACGTCTTCTTTTCTGTTATTGCCCAAAGCAAGCATTTGACCATATAGCCACAGACTTGTGAGTAACCATTCCACAAAAACACGTTTTAGGAAGATAATTCTGTACAAATTTAGCTTTCATGGTAGTTTACTATACTGTTGTTTTAAAGTACCGTATCACCAAAAATGTCTTGCCAGGTCTGTAGCCAAGTAACCTGATAGTATGGTTTAATATCACATTAATATCAGAGGGGGGGTGGGGGGGCACCAAGTTATTCTTCTGTAATGAATAACCACAATAAAAATGCTCTTGTGAATTGTGCTTACTTTTATTAAAAAAATGCTTAATTGTGCTAGTAAAAAATTCCCCTCAAACACATAATCAAGGGTGGGAGAAGAAGTAGGTTTATCCCTGCTTTGTGTATTAATATGCTTCAAACAAAATTTATATTGTTTCAATACAAATTAAATGGATTTGTAATAGAATAACCAAGATATTGATTGAGGCTCAGAAATCATTTCAGCATTCTGCAATATAAACACACACAGATTTTATTCCCCTTCAACAGACGTTCTATCGGGTTTGATTAAACAAAATTCCTATATGTGGATACATATGCTTTGACTTTGAGGACTCAGAGCAGCATTACTTTGAGGGTTTACTGGTGTATTTAATTAGACCTTACTGATAAAGCTTGCTAACTTTTAACCTTTCCTTCTCCTTTAAAGGGCACCTATCGGGGGGAAAAAAAATACTATTTTGTGCAAAATAATATGGGTAGTGAGCAATATACAGGCCACACTGGGAGGAAGTTCCCAGTGGGAGTGGGCCATGTTTGATCACACGCATGTCTTTAGTGAGAAAGTCTCCCAGTTTGCTCATTGTGTGCACGTGTGTGACACCATTTGCATGTGCATAATGAGCAATCTGGGACAAAAAGCCTCAATTGCCTGCTTATATCCAATGGGAACAAGCATAACGTTTGCTACAATCACACTGTACAAAAAAAGTGTGCAGGCTCCATTAAACTACAGTTATCAACTATAGGCTAGTGATAATAATCCCTGTGAAGGAGACCAAAACATTAGCACTCCTAAGTCCATCCTTCTATGTTAAAACTTGAGACCCCGATATTTAATAAAAGAAACTTAAAGTCACAGACAGTTGAGTATTTAAGAAATTAAAGATGCACTTTTGTGGGTGTTTTCCATGAGAGATGGTACAGTAATGAGCAATGTCTAGCGGTAGAAAGCAGGAAGTGTGTAAAAAGGGAGAGTGAGGAAAGTGTACTGGAGATTTTCCATTTTGTGATACTGTAAGTGTATGGAAGCAGCTGGGATGCTTTGTTTCAATGCAGTTTGCTTCATATTCATATGTGACCCACGTGTTCTGTCAGTATGTTTTCCTTTATCAGATCGTGGTAAAATTGTCCTTATCAGGTTGCCGCTCCTAAACATTTCAGAGTTGAGCAGCTGTGTTTTTATTGGCAGTAATTCAATATCATTCAACACAGTAAGCGCTTATTGACTTTTCTATTTAAAGATGCTGCTACTTTCATCATATCAGTCAAATACAAGACAAGAAACGGAGATATACAATAACATGGACATTCTATAGGATAGTGTGAGCTGCTATTTACATAGGTTTTAGTCGTCATTTTAGATGGTGCAGACAGTTACACTGCACTTTTTCTATTGCCCCAGTAATCCTTATAAAGTTCCCCATCACATTCACACTATACGCACCCAATCAGCATCACTTTTATTACAAGTTAAGTTATTAACCCCTCACAGGGGTTTGTTCCCACAATCCAAACCAGACTAAGTAAAACCAACAAACTCCTTGCCGTGCCGAGAACTAAACTTAAGCCAAGCCATATAAAAAAGTCAGCAATGCCAATTAAACATAATACAGGTATAGGATCCTTTATCTGAAAACCCAAATTAGGGAATGGCTGTCTCCCATAGTCTCCATTTTATCCAAATAATCCAAATTTTTAAAAATGATTTCCTTTTTCTCTGTAATAATAAAAAACAGTAGCTTGCACTTGATCCCAACTAAGATTTAATTAATCCTTATTGGAAGCAAAACCAGCCTATTGGGTTTATTTAATGTTTAAATGAATTTCTAGTAGACTTAAGGCATGAAGACCCAAATTACGGAAAGATCCGTTATCCGGAAAACCCCAGGTCCCAGGCATTCTGGATAACAGGTCCCATACCTGTACTGGCATTTTATAATCCGGCTGTGGTAAAAAGAATGGAGGACTCACCTTTAGGTTAAGGCAGATTTCAGTGCCAAAGCGTGAGAGTTTGCATTTTCACTCATGCGCCTGCACATAGGTTGACGGAATGCTTTTCCGTTGGCCAAGAACAGCCCGCATGTGGCATTAAGTCTATTTTTTGTACAGGTGCAAATGCCCGTGTGCTATAAGCTACGATAGCCACTACACGTAAAACAGCTTTAAAGCCATTCAAAATATAAATTAATGACGATTGAAAAGTTGCTTAGCTATTGGGTGGAGGGTCTCTTTAAATATATAGAAGGTATATTATATACCTTATAGGTAAATGTATGCTCAGCATAAACCCTATTAATTCAACTCATATTAAACTAACACATTCCCTTTAAAAGGGGTTTCTTTTATACAGTAGGTGATCTCATATGAAAACTCAATATCCAGGAAGCTCTAAATAACAGGAAAGACATCTCCCATTTATTTAATAACAGTACCTTATACTTAATTAGCACAAATCAAATTGATGGTAAAATGATGGGTTTGTTTCATGGTTAAATGTGCAGGAAATCACTTGCGGTAGCCAATTTGTTGGGTACCTTCCAGTAATTAAAGTTGCTTACTTGCTTCAGCCCATGGTACAGCTTTCTAAGCACCCTACCACCATCTTTTTTCGTTCTTCCAAGCCACCCCCCCATTCCATTAGACTTCTATGATTGTATGTGCAGTACCAATTTTCTGAGAATTCTGCACCATGGAAATACTCCCTTAAGATAGGCACATTGGACTAATGAACAAAACAAGATGGCAGGGCGGTGCTCAATAAATAGTACCCATGTTTGATATGGGGGTTTTTTACAGATGAGGAGCCCCAGTGATTTTAGCTTTCCTTTAAATGTTCTATAGTAGACATAACATATAGTGACCCAAAATGCCATACCAGTACAAAGTGAGACTTACCTATGTAATTGTTCAACTTGAAGGCAATGTCCAACTGTAGGACGACTAGCATGAACTGGAACCAGGGGCTCATCTCAAACTGGCTGTTGGGAATATGGGCAGCAAACACAATATCATTTGCTTCAATCATGCGGTTTGCAGCCTCATCAAAACTTTGAATACTTTTGCATGGTTCTGTCCCCCAGGGCATAAGCCACTTGGAGCTCCGATGATTTTTCCGTACATCAACACATTTCATTGCAACAGGATTTACATACGAAGTTGGTTTCGGAGCTGCAACAGAAACGGAAATAAATTAGCAAACACATTTGGAAAGTGTTCCTTCCTGATGACGGCTCGAGTCTAGGAGCCGAAACATCGAAATAAAGTCAAGCACGCTTGTTTCACTATAGCCATAGGAGTGCGGTTTCATTTGTGTTATTTGCATACCTGTGTATAACCAGCACCCAGGCATTTCTTTTTTGTTGATGGTGCACCAGCTCTGGACTTATATATATATATATATATTTATATAAATGTATATGCCAGAATGTTAGCGTGTAAACGATCTTCAGTGTGGCAGTTCATTGTAACATGTTCCATGGACAGCCCAAATACCATGCATGGTTCTTGAATACAGCATGAAAAGTGTGAACTTGAACACACACAAAAATCATTTAGTTTGGTTTGATATATACTGTAGGTTGTGGGGATCATTTACTATGAGTTGATGTCCAAATAACCAACTTTCACAGCGCTCACTCGTGCAGCGAGCAAAGTGCAATTTCAAGGGCAATCAGCATGTTTTTTTTCCCCACAATGCAAACTTTTTTTCCAAGAATGCCCACATTAAATGACACTGGGCACAAAGGGAATCCCGGAGCTACTGCCTGGTCAGGTGGTGGAGGTAGGTCAATGGTTGCCCTGCAACAAGCCGAACAGCAGTGCACAATTCAGAATGGATGACAAAAGAGACTGATCGTGCCAATAGAGTGAAAAAACAATGAATTGTGTGTTAAAAAAAAAAAAAATGGGGATTTTCACTGCAATTTGTAAATAACCCTTATAGTCAACATATCAGAGGTGAGACATTTAAACAAAAATATTATACTTTCTACTAAAGGAATACAGAATTTAAAAAAAATAAGAGCAGTTTTGGTACTGACTTAGTTACAAATACTGTGATCCCATAAACAAAACCAGGTGTAATTTATAATGCTGTACTCGAAGAGGCCAAGCATGGTTATGCATTTATATTGTGCAGTCTCCTCAAAAGTGAAGTGTGCATATTTGTTTAAACTTTTGTACTCCTAGTCTAACTTCCGCATTGCTGAAATACAGACTTTCACAGCAATTATTTCTCCACATCTGAGAAACCAGAGGTTTTTTTTTTTTTTTTAAGACTCAGTTCTGAAGAAAAGCTGACCAAGTTTCCAAAGTTTACACACCGGTGCATACTTCCCAACATTTTGGATATAGAAAGAGTGACAAAAACTTTTGCCGCACAGTGAAACTTTTTTGACCATGCCTATTTTGTGGCCACACCCCCTAACTACCAGGTTAATTTTACAAAATTTGGCAGGTTATGAAAGTTTGAACACATTTAGTTGTTTATGTGTTATTAGTTATGCTAATGAAGGTGAATTGCCATTAAAGCTGCAAGTCACAGTTTCCCCGAGACCTGCTTATATTAAATTGTTACAATTGCTTCATTGCTTATCTAAAATTGTTACAAAAGTATTTAAGTGCACCAGGGGAGTGTTCTGAGCTTTCTGCCTAAAACCAGTTAAGTTAGAAATATTTGATCTCCTGCACTGAACAACCAGAAAAAGATACAAGCGTAAGCTGGGACATTTCAGTAACATCCAGGAATGTGGGTTAAGCTGTCAAAATTGGGACTGTCCTGTGAAAAATGGGACAGTTGGGATAACTTTGTATAAATATAAAAGGGACCATGCAATAAACTCCTTGATGCCTTATTCAGCAGTAGGTCCTTCCAGCAGACACAAAGGCATTCACTGAAAATTAATTAGAAGAAAGAAATGTTCAATCACAATATCTGAAAAAAAAGAAAGTTTTTTTTAAACAGCAAGGGGGTTATTTACTAAGCTCTGACTACCCAAAATCCGAAAAATGTGTGTTTTTGTGTTATAATAGGCTCAGTTTTCTGAGCTTTCGGGTGAAAACTCAGAAAAATCTGTGTTTTTAGGGGAAAATTCACGAAAAAATCTCAAAAATCTGAGCTTTTCCCGCAAAGGTAATTTTTGGGAAAATGTAATAATAAAAAAGTGTTAAAAACCCGAGCGGCTTAGATCGGAGTTTGTAGCAGCTGATATTGAGATAAATTCGGACCTTGATAAATAACCCCCCAAGAGTTAAGAAGTTGTTGAATTTGCCCCTGAAGTTGCTGTACCAGAAATATACTTCAGACAGGGTGGTTTTTAGCAAGGGAGGAAATACAGGATTAAGAAAATGAATCCTTGAACTAGGTTGATTCAGGGACTGGCCCAGTGGTCATCTTGGATACAGTCATCTTGTCAGAAATTATTTTCTCCTCTAAGACAAAATTAGACGTTGCACTAAATCTAGTAACTAACAGCAACCAAAAGTAGTCACCTTCCACTTCCTGTTTCCATTGAGCAGGATCATAACATTAGCAGAACCACTGCAAAGTTCTCTGTATATGTAAACCTCTCCCTTCCCCTCTGCTGTAGCCTGTTAGGCTTTTAGATAATCAGCATCTTACTATACAAAAGGCTTATTAGTGGACTTCTTGTTTGTTTTGTTTCTGCTTGATGGTAGAACGTGACTTTACCACTATCTTCAGATTTTGCCTGTTTAGTGCAAAAAATAGCAAAAACCATACAAGTTTCCTAGTTAAAACACCAGACTAAAGTAGGTTCAGCACTAGTCCTATTTATTTATTTATAAGTGCAAACCAGAGGTTAAATGCCATTCATGACTTACCACATACCAACAGAATTACAAACTCAAACTACAAACTTTTAAACAAAAAAACCCAGAAAATGCATAACATATAGAAAAGTAACATTAAATTATTTTTTACAGTAAAGAAGCATAAATGCGTATTCAACATTTATATCTATTTAAAAATGTGCAGATTTACATGATCACATTAGAACAAAAATGCATTTTACCTTGAAACACAGGCAGCTTTAATTGGCCAAACACCCCTTGTCTTGTACCAAAACAGAGAGTTTTTGAAATCTCAGTGACTCTGTCTACACGGATTAATGCCTGCCTCTCATTATCTTCATGCTTCAACCCAGACAGAGAGCACTCTGCCTTTGTGTTCAGATGACCTCCTCATGCGAGGATCCAGCACTGGCCAGTGCACACGCACAATAGGGATATGCTTCATTACTTCATTACCAGCAGCAGGGCAGAAATAAACAAGCCAATTTACAAGTTAGGGGGTGTACCATATCTATAACTGTTTATATACACACACACACACACACAATTCCAGCCATTGCAAAGCCATACTATGGATTCATACGGGGGGGGGGGGGGAATTCAGGTTTATTCTTTGATAAGTGCTCAGGAAAAGCACTTTTCCCCTGAACTTACCAAGAGCATAAATGTACATGTGTGAATATTGGTAGGTATCAGTCTAATGGGCTATACAGAGCCCAGGGATGTGGCATGTTGCTTGCTTTAAAAAGTGCCTAAAGAGAACTTTATAAAAAACTATAATAGATATAATCTCAGAAGGTCACAGAAGGGTGTTTATGCCCTAAATAATAATAATGCTTTCTAGGAATAATACAGCATTCTACGGAGTGAATGTTATGCAGCGTATTTATGAAGGCAACATCATAAAATAATTTTTATATACCATTTCTATCACCACTTTTAACATCATAAAGCTTTGTAATACTCACATAGTTACATGGAGAAGCCTGTTAGTTAAACTGCTGATGGTTATGTAAATTGCTTGTTTTAAAAAAAATATATATTTCCACATGCCTTACAATAGAGAAAGATCCATTAACCCATCTGTTGCGTCTACCACTCGAAAACGTGGGCAAACGCACTCAAAAAGTTGCTCAAAGCATATTAATGGGAACAAGATGCTTGATCGCTGTTCATTGGAAAGCTCCTTCAGCTCTGACCGTGTCAGAATTAATTAACAAAGTACAGCAAATAAGGAGATTGGAATACTTAGCCCTACTACATGAAACGTCACTGACTTTGATGTAGTTGGCCAGCTTAAATATATTGCAATATATGGACAAACAATCCCTGTTTTGTTTAAAGGGTAAGGCATTTTTCAGTAGCAGTATACACAAAATGTCTAAGTCTTAAATATATTGATAATGGGTTGAGTGCGGAGGACTCTTGTATTTGTCTATATGTATTCTGTGGTCACAGCCTCATTGCACCCCCGCCTAATGTTTTTAAAAATAGTGGTGAGCACAACTTTCCCACATATATATATATATATATATATATATATACATATACATATACATATACATATATATATATATATATACATATATATATATATGTGTATATGTGTATATATATATATATATATGTATATGTGTATATATATATATATGTATATATGTGTATATGTGTATATGTGTATATGTGTATATATATATATATATATATATATATATATATATATATATATATATATATATATATATATATATATATATATATATATATATATATATATATATATACACACACACACAAATAAGATCCTAAGAGGTCTTTTTCAAAGTAACAAATACTAACACACAAATGCTTTAAATACCTAGATTGGCGGGAAAAACCGGTACTTGGCCAATTAAAGATGACGTGTCCACCTCATCATTAAAGCACGACAAATATACATATCCCAATCAACATAAATAATAAAAAACATTACACAAAAATAAAATACAGTATAACAAAACCCACACACTAATACAATGTTAAAAACAATTAAAACCAAATATTCAGTAACATTATATATCACTTCCCACTTGTTGCCATAATTGCTACATAGCTGTTACTTGTGACGAAAAATATAAGTTTGAAGAAGAGTGGAAGGTCTGTTCAGGGGTTCCAGCTACGTTTGTAATTTGATGTTACTATTCTAATATCTGAAACTGGATAACAGCACTAAATTACTGTAAAATTCTAATGGCCGTCATATAACCCATCTCTCTACCGCTCAGTGTCATTCCAGCCCAAGGGCTCGCCCACCATCAGTAATTTATAGTGAGGACATAGAAAATGTATCTATCATAAATATACTTATTATTAATTAGTATGCACTAATGGGTCAGTACCATACCAAATAAGGGGACATATGTTTATTCAAAACCCAGTGACCTATATCTACATGACATGATGTTCAAACAAATACTCACTCTATATGTGTGTCAGGCAGTATATATCTATTACACCAACGATCCTCCGTGTAAACCCATACTCGGATTAAAAAATCAATAAAATATCATTGTGCAGTTAAAGATATATTCATAAATGTGAATACCCCAACTCATATAATATAATCAATAACGCTCCTCGGTGTGTTACAATAATAATCAATAGAAATATGTTAAATAAACTAATAAACCAAAAAATGGAAAAATGAATAAACAGTAAAGCGAAAAAATAAAGGGAATAAAGTATATGGAGTAAAGGGAAAAAATATATTTAATATGCCCCTAGTGTCCAAAATCCATAATCCCGATCGTGATAAGTTAATCAATCTTCATTAGCCCCAAAATGTCAAAAGATGAATGAAAAAAGTCATACTGTAATAGGTATAGATCCGAAAACAGAATGTCCTCTGCTCGGCTGCTGACTCCCCCCATAGATGAATCAGATAACAGTGGATGTTCCTCTTCAATCAATTATAACACGGCAAAGACACATCGCGGCGAGGAGAGCACAACACCCACCCCCGCAAGTGGGCGCATCCGGAGGGACACAGCGCAGCAGGGTCAGGCCCAACGCGGGAGCAGCCGCAGGAGGCCGTTGCACCGCAAGACAATCACAGCGCTGGCCATCGGCCATCTGCAGGACCAGGCCCCCCGTTGGTAAGTGTCCACATATTTAAAAATCTAATTTGCTAACTGCTCTCAGTCCAGACCACCCCTCCAACCGCGGATAGTGGATGTAGTAAGATCATGCTGGCGGCTCTCGGTCCGGATCACCTATCCAGCTGCGGGCAATAGATGTAACATGTAGGACATTCTGTTTTCGGATCTATACCTATTACAGTATGACTTTTTTCATTCATCTTTTGACATTTTGGGGCTAATGAAGATTGATTAACTTATCACGATCGGGATTATGGATTTTGGACACTAGGGGCATATTAAATATATTTTTTTCCCTTTACTCCATATACTTTATTCCCTTTATTTTTTCCCTTTACTGTTTATTCATTTTTCCATTTTTTGGTTTATTAGTTTATTTAACATATTTCTATTGATTATTATTGTAACACACCGAGGAGCGTTATTGATTATATTATATGAGTTGGGGTATTCACATTTATGAATATATCTTTAACTGCACAATGATATTTTATTGATTTTTTAATCCGAGTATGGGTTTACACGGAGGATCGTTGGTGTAATAGATATATACTGCCTGACACACATATAGAGTGAGTATTTGTTTGAACATCATGTCATGTAGATATAGGTCACTGGGTTTTGAATAAACATATGTCCCCTTATTTGGTATGGTACTGACCCATTAGTGCATACTAATTAATAATAAGTATATTTATGATAGATACATTTTCTATGTCCTCACTATAAATTACTGATGGTGGGCGAGCCCTTGGGTTGGAATGACACTGAGCGGTAGAGAGATGGGTTATATGACGGCCATTAGAATTTTACAGTAATTTAGTGCTGTTATCCAGTTTCAGATATTAGAATAGTAACATCAAATTACAAACGTAGCTGGAACCCCTGAACAGACCTTCCACTCTTCTTCAAACTTATATTTTTCGTAACAAGTAACAGCTATGTAGCAATTATGGCAACAAGTGGGAAGTGATATATAATGTTACTGAATATTTGGTTTTAATTGTTTTTAACATTGTATTAGTGTGTGGGTTTTGTTATACTGTATTTTATTTTTGTGTAATGTTTTTTATTATTTATGTTGACTGGGATATGTATATTTGTCGTGCTTTAATGATGAGGTGGACACGTCATCTTTAATTGGCCAAGTACCGGTTTTTCCCGCCAATCTAGGTATTTAAAGCATTTGTGTGTTAGTATTTGTTACTTTGAAAAAGACCTCGGATGAGGTCGAAACGTTAGACTCTTGCAATAAATTTTCTATAATTTTCATAAGTCCTGTGAGTGCGGATCTTATTTGTGCATGTGGAGTTCGAAATTGTCGATGCTGCACCCAGGCGTTCAAAAGCTATTTTTCGAGAGTGCTGGCTTCTTGGAGGAATATAAATATAAATATATATATATATATATATATATATATATATATATATATATATATATATATATATATATATATATATATATATATATATATATATATATATATATATATATATATATATATATATATATATATATATATATATATATATATATATATATATATATATATATATATACTGAACTAAACAAATTAACCCAGCACTATCATTATACAACTTTAAGGAACAATTGGATTAAAGAGAACTTATCTGAATTTGGCAAAAAGAGACACTTTTGGTTACATGGTTTGTACAAAGTATGCATAAGCTGATGCGCCCCGCCAAGGCAGTGTCCATGCATCAGTCCTACCTAAGTGAAAAAGGGTATTTTCTTTGGGAGGAGAAAGACCATACCTGCTTCTCTCTTTATTTGGCATGACCTCTTCCAAAGAAACATTCAGCATTATGGGCTTTTAAGTAAGTCATGCCAAATAAAGAGAGAAGCAGGTATGGTCTTTCTCCTCCCAAAGAAAATACCCTTTTTCACTTAGGTAGGACTGATGCATGGACACTGCCTTGGCGGGGCGCATCAGCTTATGCATACTTTGTACAAACCATGTAACCAAAAGTGTCTCTTTTTGCCAAATTCAGATAAGTTCTCTTTAATCCAATTGTTCCTTAAAGTTGTATAATGATAGTGCTGGGTTAATTTGTTTAGTTCAGTATATGATATAAGCCACACACCCATGCACCAGACTGATTTTAATTGCAACACATGGATGAGCTGCATTTTTTGTTTTTGTATATATATATGTATATATATATATATATATATATATATATATATATATATATATATATATATATATATATATATATATATATATATATATATATATATATATATATGTATATGTGTATATATATATATATGTATATGTGTATATATATATATATATATATATATATGTATATATATATATATATATATATATATATATATATATATATATGTGTGTGTATATATATATATATATATATATATATATATATACACACACACACACACACACACACACACACATAGTTTAAAGTGTAAAATAGTAGATATTTTGATCATATCATTATTTTAAAGAGTCAAATATCCTTAGGAAAAAACAAACATACCAATATGTTTTTATACGAAGGAAAAAAATGTCACTTTATGAGAATTTTTAAAAAACAGAGGATTATATAAAAAACAGAAAATGATATAAAGTTTAATCAAACTACAGGATCTTCCCCTTCTGTAATAGGTTTACACAATGCTATAACAGTGGAAAGCTCTCCAGTTCTACGTTAAACAAAACACAGGACAGGAGAGTCATGCATTTTAAACACACACTGGAGAACTTTACGGTTTATTAAAAGCATATTTTGGTTGGGTGGTAACACTTCGACAGTGTGGGATACATGCCTAAACTTGCAGAAAGTGTGACAAAGCCTAGCAAAGCCAGCGATTCCGGACATCTCTCTACTTTAGAAGCATTCCAAGGATGGGTATGCAATAACCTCAGATTCTATTCAGGTCTAAAATGCTGACCAGATGAAAGGAACCTAAAACCAGTGGCCAAGCAGTCAGTAGGCTTTAATAGACGGGTGTATCAAAGGTAAATGGAAAATATGCCTTTAGTTAAAAAAACACATTATTGGCTATATCACAAGGGACAGCTTGGGTGACAGTTGCTTTCTTCTGGGTGTGTATCACAAACTGTAAACAAAAGAAACAAAAATACAGGCATCAAGGCCACCATCTACCTTGTGTGCATCAGAGATAGTTGTTTATTATTGCCAACTTGTAAGACAAGTAAGAATTTTTGCCACAGAGCAGCGAGGACAAATTATAAATAATTAACTGGATACTGGTATAGTTTTATACATACAATGAAATGTAAAGATTTCCTACATAAGACCCATGAATGAGGCCAATTGCCTTGTGGAAAGGCCAGAATGTAATTCTAGGTTTCATTCAACCCGTCAATATATATTGAACATTTCAACATTTTTTTCAGTAAATATATTTCTAATGGGGCTACTGACATGAAATTTACACCCAACCCAAGTAATCCACACATACAAAGAAGTAATTTTATTTTTAAATTACACTGCTTACACTCCTAATAATTCACTCTACCATGTAAAATGTAATTCCTAACCCAACAAGTGTATTTTTTTTTAGTTGTAATATTGGTGTGAAGGCAGCCATGTCAGGTCATTTTGCCTGGTCATGTGCTTCCAGAAAGAGCCAGTGCTGCACTATGGAACTGCTTTCTGAAAGGTTATGGTTTCTTCTACTCAATATAACTGAAGGAGTCGCAGTGGGACATGGATTTTTACTATTGAATGCTGTTCTTATACCTACCAGGGAGCTGTTATATGGTTACGATTCCATTGTTCTGCTGAAGGGCTGATGGGGGAAAGGTGATATCACTCCAACTTGCAATAAAGAGTGACAAGTCACATGACTGGGGGGACCTGGGAAACTGACAATATGTCTAGTCCCCTGCCAGGTTTTGAAAATAAATACAAAAAAATCAGTTTGCTCTTTTGAAAAACAGATTTCAGTGCAGAAGTCTGCTAGAGCAGCACTATTAACAGATGCATTTAGAAAAAAAAACATGTTTTCCCATGACACTATCCCTTTAAGTTATGTGTAGTGGAATGACACGGGTAATAAGTATTGAATACATCTAGAAAAGGAGGCACAAAAAGGCATGGAAAGCCAAGAAATCTGCTATCTGAAAGAAATCAAGTGCAAATTAATTTCAGATGGTAAAATCCTAATTGATGGCCTATTAAAAGGTTTCTCAATACCAAGGTATTAACACAAGAAGCATCTCATGATCCCAGTTTTGAATGAACGGGAGGGCATTTTTTGCAAACGCAACACGCTAAGGGGGTTATTTACTGAAGTCCGATTTTTTTTCTGGTTGGAGTTTTAAAGGGGAAAACAATTTTTTTGTAGGAAAAAAAAAAAAATCTAATTTTTCGAGATCAATTATACCCCACAGCTGCGAAAAGTCAGAACTCCATCTCAAACCTAGATCATGTAGAAATCAATGGCACATGATCCGTGCTGGGTTTTGTACAATAATCCGAATAGTTTGTGAGTTTTCGGGTGTCAAATTAAAAAAAAAATAGTACAATTCAGATTTTTTTCATGATTTTATGGAGTCTTTTCCCGCACCACATTTTTCCAAGTTAATTTATTGATAAGGTAAAAATGTGGATGGGGCAGCCATTCAAGCTGGAAAAAGGGAGAAAAAGCACATAACAGATGCCCTGTAACACCAACAGTGTTTGATCGGTTATCTGCTATATGTCCTGCAGCACAGCATCTAGTTTATATAAACTATAGTTTATAGAAGCAAACACAAAGCTTTTACCAGTGCAGCGCAACAGTACATTATATTTGAATTTCTTTGATAATATATTTGAAAAGAATCACACATATGTTTTACCTTTAACTGCTGCCTACCCTCAGTCTGAAGTGCTGTTCTTCATGCGCATCCGAACACGCGCCTACGTGAGGGGAGGGTGGCATGCGCTGTGAGGCGGCTGTCAGCACGCAGGAGCGCACTCAGTGGAGGGAGCGACGCAGGAGGCCAGGTTGCCGCTGGGCTGGAATGGACCTGGTCCTGACTGCAGCAGCTCTCTCATCCTGAAGGGACACTGCTATAAGCTTAAAAGAAAATGATCCAAACACTGACTGGTGATAGGGTTTTATCCATCCCCTGATTTTAAGTTTTCCCTCATTTTACATTGTTTTTACATTGTTGTTTTGTGGTCCACCTATATATTATACATTTCCCTGAATTTACATTTTCCTGGATTTTACACAATTTCTTTTGGTCCCCTGAAAAACGTAGAATGTGTGTTCTACTGTAGTTTAAATCAGTCTGTCGATACATGTGTATAGTTATCAGCTCTGCTTCTCTACCACACCACATTGGGCTGAGAGAAAGAAGGGAAACATTGTTTATCTTTTTATTTGCAACATAAAAAATGAAAACCAAATAAAAGAAAAAAGCTTTCAGACTATTGCTAAACACACTGCTGAGAAAGCCATATGTATTTGCTTACTTTAGCTGAGGATCAGATTGCTCGAGGCTTTGTGAAAATCATTTCCTTACTTAGCATTATAAAAATGTGGCCTCCCAAAGCAGAAGGGTTTCCTCTGTTAAGTGCTGGCACACTCATCCCTTTGAAATGCACCAAGGACAAAAAAAAAAAAGTTAACCTGTCACACGCTACAGAAATCATAGAATAGCACAGACAAATTTCAGAAAAGCTGAGATTTGCTGTCAAACGTTATCAATAGGCCTTATGTTGGTAATGTCTGTTGTACAGGTATAGGATCTGTTATCCGGAAACCAGTTATCCAGAAAGCCCTGAATTATGGAAAAGCTGTCTCCCATAGACTCCATTTTATCCAAATAATCCAAATTTTTAAAAAACATTTCCTTTCTCTCTCTGTAGTAATAAAACAGTACCAGGTACTTGCTCTCAATTAAGATATAATTAATCCGTATTGAAAGCAAAGCCTGCCTATTGGGTTTATTTAATGTTTACATGATTTTCGAGTAGATTTAAGGTATGAAGATCCAAATTACAGAAAGATCTGTTATCTGGAAAACCCCAGGTCCTGCACATTCTGCATAACAGGTCCCATACCTGGTCAAATTTATGATAAGAAACAAGACTTTTCTATTCATACATCTTATTAAAAAGTTTATTGCATCAACCTAATTATAAAAGTGCATTGGACACTCAAAGAACTGGTGGAAGTGATCCAGCAAAAAGCTGCACTTGTGTTTTATAACAGAGTAAAACTGGGATGAGAAGCACAGTGCTGTTCAAGTTTTGCCAACATATTCTGTTGAACAATAAATTAGAGTATACACCTAACATACAGACTACATACAAAAATAAAACCAAAAAGTGATAGGGGGTGAAGGCCAGAAGTGTTTACAATCTATAAGGTTTTACAGTCCATACTTATCAGAATAAGTGGCACATTGACAGATCAATTAATAATAGGAAAACCTATATATATATATATATATATATATATATATATATATATATATATACACACACACAACATAATTCCGAATGCCTGAAAGGCAAAACAAAAATTATATTTTTGATTTCTCATAAAGGATTAGAATGATATGACTGTACATTTACACAGCATCTGGTTTAAGGTTTTTATTTTCAGCCAATCAAAATGCAGCTGAAAGTAATGTCTAAGGGGTTGAATCACTGCGATGACTCAGGTCGGTAGGAGTTGGACTCAAGTAAGTCCTTGTGAAGCTGACATATCTTTCATGTGCTGAATGCTTTTTCATTCTAAGGTGCAGAAACTTTCTGTGCCTACACAAAATCAATACACAAAATGTATTTATAATTAATATGCAACGTTTCGAAGTAAAGAATATATAGGTGGCTAGACAATGAAACAGAACCATTTGGATTATTAAAAAACAAACACAATAAAAAACAGGGAGTGCCTCAGCTGCATTCCCTGAAAAAGTCCACTTTTATTATTGGAGTGTTAAGAACAACTGAAGAGTAATATATCAGGATATATCACAATATTTGCTCCTTATTAGTACGGTTTGCCTTCTAGTGATTTCCATTAACTCAACAGAGTTAAAGGTATAACTGTGTGCTCTGGTATTTGCATGTTTATATGAATAGGAGCTGCCATACTCCACACCTCAGCAGAGGCATCCTGCATAGACATCAGCTGAACACCACAGTCAAGATACTATATGCTTTTTCATTCGATAGTATTCACAGCCTGTGTAACTGTAAATATGTAAAAGAATGTTATGCGAACACAATAAAACAAATAAAATTGTATATTTAAGATAATGTCATGAAAAGTAAATGCTGGTTATAAAATGGGTAGGATATATAGTGCCCTTTAAAGGGATTCTGTCATGATTTTTATGGTGTAGTTTTTATTTCTAAATTACACTGTTTACACTACAAATAATTCACTCTACCATGTAAAATTTAATTCCTGAACCAGCAAATGTATTTTTGATTTATAATATTGGTGTGTAGGCAGCCATCTCAGGTCATTTTTTGCCTGATCATGTGCTTTCAGAAAGAGCCAGCACTTTAGGATGGAACTGCTTTCTGGCAGGCTGTTGTTTCTCTATTCAATGTAACTGAATGTGTCACAGTGGGACTTTGCTTTTTAACAGTAGAGACTCAGAGTGCCGGCGATTTACATTCATGCAGGCGGGAAGGCAGTTCGGGGAGATTAGTCGCCCCGAAGAAGAGGAGATTTGTCTGCGGGTGACTAATCTCCCCAAATCTGACCCTGTGTCCTAATATTGAGTGCTGTTCTTAGATCTACCAGGCAGCTGTTATCTTGTGTCAGGGAGCTGCTATCTGGTTACCTTCCCATTGTTCTGCTGATGGACTGCTGGGGGGAAAGACAGGGGGTGATATCACTCCAACTTGCAGCACAGCAGTAAAGAGAGATTGAAGTTTATGAGAGCACAAGTCACATGACTGGGGGCAGCTGGGAAACAGACAATATGTCTAGCCCCATGTCAGATTTCAAAATTAAATATAAAAAAATCTGTTTGCTCTTTTGAGAAATGGATTTCAGTGCAGAATTCTGCTGGAGCAGCACTATTAACTGATGCGTTTTGGAAAAAAAAATAAAAAAAAACATGTTTTCCCATCACAGTATCCCTTTAAACAGCAGTAATAGTCCCTGAAAAACAGATGAGCAAACAGAGGCCCTCGAGTTGTTGCGTAGAACACCGACAATTGTGCCGAATCCGATAGTTGCAGTTTCAAAGTACTGGAGGTCCTCTCTCTCTCTCTGGCTGGACCCCCTGCAGAACCGAAGCAAATCCCCCCCCCCCCCATGTCAACATTCCATAGGGCCAGATGAGGGAGGAGGGGTATCCGGGCTGACTGCAATCACGGGCCGACACTATCTCAAGAGCTGCACAAAAAGTTCCCCCGGCGCCCAGCAGCTGGGACACTACACAGTGCAGCCAAATTGCAATGTTCAGGATCGTATGAAGCAGGCCAGGCACACAAAGGGAATCCCAACTTGCTTCCCACCTTCCAAGCAACAAACTGTCCTTGTCTCTAGTCCCTGTACTACAATAGACTATTAGATCTCACACACCAGGGAAGCTGCAATAAGTACAAGGGAAGAAATCAAGTAATAGCAGCGTAGGAGGAGAAACCAAAGAGTGTGAGTGGAGAAAAGTTTTCCTTGCGAACACTTACCAATCAGCCCCCCGACTAGGAATGCCAGCACTTGTAAGAGTAGTAGCGCGACTCCTACCATGCACAGCTTCTTGGTGCTCATGTTCTCAATGATAGCCCCAGCCATACTGTATCAGGAGAATTCCACAACCACAAGACGGAAAGCTTTCAGAACTGCGCCCAGAGAGCGAGACTTGTATCCGGAGCCCAACTCACACGCACCGATCGGCTCCCTACAGGTTTATAGGAGAAGCTGCCGCAGCCTTGCTGTCACGTGACACTTCAGCTCTTCCCCTCGCCTCCCCTGGCTGCAACAGTCCCACTGTGAGGCGAGATCTCGGCCTGTGTGCAGCACATTCACTGCAGCTTGCATGTTTCATTAGACACGGCTAGCGATACATTCCTGGAAGAGCAAAAATAGGAAAAGCAAATGTTCCAGCTGATATCCCTTTAACTAATAGAATGTGTAGATGCTGGGTATAGCAAAGCCATTTCAACTTGTCCTTATAACTTCCTGTCCAGGTGGTTTTAGTGTGTGCTGAATTGTTTCTCTGTAAGGACCACTGCATGGCTCTTGCCTGTACTGTTTGTTCTACATCTTGCAAATCACCAAACCCAGGGGTAGCTATGGACCATTTCCCTAAGGGCTAGTCCACACGGGGAGATAGCCACGCGTTTGCGGTCGCGGCGACAAAGCGCCGCGCCAGTCGCCGCGACCGGCGCAGGCGACAGTTTTGTATGGGCGCCTATGTAAAAACGCCTGTGCTAACCACACGAGGCGATGCGCTTTTCAACAGTCGCCTGAAAATGCCTCGCCAGGCTTTTTCAGGCGACTGTTGAAAAGCGCATCGCCTCGTGTGGTTAGCACAGGCGTTTTTACATAGGCGCCCATACAAAACTGTCGCCTGCGCCGGTCGCGGCGCTTTGTCGCCGCGACCGCAAACGCGTGGCTATCTCCCCGTGTGGAATAGCCCTTACCACTGTGGTAGCCAAACTGGCTAGTGATCTGTTGTCCTCAGAAAAACAGGCATATTGGCAAGTGTGTATATATATATATATATATATATATATATATATTTTTTTTTTTTTTTTTTTTAAGTAAATATTGCCCTTTTACATTTCTTTCCTTATACCACCATGGTCTGTGTGCTGCCTCAGAGATCACCTGACCAGAAATACTGCAGCTCTAACTGTAACAGGAAGAAGTGTGGGAAGCAAAAGACAAAACTGTCTGTTAAAGGAGCAGTTCAGTGTGAAAATAAAAACTGGGTAAATAGATAGGCTGTGCCAAATAAAAAATGTTTCTAATATAGTTAGTTAGCCAAAAATTTAATATATAAAGACTGGAGTGAACAGATGTCTAATAAAACAGCCAGAATCCAACTTCCTGCTTTTTCAGCTGTATAACTCTGAGCTAGTCAGCGACTTGAAGGGGGGCCACATGGTACATTTCTGTTCAGTGAGTTTGCAATTGAATTGAAAAGCAACAAATATGACCCATGTGGCCCCCCCTCAAGTCTCTGATTGGTTACTGCCTGGTAACCAGTCAGTGTAAACCAAGAGAGCTGAAAAGCAGGAAGTAGTGTTCTGACTGACATGTTATACATCAAGTCACTCCAACCTTTATACATTACATTTTTGGCTTACTAACTATATTAGAAATTTTTTTTTTTGTGTAACACCTATTTGGGCTGCATAGCACACAAATAGTTAAACTGTCCAGCTAGCAGTAGAAGCATGGGTTACACGCGACATCACACAACAGGGTCAGGGCCTTCGCCATGTGGAAGTGTTCCCTCTATGGTGTAATGCAACTACATCCCCCAGGCTACTGTGCATACAACAAAAGATGGGCGCCAGGAGGTTCTTGCAGTAAAACAGAAAACGGTTTATTTAACTATGCATGAGGCAAGTGACCACAGGTTTAGTACTCACGCAGGAGCTGAGGCAATAGCACATTTCTCACACAGAGCTGCAGGCATTAGGCATTTCTCACAGAGGAAAGGTCTCCATTAGGCATTTGCAGTATTCACACACATTCCCTCCTGGAAGTTGTCAGGAAAGCAGCTTCTACCCTACAGTCCCTCTTCACTGAGGTCCCTGACTGGAGGCAACACATAAAGCCTCTGGGAAGCTACTCCCTTACTGCAAATCCTTGTTGGAGCTTCAGCTGCTCTTTCTCTCTCACCTCTCTGCCTTTCTCTCCTAGAGAGACTATGACAAGTCTGCCCTAGTGTAACTATTCCTCATTCACGGGGTTACCTGGTCCCCGACTTCTTCTTCCAAAGCACATGGGCCTTTCTGGGCCTAGCTGTGCCCAGGCTCCCCTGAGCACACCCAGCTGGATCACCATCCACAGGCCAAAGAGGAAGTGGCCACTCCCTACACACACTATATAGCAGTGTAGCAGGGGAGTGTCATTCTCTCCTGGCAGATCACTCTAAGAAAAAGGTGGGGGCCTTAAAGCTGCAGGGCAGATTACCCAGTAGGGGTCCCTACATACACCCGGGGGAAAAACCCATTTCGTCCCGACAATGGTTTAAACATCCCCAACATATATCAACTTACAGTACCATCACATCCACTTCTGGTATCCTCTCCTAAGGCATACCTGGTAACAATGGTCACTGTAAAGGAAACACAGCATGCACAATACTGTATCAAACATTTTCAATTGCATAATAAACATTGCAGTTGGTCAACTTTATTACACATCTGCAAAAATACTTCTCCCCCTCCCAAGGGTCCACACAGGCCAGTCCTTGGGTGCAGAAACAATACTCAGCGAGTAGGTGAAGGCAGAAGAAATGGTGGTGGGGATCAATAGTCCTGAATTAGAACCCACTTAGTCCAGCAGTCCTTCCAGCCACAAAAAAACAAGCAAGCAGCACTCTAGGCATCTCAAACTCTGCAGGAGTCCATAGAAGAGCTGTAGCAAACATCAGAAGAATCCATCCTCCAGGTTCTCCTCTTCCAGATCCATGATCCGGGATCACACATGAGCAGGAAATGGCTCCATCCGGGACATCCATCTTCCTCCCATCCAACTGACATCTGCAGGCCTTCGTGAAATTCGGGGCGAACCTCCAAGCCCGAACCCACGGCCAAATACTTCGAAGGAAATTCGTACGATTCGAAGAATTCGTACGTTCCGTTTATCCACTTCGAAAAATTCATACGATCCATTCGTACACTCCGACAAATTCGTACATCCATTCTTACGATTCGAACAAAACAATGCACAGCCTGGTTTTAGGGAATCGAGCCCCACGTTGGGCGCCAAATGTAACACCTATTTGGGCTGTATAGCACACAAATAGTTAAACTGTCCAGCTAGCAGTAGAAGCATGGGTTACACGCGACATCACACAACAGGGTCAGGGCCTTCGCCATGTGGAAGTGTTCCCTCTATGGTGTAGTGCAACTACATCCCCCAGGCTACTGTGCATACAACAAAAGATGGGCGCCAGGAGGTTCTTGCAGTAAAACAGAAAACGGTTTATTTAACTATGCACGAGGCAAGTGACCACAGGTTTAGTACTCACGCAGGAGCTGAGGCAATAGCACATTTCTCACACAGAGCTGCAGGCATTAGGCATTTCTCACAGAGGAAAGGTCTCCATTAGGCATTTGCAGTATTCACACACATTCCCTCCTGGAAGTTGTCAGGAAAGCAGCTTCTACCCTACAGTCCCTCTTCACTGAGGTCCCTGACTGGAGGCAACACATAAAGCCTCTGGGAAGCTACTCCCTTACTGCAAATCCTTGTTGGAGCTTCAGCTGCTCTTTCTCTCTCACCTCTCTGCCTTTCTCTCCTAGAGAGACTATGACAAGTCTGCCCTAGTGTAACTATTTCTCATTCACGGGGTTACCTGGTCCCCGACTTCTTCTTCCAAAGCACATGGGCCTTTCTGGGCCTAGCTGTGCCCAGGCTCCCCTGAGCACACCCAGCTGGATCACCATCCACAGGCCAAAGAGGAAGTGGCCACTCCCTACACACACTATATAGCAGTGTAGCAGGGGAGTGTCATTCTCTCCTGGCAGATCACTCTAAGAAAAAGGTGGGGGCCTTAAAGCTGCAGGGCAGATTACCCAGTAGGGGTCCCTACATTTGCACAGCCTATTTATTTACCCAGTTTTTATTTTTACACTGAACAATTCCTTTAATTGGCTCATGTGACCTAACACGTATAGTTTACTTGGTATGTTTGTGTGCACCGTGAATCCTATGATCCCAGGGGGCTTTCCTTATTTGTTAAAATGGCAATTTTCTATTTATGATTACCCAAAGTAGTTTTCCTTTAAGTAGAATTTTAAAAAATCTTGCCCTTTTACATCTCTTGCCTTGAACCACCATTTCGTCTGTGTGCTGCCTCAGAGACCACCTGACCAGAAATAATACAACTCTTAACTGTAACAGGAAGAAGTGTGGGAGCAAAATATGGATCTTTCTCTATTAATTGGCTCATGTGACCTAACATGTATGGTTTGTTTGTGTGCATCATGAATTGTAGGATCCCAGGGGGCTGCCCTTATTATTTAAAATGGCAATTTTCTATTGAGGATTACCCAATGGCACATACTACTAAAAAATATGATTATGAAAATGGTTAACTTACATGAAACAATGTTTTACATATGAGCTGTTTCATGCAATACATTTTTATTGCATATTTAATAGAATCATGTATATTGTTCAGTAGTATAGTTTTCCTTTAAATCTAAAGTGCTTCATTCTGTTCATGGCCAGCCAGCCCACTATGCATCATGACTCTTCCCCCAAAAACTTTGAGATTTGAACATCACAACTGGGGCCCAGTGTCAAGCACACACAGTAACGCTGATGAGCACAGTAAAAGCCATGGTTGCCGGCGCTCGTGCGTTTGCTTGCAACGAAAAGTTTTCAGCAGGCTCTTGATTTTACAGGGAGCAGAGTGACTTTAGAAGAAGCAGACACTGTGGTCCGGCCCCCCAGCGTTTTGAAGGGACGTGCATGATTGTGCATGACATCACTCTTATGTGACATCACTTATGCCACAAAGCACCTGGTAACCCTCCCCCCCAGCTCTGCAGCTAGATTAAACCAGGTAGTTTCTGGCAGGGGAGATTTTTTTATGAAAAAAAGAAAATGTAAAAAGATATTGGCCACAATATCATTAGTTGCATTCACTCTGCAAGAACGTTATCAGTTCACTACACGACCCCCGTGGAGACTTAACAATGCTTTGTTAAATGACAAAAATGCTTACAACCAAATAGAAGCTAACCTAACAGAATTTTTCTCCCAAAATGATAGCACAGAAATAGCAGACCTAACACTTTGGTGTACCCATAAGGCAGTGCTTAGAGGACAACTAATCAGTTTAGCCACCCATAAAGCAAAAGCAGCGAAAGCTAAACAGGAACAGCTACTTAAAAGAATAAATGACTTAGAGCAGGAAAAAAGGGTGACCCCCACTCCTGAAATCATAGAACTTTTAAATAGACTCAAAGAAGAGGTAAACATACTCATTCTTAGCAAATGCCACAACCAATTAATAAAACTTAAAAGCATACAATATGCTATGGGAAATAGGGCGACGGGCATTTTTAAAAGACAACTTATCCACCAACAGACACATCATAGAATAGGGAAGATACAGACGCCCACTCAAGAAACTAAAATAAACCCTACAGATATTGCAGATACGTTTGCTCAATTCTATAGTGATCTATACAATCTAAAGGATAACCCCTCCACAGCAAAACCCCTAGAAGCCGATATTAAATCATTCTTACAACAACTGCATCTACCAAGCCTACAAGCCTCTACAATTTCAACTTTAATGGGACCTCTTAGAATAGAGGAAGTCCTACAAGAGATAAACAAGGTTCCGCACAACAAAGCTCCAGGCCCAGATGGCTTTACTAACAGATATTACAAGTCTTTTGCCACTGTCCTCGCCCCATACCTTACTAGTGCCCTGAACGCCGCAATCAATACCGTACAGTTCCCCCAAGAAATGTTAAAGTCCTATATATCAACTATATTTAAACCAGGTAAAGATAGCACCAAATGTGCAAACTATCGCCCTATATCATTACTGAATAGTGACCTTAAGATATATGCATCCATAATAGAAAAAAGCCTGCAAACTGCTCTACCACATATGATTAATACTGATCAAACGGGCTTTGTAAAGGGATGTCAGCTGCATGATAACACAAGAAGGCTTATTAATATGATCCAACAAATACACAAGCAAAGTATTCCCTCCATATTATTAGCATTAGACGCTGAGAAAGCGTTCGACCGAGTGAATTGGACTTATTTAAAGCTAGTATTAGAACGTTTCGGTATTCCTAATTCATTTACCAAAGCTATCATGGCCCTTTACTCTGACCCAACGGCCCAGGTGAATGTGAATGGATTTTTATCTAAAGCCTTCCCCCTGACAAATGGTACTAGACAGGGATGCCCGCTGTCGCCTCTCATTTATATTTTAAGTATTGAACCACTGGCCCAAGCCAAGGTGTAATGATAGGCCCTCAGGACCATAAGGTCCTACTGTTTGCGGATGATATTGCATTATTGATTACTAACCCTGATATTGCATTGCAGGAACTGTTTGATTTAATTGGACATTTTGGCAGGTTGACATACTATAAACTCAACATCACTAAGACCCAAGCATTACCCATTCTCATGCCCCTCGCTGGATGTAAACAAATTGAAGCATAAGTATGAACTGGATTGGCGAACCACTGCAATTCATTACCTAGGTGTGGAAATATCGGCAGACCCAGCGCAACTCTACAAACAAAACTACGTATCCATACTAAAAGACACACAAACAACCCTAAATACATGGAAGACGACCTACATCTCTTGGTTGGGATGGATGAACGCAATTAAAATGCTGATAATTCCCAAAATCCTGTACAAATTTAGAGTTTTGCCCATGCCATTGTATAACACATTTTTTCAACAAATTCAGAGACTGCTAATGTCCTTTATTTGGAACCATCGAAAACCAAGGATCCCACGATCAGTGATGTATGCAAGCAAAAGAAAAGCAGGATTAGCCTGCCCAAACCTGCATGCCTATTACAAGGCCACTATTCTGGACCAGTTGGCTGACTGGCATTTATCTCAAGGGACCAAGAAGTCGGTAGACATGGAAAACTGGCTCTATAAATCTCACTTTGTCCATACTGGACTTTCACATATTTGGACAATGGGGAAGCACCATTACACAACTTTGGAACATTTATCTCTGCCAATTAAAGCCACACTGAAAACTTGGTATACGATAAATGCTAACCGACACCTAAGCAACCCATTATCGATATTGGCACCCATATCTACTTTTAGTGAGGCGATTCCCGGATCTGAACCTACAGCCATGGCAACAAAAAGGCATCACAAAGATAGAAGACCTCTGTGATCATAATGGGATGAAACTCTTTTCCAGCTTGAAATATACAATATGGACTACCTGAAGCCCAACTATATACATTCCTTTGGATACAACATTACTTACAAACAAACAAATGGCTGAGCGCAAATCAACCAACCAGATTTGAATTAAAAGATTTGGAACCCTGATACACATATGGTGGGCATGTCCTATTGCACAAACATACTGGAACACAGTCAACCAACTTATAACAGAAACCACGGGAATATCCCATATACTCTTGCCAGAAATGGCCTTATTAGGTCTCTTTACGCAACAGATGGACAAAAACGCAAAAAGGCTAACCATTCAAATACTATTGGCCAGCAGAAGTTTATTAGCAAAAAATTGGAAGAGGTCCACACTACCAACAGTTAAGGAAGTAAAACAAGAAGTGGAACACATACAGCTATACGAAAGAACAGTCCTATGGACCACTTAATTAAAGATAGCAACTGCTGCTTGGTTTCAGGAAAAAAAGATAATTTTTGCTCACCTTTTACCTGTAGTGGACTCGAATGCCAGTACTCCTTCCAGGTTCCTCCCTCTCCCTCCTTCTCTTCTTTGCTCTCTTCTCTTACGTTCTTTTCTCCTTCTAATCTGTGAAAGAAACATTGTTAAAATACCTGAAAATTGTTAATAAAAAAAAAAGAACATGTAATCTATAAATGCTGTAGTCAATGGTTGTCTAACCTAATAGCCAAAACACTACTTCCTGATTTTCAGCTCTCTAACTCTGAGTTAATCAGCAACTTTTATGGGAGCCACAGGGGACATAACTATTTAGTGAGTTTGCAATTGATCCTCAGCATGCAGCTCAGATTCAAAAGCAAACATGTGCCCTCCCTCAAGTCACTGATTGGTTAATGCCTGGTAACCAATCAGTGGAAACCAAGGAAGCTGCAAAGCAGGAAGTAGTGTTCTGGCTATTATGTTACACATCCAGTCACTCCAGCCTTTATACATTACATTTTTAGCTAACTAACTATATTAGAAACATTTTTTATTTTGCACAGCCTATCTATTTAACCAGTTTTTATATTGAACAATTCCTTTAAGCTGTCACCCTAGGTATGGGCCCTCAGGTGCCTTTATATAAATATGGCCCTGGCTGTGGGTGCCAAAGCTCTTTGGTGAAGGAATCGTTATGCATGTACTGAATTATGTAACATTTTCTGTGTGCTCCAAAGTGTGGTGGTGTGTGTTAGAGCCATAGCTTGTGTGCATGCACGAGTGCACAGTATAGAGGCAACACTGCCCAATAGTTATAGAAAATCTAAATTATATACTTCTTATAACAATTTTGGAATCAGCTTTGCCCCTTTTTTTCTCAGGCCTACCCAGTGGCTATACAGTTTAACAAGTAAGCCTATAGGTTTTATACCTTCCATAGTGCTGATGTTATATGAATCACACAAGCCAACACCCCTGTCTATCATAACATGTTTGTTAGGACTTTATCATGTAGACCTTGACAATATGATAAGTCATATTTCTGACAAAAGTCAGCAAAGATTACATTTTAGAATCAATAATATAATAAAGTTAAATTGGCCTTTTAATATAATGGTTCACTTTGTTCCTTGAATAGTTGCTGAAAAATCAGTAACTGGAATACTTGAAATTTCCTTCTACTTTCTTACTGACAGCATTGTGCCTCGTGCACTAGTGTTGCAGCCAGACAGCTAGAAATATGTTTCTTATTACAGCATGGCTATAAATAAAGGGCTCTGGAATCTCTGGTTTGCTGGGATCTCAGAATTAGCATTGTGTTATTCTATATGAGACTATAATAGTGTCACCTTTACCCAGAACTTCTCATTTTCCACTAAGATAAAAAAGTAAAGATATTTATTACATTAAGCAGTGAACATGAAAGACATGTCAAGTATCCAGTTACCTCTTTTATTACTTTGTTCTTTACAGTCAGATATTCTTATTATCAATAGACGTTGGGATGCTCAAACACATCGTCCAGACCGGTGTACTGCATAAGATCATTATATAGACAGATAAAATAATTCAATGTGGTAAAGAAGGGTCCTGCTCAAATATATTTTCACATTTTTAAAGGACATGAGATTTATACACTAAGGGGGTTATTTATCAAAGGTCGAATTTTAGAGTAATGTGAATTTTTTAAAACTGTAATAAATTAGATTTTATTCGCAATTTGAGTGGTATATTTATGAAAATATTCGATCGAATAGTCCCAACCTGAAAACTTGAATCAAATTTGAATCGATTTTCCTCCGAAAAAAAAATTAACTTTTGCGTGACAAGCAACATATTTTCCTCCAACATTTGCAGGGAAACTTGGCAAAAATCTTCAAATAGTTCAAGGGATCTCTGTCAGTGACTTTTACATGAACTCAGCAGGTTTTGGGTGCGAATATTCTAATTAGAACTGTTTCCAGGGTCGAGGTGTGATAAATCTCACATTTGAATTCAAATGTGATTTGGTGCTTTTAAATTCGAAATAGTGAGTTTTGAGCAAAAATCTGGAGAATTCAAATTTACCATTCGAACCTTAGTAAATCTGTGTGTTGAAGGTTTCCTTAATTGAGGAGGATCTAGAGGTTTTTCTAGATAACAAGTTGTCTAATTCCAGGCAGTGTCATTCTGTGGCCACTAAAGCAAATAAAGTGCTGTCTTGCATATAAAAGGGCATTAACTCAAGGGATGAAAATAATTATGCCTCTTTATAGGTCCCTGGTAAGGCCTCACATGGAGTATGCAGTGCAGTTTTGGACTCCAGTCCTTAAGAAGGATATTAATGAGCTGGAGAGATGTGCAATTAAACTGGTTAGAGTGAATGGAGGAGTTAAATTATGAGGGTAGATTGTCATTGTTGGAAAAAAAAGACGCTTGCAAGGGGACATTATTACAATTTCTAAGTACTTTATAGACAGACAGTGGGAGATCTTTTTGCAGGACAGGGACCCCCCATTTTGTTTTCTTGAAACTAAGCACTTGATCTGTATTGTAACTATTTGTTATATTTATGTGTATTGTATTTTTGTATTTACTATTGCAATGAATATTTGTTCTACTAATTTATTTTTATGCTGTGCCCTCAAGGAGCGCTATACAAATGAAAATATACATACATACAATATTTGGGTTTCTGTTGTCCTGTATTGGTCAAAGAGGGACCTGACCATTTAGTTGTATGATTTACAATGGCAAGCCTAGCTGCAGTACATGCATCCATTATCAATCTGGCACTTATTCTTACATAAAAGAAGGTAGCATTTTTAAATATATACTATTATATTATTATTATAATATTATTATTAATTATAAGGACACTGTCATCCTGTCTGATAAATTGTTACAATTTACATTCAGCCCTCTTGAACTTCTTTTGTGCAGCCTAAAAAACTGCTATTGGGGACACTACATTTTTTAAAAAGTCCTTTCCATTTGGTCTCCTGCAACAATCTTAAATTGTGGTGTAGGCTGCCAAATACAGATGTTAATTCTTTCTGCTAAAGTTTTCTCTAATCAGAAGCTGCATTAACTGCTCTCTGTGCCAGCCTTTGCTGAGATGGGCAGTGAAGCAGTGGAATAGAATCTCTCTTCTCAGCACCAATCTCTTTTATGGGTGTAATTCCCCTTGCCTAGATAGATAAGGTTATGCACTGAACCAGGATCTAATCACTAAAGAGTATAGAGCAGGAATTTGTTATTATTTTATCAAGGCAACTGCTAATATTGTGCAAGGTATTACAGCCTCCATTATCTAGCTGCAAAACCACATACTGAATAGGAAACTTGCAATCTACATCAACACTGTATGGCTATTGTCTATATATTCTGTAAATCACCAACGTTACTGGCCTAACATGGTACAATAGGCTCTTCCACTGGGCCCCAAAAAAGGACAATTCCCATTAGTCCTTTCTTATTTTCACTATGTCTATACAAACACTTACCACAATACCATTTAGCCTATCTATGTCCATTTTTTTGAGATTGGGCCATGGATGATCCCATCTGGATTGTAAACTACTGTATTCCTACTTCCACAAGGTCTTGGTGGAAGTAGGAAGGAAGTGCAACTTCTGCAATTTCTGAGTGTGCTTCATACACTAACTCATGAGAGGTATTAGCAGATCAGATTTTCTGTCTAAGGGTAAGGCCACAATGGGCGTTTTGGGGAGATTTGGTCGCCTGGCGACTAATCGCCTTGTTGAGGAAACTTTGGGCGTCTTCGGAAAACGAATAGCCGCGTTTGATTAGCGCCAGAGTTTTTTCATTTTAGCCTGCACAGAGTCATGGAAGGCGTTTGGGTAGATTGGTCGCCACAAAGACAATGCGATTAGTCACCAGTCGACCAAATCTCCCCAAAACGCCCAAGATGTGGCCTAACCCTAAACATACAAACCAACGTAATGGGATTGCAAAACTGTCTGGTGATCATGCAACCTGAGCCTCTATTTAAAATGATTCTGCTAACATAATAATTTATGGTGCAGCAGCCACAACTTGCTCCAGAGTTGCATAGTTTATTTGATTTGAAATAAAAGCAGCACCAAAACTGCTCTGGGGTCATTTTCTCTAAATAGAATTATAACATCTGACGAAAATATACTATTGCGTATTTGTAGGTCTTGGCTTAAAAAAAAAAAAATCAAACTATCTATACAGAAAACTTAAACACATGTAAATGTAAAATATTCTTCATAAATTGGTTATTGTAATGTGACTTTTCATTGTTCATAGTGATATGGTGCCAAAATAATGACTTTTTTCAGTAACAAGCTTTAGTATATAAACTGAGCACTGATGTAAATGATAAAATGTGTTGCTAAATAGACAAAAGCTATAGTAAATTCACACACGAAAAATTATTCGCATTGCGCTTTTTTCAGATTTTATTACATTCCCCCCATTACTGTACTATATAAATTTTAAATGTTCTAGTCTATAAAATCCTGTGTTCACAATATATAAAGACATTAATTTATTTTTACTTCTCCAACATTAGTTTAAAATAACATTTTGCAGCTTTCAATAATTTGTGGCAGAGCCACCACATCTCTGCTCTAGAATTGCTTCGATAGTTGGGAGCTCTTGCAGTCTATGGCATCTCAGAGTACACACATATTACTCACAATGTGCTTCAGTGCAAGATAACAATCCATTAATTTTGCACTGTTGCCCTTCAATAAGATAACTGTATTATAACATGCAGCATTTTATTAAGTTCAATCCTTCCTTATAATCACCCAGCCTTATAGATCTTATAGACTGATAATGAGCAGGGACCTCTTCAGTAACAGTCAGTATTTGCATTAGTGATGAGTTACTGGTCGGTCCAAATGAACAAATCTCTCAATTTCTCTAAATTTGAGAAAAATACACTCTGATTATTTGTAATTCTTGGCCTCAGTTTTTTTCATCTTTATTGGCATATAAACCTATGGGTGGGATTAGCCACATAGATTTCCTCTGAAATTCATAAATGACAAGCAGTCTCTGTGGTCCAAAATAAACGATACAGCTGCTATCTCTTGGAATTCATTGGAGGCTCTCACCCTATAGCCCAAACTCATCTCCCACTCCCAGACCTGGGCAAACAGTGAGCCAGAGGTAATATTTTAAATGTTATCTTTAGAAAGCCAAACAATATGACAGTTCCCCATGATATGAATAAATGCAACTGCATGGAATGTAAGTTTCACATTTAACGGTCTGTTCAGGGAACTGCATTAATGAAACATGAAAGGAAAATACACCTTTCAATAATTTCACACTCACATATGGTACTGTGGCTTTTCACTTGGTCTGGTCTTATTCTTTACCAGGGAGAAGGGGTTGAACTAAAATGTGTGTAAATGTGTCTAAAATGTTGCCACGTAAAAATTTAATTTAAAGTTGTACATTTACCTAGTTAATTTATGATGAAAAGAAATATTTCTGTCCATCAAGCCATCAAGTTCAACCCCTCAGATTGATCACACAGCAAAGTTGTATGTATGTTATTAGTGGATATGAACCAAAATTTCAGCAACAGCAAAGTTGTTTTTGTTATTAGTGCATAAGAACCAATGTTTTGACCCTACATTTGAGCCTTTGTCACAAGTAGGGCCAAATTAATTATTTAAAAAATAATACAAAAAAAAAGTGTTTTGCCCACTTAGATTGAGTGTGCACTACTTTATTAACAATACATATATAAATAGCTAGTCCCTAATGTAATGTTGCATTACAGCAGTGTCCATGTGGTACAGTTAGAAGCACACATACAGTAAGTCCAATTTTATAAATTATAAAATTTCACAAGAAGCGGCACTCTAGATTTGCTGTGCCTGTGATCGTTGGGTTACCATGGCAACTACATAAAACTGCAACTTTACTATTGTACATTGGGCAGCATTGTCCACTGAGAGACTCCTGCAATGATTAATTTTAAAAGTCTAGGTTTCTTCTCCACATAGTGAAAGTATTCTGGCAAGATCTGCTATGCATAAAACTATGCTGACACAAACCCATTGGGACTCATTAACAATGCCCGACGCAGTGTGCAAACATCCAAAAAAGGCTGCTTGGGGCACTGTACAAATTACTTCAGGCCGTTGTGCTTCATTTGAGAGCACAAAGACCTCCTGACTGTGCTTTGAAGTAAGTACTAACTACACATCCTGATGCTGCACTCAGAGACATAACTCACCACTATAATACTGTTATTTGAATTGCATTTCAGTACTTTTTACACCCTCCAAAATCTTTCCTACACAAGTGTCAAACTAACAGGCCTGTATTAGCATGTTGATCCTGGAATCATGGTGATTTGGGATCCCTTTTTAACTAACAGAAAACATTAGCAAATATCTCGGCACAATGCCAGACAACCACAGCGTTGAGCTCTGTGGTATCATCAGGTCTTAAACCTTTGTCAAAGGTCAAAATATTCTGGTCTTCTGAAACTCCAGCAAGACAACCTGTAATTTATACTTAAATTAATGGTACTAGGTCTTTTAAAAATGAAGCCTCCATGAAATTGTTTCTCAGCTGTACAGTCATATGAAAAAGTTTGGGAACCCCTCTAATTCTTGGAGTTTTGTTTATCATTGGCTGAGCTTTCAAAGTAGCAACTTCCTTTTAATATATAACATGCCTTATGAAAACAGTAATATTTCAGCAGTGACATAAAGTTTATTGGAGTAACAGGAAATATGCAATATGCATCATAACAAAATAAGACAGGTGCATAAATTTGGGCACAACAGAGATATTGCATCAATACTTATTTGAGCCTCCTTTTGCAAATGTAACAGCCTCTAGACACCTCTTATAGCCTTTGCTTCAAATCATTCCATAGATTTTCGAAGATATTCAATTCGGGGGGGCAGTGACGGCCATTCCAGAATATTGAATTTCTCCCTCAGCATAAATGCCTTTGTAGATTTTGAAGTGTGTTTAGGGTCATTGTCTTGTTGGAATATCCAACCCCTGTGTAACTTCAACTCTGTCACTGATGCTTGAACATTATCATGAAGAATTTGTTGATATTGGGTTCAATTCATCCGACCCTCGACTTTAACAACGGCCCCAGTCCCTGAACTAGCCACACAGCCCTACAGCGTGATGGAACCTCCACCAAATTTGACAGTAGGTAGCAGGTGTTTTTCTTGGAATGTGTTGTTCTTCTTCCACTATGCAAATCGATTTTTGTTATGACTAAATAGCTCAATTTTTGTCTCATTAGCCCAAAGCACTTTGTTCCAAAAATGACTGTGTCTTGTCTAAATTAACTTTTGCATACAACAAGCGACTGTTTGTGGTGTGAGTGCAGAAAGGGCTTCTTTCTCATCACCCTGCCATACAGATGTTCTTTGTGCAAATTGCACTGAATTGTAGAACGATGTACAGATACACCATCTGCAGCAAGATGTTCTTGCAGGTCTTTGGAGGGGATCTTTGGGTTGTCTGTAACCATTCTCACAATCCTCCGCACATGCCGCTTCTGTATTTTCCTTGGCCTGCTAGATCTGTGTTTTACAGCAATTGTGCCTTTGACATTACATTTCCTGATTACATTCCTTACAGTTGAAACTGTCAGTTTAAAGGGATACTGTCATGGGAAATTTTTTTTTTAAAATGAATCAGTTAATAGTGCTGCTCCAGTAGAATTCTGCACTGAAATACATTTCTCAAAAGAGCAAACAGATTTTTTTATATTCAATTTTGAAATTGAATCCAATCCCCTCCGCTTCGTGTAGCCAAGCAAAGCGGAAGCTGTACTTGTCAGTTCAGTTTTACTGAGGAGCATAAGGGAGCTGATCTGCTTCTCTCAGCCTGCAAAAAACACAGGCTGAGAGCAGTGGAGCCAACACTCTGTGTGCCCTGTAATTAAGTCAATGACATAACGAGAGATAACTGAAGAAGAAACAAAAAACCCAACAGTTTCTTTTGAATAGGTAGTGATTTCAAGAACACTTCTTCATTCTCGTCTCAGGATTAAAAGAATGCTTGTTATTGTTGCAAGGTTGATTCAGGATACAAAAGGACACAACTGATGAATGTTTTTTTGGAAGTATCAGGAATGCTGCATTGTGTCTCAGAACTACAGAACTATAGAAGGTTGTGAGACAATATGTACGCTGAAGCCTCTCATTAGAGATCTGTCTGAATGTAATAACCAAAGCAGAATAATAAAATTAGCCTCATGCATGCATTATGAAAGACTGATATTGACTGCAAAAAGAGTCAATAACATTTAAAGAAAGCTGGAAAGTTTAAACTAACAGGTTACCTGCTAAGTAGATTGCACAGGGTAAACAAAGTAGTGCAGCACCGAGCAACCATTGGATATTGCTTTGATTGGAACAGGTTCTATTACCTTCATGTAAGCATGTTTTTCTTTGAAACGTCTTCAAGGGAAAAAAAACACAGCAAGTCCAGTCGATTTGACATATTTCTATAGATATACCATGACCTGGATGAATGAGAATCTTCACAAACAAGTAAGCATGTATATTTTATTTATATTGCATTACTTGTATATTCAGCAATGTGCATAAAATGTAATGGATTTTAACAGGTTCAAGCCTTGGTTCCATTAATTTATTGCAAAACAACAACTATGTTATGTTACTCAGTGAGCCACAAGCTGCTAAAATAATAACACAATGAGCTTAGATTGTGATTTAAACAGCTGTAGAATGTGCTTCTGGAAATAGAGTAGGATAATGCATATTTGACTGAGAATTCGCTAGGAAGGATGTACAGTATGGTTAGATACTGCTACATTTTGGAATATGATCTAATACGGTTTTGTTCATTTTTTGTAAAGAATTTAGGAGTTCTAAGACATACAATCCTTTAGGAATATTGAAATGTTTGTGCTTGCATAGGTAAGTGCAGGTCTCTCTAGTCACTCATGTTTCCTTGTTTCCAATTCCTGTCCCCTCTGGATGGTACAATTCAATTGATTAGCAAAAAGAGTGAGATAGGAAAGCTTGGTATGGCAAGGAACCAGCTCAATCACAGTTCTAAATATGAAATTTTATAAAACTGAATATGTTGAGTAAACCATAAATAGAAGCATATTAAAGAAATTGTAACAATTACAGAACCAAAAATAACTAAAATGTAAACTTCCTGTACATTTAAAACACACCAAATGTAAATCATAATTTTGTTTCTTTATAAAAATATTTGCATTGGGTTATATATTGAATTGTTCAGTTACATTTTTTGCATTTTTGTACCAAAGAAGTGAACTCTTTTATACTGGATATTAGAGTCCTGCATTGGGTCGGGTGCCTGCGGGTGACCACAGAATACCTACAAAGTGGTTGGGTTTTGGGAGGAAAGACCCCAGTTCTCTGACCATACAGGTGGTCCATGGGTACCCTTTCTGGGTACCCAGGCCGATTTCAGGCTGCAGTCCCCTCCCCCACCTCCTGTAGTATTCACTTAGTGGGTCTGGTTTGGGCATGGGTCTGCCCAACTGGACCCACGCAAGACATTGCTGAACATCCTTCATTATTTAGGGAGCAAAATGTCTGTAACGCAGTGATCCCCAACCAGTGGCTCAAGAGCAACATGCTGCTAACTGATCCCTTGGAAGTTGCTCCCAGTGCCTCAGCAGTAGATAACAACAGAAAGAACATCCACTAACAGCAGATATCTATCTACCTTACCGTGAACCCAAATGAAGAGATGTATTAAAGTGTAACTATAGAGCTATATTTTTAGAAGGTGTTTTCATGCAGTATGTGGAATTATGACTATAAGTTACCACTCACAATATGCTTATAATTCAGCTGGGAGTATTGATTTAAATGCCAAATATCACATGCAGGCTCAATATTAGAATTGTCCTGGATGAGCTCACAGGAACCTGGGGCCTTAACACACTGCTGCAAATATTATCTACAGTATATAATTTATTATAACATCTGAAGCTAAGGCAACAACTTACAAAGATAGAAAGCACATACTGTACATGCAGCTGTTTCTTTTATTATTTATTTTTATTCTTTTTGTCCTTGTAATGATGTGACTTTCTGTACAATCTCTCCTCAAAAGCAATGTCAAATTTTGGCTGCTGATATATTGGTCCAAAGGGACATTATTAGGTTACACAGTAATTCCACCTATTATTGCAGTCATATTAGTGTAATTAGTTTATTTTTTAAGGAATTAAATACCGACCTTCTTTTATCAAACAGACAAGATAAAAACATAGCTGTACTCTAGCTGTACTCTTTACGCTGTAAAATAACACCTTTATTAATCCATTTTGCCTATAGAATCAGAATATAGCATTTGGTTTTAACAAACACGTGTGCTGCATGTCATGGCACATCATCATTTATTCATATAGTACCAGCAATTTATGCAGCTGTTATTTGTACTAGTACTAATAAGTACACCAACTGTTATTTTTCAAAGGCCTTGAACCTACACATACACTGGATGTGCTTGAGTGTGAGTTGCTTTTGGAAAGCACATAAGGAGAGGTGAGTTCCTACCTTTAATTGCATCTATATAATTAACAGAAGACAATAAAATTATATAGGATATGGATTTTGAATATCTGTGTGTACTTTTTCAAGCACTGATATAATTAGTTAATATTCTATAGTATATGTTTTCTCCTTTTTCTTTTCAGCAAAGTTTGCAAGACTTGATGGTACTTATGAAGCGGCCGCTAGCAGTAGCCAATGAGAAACCAAATGTCTGATTTAGTATTCCTGACCTGACTTTGCAGAGAATGAGAGAATTCAGTGCTGGACCACATCCAAGGCATCAATGTGACATGATGTATGTTCATGCCAAAACTTGCCATCTAGCAAAAGAATCTTTTGTTAGGCTAGGCACACCAGTTTTAGCTTCCTGCCACTGGAAAGCAAAGCAATTGACAGAGTTTAGATTTAACAAAGCAGAAAATGTTCATTTCTTTTTTTTTTCTAACGAACACAGTTTGGCAGTTCTGAGCTTGTACAGGCTGCTGAAAACAGTAAAGCCAATTAGACGAAGTGTCTTTGTTATGCATCGGTTTCATTCCTGCTCATTTTTAATTAACTCTAATGAATATTGTCAAGGAATTGGCTTGATAAAAATCCTGGAGGCGAAGTAAATACTAACTTCCGCTGAGAACTGAAAACTGTAAGAGATCTTAGTAGCAACAGACTATAAATTGTACATACAAATTCAGGTAATGGAGGTCAGAATACTCAATGTGCCATGACAAATGGATTTTTATGTCAAGGTCCTACTATAAGCATAGCCTTAAGACATATCTGCAGTAGTTTCCTGCAATCTTGTCACCTACAGGAGAGATGGGTTGTGGGTCTACCTCTCAATCATAAAAATCTAAAGGGGAAATCATTTTCCAGTTTGTCAGATTTTTTACCAAAACACAAACCTATTTCTCTAAATGTAAAAGTTGCCACATGACAAATGTGAAGTATAGTTTTCAGGAAGTACTTGGCTGTGAGATTCTCAATCGAAAATAACTGAGATATAAATGAGCTTATTTAATACAAGCAGAGCTCCTAATTCACAAAAACAAAAGCAACGGAAAAGCAGTGACCATTTTCTATAGTACAAGCTGAATAGCGGAGTTATTTACTTTAAGGGCTAAATGCAGCTTGGAATTAGCATAGGACCTAGGAAGAATATTATTTTAGAAAATGATTTCATTCTGATGACATCATCTTAAGTGAATTAGAAGCCAGGATGCTAAGGCTGGAATAAGAGTAGCATTACTTGCAGATCAGTAACTCAATCAGAACTTACTTAACAGTAAGCAGAGGCTAAAACTACATGAACTTTGTTTGAAATCAAAAGAAGAAAGGTAACCCAATGACCTTGTTAAAGGCTGCATTAAATTACACCCATACTTTCCTTGCCAGATGTGCAAGTTTCTTGCATTTTAGTAATTTCGTATTTTAAGAAGAGTACTCATCTTCATAAATACAACCATTTTTACATCTTTTAAGTAAAAGATAATCTTTTAAGTAAAAATTCATACCATGGAAAAGTAATTTGCGTGGTGGGGGTTGTGACATTGTCACTAATTTGTCACTATTAGGAGCAAAAGGGTCCTACTGATTGAGAAAGCAGAAACTGAGCAGGTCAACAAAGACGTCCTAGTCATGTGGCGACGGTTTTTGAGGATTTGCTGCTGAGCAAGTAACTATCACTTGGATAAGGAGTTTCTGTATAAATTGATGGCTTAAAAGTACAGACCAAAATAAAAAGCTGATCTAGTAGAAGTAAATTTTTGAACACCCACCATATTAACTATCCAAACAGCAACATTTTTAAACAGTGAGGAAAAAAAAATCTAAAATTACCCTCCGCGTCTATTGTATAATAAATCAGTAACACTAAGGGGGTTATTTACTAAGACTCAGTTAAAAAATTTAGACCAAACTCCAAATCCCCTTAATTTATCAATAATTTTTTAAACAAAATGCATAATTAAACATTCAAGGTTACATAAAGAATGCTTCCTTCCCATAAAAACTGGTAGTTCTATATTTGCCAAATTCAGTTTTACTTAATATGCACTCCTGTGCTTCTCAGCGAATTGTTTTACAGTCTCTACACAGGGGCGATCCTAGCCCCTCTGCCGCCTGAGGCAGCAGCAGTTTTCGCTGCCCCCCTCCCCCGTGCACTTACCTTTTTGCGCCTGAGGGGGTCCAGGGGGTTCCACGAGGGCGGCAGAGAGGGCCAGTACGCTAGCACAGAGAGCCTTACTGCGCTCTCAGTGCTAGAAGAGCCGGAAATTCGGCTCTTAAAGTACCAGGAGCTGCCCCTGGTACCTAGTGGGGAGCTGCCACCTGAGACGACAGCCTCAACTCGCCTGATTGGCGAAGCGCCCCTGCCTCTACAGCTGTTCTTCAAACAAAGACAAATGTAATAAAAGGCATATATGTGAGTATTACAAGACTCAGGAATGCTGAAGTACTGATTTTAATGCAGTTGACCATAGGTTAATGTTTTTCTTATTTACCAGCATGCATAGCAGCTGCCTGCAAGGGATGAAAGACATTTCCTATCATATTCCAGGCTTCCCATGCACAGTTGTAGTCCCTTAAATTAACCAAGAGAATAGCGCTAACAAAATAAAATACTTCAAAGATCACATTAGTGGTAACAGACCCCCTATGTTGTTCTATAGCCTGTGTAGAAAGATAAAACTGATGTATCACACATTTCACAAATAGGGGCCATTAAAGCAATACATGAAAGAATGTGAAGAGTCAATCACACACTATTATATGAATGTAGTGGAAGTTTATATACAAAACATTAACGCACACAGTGTAACAGGGATCCCCAACCTTTTTTACCTGTGAGCAACATTCAGATGTAAAAAGAGTTGGGGAGCAACGCAAGCATGAAAAATGTTCCTGGGGTGCCAAATAAGGGCTGTAATTGGCTATTTGGCAGCCTCTATGTGAATTACCACCATATAGGAGGGTTTGTTTGTCAGTACACCTGTTTTTTCTGCAACCAAAATTTACCTCCAAGCCATGAATTTAAAAATAAGCATCTGCTTTGAGGCCACTGAGAGCAACGTCCAAGGGGTTGGTGAGCAACATGTTGCTCACGAGCTACTGGTTGGGGATCACTGCAGTGTAACATTTATGTGAAAAAAATATGGAAAGAAAAATACCTGCCAAAGACCTTTGGGTTGTAGGTACCCCCTCTTTCAGGGTGACTATCAATGGGGGACAGTTGGGAGTCCTGTAAGGGACAATGCCTATTGCCTATAGCAATCTTTGCTACAGCAACCATTTCAGACACTTATGTTTCCTTGAGGGGCTCTGAGTCTTGTATTGCTCCTTTATGTGTTCTTTTGCTGGCTGTAAGAATTATTATTCCTTTCATACAGTATTTGCTGTGAACTTATGCATGCCAAAAAATGCAGCTTGTCACATTGCACCTGAATACAAAAGACCATAAACACTTTTTTATTGTAGCGTATACAATAAAAGTGTAATTTATTAGTAGCACTTAAAATTACATTATTGAATTGATGAAAATCTAAGCTCAGAATAAAATCTTTGCCCAAAAAATTGCAAAACTGCGGAGAAAATCGTAAAACAGCAAAAAATTTGCAAAACACATTGAAGTCTATAGGCCTCAAAATTTGTTTTATGCGCAACAATTTTTTCTCACTCCAACTGCAATAAAGTCAGTGGCCATTTTTCTTGTTGCAACCTTTTTGTCCAAATGTATTAAAGTCAATGGCTGTTTTTCCTATGGCCACTTTTGAAAATCAGGGACAGTGCGAAATTTCCCGGGAATCCATTCCTGACGAAAAAATACACAACTGCCACTTACAAAGATTTATCCTAATTATAGGACAAAGCACTGCCTTTTTCAAAACTTAGTATCACAACAGCATACAACAGTGCACAGTTCAAGCTAGACATTATTTATGATTGCCCATTGCAGAAAGAAGAACCCATCTCAGTGTGCTTCCTGGTGTTACCATATAATATCACTTCTTTAGTTTGGGATTAGGGGCAAATGGGCCTTGGTAAAAAAAAAAATAAAGGACCACCTTCTTTAACTTCTTACCCTATACAAACCAGCTGTATAACCATACTACAGACCAGTTATATCCCATAGCCTTGCATGTGTGGCTGTGCATGGGCCCCTTTATCCCAAATGTTTCCATTCTAAATCTTTATGTCAGTAAGGTAAAGGGACTGGCAGTAAACACCACCTTGGCACACGTTGTAGCTATACTTGTGCATATTCGATATCTATAGCTATGTTAATAATACATTCAGAAATGGATAAGAGGGCCTATAAGTGATCGTCATTATGAAGCCTAACCTTGCACAAATAGTTTTGATATAAGAGTTATGCACTTGAGCCCAAATATGAAAAATGTTTGTCTTTTCCTTAGATGGCTCAAAGTCTGTGATGAAAGCAAATATTTTCTCTCTGTTTGACCTGCTCTCACTTAAAGGACCTGCAGCTTAAATTTTTTTAAAAAAAACTCTACAACTAAAGTCATATATCAGTTTTATCCATTGGGTACTAGGGCAGGTATTTTCATTTGATATGCAACAATGCATATCTGGCATGGTCAACCATTCTGCCTTCCCGAAATACTTGGAATTGTAGTGGTGTGATTATGGGATACTGGGCCCCACAATACCAAAAATGTTGATCTTCAAATCGTGTGTTGATTATCTGTTACGGTTACGCAGACCAAATAGTCAAACCACGTAATCAGTTTGATTGGCTGTTACTATGCTCTGTTATATAATGACTTGTTCATGTTTATGTAGAACCTGGATGGCAAATTGTAACTAACCATACCCATAGACATATACTAACATATGTCCTTGTTTACTAAGCCATGTCCCTACTGGATAATTGGAGAGCAATAGGATGTAAAGGGAAGCTACTAAAGGTCACCATAGATGTTTTTTTCTCCTTAAATGACATGTAAACCCCCTCCACAACAATGTAATCAGTGAACAGCCTCTTTGAAATCTTTAGATAATTGCCATTCTGGTTGTTAAAAGGTAAACAGTAAAGCTGCAGCATCCCCTTAATCACTTAGAAATTCTTCTCCTCCTCTAACCTCCTCAGCCTCCTCCCTCAGGAATTTGTGTTGGCTGTTGATTTATGAGCATACTCAGTTCTTCTCAGCTTAGAAATTCGTCTCTTAGTTACCAGGAGCGGCATTTTTGCGGCCCCTGGCTGCCACCTGAGGCGAGTGCCTCAAATTGCCTCATTGGTGGAGTGCCCCTGTGTGTCAGAGGTAAAATGGCCACCAGGTGAAAGCTGCTATTTGTTTTAGGAAAATGTGATGGAGCTGGCAAATGGAGGGGGTATATGAAGTACAAATGATGTGGCTTGGGTGGGGAAGATATGCCCAATTTATATACATGGTAGGAAAATGTAGGCTTTACATGTACTTTAACGACTGATTTTAGTGCGATCTGACAAATCCGTAAAATTTTTGTGAGGTTAGTGGGCACTGAAAAACAGTTTTCCTGGTTTATAACTAGACAATATGGCTTGAAATGGTCTTTTTAGTTGATGGACAAATAGCACATTTCATTTCAAGTTAAGTTTAGTCTTAGGATGATGAAAACATCTTTTAAAAATCTCAACATTTATTGCCACCTTAATACAAAGGTAATTTGTACAAGTGAAACTGAAACTTCCTTCTCAATCAATAACTCTATCATAGAAGATGGGGGAAAAAAAGCAAGAGGAAAATAATTTTATATTAATATATAATAAGTACTATGTGGCCATAAATAATGAATATTGCAGATGTTTTATCACTTGAATGTCAATCTTTAGCTTTTCCTTACCTGCCTGTCCCACCCAAATCAAGACACACACTCATAATGGAACTGCTGGCATTTTCAGACTCAAAGAGATAGAGGAGCTGAGGTAATTGGGGGAGAAATCAAATGATGGTTATTCATTCTCTGAAAATATAGCAGTACAAGTAATGATGATAGGAATTGACAGAGCTGCTTTCATGTTGCAATATCCCTAGCCACCAGCTGTGAGGCAGAAAGAAGGAGCCTTCTCTGGAATTCACAGCATTCCCCCTGATTAATTCCCAGACTTCCTGCTGTGAGTGAATACATTGAGCTAGGTACTCAAGGCTTTCATGTAAGATATCTTATGATTTCTTTGAACTGCCTACTGCAATGGGATCCAGCACGTACCCATCACAGAATTTTACATTTTTAAAATGATACAATGAATTAGGAAACAGAGCCATTCACCTGCTTATCCACTTCTTCTGTTTGGTATAGATTTAGATTTTTTAACTATCATGCTGCAAATTAGGGTATATTGACACAGGCGATTACAGTTAATAAGTTATTAGTATGCTGGCATATGCTTAAAGTACCAGGCATAAAAACAAGTGGAAGCCGCTCCCTTGTAACTGGCCCCTCGCTGCCACCTGAGGCAAGGTTAAAAACACGGAGGCCTATTTAATGAAGATCGAATTTTAGTGGTTTTAGAGGTTTTTAAAACCACGATTAAACTATATTTCTATAAACAAATACAAGAGGTCCTCTGCACTCAACTTATTATAAATATATTTAAGACATTGAGACATTTTGTGCATACAGCTACTAAAAAATGCCTTACCCTTTAAACAAAACAGGGATTGTTTGTCCATATATTGCAATATATTTATGCTGGTCAAAATCACTCCCCTTTCTGGCCAGTCCTACACTCAAATTGCATTTGATTCATTAAGAATTCTATTGCTTCATTATACTTTTTACAAAGAGACTAAGTTTTACCTGCAACTTACTTCAAAGTAAAACTCCCAAACTTGGCTGCCCTTTTATTAGCCACCAGTGGGATCACCTGACTATAGCTGGGAATGGTAGGAGCTACAACTAGGGTTGCCACCTTTTCCTAAATGTATTACCGGCTGGTGGGGGGGCGGGAACAAAAAGGTGCGGGGCGTGATGTCAAAAGGGGCAGACCATGATGCAAAAGGGGACAGGACTGCGGCGCAGGGATTTCAGGATGGATTTCAGTTAAGTTTTACAGGGGATTGGGGGCGGGCTGAGGGGTCTTTTTAAGGGTATTACAAATTTGCCGGCAGCTACATTGGCGGTAAATTTGTAATACAGGCCCTGGCCTTGGCAGGTGTTTTACCAGCTAGACCGGTAAAATACCGGCCGGGTGGCAACCCTAGCTACAACATAGAGCTGGCCACTGCTCCTGTATAACTATAACAAACAAGGGAAAGTTGTGCTAACCACTAATTTTAAAAACCAATAGGCGGGGGTGCAATGAGGCTGTGACCACAAAATACATATAGACAAATACAAGATTCCTCTGCACTCAACCCATTATCAATATATGAGTGTAGGACTGGCCAGATATGGGCCAGTTATGGGATGACTTTGACGTAGTTGGCCAGCTTAAATATATAGCAATATATGGACAAACAATCCCTGTTTTGTTTAAAGGGTAAGGCATTTTTCAGTAGCAGTATGCACAAAATGTCTCTGTCTTAAATATATTGATAATGGGTTGAGTGCAGAGGATTCTTGTAATTGTCTATATGTATTTTGTGGTCACAGCCTCATTGCACCCCCGCCTAATGGTTTTAAAAATTAGTGGCGAGCACAACTTTCCCTTGTTTGTTATAAACTATATTTCTATGCGATAAAAAGTATAAAAACCTCAAAAAGCTGTAAAAATGTGAGGGTTTTTTTTGACAACTAATAGTAAAAAAAACCAAAACAAAAAAAAACAGAAAACCTCTAAAAGTCCCAATATATTAAAAATGGTCCAATAAGATCAGCACAGCTCCCATTGACTTTTATAGGACTGTGACATATTTTTCCTGGCAAATTTTTGTATAAGAGTTTTTTGTGTTTTTTTTTACACTTAATAAATCTAGAGTTTTAAAGAAATGTAGAAAAAAACACAAATTGTTAGTGGTTCATAAAAAAAGGAAATTCAAAAGTTAGTAAATAGGTTCCATAGTCTGAAATATGGCTTAAACAGTATGCTAAACAGTCTCAGGTTGTTTATTTCTGGTCCAAATGTTTTGGCATTTTTAACTGAACTCGAATAGTAAAATAAATCTCAGTATCTGACAAACCACGTATTCTACAGATTTTGTGGACACTATAAAAGATCCTTCCAGAGCAAGGTCTAGAATATAGATTCATAATTAACATTTTAGCATCAATGCTAAAAGTCAATAAATTCATGACTAATTTTACTCATCAATTGCAATCAATGAGTTAATTGCCTATTTACTGGTGATCATATAAATACACTGAGTCTGCTGAGACATAATTAGTAAAATTCCACCAGCAATGTTCTCTTCTTTTCTGCTTTAATGTAACAACTCAGTATCTTTCTTGGATATTACATAGATTCTAGAAAAAAACCTAACCACTCAGTATGGTGTTACAGAACTGAACAATCAAAATTCAGAATTCAAAAATAAGCAGCTGCTTTGAGGCCAGTGGGAACACCATCCAAGGGGGTTGATGAAGACCATGTTGCTTGCGAGCCACAGGTTGGGGGTCACAGCTCTACAGAGATTGTGATATATACTTAGGTATTAGATATATATAGAGAGATATTTGGCCATGGAATTTAGCCATCTAAATCTGCAGTGTTGCAGAATGTATTTATATGTTTACATATGTTGCTGCAGGTAATTGGTCACTTATCCAAAACTTTTTTATCCAGAATGATCATGACATCTGCCTAAGGGGCAAATTTACTAACCTCCGGAAAAAAAAGGGTGCCGATTGCTGCCGAAGTTGCGCTAGCTTTACTGCACCAAGCGAAGCAAAGTTGTGCTAGGGTTGCCTAATTTGCATACGGCTGGAAGTTAAAGTTCAATGGACTTATATGTTATACATTATACTACACAAACCCGGGAAACCTTAATAAAACAAAATAAAGTTGTTAAATTGCCCTACACATGAGCCCAGTGTATAGTTTATGTGCCATATGTTATGAAATGTAGGGGGGAAGCCGGTTACCCCTAAGGGTCGAATTTCGAGTACAAAAAACTTCGAAATTCGACCATCGAATTAAAAAACTTCGAATTTGAAGTTTTCTCAATACATTTGGCAATCCTGCGGTCAGATAAGAATGATTCGAACGATTTTTAGCAATCGATCGAAGGATTTCTATTCGACCAAAAAAAACGTAGAAAACTGCTGAGGGCTAACATTGCACTTCGGTAGCTTTAATTTGGCAAAGTATTTTTTAAAGAGACAGTACTTCGATTATCGAATGGTCGAATAGTCGAACAATTTTTACTTTGAATCGTTCAAATCGAAGTCGAATGGTCGAATATAGCCTATTTCATGGTCGAAGTACCCAAAAATTTACTTCGAAATTCTAACTTTTTGACATTCGAACCATTCATTTGAGCTTAATAAATCTGCCCCTTAGTGTCTGTGAAAACAAACAGTACAATCCAGCTTTTAAGTCACAGTAAATTTCACATTTATTTACTGTACATTGTATCTTCTTTAAACCACAGAAAGATGCCTAATGTGATAATGTTTTCTTGTAACACTAAAAGAAAAAAAAGAGGGCCCTAACAAATGAAGGAACAAAAAAGAGGGGGTGGTTTTAACCCAAAAAGCCAGAAAACCACTGGTCTAGTATATTTTCCTATGAAGAAAAAATGTATTCCCTTCTCCCCCCCAGTGGGCTGTGAGGTTAATCATCTCCAGAATGATCCATTTCAGATGCCAGCTGTTACAGCCAAGCAGTTAACAATATTGACTATAAGAGAGCTTTTAATCACAAATCAGTATTTGCCAGTTTATGTCATTTTGAGGAGCCCTCTTTATGCTTTAATTTAATATGCTAAAATATAGTTATTATTCTTTTATATTTAAACTGTCAAATTGTATAGTGCACATTGGTATTTTTCTTCATGCTGTCATACTTTCAATGCAGTAGTTATTTATTACTTCCAGCAAACTAGCTTTCAAGATGGTTATGTGTACAGTGGCCTTTTGGTCTTCCTAATCTGGAATGAGGGCTCGTAGCACCCCATCAGAGAATAGATGGGCTTCATTAAAATATGGAAGGCTAAATAATCTGGCAGGACTTTAAGGGGCCGATTCACTAAGCTCGAGTGAAGGATTCGAATGAAAAAAATTCGAATTTCGAAGTATTTTTTTGGTACTTCGACCATCGAATTGGTTAAATTCGTTCGAATACGAACGAAATCGAACGAATCGAACGAAAAATCGTTCGACTATTCGACCATTCGATAGTCGAAGTACTTTCCCTTTAAAAAAAACTTCGACCCCCTACTTCGGCAGGTAAAACCTACCGAAGTCAATGTTAGCCTATGGGGAAGGTCCCCATAGGTTTGCTAACCTTTTTTTGATCGAAGGATTTTCCTTCGATCGTTGGATTAAAATCCTTCGAATCGTTCGATTCGAAGGATTTAATCGTTCGATCGAACGAAAAATCCTTCGATCGATCGAACAAACGTTTAGCGCTAAATCCTTCGACTTCGATATTCGAAGGCGAAGGATTTCAATTCGAGGGTCGAATTTCGAAGTATTTTTTACTTCGAAATTCGACCCTTAGTGAATCTGCCCCTAAGTGTCACTGTGGATGATTCACATGGCTAGGCTGTAGAGGGTTGTTGCTTATGGGTTATTCTCTTTGTGCATTATCTGCTGAGATGCTGTGTGGCAATAAAACCAGTATACAGACATTCCCCAAGCTATTGTAAAAGGTGAAAAATTTCTGTTGAAGTTGAAGGGCAAGGGCAAGTAAGCCTATAAAGAGGCACTCATTTGTGGAATGGACCTAGACAGAACATAAAGACAAAACATGAAGAAGATCAAGTAGAGCAGAGGAAAGAGCAAAGAAAACAAGATACAACAGGAAAACAGTGTATCAGGGTAATAAAGGTAAATAAATGGTGGCAGATAAGTGAGTGGATGGAAGTCTGAAAGGAGAGATAAGCAAAGATCATATGGTTGGTACATGGGTCCGAGTTAATACTCTCACTGACAGAACCAAACCATGTCATAGAAAGATCCCAGTTTGACAGTGCACACCTTGGTCCCGACAGGGTTAAAAAAACATTGCTCTTTCCTTTGTTTTTAGAAACAGCGTTAATACTATTTATTCACAGGTGATTTTAGCAGGGATTTGTGGTTTTGAAAAAGGTCTTAGAAGCAGTCTAAAACGGTTCCAAGAGTGCACCTTCATTTTTTGATGTATATATATATATATATATATATATATATATATATATATATATATATATATATATATATTGCCCCCAAAATGCAACTGTATTTTCAGATAAAGTGCCTTCTCAAAAGAAGGAGAACCAACCAGGAATAATGCATTAGAATGATGTGCCCATGTACCCAATCCCCACATTCTATGATGGAAAGGCACATTAGAATAAGGTAAAGTTTAAGAATACTGATTACCAGGATAGGATAGAAAGACTTCATATACATCAACTGATTATTGTGGCGTACACCAAAATGAAATACTTTTTTGCTTGTGCATGATCCAACAGAGAGTAGTCAGCACAATACTGCTTCAATTTTCAACACAGTGCAGGTTCCCAAAGGGTCACTTTCCTTTTGTATATACACATGATTCGGGATAGAACAGCACCAATTGTTCTTAAATAGGGATGTAGCGAACCGCCGCCGATGTGTTCGCGAACGCCGTTCGCGAACACCGGCAAAATTTGCGAACTGTTCGCGAACTGTTCGCGAACTTCGATCATCCGAAAATCGTTCGATTCGAACGATCGAAGGATTTTAATCGTTCGATCGAACGATTTTCGTTCGAATCGAACGAAAATCGTTCGATTTTAGCGATCGAATGGTCGAATGGGCGACCGATTTTGACGCGAACGCCTATTGGCGAACGTCGCGCGACGTTCGCGAACTTGCGGCGGACGCGAACAGTCGAAGTTCGCGCGAACTAGTTCGCCGGCGAACAGTTCGCTACATCCCTATTCTTAAATGCCTTTATTGCATAATTTTATAGGGCATCACAGTCGTGTTTCGTCAGGGACTTGGCCCTTTGTCAAGCTAAACTAACATGGAATGACCCACAATTTAAACCCTTACATGCCACCTAGTGTACAATTTACAGAACAGTGATACTAAGCAGTTTATAATATAATGTAAGCAGTGATACTAAGCAGTGTATAATTGATTATACAATATAGCAATTGATGGAACACTGTTAATAAAATGTCCAAACATGTGTGCTCTCAAAAGTGCAATTAATTTGTAGCAAATCTGTAGAAAAAATAAAATATTTGAACTGGGAGTTAAAGGGTGAGGGTTCATCTGAAAATAGGGCTAAGACTCTTTAGGACACTGAGGGGCATATATATCAAGGGTCGAATTTCAAATTTGAAAAAGTTAGAAATTTCGAATTCAAAAAGACCAACTGAAATTAAATTTAATTTTTTTTTTTGGCCGAATAGGTCTGTTTTTGATCAATAGGTCCATAATACGAATTGTGCAAATTTTTTTAATTCGAAAATTCACCCCGACCTTTGATAAATCTGCCCCTGAGACTTAGGCGATTTATCAAAGGTTCAAGTGAATTTTCTAATGAAAAAAATTAGAATTTCAAGCTATTTTTTGTGTGCTTCGACTAGGGAATAGTCCAAATTCTATTCAAATTTGAAAAAAATTGAAAATTCTAATATTTTCATGTACTGTCTCTTTAAAAATTCAACTTCGACCATTCGCCATCTAAAACCTGCCAAATTGCTGTTGTAGCCTATGGGGGACCTCCTTGAATCTACTTGGAGTCAATTGGTGGATTTTGAAAAATCAAAGTTTATTTTGGGAAAACTTTGAATCGAATTCGCTATTCCTTTGATTCATACGATTCTAATTTGCCTGAATATGGACCTATTCGATCGAAAACGGACCTATTCGACCAAAAAAACTTCGACTTAATTTTGGTTGGTCTTTTTGAATTTGAATTTTGACTTTTCTTTTATTCGAAATTCGACCCTTGATAAATATTCCCCTTAAAGTACAATTTGCTAGCCTGGTTAATTTTAATAATGTGGGGGTGCTTTAAATACTTTCTGCGGAGACACTTTGGGTTTAAAATCATTAGGTGATTTCATGCCAAAATGTCACATTTTGTTTGTTGAAGATTATGTAAAACATGTTGTAAGGGAAATTAAGTTGTTGGAGGAAAAACAACATTTGTTCCCCAATAAATTGTCAAAAGTTAAGTTGGATAATTTAATAAAAATCCAGATATTATAATTAAGGCGGCAGACGAGGGAGGTGCCTTGGTAGTTATGAACAGGACTGATTATATTTTAGAGGTCAGAGGCAGCTTATGGATTCATCTGCTAACTTAAATTAGATGAATAGCCAGTATAAAGGATATGTGATAAAATATTAGTCCTCCTTGATGAGGCTTTTAAGCTTGAGGTGATCGATGACAAATTAGCCTTTCTACTACAACCGTATCCTAAAAATATAAGTATTCTATATGTTACCTAAAATACACTGGGCAGACTGAACAGTGTAGGGAGTGACAGAGCAAGAAATTGTAAAAATTGTACTTTCCCTTGTAAGTGCCATTCAAATGTACAGCAAGGGGAGTTTCTTTGCCATCCCAGTGAAGGAAATCTGAAACAGATTCCTGGACAGTTCTCATGTAACTCGACATATGAGGATGTGCATGAGGGCTGGCGTATGTCAGGCAAACAATGAGGACCGTCCAGGAACATATTTGTAAATAGAAATCTGCAATAACGACAAGTAAAAAAAGAGCAGGCGGTAGCAGGACACTTTATTGACTTTGAATACAGGGTCAACCAACTTGTATTTCAGATAATTGAACCCAAACAACTAGGAGGGGATTGGCTCAAAGATCTATTATATAGGGAAGATTTCTGGATTAGGAAGATGGAAACTTTAGGATTAAACAAAGAATATAATTTAGACCTAAAAGGTCTTCTAATTTTTTATACAGTTTTAATCTTGTATTTTTCTACAGATTTGCTGCAAATGGATTTTTCTGCCTGCACTTTTGGGGGAATGTATGTTTGGACATTTTGTTAACATTCTTTCGCTAATCGCTACATTATATAATTGGATACACTGCTTAGTATAACTGTCCTGAGAACATGCGACAAGGTGGTGTGTTAGGGTTTAAATTGTGGGTCATTCATTGTCAGTTTAGCTTGATAAAGGGCCAAGTCCAGTTCCAAATGTCACTGTAATACCCTTTGAAATCATGCAATAAAGGCATGTTTAATTCTTTAAAGAACAATTGGTGCTGTTCCATCAGGAATCTTGTGCTTGTGCATGCTGCCATCCTGTGGACTGTACTATTTGCAGTTCTAATGTAGTATGCTTTCTAGCAAAATAATCAAAATACATAATTTGTAAAAAGAACATAGAGGAGTGTAGTTCTGTTCTGGGAATCTTTTTATATAGAAATTAGAAAGGTGTTACATTTTAAATTAATTTAAAAAAAATATTAAAAATATCATTGTATACATAAGGGTATACAGTACATTATAAAAAGCCACCCAATCACGTGTAAAGGCCAAACACAACCAATAAATAACTAGTACTCTATTCAACTGTTGCTATTCTATTCCACTCTAACTAATCCAGCCCCCTTTAACTATTTTATTCCAATTTTATTCCACTCTAACTACTCTATTTCACTGACTCTAACTACTCTATCCAACTCAAACTAATCTATTCCACTCTAACCACTCTGCCCCTCTGATGCTAACTATTACCTATGCTAACTACGCTATTCCTTTGACTCTAACTTTTCTTTCTCTTCCAACTTGATATAACTAATCTATCCCTCTCATTGTAACTGCTCTGCTGAAATAAAGTTGGAATCAAGTTTCATGACCTCCCTAGAGCTAATTACTGTTTTGAATGGCTTTACTTACCCCTCCTTTTCTGCCTGTAAATTGCCATCTTAGAATGTAAATCGCATTGGGCAGAAACATAATTTATTCATTTTATGTAAAGCTGTCCAACACATACCAATAAAATGGTACAAAAATAAACTGTACTATTTTGCATGTGTATGCAAAAATCTATGTACTATGGCGTGTGCGTGTGTGTGTTATTTTTTGGTTAAAAACACTACTAAAGTTTTTATAATTAAGCTTCTATTTAGCCATGGGGCAGCCATTCTGTTTCACTAAATATGGAAGACAGGCTAATGTTAACACACAGTAGATAATATATATATGCTGTCTATAATACAATGGTTTTAGTTTATACACAGGAAAATAAAAAAGGGTCAAATCCCGCTCATTGCTTTCTCGTATAAAACCGAACATTTGTTGACAATAAATAGTTTATTTGTAGATGTTGTATAATTATATACGAACTTTACGGGGCATATTTATCAAGGATCGAATTTCGAATTGAAAAAACTACACAATTCGAATTCAAAAAGATCAACCGAAATTAAGTCAAATTTTTCTTTGGTCGAATACGTCCATTTTCGATCGAATAGGTCAGTATTTGGTCAAATCGAAGGAATATTGCATTCGATCCAATTTGATTCGAAGTTTTTCCGAAAAAAACCCTTTGATTTTTCAAAGTCTTCCAATTGACTCCAAATGGGTTCTAGGAGGTCCCCCATAGGCTAAAACAGCAAGTAAGCAGTACATGATAAATTTCAATATTCTAATTTTTTTCAAATTCAAATCGAATTTGGATTATTCCCTAGTCGAAGTACACAAAAAATAGCTTGAAATTCAAATTTTTTTCATTTGAAAATTCACCTCGACCTTTGATAAATCTGCCCCTACATGTATAAAAATAAACCCATTATAATGTTACTGGTCCTTTAATAGAGGAACAGGAACACCAATAAATGAAAGTGTTTTAAAGTAAGAAAAATATAATGTGGTGTTGCCCTGCACTGATAAAAACTATAGCTTACATCAGTGGTGTCCAACTTATGTGGTACCGAGGGCTGGATTTGTTGTGGCCTATGTTGGGAGAGCCAGTAATGGAGGCCACCCCCCTTTTAAACCACACTCACTTAAACCACACCGAGAATTTTTAAGCCCATGTCCCAAATGGTTGGTGCTCACTGCAGGGATATCACTCATATGTGAAAAATGGCCTACCCTTAAATATACTATAAACATACACTTAAATCCATATGCTGCCTCCTGTGGATAACACAGAACATCCCAGCACATGATGAAACACCATAGGGGGGCCTAACAGCAATTTCCAAATGCTAACAACCCCCCAGAACAAACTCTACCAGGCTCATGTGCCACAGACAGAGAATGGCACACACAGGGACCATAGGGCAGGCAAAGTATGACACACACAAGGAGCATAGGGCAGGAAAAGTATGGCACACACAGGGAGCATAGAACAGGAAGAGTATTGCACACACAGGGAGAATAGGGCAGGCAAAGTATAGCACACACAGGGAGCATAGGGAAGACAGAGTATGACACGCACAGGGAGCATTGGGCAGAAAGAGTATGACACACACAGGGAGCATAGGGCAGGCAGAGTATGGCACACACAGGTAGCATAGGGCAGGCAGATTATGAAACACACAGGGAGCATAGGGCAGGCAAAGTATGACACACACAAGGACCATATGGCAGAAAGAGTATTGCACTCACAGGGAGCATAGGGAAGGCACACATAGGGAGAATAGGGCAGGCAAAGTAGGGCACACACAGGGAGCATAGGCCAGGAAGAGTATGGCACACACAGATAGCATAGGCCAGGAAGAGTATGGCACACACAGGGAGCATAGGGCAGCCAGAGTATGACAAACACAGGGAGTATTGGGATGGCAGAATAGAGCAGGAGACAGGGAAACCTTTCAGGACTATAAGATGGACAGTTCATACTGCGCTACATAGAGTGACAGAGTGCTGTGCCCCTCCAGCAGCTTGTCTTATGTGTGGACAGGTGAACAGTGTGGGCACTTTCAGTCTGGGTCTGAAGTGGGAACAGTACAGGGCTTTAGGGATGTAAACAAGACGTGTAAACAATGCAGGGACTAGGCCAGCGGGACACCAGGAAAAAACCTGGTGGGCCTGACAGGCCAGATCTGTACCCTGCTTCTTCCTGCCTGCAACTTTCTGCTGCAAAACACAAATGTCCCCCTGCGTGGAGCAGGGATGTTGGAGGGAAGACCTAAGACAGCAGTCCTGGTGGGCCCCGGCAACCCAGTCCAACCCTAAAACGCTTACTGTCTGTATTTAAGGTTTAAACAATACAGGGTCCAATTAATCTCAGTACTGATACTGTTGAACCGGTTGAACAGCCCTGGTTTATATAAACAAGCTGCTGTGTAGCAATTGGGGCATTCAAGAAAAAAAGGAGAAAAGGCACAGGATACATAGCAAATAACAGATAAGGTCTGTATCATACAATGGGATTCTTCAGAACTTATCTGTTATCTACTGTACTTGACAGGCTGCCCCCATGGCAACACAGCAACTTATTTATACAAACTACAGTTATATTTCTGAACCAATTTTACCAGTGCAGGGCACCAGTACATTATATTGTCCTTTGTAAGACTTTTATTTTATTTTTTTGCATTACCTTTAATGAGATAAAGCTAAAAGGACGTTTTTATTTTCTTTACGTCGGAATGTACGGTACCACCATCTAGTGAGTATGCAACCATTATACAGTATGCAGTTATCTGTAAGTAGTGTAGAAGTACTGTATGTAGTAGTAAATAGTAGTTTTTTAGCTGAACAACAAGATCGGTTCTAACAGCTCATGTGGTGCAGGCTATGTACAGTATAAGTAAGTCATGTGATATAGTTTGTTATGAACAGATACTAGTACATAAGAAAAGATACATTTAGATGCTGGTAGGTTGATCAGATACAAATATTTATTGTGCAACCCTGCAGAGTATGTTGACATTTATATATACATGGTAATAATACGAATGTAGGTTGGCTAGTCCTAACCAGAGATGAGTTTTTCAGAAGCTAATAGCAATGGTTGTGGCATTTTAAAAATAAGATTCAATGGTAATCAGCTGATCCATGTGGGGTTCAATATAAAGGGAAACCCCATTTCCAGTTTCCAGCCTGTTGTTCTGTACCCATGGAGATCACTGGTGAGCAAAGAAACAAATGTTTGACACGATTTGGCTTTGCCTTTGTGCATACAAAACTTAATGAGCCTCTTCATTCTAGAATGTGCTGTCTAGTGAGCAAATACATACATGCTTTATGGCTGATGCACCATGGACAGTCATTTGTTTTACCTTCAAAATGCCTCTAGAGGGCAGTGTATATCTAATTGTGGCATGGGTGTCTTTGAAAAGGACTAATTTGTTATTCATAACTTCTCATGTAAATCATTATCAAGGGTGTTTGTGAATAAGTCTAATAGGGTTGCCTGAGGCAATGATAGACAACTGTAGTTCTACATAAAGGAATTTTTTACCGAAAAATCTATCAATGGTTTTAGTTATATTTTTCTTAATTCACAGTGAGACTAGTCAAATGATAATACATTTTGCATGCAGGTTATACTTATGCAAACATAAGCATTTGGATGCCATCTAACAATTCAGAGGCTTCAGGTCACTTGTTGTGTTTCAAGGGACTCACTGTAAGATGATCAGTGCTGTGACACCAATTTAAAGCTAAAGAGTGCATATCTCTGAGCACTTTTATTTCTGACTTGGGTGGCAGCTGTGCTTTCCTGAAGAATAAATCATATGTTGGCAGGATAAACTGATGGTTTGTACAGTGTAAATGCTTCTTGTCATCCATCTTCATGTTAAAGATTTAGAAGCAACACTGGTTATTCTGTTCAAGGTTTCTTTGGTCAGGCTTTTTTGAACATTCCGTGGAATGTGACTGGAATAATGGTGTCAACCTCGGCTCTGGCAATTTCACTCATGTTCTTGGCATCCAGAATAAGCAGGAAAGATGGCTTATGTCCCACTGCAGGGCTAACAACTGCACTCAGCAATACCCCTAAGAAACAGAAGAAGGGGAACATTTAGCACCAGTTTGTACATAAAAATTGTAGGAACATTAAAGCAAGATCACCCCAGTGGCAATAAATCTTCCAACATTCCTCATATAAAACTGCTACAGATGGATTGTGTTCTGTTAGTTCTCACTCCTACAAAAGATACAGATGCTCTTTAAAAGATCTCAAGATGTAGTTGCTCTATAAGAGATCTCAATCCTATGTATGATACAGTTGCTCTATAAGGGAATTCCTATGTAAGATACAAGTGCTCTATGAGGGATCTCGCTGCTATATAAGATACAGTTGTTCTATAAGGGATCTCAATCCTGTGTATGATGCACTTTCTCTATAAGGGATCCACTTCTATGTATGATGCAGTTGCTGCATAAGGGATCTCACTCCTATGTAAGTTATAGTTGCTCTTTAAGAGATTGCACTTCAGTGTAAGATACAGTTGCTCTATAAGTGACCTCACTCCTATGTAAAAGACAGATGTTCTCACTTTTATGTAAAATACAGATGCTCTATAAGGGATCTAACCCCTGTGTAAGATGCAGTTACTCTATAAATTATCAATGTCCTACAGTTACATTGTGTCTGATTTTTAATAAAGAAAATAAAACAGATTTATTACCATCATCTTCTTCAATGGCATCCGGTGCTTGGACAAAAATAGGCTCCGAAGGGTATGCATTTGGTTGCTGCCATACCCAGGTTTCTTTTGTTTTAACATTGAGCTTGGTAAGCTTGAACAAGAAAAAAGGGCAATTTAGCAATTATGTATTATATGGAAATGAGGTTTCTAAATTGTACAATATATGAAATCATTTCAAATGAGTTTTGTTACCCATAGCTCATTTCTAGGCTTGGAAGCTTTTTGAAGCTTTTTCAAAAATTGCTTTCCATGGCATGCATATACAATAAAATACACCTTTAAGAAAATCTAAATGCTAAATCATGTTTTTTATATTTACTACAGCATAGTATAGCCTTTGTGTAGACACAGATCCTGGATCCTGGCCTTAGAGTGGGCCTGGCATTAATTTACTGTGCTATATGTGTAACTGGTGTGTCATGTTCTAGCCCCCTACTTGAAATTTTAAGATTTTTTGGTTTGAATGTGGCCTTAAAGGGGTATTTTTTATCAATCAAGCAGCAGTTTACCAGTCAGAATGGCAGATGAATAGGAAAGGGCCTAGAGTGACATTTGTGTGGGCATCATAGCAAGGCATTTATGCAGCCACCTATATGGTGTTAAGATGGTGACAAGTGATATAATTGGACAATTAGATAATTTTTTCAAATGTGGGGGACTTTGTTACTTAAAGGAACAGTAACAGCAAAAAATAAAAGTACTTTGAGGGAATGACAATATAATGTATGGTTTCCCTGCACTAGTAAAAATGCTTCAGAAACACAACTAGAGTTTATATAAAAAAGCTGCTGTGTAGCCATGGGGGAAGCCATTCAAGTACATGATACACAGTAGATAACTGATAAGTTCTGAAGTATTCCATTGTATACTACAGAGGTTATCTGTTATCTGTTATCTGTTGTATATCCTGTGCCTTTTCTACTTTTTCAGCTTTGAATGGCTGCCCCCATGGTTACACAGCAGCTTGTTTATATAAACTATAGTAGAGTTTCTGAAGCAAATAAACCAGTTGTATCAGTGCAGGGCAACAGTACATTATATTTTAATTACTTTAAAACACTTTATTGTATGGTGTTACTGTTCCTTTAAGAGGGTTGCACCTTCCACCCATTTGATATGTAATTTGAGTGTTTATTTCATAACTGATTAATCACAATGCAGTTCCCGATTTTGGGATAGCTTATTTTTTAAGGGTTACATGCAATGCCATGAAGACAGATACTCTGTACTGTCAAGGCAGCAAACATGTACAGTGACAATGAATTATAAAAAAAATTATTTAGTTAAAAACAGTGCCTCTGAGTGGACAATATATGATGCCATTCTAGTGCTCCAAGATTTAGGATTTAAGTTTGAAGAAGCTGAAAGATAGTTCCTGACAGAGTAATACAAGGACAGTATTCCACATATAAGGGAAAACAAGTAAGGATAGAGTGGTGTGAAAAGGTCCTACACATATGGATTCAGAAGAGCAGAGATTTAGTTAGATGTGGAGGAGTGTATGGCTTTACAGGATTTTGTAAATGTTAACCTTTACTTGGAAGGGAGCGCTGATTAAGTATTTAACAGGGTTAAGAGAGGTTGCAACTCAAGTTTGGAGAGGTGGAAGCCAGTAAGTCAGTAGTCAAGGTGTTATAGCACAAGGGTTTGGTTGAGATTTTCAGTAGCTGCTTTAGGCTAGGGGCACACGGCGCGATTTCGCCGCGATTCTGCGCTGGGCGAGTTGTCGCTGCGTTTTTTAAGCCGAAATAGCTTTGCTAACTTTGGCGCTGGCGTCAATGCAAATCGCGGCGAAATCACTGCGCTAATTCACACGCGGCGATTCTTTTTCTACTGTCGCCCGGAAACGCCCAGCGAGGCAACTTCAGACGACAATAGAAAACGAATCGCCGCGTGTGAATTAGCGCAGCGATTTCGCCGCGATTTGCATTGACGCCAGCGCCAAAGTTAGCAAAGCTATTTCGGCTTAAAAAACGCAGCGACAACTCGCTTAGCGCAGAATCGCGGCGAAATCGCGCCGTGTGCCCCTACCCTTAAGAGACAAAGGGACTGCTCTTTTGAATAATAGGAAGGAAAAAGGATCTTTGGGTTGTCTGTAACCATTCTCACAATCTCCCGCATATTCAAGCTCCTGTATGTTTCTTGGCCTGCCAGACCTGGGTTTTATAGCAACTGTGCCTGTGGCCTTCCATTTCCTGATTACATTCCTTACAGTTTAAAGGACCAGTAACATCAACATTTTTTTAAATTCGTTAGTATACATTGAAAAAAAAAACACCAAGACAAATTAAACTTTAAAATCGCAGTCTTTATTAAGAAATAACTTACCGAAACTCTGCTTGCGCTTCTCTTCAGAAAAGGTGATCGTGATCCATCGTGCGACGCTCGATTTCTCCTCCCTGCCTTCCTTATAGGAGATGGCCAGGTAAGAGAAACCGAGCGCTGCACAATGGATCGTCACCCTGTCGCCTTTTCTGAAGAGGAGCGAAAGCGGAGTTTTGGTAAGTTATTTCTTAAGCCGCTGCAGTAAAGGCCTGGCAGAGTATTAAAAAGGAGGAAACCCAGAATCTGGTGATGTCCGTGAGTTCAAGACTTTAGGCTGTCATTGCCAGCAAAGGGATTTCAACCAAGTATTAGAACAGTGGCAGAACTACCTGGGAAGCAGGGGGTGAGATTGGGCGCAACCCCTCAGGACTCCCCGGCAGCACGCGCACCACTGATTACAGGCAAAAAAAAAAATCACATATGGAGGGGGTGGGGGGGTGGCTGCATGTCCCGAACCAGGGCCCGCCCCCTCTAGTTATAGTACGTTACTGTATTAGAAATGAACATTTTATTTTCAATTTTTTAATTTGTCTAATTATTTTTGAAATGAAGTGATTGTGTTAAAAAAAGGCTTTAGTTCCTCAAATTTTTATACAATCTTTCAACCCACTGAATTAAAGCTGATAGTTTGCAGTTTTCATTGTGGTAATGTACAGAACCAAAATTAGAAAAAAATCGTCTCTGTCCAAAGAGAGATATATATATATATATATATATATATATATATATATATACAGCAATATACAACTTAGAATATACATACCCTGTCTGGAACAAAATGATTCAGTCCCAGCCCATAAGCATAGGAGTAATCTTTCCCCCCATATTCCTTGTAATTGATTTGTGGAAATTCAAAGGCTGTTGGAGTAGATAAAGGGGGTGAGTATATTTGCACTTGTGCCAAACATATGTTATCTCAATAAAATCTCAATAGTTACCTTGGCGAGGACCGGAAAACAGGACCTCTGGTTCAAGCCAGATTGTGCCGTCAGTGTGTAGGGTGGCGGTGGCTGTTGTGTAGTTCAGACTTACTAAGTTTTTCCCAACGTCATTCTGAAAAGGATTGTCATGTAAATATGCTAAAGAATAGTTCTGAGATATCAGAATCACATCAAGCAATATGTCTAGTAAACTTAAATCAGTTATCAGAGGAGAAAACAAACATAGTGAATCCTATTATTACATCAAATAATGAAGTTTATAAAATTATTTAGGAAAACAACCTGACTTCTTAGTTATAATGAACTGGGATGAATTGTGATGGACCTGATTGTGTTAAAGTGGCAAAATATAATATGTTCAGTGCATATGGAAAATAATAATGTACTTCTATGACTGATTTTTTTTTTGTAGATGACATTAAAGGAATGTGTAATCATAGTGTGGCATTTGGTGAAATACATCAGGAATATGGTACACAAGCTATGCGTTGATTGACATTAGGAAAAGGCATGAGCTCTGTTGTTGCAGGAAGCACAACATTAAAACCCCCTAGCCTTTAATTTCTGTTTTATTGCAGTGTCACTATAGAACAGTCTTTAATGCAGTCTCCAACACTTACTGTACCAACCAGATCCATATTGGTTTGTGTTCTGCTTTATGACAGAACATCTGGTTTTACATTTCATATTTTCCACTGCAATTTAATACACCAGTACCAAGCCCATATGGCTAGAGGTTTGGGGGCAGCCCATGGCAGCAGAATACTGTACAATGGGTAACTCTCCCATGTGGCCAGTGAACAGAAGACCTCCGTCCAAAACTATAATGCTTCACTGTGCTCACTTCTGGCATCAAGTTCAAAGCTTTACAAAGAGTTAAACTAACAAAATCAGGTTAAATATATCGGAATAGGAAAAATATGTTGCCATGAGCTTTGTGTTGTTGTAAAAAATCCTTGCGTACTTTTAAATTTTAATCAGGAGTTCACAGAAAAACATACCTCTCTTACAACTTTTGCAGCATTATTACATTATTGTCCAAACCTGACTTCCTGCCTGGAAGTAGCACTCCGATGAAGGCAGACTCAATCTCGTTTCATCGTTTTGCCCAATGCTATGATATCTGATTAAATATTTTTATAATATTTTATAATAGCAGCTATTCCTAAACAAAGGACATTTCACACTTGCTGTGAGTATTACCAACAAACAGACATCACTGTTGAGGAGCATGCACACTAACCTACAGCTGTCCCTAGGTAATAATATTGTTGCCTTAGACACCCTTATTAAATAAATACGCCAGCTAGTGATGAGCGAAATTTTTTCCTGAGTTTCGCCGCAAAAACTCCGCCCATACACTTCAACGGGGGAAAAAATTGTCATGTCACAAAAAACATTTGACCTGATGCATTGTGTATTGATTTTTGGCGAATCCAAATTGGTCCGATTTGCCCATCACAGATTCCTTCCTTCTAGCCGTAATATTGGGCTATATTTTCATAATAGACCTGAAGTATTATAGAATGATATTTGTTTACAGGTTACAGGAATTACAGGTATGGGACCTGTTATCCAGAATACTCAGGGCCTGGAGTTTTCTGGATAATGGATGTTTCCGTTATTTGGATCTTCTACTCAAGTCAAAAATTACTTCCTTTTTTTTACATTTTTTACTTGTTTTTTCTTAAATATTTTTACATGATTCAGGAATGAAAAACTAACACCCAAGCAAAATGCATCAAAATGCTCTCTATAGACTGCCAATATCTTTTAACTGAACAGAAAAAACAAGGCTTTACACATGTTGCACACCATATTGGCATAATAGCAAATAATGGAATATCTGTTTTTTGGATTCCCACATGTAACAAAGATATGTACCTTGTTAATATCAAGAGGCAGGACATATCTACGTGCTTCAGGCTGAGGAGCTTTTTCTGCATGTTTTTTCACTTCCTCCCAGTTTTCCCGTAGGTTGGCCAAGTACAAATAATTATATATAAACTCAAATCTGTAAATAGGAAGACAAAGAAATATTTATTCTCAGTATAAATACATAAACAAGGGAGCTGCTATAAACTGAAAGCTAAAAGTCTAGAAAGTGGGAGTTACTATTAAGGAAATAAAGTAGGCAGTAATTAGTGTCTAATTTCGTTTTCCAGTGGGAATAAGTAGTTCCTCTCTTCCTGTATGGACTGTAATAAGTAAGAGACAATTATACAGTTACCATAAATGATTCAAAGCATAACTGTTATACCCTTTCCAGCAACAGACGTCCAAAATCAAGAATCCGTTGTCTTCGTAAGTATTTATATGATGGAAAATGTTGAATGCAGATGTCCTGTATTTTATATTGAGGTATTCGCCTGCATGCTTTTCTGCCACATGCATCCATACCTGAATTGTCAAAAATAGTATAACATTTTTTTTATTATTATGCTGCTTAGCCTGATATTAATCTACCCATTTGATTTATTTAAAGCAAAGGGATTGTGTGCAAAATCATACACACTATTTTATTCAATTCCACGTACACCCACATGTATATGTTCTAATGTCAAGCTAAGGGTATAGCCTTTAATCCCAGACACTCACCCCCATGGTCTCATTTGACTCAAAACAATCCATGTAGTTGGCTCCCCAAATACTCCATGCAGAAAGAAACTTCAATAGGTTTATTTTTACAGGTTGTTCAACAAAAACTAAATAGTTTGGAGTCATTCCGAAGCTGAAAATGAAGAAAAAAACCCTTTAGTGTGGAATAAGCAATTCTAATGAATACACTACTATACAACATATTTTGTACTTTTCCATTGATATGCAAAACTTCTATATAACCTACTCTCTGTATATACTGTATTTTGTGAATGTTCTGTTAAATAATCCCCACAATCACCCTTTCCTATATTAATTTGCACAGTATAATTCTTGTTGCAGCTCTACTTGGTTTAGCTTGATGTGTTTAGGTGTTCATGAAGAGGCACCAAGCAGTAAATGCAGTTGTTATGGATAAGCAACTCACATGGATGACAGACATGCGATGCCTCTTTTCTAAACACCCATTCTACTCACTTAATGGTCTCTCTGTGTTGTAGCAATGTAAGCTGTAGAAACCTCAAGCCAGGCACATCATCATTGATCTTGCTCTTAATATACTTTTTTTCAGGGAAAGTTTAATTTAGGCATAGATCATTGGGATTTTATATTTCTTATAAATAGAGTGAATATTAATTCAGAGATGCCCAACAAAGAGTATTTAAAATGTGGGTAAAGAACCCATGAAACTTCTGCATTGGCATCTAGTGCATCATCAACACTTGCAGAGACCAACGAAAATTACCTGTGAACATAGGAGGGCTTAAATCTGTCACTGCAGGGGAACTGAACAACAACCTTGGACTTTGTTACTGGATCTTCTTTGTCTGTAAAAGAATCCACATACAATTTATGACATCAAGATATACATGAGGATAACTAAACTTCAAATCTCTTGCTGAAATCCATTGCTAGGTATTATATCACAAAGGTGGGATATTGAGGAAAAGTGTTAAGAGGTTATATATTGTATGTAATAATGCTTTATTCAAAGGAGAACACACCTGCTTGCAGAGGGGGCATTTTTATTACATTGTAGGCAATGGCGAAATTTTTTCCAAAGCAGTTCCCGATATTATAAACCGTCCCATCAGGTTCAATGTGTGGATGAGCAGTAACTCCATTAATGGATATGTAATTACACAGATCAACCTAAAGGACATAGAAGCAGACAGATTTCTCTGGTTAAATGGTTCATTCATGAGAGAAAGTCTCCTTTCCAGTAATATACAGTAGCAGTCAACAATGTCATGAACAAAAGACCAAATTATTTACTTTAACTTCCAATCGATTCAAGTTGGAACCAAACGTTTCTGTTATATAGCCCCAACACAGCAAAGCTTGAAAGCCCCATCACATAGCTTTGAAGGTAAAATCAACCTTATGCTGCCCGTTTTCCACTGTGTATGTTACCAAACTGTTATGTTAAGATTAAGCTAAAGTCAAAAATATTCATGGTGGTTGAGGATAAAAATACATAACTACATAATGCATAGAAAATCTAAACTGTACTCTATAGCAAATATTATATTGAAAGTAAAAATACCTTTTTGATAGTTTCCAAAGTCTCTGGGTTAACTTTTGTTATGTAATTGGTCTCTGTGCAGGCATAATAATCCTCTCCCACTGGATACACGTTTACCAGAGCATTGTCTGTGACCTCCAAACCCTTAAAGTATGAGAAAAACCTGCAAAAGATAGAGCATAAGGAATAAAGAGAGGATTGCCTTTAAGCCATAATCTAATTCAGTAGGTGAGCAGCTGGTGGCTCAGTAGAAGCTGAACTACAAGCAACCCCCTTTAGGCTGTTACCCATTTCCTGATATAAATCTTTTAATTGGCATAAGAAAGGTATAAATCATGTTGCTCTTTTATGTTACCTGGAAAATATGTTCCTGCATGGATCTGGATAGGCAAAAGTTCCAAATTCAGTGATTACAATTCTCTTTTCTGTCATAGCTCTTACATATGCATCTGTACGAACAAATCTATAAACGAAAGTAAAATATATAGTAGGCTAAGTAATAATGGTGAACTGGATTTTTCCCTGGTCAGTTAAACTTTAACTTTTTTTTCTTTTTTTGCTATGTAGAATACTTTGGGTATCTTAAATTTTTCAACAATTAGGTATCTTTTTTTAAGAATACAGATTAAGATAGACAAAAAGCCAGTTATTGTTTCCTTTTAATGCATACAGCTATTCTGGTCTACTGTAGCATTGAGACTTACATCCAAAGAGAAAGGGCAAAACCTGAATGACTTCTAAATGACAACAGGTTCAGTCTTTGATGACAAACTATGTAAAGAATTGTGATTACTCGGTGTCTGAGTCTGTCATTGTAAAATGTAATTCATTGTTCTTCTGGTTTCCTGGGCTGCAGTTTTAATACTTACCTCCGATGATATGACACATGTCCTTCTCGAATGTCAAACTTATGGAGAAGAGCTTGGCCATCAAATAAGTGATAAAATTGTTCTGATCCAACTTCAAATAAACCAGGCCCACATCGCAAGAGGCTTCCTGATAGCCATGGGGGTACCCGTCCTTATGCAAGAAGAAAAAAAAGATAATTTGGTCTGATGTACTGTAGAGCTGTGCATAAATATATAGTGGTCCTTTGCTGAGACAGAATACTAAAAATAAACAAGAATGTCTCACGAATACCTTTTTAATATACTCCAACAAAATAAAAAAAAGCCAACAACAACAAAAAGACTACATGACAGCCCTTTGGTTTATTTTTTTTATTTATAAATAAGGGTAAATTGTGGATTCTAGTTTAGTCAAACTTTTTTTTAAAAATCTGACAAAATTCGGATTTTGATAAATAACCCCCTATATGTATGATTTTGTAAAAGTCAGACCTGGGGGAGTGTTATTTATGTGTTTATGCAAGTTCTTAAACAAGTAGCAGAGGAATAAAGAGTGCCTCATCTTGGGTGGGGTGTAAGATCTTTTACACTTCATTTAAAAATTCTTAACGTTGGGGAAGATAGGAGGGAATCCCTTCATTGAGTATTATGGGAGAAGTAAACCCTCCTACATTTAAAAGCCCCCATTCACTGGCCCCCCTCCTTACTTCCTCCCGCATAGTGTTCTGCTAGAAAAAGTGTCCCAGACAGCAACACTGACCTATATATACTGTATAAATGCAGAGTTACTGAACATCGTGCCCCTGTGCTCCGCTGCGCTCGAGGCCGCCATCAGGGGGGCACAGGGGGATACTCCTGTTCCTTAAGGAAAGCTGTGCTACACTTTCTGAAAGAGCTGGGCCCCCTTAACAGCGACAAAGCCGTGGCACCTCTTTCGAAGTCCTGAACCACCGAAATGCTGAAGTCCCGAATCGGCGAAAAGACCCAAAGCCATGAAAATAGCCAAAGTTGAAGTCTTAAAGCGGCGAAAAGACCCAAAGCCACGAAAAAAGGCAAAGTTGAAGTCCTGAAGTGGCGAAAAGACCCAAAGTCATGAAAATAGATGAAGTTGAAGTCGTGAAGCAGCGAAAAGATCCAAAGTCACAAAAATAGACGGAGTTGAAGTCCTGACACCACAAGTTCTATTCTACTGAACATCAATGTGTGTTTTTTATTTTTTAAACCCCTGGCCACCAATGTATTATTTTAATACTCTATAGGCCCCTGCCACCAATGTTTTTTTTTTTACTTGTATTGGGCCCTGACCACCAATTTGGGCCCTGGCACATTTTTTTATTTTTATTTATAGGAGAACCCTGACCACCAATCATTTTTTTAACTTTTAGGGGGGCCCTGACCACCAATGTTTTTTAAAAAAAAACTTTTATGGGGGCCCTGGCACCAATAGATTTTTTTTACTTATAGGGGGCCTGACCACCAATAATGTAGGGGGGCCCTGACCACCAATGTTTTTTTTAAAGAACTTTTTTGGGGCCCTGGTGCCAATAAATTTTTTTAACTTATAGGGGGGGGCCTGACCACGTATGTTTTTTTTTAACTTGTAGGGAGGCCCTGACCACCAATGTTTTTTTTTAAAAAAACTTTTATGGGGACCCTGGTGCCAATAGTTATTCTTTTTATTTATAGGGGGGCCCTGACCACCAATGATTTTTTTAACTTGTAGGGAGGCCCTGACCACCAATGTTTTTTTAAAAACTTTTATGTGGGACCCTGACTGCCAATTTTTAAATTTAATTATAAGGGGGCCCTGACCAACAATGGCTTTTATAACGAGTGAGTGAGAGGGTTTACCGTTTTTAGCGCTGGTGTGGACTTTTTACTGTGGTGTGCGGTCGGCGGGATCTGGGGTGGGGCTTGGGGGTGTGAACTAGGGTGGGCAGGGACCAGGTGGCCCAGAAAATTTTTCTGTACGGGGCACCATAATTTCTAATGGTGGCCGTGGCTACGCTACTCTGCATACTGTATATATGTCAGTGTTGCTGCCTGGGACACTATGCATTGAGGAAGCAGGAAGGGGGCCAGTGGAGGGTGGTAAAAGCGGTATTTTAACTTTAGGGGGGTTTACGCCTCTTTAAGTAGAGTCTACTTACCCCATTTAAAGCTAAACCCGCTGGTCTTATTTTTATCTTGCTTATTACAATGACTTTTATGTATGCATAGAATTATCTGCATGATCACATTTAGAATTATATTTAGGAACTCATATATTCAGGTTTTTGATAGTGTGGCTAGTAAAGCCTGAAAACTAGAATTATTTCATGGGTGACTCAATATTCTTATTATATTAGTAAATATAAAATATGAAAAGTGACTGCAATAATTCAAGGCAGGTTGTCTGTGGAGGGTCTCATCCATCCAGGTCATGGTATATCTAAATTAATAAGTCAAATCAACTGGGCTTGCTGTATCTTTATTCTCTTTGAATTTAGAAAGCCAGTCGGATGACTAGCAAAACGTCTTTTGAGAGAAAGATACAGCAAGTTAAGGTGGGTTATTTTGTATGTTGTTATATTTCACTGATGATAAGTAGAATATAGCTGCTTACTAAGAGCAGTGTTGTTTTACATTTAACTGGATGAGATTGCAGACAAGTGATCTAGTGGAATGTTTAAAGCTTCATGTGAACTGTAATCCTCTTTTTTTAAGCCAAAACCAAACCAAAGAAAAACAAAAGCAGTGGCTTTTACGCAACAATTGCTTTACACAACAATTTTGTGTAGACATTCTGAGTAGGCAGAACGTTTCATTAATTAACACAAATATTTTCTTTTTTTCTAGAGCTGATATGTCATCCATGCTCAATTTAAAGCTGTATTTCCTGGTCTGAGCCTTGTCTGCCCCCTCTATCTTCTGAATTTTTATGTGCTTCCTTAGTGTTTTAATACAGGTATGTGACCTGTTATCCAGAATGCTCGGGACCTGGGGCTTTCTGGATTCCAGACAACAGATATTTCTGTAATTGGGACCTTCATACCTTAAGTCTATTCAGTGGCGTAACTAGATATTACTGGGCCCCACAGCAAATTATTTTTCAGGCCCCCAAAATCTTTAGAGGTTGACTTGTTTCACCAATATTTATTGAAATTGTATATGAATTACGGCCTCGTGGGGCCCCTATACCTCTTGGGCCCCCTGCAGCCGCAGGGTCTGCTTCCTCTATAGTTACGCCCCTGAGTCTATTTAAAAATCATGTAAATATTAAATAAACCCAATAGGCTGGTTCTGCTTCCAATAAGGATTAATTATATCTTAGTTTGGATCACGTACAAGTAGGGTTGCCACCTTTTGCAGAAAAAAATACTGGCCTTCCTATATGTTTATTTATAAACATTGGGATCAACCATCATTTTTACAGGCCAGGCTGGTAAAATACCGGCCAGGTGGCAACCCTAAGTGCAAGGTAATGTTTTATTATTTCAGAGAAAAAGGAAATCATTTTGGTTTATTTGGATAAAATGGAGTCTATGGGAGATGGCCTTTCCATAATTCATTGCTTTCTGCATAACAGGTTTCCAGATAACAGATCCCATAACTTTTGTAACCATTTATATGTACTCATCAATTTTAATCTGAGGAATAAGCTATATTCTTTTTAGAGTGATAGATGGACAGTATATCTAACAGATATGTGCTTGGGGTATAGATTTGTCACTTTATTTAGTTCAGGGTACACAACTCAGTGGGGTGGCGTGTTTTTAATGCAGGGAGGGTGATAGAACTGGAGTCCTAGTTGTCCAAACATAAGTTAAATTTTTCAAACCCATTTGATTGGTGCTGTTTCTTTTTACAATAAAATATATATAAAAAAAAACAAATATAACCAGGCAACAGAAAATGGTTGCATTACTGTCTATAGCCAGCTCTGCACATATGGCCAAAGAAGCCACAGGGCCACAATGTATTGCCAGCCAGCATGGCCCAGCAGCCATATGCTCAGGTGAGGCAACACTGAGCAGTTGTCTATCTGACACTTGTATCGCTTAGTACTCTCACAGTTGGAATGCCATATCTTAATGAACAAAAACTCCTACAGTAAATATTTCATCTGAAGTATGAATTTCCTTTTTTAAGACTTATCATTATGTGCTGCAAAGATGGATAGTTATAGTGGATACCTGACACTAATAATTATGGGTCATAGCAATAAAGTAACTGCATTTTATGTTACTGATAAACAAGAGAGCAACAAAATAAGCAGCCTTCACCTGTTACATGGGTGGCCATTGGGGTTGCCAGCTCCTCTGCAGTTTCAAAGAGTTTCTTGTAACCCGCAGCAGGATGCTCCACACTAGAAAAAAAAAATATTTTAACAGCCCCATATTAAATGTCACAACTGTATTAGCTGAAGCAAACAAAATAGCCAGCCCGGCTTATACATATACATGAAAATATGCAGAGAATTGCTGCATGCATACAGTAAACTATTCCAAAATATGTAACTGATTTTATAGAGAGATAAACTTTATGTACAGAAGAAGTGGAAGGCATTGCAATATACTCTCTGCCCTGTTTCTCAGCTGATAAGGGACATTGAGTTCCACTGGGGTAGAGACTAATGTGAGTCAAACAAACTCTGTACAATGCTACGTAAAACAATTCTAAGGATGCAATATAAAGAACAATAAATAAAACAGTAGGAATGAGAAACCATCTAATGATATAGGGGAGGGGGGGTGAAGGTTTTGCTGTCTTCTCAAGAACGGTACTGCTTGAATCACCAAGTGACTTCTTTTTATATCTTGATGACAGAAATCACATCAAGATGCTGCTGTACAATATAATAACAGTATAGAAGCTCAATCTCCAGTACAACAATGATGGGATGACAAAGGAGGCTTATCGGATGAGCCTCATGTACACTGCACAATGTAGTCTTAATCTGATACTGTTTCCAAGGCTCTCTGATGTCTGACAGCCACAATCACAAAGCCAATGATTATGCTGAATAGTATTGGGTATTAATAAATCAAGTAAAAGCAATTGCCTGAATGCAAAGGTGTGCTTATTCTCTTTATGATTAAGTCAAAGTAATTGTCAGAAAAGGTCAATTCTGGCAATTAAATAGCTTCACTGGACGGAAGCAGTGAGAATTGGTCTAAAAGTGAAAGTGAATCCATACCCTAGGTACAAAATGTCAATTTTTTCTTCCGCTAAACTTTTATCTTTCTTTTGTGTAGAAAAATAAAGAGGTGCTCAAATGTTAGCTCTGCTGCAATTAAAGAGCTTTTATCACATATCCACAAAAATAGTAACAAATGGCACACTCACTTCAATGCTTCTGCTTCAATTCAAATCGTGTTCTTTTTATTTCGGTGAGATCAATAAGCAAACGTTTCGGGGTCAAGCCCCTTCATCAAGTGCTACTTACAAACAGTGTGATTGAAAACATTTATAGGGTAAGGTCTTGTATGACCACACCCCTTCGTGATTAAATAACATTGGTTACACCTTTGATGTCCATTAACATTGTGCTTGTGTATTCTTTGTTACATTTTCCACCATCAAAAGGATACAAAGTGCCTCTGCAATAAATAAATCCATAAATAGTGTAAAAAACTTCATACCGCAATCCTTCTTGTAGTGTACATTATATCGATATTTCTCTAGACTGTGGGATAAAATTTATAATATAAAATAAAACTTTCATATTATAAAAACATAAAATCACGTATTCTTAGTTACAATCAAAGGCTGGACATATATCAATAAAAACAAGAGTAGCTCAGTTCCTCATTTAATCCCATGGGTGTAAGGGTATTTAATCTTTCAATCCACAGGACCTCCTGTTGTAAAAGCAATCTATCCTTATTTCCACCCCGTCTCGGGAACTTCACAACCTGTAATACCTGCCATCTTAGTTGTTTACTGTTATGGCCAAAAGTTTTGAAGTGTCTGCTCACTGGAGTGACATATTTCATCTTATCTAAATCACAATTATCAATTGCCCTCCTATGTTCCCCAATCCTTAACTTGATTTGTCTTTTTGTTTTCCCCACATATGCCTTACCACAGGGGCATTTAAGCATATAAATCACCCCTGTTGTGTTGCATGTAGCAAAATCTTTTAACTTAATTTCAAATCCTTTAGAGGGATGGTTTATTTTATTACCCTTTATTATGCTATTGCAACACTGGCAAGACAAACATGGGTATGTACCTTTCTGCGGTGCGCCAAAAATGTTGGTTGGCGGTCGTCATTTTCTATCATATCCGTCTTAGTCAATTGGTCACCCAAATTTCTAGCCCGTTTATATGAAAATAAGGGTTTCTCCTTGAATAAATTCCCATATAGTTTGTCTTTCCTCAAAATCTCCCAATGCCTATGGACAATTGTTTTAATTTTTTGGGAATGTAAATTATAATTTGAGACCAACGGTATTTTTTGAAATTTACGTGTTTTATTCTCTTTTGGGGCAACCAAAAGAAGGTTAGATCTATCTATACTCATAGCTCTCTCCATATTCTGTCTCAAATCCTTTTGCGGATAACCTCTCTCAATAAACCTTTTTTCCATTTCCAACATTCTTTTCTGACACACCTGATTATCTGAGACAATTCGTCTTATCCTAAGAAACTGACTATATGGGAGCCCTTTACTGACATTCCTTGGGTGAAAACTTGTACTCATCAACAAATTATTCCTATCCGTTTCTTTACGGAATAAATCTGTGCTTAAACCATTAGACTGTTTCATAACCAATACATCCAAAAAACTTATACTCTCTTCATCATAAGTTAATGTAAATTTAATTGTTGGATGTAATAAGTTGATTTTCTGACCCATTTCAATCAACTCTTCTTTGCTTCCATGCCACGTAAAAAATATGTCATCCACATATCTATAGTAATTCTTTATATTCACACTATAGGCTTGTTCAAAAAATAGCCATGAAAAGAACCACGCGGCCCAAGAAAAAGAACTGACATCCCAGGGAGAGCCAGCTATATCAGAACATCTTGTGGTAAATATCTCTGACTTTTCTCTTACAAATGTACAAATTGCCTTAATTAACAAGGGACTTGGATATGTGCCAGCAGTCAAGGGTGATTTTTTTCGTTTTAAGGTGGACTTTATGCGATTCATTAGGACTCTGAGATTGAAAATGCATTTCAAGGATTCGAAAGATATAGCAGTTGCATTGCCCATTGTTAAGAAAAGAAATGTAACGTTTGATCCTGACATTACAAGTGAGAATTTGAATGTATTTATGCAAATGGTTTTACAAGATGTAGAAGCATTAGATTGGAAACGTTTACCTAAGAAAAATTATAATTTAACACAGGAGGAACATAAGGCATTATGTGAGTTAAAAGATAATAAGGAGATAATTATCAAAAAGGCAGATAAGGGGGGGGCAACGGTCATAATGAATAAAGCAGATTACATGGAGGAAGCTTTTAAACAATTGAATGACAACACGCATTATATAGAGTTGGATAATGACCCGACCCTCTCATTAAAGAAAGAGATAGATAATTACGTTGTGGAAGCCTATAGGAATGGGGTAATTGACAAAAACATAAAAGATTTTTTAACAACAGATCATCCCATGACACCAGTGTTTTATCTCTTGCCAAAGATTCATAAAAATTTACAGAAACCACCCGGGCGTCCGATTGTTTCCAGCATTAATTCAGTACTGCAACCATTAAGCATTTATTTAGACAAACAATTGCAACCTTTGGTGCAAGAGATAAAATCCTGCTTAAAAGACACAACCGACTTTTTAAATAAAATCTCGACAATATCTGATTTTGAGACATGTACTTACCTGTGCACAGTGGATATTCAGTCCCTATACACGAGTATTCCACACGCCGAAGGAATTATGTATATTGAGGAAGCTTTGTATCAATATGGTTATGACACACAGTTGGTAATTTTTCTGATAGAACTTTTACGATTTGTATTGAGTAAAAATTACTTTCGTTTCGATAAGACCTATTTTTTACAAAAACAAGGCACGAGTATGGGCAGTAATGTAGCCCCGAGCTATGCCAACATATTTGTCTCATTTATTGAGATAATGGTATTTTTTGAACAAGCCTATAGTGTGAATATAAAGAATTACTATAGATATGTGGATGACATATTTTTTACGTGGCATGGAAGCAAAGAAGAGTTGATTGAAATGGGTCAGAAAATCAACTTATTACATCCAACAATTAAATTTACATTAACTTATGATGAAGAGAGTATAAGTTTTTTGGATGTATTGGTTATGAAACAGTCTAATGGTTTAAGCACAGATTTATTCCGTAAAGAAACGGATAGGAATAATTTGTTGATGAGTACAAGTTTTCACCCAAGGAATGTCAGTAAAGGGCTCCCATATAGTCAGTTTCTTAGGATAAGACGAATTGTCTCAGATAATCAGGTGTGTCAGAAAAGAATGTTGGAAATGGAAAAAAGGTTTATTGAGAGAGGTTATCCGCAAAAGGATTTGAGACAGAATATGGAGAGAGCTATGAGTATAGATAGATCTAACCTTCTTTTGGTTGCCCCAAAAGAGAATAAAACACGTAAATTTCAAAAAATACCGTTGGTCTCAAATTATAATTTACATTCCCAAAAAATTAAAACAATTGTCCATAGGCATTGGGAGATTTTGAGGAAAGACAAACTATATGGGAATTTATTCAAGGAGAAACCCTTATTTTCATATAAACGGGCTAGAAATTTGGAGGACCAATTGACTAAGACGGATATGATAGAAAATGACGACCGCCAACCAACATTTTTTGGCTCACCGCAGAAAGGTACATACCCATGTTTGTCTTGCCAGTGTTGCAATAGCATAATAAAGGGTAATAAAATAAACCATCCCTCTAAAGGATTTGAAATTAAGTTAAAAGATTTTGCTACATGCAACACAACAGGGGTGATTTATATGCTTAAATGCCCCTGTGGTAAGGCATATGTGGGGAAAACAAAAAGACAAATCAAGTTAAGGATTGGGGAACATAGGAGGGCAATTGATAATTGTGATTTAGATAAGATGAAATATGTCACTCCAGTGAGCAGACACTTCAAAACTTTTGGCCATAACAGTAAACAACTAAGATGGCAGGTATTACAGGTTGTGAAGTTCCCGAGACGGGGTGGAAATAAGGATAGATTGCTTTTACAACAGGAGGTCCTGTGGATTGAAAGATTAAATACCCTTACACCCATGGGATTAAATGAGGAACTGAGCTACTCTTGTTTTTATTGATATATGTCCAGCCTTTGGTTGTAACTAAGAATACGTGATTTTATGTTTTTATAATATGAAAGTTTTATTTTATATTATAAATTTTATCCCACAGTCTAGAGAAATATCGATATAATGTACACTACAAGAAGGATTGCGGTATGAAGTTTTTTACACTATTTATGGATTTATTTATTGCAGAGGCACTTTGTATCCTTTTGATGGTGGAAAATGTAACAAAGAATACACAAGCACAATGTTAATGGACATCAAAGGTGTAACCAATGTTATTTAATCACGAAGGGGTGTGGTCATACAAGACCTTACCCTATAAATGTTTTCAATCACACTGTTTGTAAGTAGCACTTGATGAAGGGGCTTGACCCCGAAACGTTTGCTTATTGATCTCACCGAAATAAAAAGAACACGATTTGAATTGAAGCAGAAGCATTGAAGTGAGTGTGCCATTTGTTACTATTTTTGTGGATATGAATCCATACCCTGCCTATGTTGGAAGATCCCTTTATGATTTGTCAGTGTCAAAGGATGGGGACAGGTGCTTTATTCTTCTATATACTTGCATAGCCAGGGGTTGCTAAGGGACAGACTGCATAAATACATGTGATGTTTGAAACCTCCTTCTGGGACTTGAGAACTCAGGGATCATTGCAGTGCCTGTAACAGGGGTTTAGTGCATGATAATATAAATAGTTGTATGGATGTAAACATGATACAGGGTTTCAGGAATGTATTTTGACATTTTAAAGGGATTCTGCCCCCCTAGAAATTTGAGGAGTTACAACTGTATAAGCGAAGAACCAGTCTTGTAATAATAATACTCTTTTAATAGTAAAAAAGGTATAGGAAGCCCTATCTGGAATGCTCCAAATTATTGGATGGCTGTCTCCCACAGATTCCATTTTCAGCAAATACTTGTTTTTTTAAATTTCTTTTTTCTTTGTAATAATAAAACAGTGCCTTGTAGTTGATGCTGCATAAATCCATATTAATGGCAAAACAATCCTATTGGGCTTATTTAATGTGTTTTATTACTGAAAAGACAGGAGAACACTTGATGATTTACCCCCCACGACAAACAGTTCTATATAGTTATGGGACAAATATAGAGAAAAATTGCACTTATCCCCACGAAACTCAATGTATTGCTCCTTTCTGGGAAATAAACGGTTCCCCCAGGGGAGGACATGAAAGCTTTTCTCCCTAGGATCACATACAAAGCCCTGTTATGCATCACACTAGTCTCAGAACAGGAAGTACAGACATTTCAAGACTTCAAAGAAAAGCTCCAGATACCATCCAGACAGTTTTTCAGGTATCTGCAGATCTGCCACTTTATCTCTCAGACTTTTTTACAAAGTGGCACCCCCCCCCCCCCCCGCCAGCCCCTATATATTTCAAACTTTTATGTAACTCTTCAGAACAGAATACTCACCTGATATCATCATTGTATAACCATCTGGCAGTGGATAATACCACCTTATTGCAACTCTATATGACTAAATGGGAGATTCGAGGTGATCACACCAGCGAAATATCAGATTATTTGGGAGAAGGCCAGAAAACAGCCCCAGAGACTAACAAACTGGCAACACACATATTGACTGCAGCGAAAACACTCAGTTAACAAAAAGTGGAAAAGTACTTCTCTTCCAAATCTATTGTGATATCTTTTTTTCCGCACCTTCTAACATATCATCATTAACCAAAAAAAAGAAAATAGAGGAAAGTAGAGGAAATTGGATGTGCAGACAACTCCATTAATCAAATTATACACAAGAAATACCAGAAGAGTTATATGTGTGTACACTACTACTACAAATATGGTACATGGATGGTGCAACACAATATAACTCTTCTGGTATTTCTTTTGTATAATACTTCTCTTTCAAATCAACAAGCCCTTATTAACAAAGTTAAATGGGTCAGAACAAAGAAACTATTAGCATACCTGCAAGGCATGGGACATGACAATGAGTTGTTGTGGCTCCCTTGGGCAGAATTCGAAACGGCCCAATCAGAAGCAAGTTGACTTATAGTACAGACTCCTCTGTAATTACCCCTTAGACCCCCCAACCCACTTTCGTAGTTTTCCCCCATAACTTACATAGCACACATTTAACATAATGGGTAATTCCTGTATCAAACAAAGAAGGACTATATGATACCTATTAGCAACATAAATGATACAAAAATGTATGTGATTGATTATGTATATGGAACTGAACTCAGGAAATGTTCCTATATGTTACTGCTTTTATCTGTTACATTAATACATTGTTTCAGTACTAGATTACTCTAAAGGACACCATGTAACAGATAAAAGTAGTAACATATAGGAACTGTGTGAAACATTTGGACACATTTTGTTATATTATTGCTATTATGGTGTTGTTTTTAATTTAGTCTTTTCTGCTAGGAGAGATAAATACAAACTGAAATATACCTAGTCGATTTTTTTAATTAGCTTTTAATCATGTGATTAAGCTGTAGCTGGTGGTTTCCCGCCAGTGTGGGGTTAAAAGACATGTTCAGTATTGAATTTGGCACTTTGAGAAAGGCTGAGGAGTCAGCCGAAACGTCAGTCTGCTGCTATTTTATTAAATAAATTCTGTTTAATTTTTAAGACCTGAGTAGTGCTGATCCCCTTTTTGCGATTGTATGGAGATGTTTGTTGATCGTGCACCCAGGCAACTTACTGCATCTTATCGAGAGTGCCGGCTCCACATGGCTTGTTTATATATATACACACACACACACACACACACACAAGCAGAACGACGTTTTGGCATTACTGGCCTTACTAGATAAAATATTTATCAAAAGTATAGCCACCAATTTGCCTAAATATATTCTTACTGTTCTATTCAGTTGTACAGAAATTTGCACTTTCAGATTTTATGATGAATCATACAATACCCTATAAATATTTCCCTTGGGCCATATTCCTTATAAATACAGCAATAAAACAACAATATATTATATTTAAAATGTATATTTGGCATAAACATGTAATCTAACAGGAGACTAAGAAATGTTCAATAAGTCAGCCACATAAATAGAACAGAATATTAATATGGCAAGCATATACTTACTGATTTGTCATTCTGTCTTTCAAGCAGAATCAAACACTCCAGGAGTGAGTTGTGAGTATGGAGCTCCCACTATTTATAGGAACTTTGATTTCCTTCAAGAAAAAAATGGCATTAACAAGCTGCACTGGCCAATCCCCAGAAGGAGTGGAGACAGAAGTGGCTTTCAGAGCTGGAATTCTCTTGCTGCAGGTCCTTCTATAGACTTTGCTACTTGCTTTCTGCACAAGGAACATCTTTGAAAGGTTTTCAATTCCAAATCCTTTCAAACCATGACTGGATTAAAAGAATGAATGGAGGGAAAGAATTCAGTCATGACATGAATAGGCTTTTGACATAGTAATTGGCCACTGTTTGTAAAACACTGAATTTGTTTTACAATGGAGACCCTTTATTCCCAAAATACTCTGCATGTTCTTCAGATTATAGCAAACTTCATTGCTGTTCCAATGCTCATTTTTCCATTTTATGTGCACCCACGGTACATGGTCCATATTCATCTATGTTGTAGGCTTCATAAGCAAATTCAGAATATTGTCTTTTTGTAGCATTGTGCGATAACCACTGTTTTGTGTAAATTACATAACACGGATTTTCGAGGCATAATCATAAAGAAAAGTAAATTATTTTACACAAAAAGGTAGAAAACTTTGTGTAGAGTATAAAAAAGTTTATAAAGCTTTGTCATATGACGTGGATTAACACCATGCATCTCATATGTGGAAATACTCCACTAATTGTGCTGTTTATGAAAGTCTCTATTCTTTTAAACAGACTAACACATACACTTTACACATTTATTACTTTATCTTACTTGTCCTTATGTCTGGCATAACTCATTGAAGTGAATGGACAAATTTAGACATGGAAGAATTTCTGGCATAAGTGGTATAAAAAGGCAGGGTATAGATGCTCTAGTCTGTTTTTCAATGTGGCTTTTTTTCAAGCAACCATTTCTACACCATCTTTTTTTTTAATCATGGGACCATGACAAAACAGGACGAGACTAATTTATGCTGCAGATAAAGTAAGACCCTGAGATTTGAATATGAAATTGTATATTTTGAAGAAAACATCTCACAATATTCAATAGCATATCGTTTTTGGTGAAAAACATGATACTCCTTAAATTTGACCAGTAAAATTAAAAAGTGAAATCTGTATCTGTTATTCCAATAACTAGGTATATACTGTTTCTTGGCAACAATTATCCTGTTTTATAAAAAGGTTGTCAATCTGTAGTTCTTTAGACATGACTGGCATTTGACCCTTATTTATGTGGGGTAGAACAATACCCATTGTTTTCTACACAGCTTATCTGTTATCTGCTGAGTAAACATGAGCACTTTTGCCATATACAGCTTAATGACTAACTCCATAGCTGAACAGCAGATTTCTATAGTAGAGTTTCTGAAGCAAATCGGTGTAGGGTAACCACAGATTATGTAAAAATGCACATTAAGCACACACATTTCTTGATGTTACTGTTTCTTATTTATGTGCTTTTTGTTTTTGTAGGGTCTATTAATAATCTATTTATGCAGGCTGAGAGAAGCAGGTCTGCTCCATACCCCTGCTCCATTAATTTAATCCGATCAGCCTGTGTGGGGTCACACACAGCGGAGCTGGAGCTGAGGTCAGTATTTGGGCTGTGTGTGACCCCACAGGCTGATCAGATTCAAATCAATAGAGCACGAGCATAGAGTGGACCTGCTTCTTTCAGCCTGCAAAAATGCGAAAGCAGCCAACAGCCTGTGTGCCCATAGCCTCATACCACTGGATAAATCAGCTCAGGCACCACACGGAATTTTATGTATTATGTTTCCATTCTTTGTCATTGTAGCAGAATGAGAAACTACAAGCTGACTAGCTGGGTCTGACTAGACTCAACTACCTGATCAGGAGAGTTTAAAACCTCCTGTAGATGGTCCGTTTGACTCAGAGTAAGAGGTGTGAACAGAACACACAGAAAGCTGGAAATGTGTTTACAATGCTAACTAAAAAGAAATTTGTTTCGGCTAAACTAAAAAACATTTTTGGTGTCCTGACAATTGCTTTGCAGTGACCTGCTACAATCATATTGAAAGTCATTATTTAGTACAGGTATGAGATAGTTATCCAGAAACATATTACCCAGAAAGCTCTGCATTTTGGGAGGGCCGTCTCCTATAGACTTAATTTTAATCAAGTAATTTAACATTTGTAAAAATTATTTAATTTTTCTCAATAATAATAATACAGTACATTGTACTTGATCCTAACTAAGACATAATTAATATTTATTGGAGGCAAAATAAACCTATTGGGTTTAATTAATGATTACATTATTTTTTTTTAGCAGACTTGAAGTATGGAGATCCAAATTAAGGATAGATCCCATATCCGGAAAACCCCAGGTCCTGAGCATTCTGGTCCCATACTTGTAGTACTATCTACTGGCTAATATGTTATTCTGAAGATGGTCAAGCATGAGCAAGTCAGAGGTCACCAAACAAATGGATGTGTGCCAAATATGTCCACCTGTGTGCTGAGTCAAATTGCACTGATTCAACTAGTAGATCAAGATGTTGGCTTTTTCAAAGCCAACATAATTATATGGCTCACAAGCCATGCAAATCCACCAGGTGATGGTCGAGTTTTACAGCTTTCATTATCAATATCTGACTGAGCTCCAGTCAGATACTGGTCTGCATCTTGTTCCTTGTAAACAGGTCAGAACAGCAGGCCAAGCAGGGGCCCAAAAGCTGCTAGCTTAAGAGTATGTGGCTAATATAAGGCCTTGTTTGGCCATCTTAGGAGAAACTTTTTTATTTATGAAGCAGCAAAAAACTAATCTGGTGTTGTAATTGTATTTTTATAAATGCTATTCATATTTAGTTGGCTGTCAAAATCGTTTCATAGCAGTAGGAAAATGTCCATAAATTTCTATTATTTCAATAATATTTCAATGGTATAAAAACCTGTATCTTATACTATACAGTGGAACCTCAATGTTATATCCCCTGAGTTTTTTGGTCCCACCTATATATTATGCATAATTCATTTCCCTGATTTTACATTTTCCTTGATTTTATATGATTTTATCCTAATCCCTTGAAAAATGGAAAATGGGGGTTCCACTGTATTTATATCTTACCCAAGGGTCTTTTGTAAATAGTGAATTCCAGTAAGTTTGCACTTCTACAGATCAATTATTGCATTAGGTTGAGTGTCTAACATTCAGGGTGCTTTGCAATTGCTGCACTGTAGTGTAACATTATGCCTTACTACTTAAAGGAAAACTGTACCCCTTGAACCGTCTCTATAAAAATATATTGTATAATATATTTTTATAATAATATACTTTTTTAGTAGTATGTGCCATTGGGTAATCCTAAATAGAAAATTGCCATTTTAAGAAATAAGGGCCGCCCCCTGGGATCCAACGATTCACGCTGCACGCAAACAAATCATACATACATGTTAGGTCACATGAGCCAATTAACAGACAGAGTTCTGCCTTTTGCTTCCCACACTTCTTCCTGTTACAGTTAGGGGCCCATTTACTAAGGGTCGAAGTGAATTTTCGAATTAAAAAACTTCGAATTTCGAAGTAATTTTTGGGTACTTCGAGCATCGAATAGGCCAAATTCTACTTCGATTCGAAGTGAAAATACTTCACAAATTCGACCATTCGAAAATTGAAAGTACTGTCTCTTTAAAAAACTTCGCCACCTTAAACCTGCCGAATTGCTATTTTAGCCTATGGGGACCTCCTAGAACCTATAGCCAGTATTTGGCTAAGTTTTGAAAAATGAAAGGATTTTTTTGTAAAATCGTACAATCTTAAAAATTCAATTTTAAATGCAGCTGGGGATGTGGGCGAATGATAAGAAGGGAGGTTGAGTGGTTTCAATAACACTGCATTAAAAACGAAAGTGCACCGATCCAGACGATGCGAGTTAGCAGTATCACAATTAAAAATAGCCACCAGTTGGGCTCTTGACATTAAATGGGCTGTGAGTGCTACAGGACAAGTTATAGGGACTAGGACACAATACACTTAGGTGCCTCCGAGAGGACAGAGCGGTAGGTATAGGTTCCTTGGCACATCAGTTAAGCCCTGTGTACCGAATTGTGAGTTGGCATTGATATACAGTGATTACTGGTTCTATTGGTTATTATACTTGGCTCTGATTGAATCCACATCCCTCCAATGTCGCCCTATACATCCTTACAAAGAAAGGGTGTTCTGTAAGAGGGTTAATCAGTCTAATGTAAGATCTAAGTGGGATTAATACATTAATTATTGCTACTTAGCATTATCCCAAATTAACTAAGACCAGATCAATACATCAAAGTATGTTTAATTGTTTTTAACCAAATGAAATTTGTTCACATTTTTTTTTATTGAACAATTAAATGTTAAGTTTTAAATTGCTTCAGCCCATGATCCTTGTTGAAAGTGAACTATCTAGGTGATGGTTGAAATTAATTAACACAGGACACTTTATTCACTGGATGCACTTGTTAATAATGGAGTTGTCAGTACATCCAATTCCTCTGATTCGGATCTGTTAGAAGGTACGGAAAATAGAAAACAATATAGACTGCCATTAGTCTAACACAGGAAATCACTGTATTTAAAAAACAAACATACTCCTATGCTTACTGTATATACTTGAAGGTTAATTTGATATGCCCCATGTCCCTGATTATAGATTTTCTACTAATTTATTTCTGGCCATCTCATATATAAAAATGGGGGTTCTACTATATTATTATTCTATAGAATTAAGTCCACAGCACTTTATAGTGATATTTCATCATTTGCATCAGTCCCAGCCCCAGCAGAGTTTATAATCTAAGGTCTCTTTCACATTTATACACTATGCTCAGTTTTATTAGGAGCCAATTAAACTGCCTGTATGTTTTTATAGCATGTGAGGAATCCCAAGCTAATGCCAAAGGGGCTGGTCTCGGCTTGTGGAAAAGCCCCATGTGACATTAGCCTAAGGAGAGACGATTTCTTGCAGATTACTGGCTGGAATTGAGTTTTGAACCCAATACTGCAATACAATAATGTTTTTGCTTTGCCATCAAGAATAGCTCTTAGGAGCCGTTTCAGGGCTGTATTTATTTATATACAGTGCCCATGGGCATGGCAGTAACGCCTATATATATAAAAAAAAATCAAAAATATTTTTAAAACTCCAGTCATGGGGCATTTGCAGTTAAATATGGTGGTGGAGCTGTTTTGGGAAGTGTGTGCAGCACAATATGCACCAAGTGCCAAGGGGGTAGTTGGCAATCAGAGGTCCAGTGCTTTGGGATTCTCTGGATAGAAATACAGCTCTGGGCAGATTTAATCCTTTTCCAATTCTTTCATTTCAGTATTTGTTTTTCCAACAATTTACAGTTACATGAATGGATCTGATAGTTGAAGTTTTAGCCAAAACAGAACCCCTACTTCCTGACTCTGGATTCCTCGGTTTCATATTTGCTACATTTCAACTGCTATTTTTTTAATGTAAAGAATTAATTAGAAAAAAGTTGTTTCCTTGAATGGGAATGGACTTGCCTAAGCATAAAGTTGGCCCTACACTGAAAGACCTAATGAGCAGATGTGGGCCACATAGTAGGGCGGTAGAAAAATAGGATGGCACACACATTTGCAAACGTGCTTAAATTAAAGTGCTTTTATTGTGATCTCAAACACAAGGTTTCGGAGGCACAACCTCCTTTATCAAGTGTTCTCAAACGTGTAAATCAATCCACAGGTATATAAGGGTGAGGTGCTCCGTCCTTCTAATTAAGTGACATCATAAAATACATTTACATAATTACTACCGGTATATTATATGTAATACAATATATTATTGCTTTAAAACATCTCAATATATAAATATATTAATAATACCTGAATAGTATATATTATTTCTTTAAAACATCTCAATATTTAAATATATTAATAATACCTGAATAGTATATATTATTGCTTTAAAACATCTCAATATATAAATATATTAATAATACCTGAATAGTGACAAACAGTGCATCGTGTGTCTCAATGTGATATATCATAAAAAAACAGTCCAAATCAATGTCCATGTATTTCGTAGATTTTCTTATATATGATATATATGTGATATATCACATTGAGACACACGATGCACTGTTTGTCACCGGATTAAATGATCTCTGCTCAGTTTTAGGAATGCAAACTTCATTATTTTTTAAGGTCATTGTGCAAATCATTATGCAATTGGAATAAATAGTTTTATCAGTCGGTTATGGGAGTGTTTTTTTTTTTGAGACAAGACCTTTGTCCTAGAAAATTCAGTAATGAGATTATGTTGACAAAGTTGTCTAAAAGTTTGTGACTGTTTTGGATAAGTGGATATATCTATATCTATATATATCCTGGAAAAAGGAGAGCACTCACAGGTCTTAAGATGCAAAAAATTTATGAAATTTATTGAAAATAAATAACTGACGTTTCGGTTAATCCTATAGTATTTCTCAAAGTGCAACACACAGTGAAGACCAAACAATTAAACCCCAAGTGGCGGGAAAACAAACGTGATGACGTCATCAGGTGTCAAGGGGCGTGGAAAAGAGTATACAGCAAAAAGAAAAATAGCCTGAACATGGTGCACCTCCCCTTAACTAAGGGGCTATAGTGAAATAGCAAAGAGCTTTTTAGCCCCAAGCCAATTAACATACATCTATATGTGATTCCCTATAGCTCTTTGCTATTTCACTATAGCCCCTTAGTTAAGGGGAGATGCACCATGTTCTTATTACCCAGTCACATGTTTACTGGGGGACTGGATTTTAAATGCACTACAAAGCTAAAATGCTTATAGTGGAGGAAGGAAATCATTCACAGGTGTAAGTTTGCTGGCTGGGGCTTAAAAGCTCCAAGCTTTCTCACTAGAGCTCCAGAGCTAAGGGTAAGTGCACAATGGTCTTACTGGGGGACTTGATTTTAAATGCACTACAAACTTATAATGCTCACAAATAGTGTAGGACTCACGTACAATGAGGGGCCTTGAAGTGGCACGTGAGCTTACATATTTTGGCCAAAGTGTGGTACTAACACCTCATTTTTTGTAATTATTTTTTAAAGGCAAATCGAGCGCTGGCAAATTTTCTCTTTCTCTTTGTGTACAAATATTGGCTTTTTATCGTTTTCGGCAGCTGGTCAACTCCAGAATGTGGGTTAGTCCGAGCGCTGGGACAATGTTGTCTACTGCAGCTGGTCAACGCCACAGCGTGAGTTAGACCAAGCGCTGACGATTTCTTTCTGTGTTCTGTTGACAAATTGTAGCCAAATATTGCCTGGCTGCCATTTAGCCTTTAAAACAGGGAATCACATATAGATGTATGTTAATTGGCTTGGGGCTAAAAAGCTCTTTGCTATTTCACTATAGCCCCTTAGTTAAGGGGAGGTGCACCATGTTCTTATTACCCAGTCACATGTTTACTGGGGGACTGGATGCACTACAAAGCTAAAATGCTTATAGCGGAGGAAGGAAATCATTCACAGGTGTAAGTTTGCTGGCTGGGGCTTAAAAGCTTCAAGCTTTCTCACTAGAGCTCCAGAGCTAAGGGTAAGTGCACAATGGTCTTACTGGGGGACTTGATTTTAAATGCACTACAAACTTATAATGCTCACAAATAGTGTAGGACTCACGTACAATGAGGGGCCTTGACGTGGCACGTGAGCTTACATATTTTGGCCAAAGTGTGGTACTAACACCTCATTTTTTGTAATTATTTTTTAAAGGCAAATCGAGCGCTGGCAAATTTTCTCTTTCTCTTTGTGACCAGAAACAGTAGCAGTAGTAAAAGAATAGAAGAGAAAAATTGAGAGGAGTTAGAACAAGAGATACGAGATATAGCAGGGAGAGAGCAGCGTTGCTGTATTACGCAATATGGCGTGTGGTTTTAAAGGAAGCAGGGCACGAGTTATCCCATAGAGGACTTTGTCCGAAATCAGGGGCATCACTGCCATGTTTGGAATGTCACACTAGGTACGGAGCATGGTAGACCACCTGTCTCTCACAGGGGTAGATAACACACAGCCCATCCACAGTCATATGTGTTGGATTCAAAAGGCAGCGACAAAAAGATATATTGGTAGAACATAAAACCCGTCCATAAGCCATTGCACAATATAGTATAGCTTTATGTAGATTCGGGGTGGAGAAAGACACGTGTCAGGTCCCCAGACAGTAAAGAAGGATATAATGCTGTATAACTATAACAAACAAGGGAAAGTTGTGCTCACCACTAATCTTTAAAACCATTAGGCACATTTTGTGCATAAAACAGCCTCATTGCACCCCCACGTAATGGTTTTAAAAATTAGTGGTGAGCGCAACTTTCCCTTGTTTATTATAGTTATACAGGAGCAGTGACCAGCTCCATGTTGTAGCTCCCACCCTTCCCAGCTATAGTCAGGTGATCCCACTGGTGTCTAATAAAAGGGCAGCCAAGTTTGGGAGTTTAACTTTGAAAGCAGCAAGTAAGTTGCAGGTAAAACGTATTCGTCCCTTTGTAAAATGTATAATGAAGCAATAGAATTCTTAATGAATCAGATGAAAATTGAGCGTAGGACTTTGACGTGGTTGGACAGCTTCAATATATTGCAATATATGGGCAAACAATCCCTGTGTTGTTTAAAGGGTAAGGCATTTTTCAGTAGCAGTGTGCACAAAATGTCTCTGTCTTAAATATATTGATAATGGGTTGAGTGCAGAGGAATCTTGTATTTGTCTATATGTATTTTGTGGTCACAGCCTCATTGCACCCCTGCCTAATCGTTTTAAAAATGAGTGGTGAGCACAACTTTCCCTTGTTTGTGTATATATAGATATATATCTATATCTATCTATCTATCTATCTATCTATCTATCTATCTATCTATCTATCTATCTATCTATCTATCTATATATACACACACACATACAGGTTTTATTACCACGTTCTAACTTTGTACAGCAGTGATCATCCAAATGGGGCGGGAAGACCAACTCTTTGATGTGGAAGAACTTTTTTTTGTGGTGGGGTCAGGTTGAGTGATTTGGGGATGCGAGCAAATTAAAAGTCATTGTCATAGACAGGATTGTCAGAGACATGAGCAGTGGGGACTTAATCCCTAAACTCCCCTTAGAAATATTACATAGTAACATAGTAACATAGTAAGTAAGGTTGAAAAAAGACACATGTCCATCGAGTTCAACCTTTTTTTTTTTTTGTTTATTAACTACCTATCTGCCAGTTGATCCAGAGGAAGGCAAAAAACCCATCTGAAGCCTCTCCAATTTGCCTTAGAGGGGGAAAAATTCCTTCCTGACTCCAAAATGGCAATCGGACCAGTCCCTGGATCAACTTGGACTATGAGCTATTTCCCATAACCCTGTATTCCCTTACTTGCTAAAAAGCCATCCAACCCCTTCTTAAAGCTATCTAATGTATCAGCCAGTACAACTGATTCAGGGAGAGAATTCCACATCTTCACAGCTCTCACTGTAAAAAACCCCTTCCGAATATTTAGGCGGAACCTCTTTTCTTCTAATCGGAATGGGTGACCTCGCGTCAGCTGGAAAGACCTACTGGTAAATAAAGCATTAGAGAGATTATTATATGATCCCCTTATATATTTATACATAGTTATCATATCACCCCTTAAGCGCCTCTTCTCCAGCGTGAACATCCCCAATTTGGCCAGTCTTTCCTCATAGCTAAGATTTTCAATACCTTTTACCAGCTTAGTTGCCCTTCTCTGTACCCTCTCTAATACAATAATGTCCTGTTTGAGTGATGGAGACCAAAACTGTACGGCATATTCTAGATGGGGCCTTACAAGTGCTCTATACAGTGGAAGAATGACCCCCTCCTCCCGTGACTCTATGCCCCTTTTAATACAGCTCAAGACCATATTTGCCCTTGATGCTGCTGACTGGCATTGCTTGCTACAGCCAAGTTTATCATCTACAAGGACTCCAAGGTCCTTTTCCATAATGGATTTGCCTAGTGCAGTCCCATTAAGGGTATAAGTGGCTTGGATATTTTTACATCCCAGGTGCATGACTTTACATTTATCAACATTGAATCTCATTTGCCACTTAGCTGCCCAGATTGCCAGTTTGTCAAGATCCTGTTGCAAGGATGCCACATCCTGGATGGAATTAATTGGGCTGGATAATTTTGTGTCATCTGCAAACACTGATACATTACTTACAACACCCTCCCCTAAGTCATTAATGAACAAGTTAAATAAAAGTGGACCCAATACTGAGCCCTGGGGGACCCCACTAAGAACCTTACTCCAAGCAGAGAATGTACCATTAACAACCACCCTCTGTACCCAATCCTGTAGCCAGTTTCCTATCCATGTGCAAACGACTTCATTAAGCCCAACAGACCTTAGTTTAGAAAGCAGTCGTTTGTGGGGCACAGTATCAAACGCTTTGGCAAAATCCAAATAGATCACATCTACTGCCCCCCCACTATCCAGAATCTTACTTACCATATCATAAAATGCAATCAAATTCGTCTGACATGACCTATCCTTCATAAAGCCATGCTGATTGTTGCTCATAATGCCATTCATTAGGACAAAATTTTGAATGTGATCCCTTAACAAGCCTTCAAATAATTTGCCCACCACAGATGTCAATCTTACTGGCCTATAATTGCCAGGCTGAGATCGTAATCCCTTTTTAAATATTGGAAAAACATCAGCTTTTCTCCAATCCATAGGCACCATACCAGATGACAGTGAATCTGAGAAAATCAGAAATAAGGGCTGGTCTAAAACTGAACTAAACTCTCTTAGAACCCGGGGGTGTATGCCATCAGGCCCTGGAGCCTTGTTTACATTAATTTGTATTAAAGCTTTTTGAATCATATCCTGAGTCAGCCACTGACTAGATTGAGCTGAACCATTCGTGCAGTTATTAAGTGAGCCTGTGAACCCAGACTCCTCTATTGTATACACTGAAGAAAAGAACTGATTTAACACATTTGCCTTATCTGTATCTGTTACAACCATACTGGTACCATTATTTAATGGAGCAACACTCTCAACCTGCATCTTTTTACTATTAATATATTTAAAAAACTTTTTAGGGTTAGTTTTCACCTCCACCGCAATTAACTCTTCATTTCTTTTCTTAGCCTTCCGGATTGCTGATTTACAACATTTATTACAGTGTTTATATTCATTAAATGCAGCTTCTGTCCCTACAGATTTGTAGTTTTTAAATGCCTTTCTCTTCTTTCCCATTAACATCTTTACCTCTGTATTAAGCCACACAGGATGATTCTTAGAGCTTCTACGTTTAGTCCTTAAGGGAATAAATTGAGAACAGTAATGATTTAATATCATTTTAAAGGACAACCATTTCTGTTCTGTGTTTTTAGCTGAAAACCTAATGCCCCAATCAATGCTCTGTAGGGCAGCCCTCAAGGCACTAAAATTAGCTTTGGCAAAATTCATGGTTTTTGTTGCCCCAGTATATTTTTGTTTTTTGCACCAGACATTAAAAGATATAACATTATGGTCACTATTACCCAGGGGTTCAATGACTTGCACATTTGCTATAAGTTCTGGGTCATTTGAGATCACTAAATCAAGAATAGCATTTTTTCTGGTAGGCTCCTCAACAACCTGTGCTAAAAAATTGTCGTGCAATAAGTTTATAAACTTGTTCCCATTAACTGATCTAGCAGTACCGTTGCTCCAGTCAATATCTGGGTAATTAAAATCCCCCATTATCATTACTTTACCTAAACTAGCAGCCTTTTCTATTTGCATTAGGAGCTTTGTCTCTTCCTCCTCACTTACATTAGGGGGTCTATAGCATACTCCTACAATTAATTTGCTGGATTCTTTACAATTGGTGAAGAACTCCACCCATACGACTTCTGGCCCCTCATTTTCTAACATAACCTCCTATTATGGATCTTTATGCTCCAGATTTACAAGCCTTAAAGGGGGGGGGGGTTCCCCTTTGTATTAACTTTTAGTATGCTATAGCTTGGCAAATTCTAAGCAACTTTTTAATTATTTGCAGAATTATTCTGACTCTTTCCAGCTTTGAAATGGGGGTGACTGACCCCATCTAATAAACAAATGCTCAGTAAGAAGACAAATGTATTGTTATTGCTCCTTCTGATTATTTATCTTTCTATTCAGGCTTCTCCTAGCCATATTCCAGTCTCTTATTCAAATCAATGCATGGTTGCTAGGGTAATTTGGACCCTAGCAAGTTAATTTAAAGCTGAACAACCCCTTCAATTTACATTTGGCTTTCATTTTTGTGGTTTTGGAGTTATGTAGCTTTTTATTCAGCTGTTCCTCCATTTGCAATTTCAGCAATCTGGTTTATAGGGTCCAAATTACCCTAGCAACCATGCACTGATTTGAATACGATACTGGAATATGAATAAGAGAGGCCTGAGTAGAAAAATGAGTGATAAAAAAGTAGCAATAGTACATTTTGCAGCCTTACAGAGCATTTGTAAGTGACCTCCATTTGAAAGCTAGCAAGAGTCAGAAGGCGGCGGAAAATAATGAAAAAAAATAAACAATGAAGACCAATTCTAAAACTTAAAGGAAAGTTATACCTTCAAAATGAATACTTAAGCAACAGTTTATATCATATTAAGTGGCATATTAAATAATCTTACCAAACTAGAATATATATTTAAGTAAATCTTGCCCTTTTACATCTCTTGCCTTGACCCACCATTTCGTGATGGTCTGTGTGCTGCCTCAGAGATCACCTGACCAGAAATACTGCAACTCTTACTGTAACAGGAAGAAGTGTTGAAGCAAAAGACAGAACTCTGTCTTGTAATTGGCTCATGTGACCTAAGAAGTATAGTTTGTTTGGTGCTAGGCGCATACCTTATAGCCTACCAATAGCCTGGGTCCTTGTCCCTACACTGCCGGCAAGTTGAAAAACTCCATGTATGGTCTGTAATAAGTGCACATGTATGCTTATTTGTGCTTGCACGTGGGAGGGGGCAAGAGTTGCTAAGGGCACCTGAGCAGCTTGGCCCAGCGCTGGAATTGGTCTATCATATCCTAATAAATATTGTTTACTTTTAACTATTGGGAGTGTGTATTTGTGATATATGATAAAGCTGCAAGACTTCCCCCTTGAAGTGGGGGTAATTTGTAGGGCTTAAGCTACACTAAAACAAGTTGCTGTGTTTAACAGACTGGCAAAATGATCTTGACAGACACTTGACAAAGATTATTTTTTTTTATTTGTCTTCATACTTATTCGAAAAATATAGCTTCTGACTAGTAGCATGCATATCTGGAAAAAAAAAACGGTTACAAATTTCTTGAATACAAAAATAAAATGTGGTAAAAATATATATAAATAGGACAGGAAACATTTACAAATGGAGTGCAAAGTACTGCAATCACTGTAAGAGACAAAATTGCAAGTAAAATTGCTCACTATAAGAGACCTTACAGTCTTAATGAATGTCAGTTTTAAACATTTAGGCGCTGAACAGGTTACAAACAAAATGTGCAAATCACAGCAAACAAAATATTTACAGAGGAGCAAAAAACTTGTTCTAATTTTTTCCATCTTTGACAAACTATTTTGAGCAGAATCAGGTTTCCTTTATTATGTGGTACAGAAAAGGAGAAAGTTCTAAAATAAGAGAAAAAACAAGAATTACAGGGATCATTTTTTTTACCCAGATTTCAGCTGTGGTATGGAGCATGGAGGTTCTGCTGTGCTTTGGAACAATCAGACAAGTTTCACATTGTATCATCTCCAATACATGCGATTAGGAGAGCAGGCTTTTTCTCTCATAAACTAAAGGCTTCACAATCAATTTTCTGGCCTTCAGAGATATTCTTTGGTGCACTTCCACACAGAACAGGCTAATACCTAGCTGACCTGTATAGCACATAGAATTCAGAATCTTGGAGACTGGTAACCCAAAGTTCTTCATTGATCTACTACAAAGAATGAACCATGAAAAGTTGTTTTTTTTTTAAAGGTATATTATGCTCTCTGCATTATGCACTGTATGGGATTGGTTGTAATGCATAGCAAACCTTAATATACAGATTTCAATTGAAATCAGTAGGGACAACATGGTCACTCTTCGAAGAAAACCTGTACCGTCCTCTTATTTTTTTTTCATCTTAAAAGGAAAACTATTCCCCCAAACAAATATGTAAAAGACCATACTTTTCAATGTCAATGAGCCCTACCAAATCAATTTATCTTAGAGGATTGAACACCATATTTGCTCAATCATCATCTTGCAATATCCATTCTACGCTGGTGTTATTGTAAAAGAGCTTAAAGTGATTCTGTGATGATTTTATGGTGAAATTTTACCACACCATAATTTATAACTAAATTACACTGTGAACATTGCAAATAATTCATTTTGCCGTTTAAGAAGTTATTCTAGAACCAATAAATAAATATATATATATATATATATATATATATATATATATATATATATATATATATATATATATATATTTTTTTTTTTTTAATCCAGGGACAAGTCATGGTGCCTGATCCTGTACTTTTAGAAAGAGCCAGCACTTCACAATGGAACTGCTTTCAGATAAGCGATTGTTTTTCCTACTCAATTTTAACTGGAGGAATTGTAACATAGTAAGTTAGGTTGGTAAAAGACACACATTCATCAAGTTCAACTTTTTAACTATTTTAGCCTGCTTAACTGTGGTCAGGTTTGGGTGTTATACTATAGACTGCAACAGAGTTTTTATTTACCACTAGGTGGGGCATGGGAGTATTTTTAGAAATGTGGTGATTTGGTTACCTACGCATTGTTCTGTGTATAGGCTGGGTGGGGGGTGATTACACTCCAACTTGTACCCCACGTCAGGTTTCAAAATTAATACATAAAAATAAAAAAACTGTTTTGAAGAAGAGATTGCAATGAAGCATTATGCCCCACATTTTCCCAGGACAGAAACCCTTAAGATATATGCATATGTGCTGGGTCTAATACTAATGCCTTAGTGGGAATTGACATTATTAGCACACAACTCCTGTTTCAATGCACTAGGCAGTCATATTTAAATAATATAGGCAGGAATTAACAAGCAGCAACTGATACATACCCATGATTTGCAATAGAGGAAGTTTAACAGTACAAATAAGCACTCCGACAACCACACAGGGACAGAGATACAGATCATAGTACAGAAAAGGTACAGAACTTGCACATACAATTTTCAAACTATGTGTATTCTCTTATTAATGGCGTAGGAATTTAAATTTTGGCTTCTTCAGCATCAACATTGGTTGTTTGATTGTAGGTTTATCTCCAAACAATTTGGCTTCACTTTCTCTGGTTGGAAAGCGGCTTTGGTAGATGTCTGGGTATTGTTTCTTAAACTGAAACAGACACAACAAATGAAGAGCATTCTTTAACCTAAACTGTATTAAAAAAATAAATAAATTTGGTGACACATTGTATAGACATGCTGCCACATTAGATTTATTTTATTTTGGAGAACTTTGACAGTTTATCCTACTGCTACAGAATAGTAAAAAAATATATGTCTTTACATCACTCAACAAAGAGACTGCATATTATTCAGATGTTTGTATACTGACACCTATAAGAAGGTAGAGAGATAATGTTGAAGAGAAAAAAAAATTATGTGAATGAATTTAATGCTCACCAAAATGTAAAGGTAAAATAAAAACCACATTTCACAGCTACTGCCTCTCTCGATAGGGCTTGGATTTTGTATTTACTATGTTAACCCATATTGCAAGTATAAACATGTGTAATGGTATACATTTACAAGAGGGTTCATGCTAATCTTTAAACATTACATTGGATTAGTTTTTCCTTTGTAGAGAATAAGAGCCCTCTCCTCAGCAACTACAGTAATTAGGAAGGGTACAAGGATCTTTATAAAAGGATTAGCACTAGAGCAGAGTCTGTAGGGTGGTAACTAAAAAAAGCCTTTTATAGTCAACTGTGTAGTGTAGAGGAAATGCTATATGCTACTTTGTTAAAAGGATGCATGTAGCACATTTTTTGCCAAGTTATTGATAAAAATAATGGGATGGAGAATCTACAAAGTTAAATTTTTTTGTCTTAACCCTTAGTCATATGCACAGATAGGACAGTTTGCGCTTTTGAAAAAGATTAGAGGAAAACTGGCAACAAAACATAGAAAATTGCAATATGATAAAAGGCAGTTGCGCTGATTTAGTCTCATACAATTCGGCAGTGCCATCAATTAGATACTAAAAATGAGGGGACTTAGGGCAGATTTATAAAGGGTCGAATAGTCAATTTGAATTTTCGAGTTTAAAAATTCACACATTCAAATTTTAATCCCACTATTCGAATGTAAATTTGAATGTGAGATTTATCACACCTCGACCATGGAAACAGTCCATATTCTGATATTCGCCACCTAAAACCTGTCAAGTTCATGTGCGAGTCAATGGCAGATGTTAGTCGAGTCATTTGGAGATGCTACTAGCCTTCCTGACATTCAAGTTTTTTTTTCGGGAGAAAAAAATTGTACAAATCGAATATTAGAATTTTCAGGTAGGAACCATTTGTTCAAATATTAGCCATTTGAATATTTTTCTTAAATACCTCCCAGGCGAATTGTAAGTATAAAAAAATTCACATGAATTCGAAATTCGACCTTTGATAAATGGGCCTCTAGAAGTTAAATGGAAAAGCTTTCAAAATGCAGCTGGAAACACACAAGTCTCACCTGCTTTAGCTTCTTTTTCTTGTCCTTTATTGATAAAGTTTTGTCTCTTACAATGTTTTCTAAAAGTTCGATTATAGCAGCTTGAGAGGTGGCCAATTTCTGCTCTTCAAACTCTTGGGTGCTTATCTGCTTACAAAAATAATAGGCTGGCACAGTTCCTTGCTTCACCTGTAAACATAAAAAAAAGTCATCGTTAGCACTTGTATTTAGTTTACTAAAACAACTTTTAACATTCTAGCAAAAGACAACTTTTAGCATAAATTATAATTTAATATGCATAGGGTTGCTGTACCCATTGCTCTGTGCAGATCTCTTCCTGTATGTGTCTACCAGGTCCAGCTAATGGGCACATCTGCTACACTGCCCTTAGGGTAAGTTGCCATCCACTATTTAGCACCTGATGGCCTGGAAGGTACATGGAGATCATAAAAATCTGTAGAGTTGTAACAGTTAACACCAATGCTCAAGTTGAGCAGTCCTATGCTTTAAATTTGCTAGTGCCCAAGCTGTAATTTCAGTAGTTACAATTCATTTTGCACCAGGTTTCTGTACAGCAAAGAAATGCCTAATAAACCATAAGATGCTCAACTTCTCATCATAGTACCAGAGCTTGTTGCCAACATTAAAGATAAGCATTTAAAGCCTTGTTCTTAAAATCAACTCATTTATAAAAATTAAAAGCAAATTGCAGATGTGCTTCTAGGAACATTTTAGCATGGTTTCCCCTTTAACCTCTTGCCCCTAGGGGCTGTTTGATATAGGCCACGCAGCATTTCTTGGATTATTCGTAAAGCCAGTACTATAGAATTTACAAACTGTGCAGGGCAAATGTCTTACTTGGGGATCTATACCTGAACAAAGCGTGACAATTATGGATCATTATATTGCCACAAATAATTATCCTTATAACCAGTACATGAGACGAAAACTCTGCACAAGTGCCACAGCTATGCTACTATTATATTTTATTTGATATGGGAAATGAGTCAGTGCAAAACCAGATACCCAAAGAAGTCAGTTACAAGGTACATCCTGAATAAATATCACAAATACTTAAGCCAAAGCAAACAAACAAAAGAAAAATACAGCTTAAAAGCTTTAGCATACATGGGGTCTTTGAAGGTATTGTATATGATTCTGGACAGCAGTTTGCAAATAGCAAGGCACTTGTAGGATATCTTGGGGATGATCCATGAGGAAGGAAACCAGTCTTGAAGCAAGCAATTCATCCAGATCCACTTCTTCAGCACAGCACAAGACACATCGGGAAAATGTTTGAATCAGCTATAAAACACAATTGTGTAGTGCCCCACACAAGGAAAATGTTTAGGCTTGTTACTAGCACTACAGGCATCACAACTGGGTAGGAAAATTCCTACACAATCAGCAAGCAAGGCCAGAGGAACAACAAGTTCGGGGGGAGGGGGGAGTAAGTATGCCTGGGTGCAGGAGGAGTGTCTGTAGATTTTAAAACATCATATTACAGCACACTCACAGGTCTTTGGTGATGAACCAAAAAGTATAAGTTCATTGAACCAATAACTCACACCTCACCAAAGACCTGTGAATGCGATATATATTTTTACACCATTGTTTCACATGGCTTGAGAAAGAGCCTTTTCGGCTCGAAACGTCGCTGTTACGTATGTGCACATATATGGTGATGTAACTGTTTTACTATTTAATACAAAATATTGAGCATTTATGGCGAGTGCCGTTTCTTATTCGAAATATATATATATATATATATATATATATATATATATATATATATATATATATATATATATATATATATATATATAAATAAATATAAAATGATAAAAGATCCACCTTGATGGATAATAGCCATGATGGCTCATATCAATGTACATTTCAATTTACACAGAAAAAAAGAGTTACCAAGGATCTATTTCCCATGGCATTGTGAAGCCGCGGCATATCCACATTCTGACTCATGCGAGAGATCATGCGCATTAACAGCTGGAGCTTTCGTCTGTTTGCAGGGGGAAGTAGCAGACAGCAAAGTTGCAGAGCCTCAATTGCAACTCTCTCCAAGTGTGGCTGCAACAAACCTGGAAGGCATCATTGAATGTTGATGTACCAGACAGCTATTGCTAGTAGAATTTGCAAATAGGAAAAGGTGGCAAAACAGATGATTTTGTCAAATTACAGTAAAGAGAGAGAGTCTGAGAACAAATGCCAAAAGATTAAGATTAGACTAAAAGCTGCTCCGAGTTGTCACCCACATGGCCCAAATGTGTAGGACCAAGATGTTATTTCGACTGAATCAATTAGCAAGTATTCAGTTTGCTTGTAATTAATAAATCAAATGGGGATGAAGGAAGAGCAGGCAGCACCATGATGACCGAAGAAAACTTAAATAATCGTGTACATTTCAATTGCAATCTAAACTGAGAGAAGCAGAACTACACTGCTGTAAGTCTACCACACACAATTTTCAGGCACAAGTAAACACGATGAACAAGTTAAACAAATGCACATGTGACAGACATAAGCAGCATGTGTTTATTGCATAGCATGCAGGAAATAAGTGGAGTGCAAGGTTACATTTAGACATGCAAGGAACAGCATTAACCTTACTTTCTGAGCCAGTGCTGTTGGGGGAAGTAGTATGTGGAAGCAAAGAAGAAGTTGAAGGAAAAGAAGAATTTGAGAGTTCCATGGTGCTCTGACAATCTCTATGTTACAGGGATATCCAGAACTGCAGGTACATTGTCCATAGTACAGTTTTTCACTGTTCTGAGAGTAATCCCCCATCACTAGACCTATAGTGCAGTTTATTATCATGAGAATTAAGGCCAATCACATATTCAGCTTTCTATCCAAATGTTACTGGCCACTCTTTCACCGCACTCTAGTCTTTGTGAGGTAGGTTGCAAAATTTTGATCCGACAGTCGCTGTTGTCCATGTACACACTGTCAGCAATTCCTTCAAGGGAGCAGCAATGTACCCTTACTTTGTGGGTCACATCAGTTTATCTCCTGGAAGTGGTAAGATTTTGACAACTTCCCCCAATAATTCCCCTCCTGAAGGGACCGTACAAAGGATTCTTTTTAGCAACCACATCTTGGGCGATATCGTCTTTGTTGTCTCTGGCAATCTCCACAAAATTATGTTCCACATCTTCTGCTTCTTCATTGGAAACCTTCCGTACCAAACTTAAAAGAAGGCATGCTGTTGACTTGAAAAAGGGTTCATTGCTTAAGTGCCTTTTTTTTTGATGGTGCTGGATCAAGTGTTTTATTATGAAATCTATGCTTTCCATTATGACTGTTGGGAACCGTTATGTAGCCACAAACAACTATCAGGAAATGAAATAGAGATTTAAAAAATAAGCAAATATATAATGGTTAGTTAGCATTTAGTAAAACTGCAGCAGTGCCTTATATGTTGCAAGTAAGCATGCATGTGCATTCTCAATTACAATAAAACTTAAAGACAGATACATACCCAAGATATTTACAAAAAGCTCATAAAAATCAAATGTGAGCAGAGGCTCTGGAAGATTTAGGAAATAGTCAGCAACTGTCCTAAAAACATCCCGTTCGAAGCCAATATATGTTGACTGACTCGTATCATTATTCTTAGGCCCTACAAAAGCATAGAAAAAAAAAAAAAAAAATCAGAATTTTGCACTGCATTGCAATAATAATAATAATAATCTGTTTTATCCATTACAAAAACAATTAATAATACTGTTCACATCAGCCCATGGTCTTTTCAGAAGTTTAAACCACCAGGCTGGTGGATTATTAAAACTATCAATAGATGGCATTTTAGGATAAGAAAAATTTCACAGATTTCAGAAATTTAAACCAAGAAAAAAAAAAAAATAAACCAAACGACAGTGTATGTATCACGGATCCTATAGATCATCTGAGTTAGTGTATTTAAAAGCCAAACTTTGGGGAGTATTGGGGAGCACCTCCCATCAAAAGGAAAACAACCGACGGTGTGCAAGGTCAAATAATTAAAACAATATAGAAAAGAAAAGGAATTGACAATTGCTTTGCACCTTCCCATCCCTCTTAGTCCAAAAAGTCATATGTCTACCCCACAACATCCTACAACACAATTAATGTTTTTACCACAGAGTACATTTTTTGCTCCTATTTAACGACCGGGAGGGTGTTCACTGCGGGAGAAGGGGTTGGCTTGGCAACAGTGGGTAAATGGAATCATAAGTTCATTGCCACAGCAAGCTTAGAGCTGCACTCACTTATTACCTCTTTCAGTACCTGGGAGGGTCTATACTGTGGGTGAAGGGGTTGGTTTGGAATGGTTGGGAAACAGAACCTACTTCTGTTACTGCCGCAATAAATCTAAGAGTCGCACCTAGATAGTGCCTCTTTCGGTCTAAACGCAGCAGTCTGCTATGATATTACTATTTTAGACATTATATGCTGCGGTAATATCAAATTAAATGTATAAAATGATATGCATGGTGGATTACCATTGTCTATGTATATAAGGCTGATACCAGTACACAACAAAACGCCACCATATTATTTTGTGGGATTGTTCGGCATATATATTGACGCAGAGATTTGTTTTAAACCTACTATCCTGTGGCTTCTTGCCTCCCTGTACCCAACATATTTTTAATGGTGTTAATCTGGACTTCTTTCTCTTTCTTAATGATATTTATTAAAAGTTATGTTTTAACACATGTTGTGGGGTAGACATATGACTGTTTTTGGACTAAGAGGGATGGGAAGGTGCAAAGCAATAGGTCAATTATTTTTCTTTTCTATATAAGTTTTACTAATGGTCTAAACACCTATAGTACAGATCAATGGAGGGCACACAATTTAGAGAAAAATACTTTAGCAAATATAATATAAGAGGTGTAAAAGACTTAAGATTACCCCTACAAAGAGTAACCAAATAGAATCCCAGAATCCCCTATTCCAAAGGCCATTGTGCTGAAACATTGGGGCCCTTCTAATTTTTTGGCAGGTGTATCCGCTCCTTGTTGCCTTTTTCTACTCTGTATATAGAATTGGGTTGTATGTATATTTGCTTAAATGCTATATAAAATGCTGTATATTGATGTTTTTCTGAAATAACATTGTTGTAATTGCCACATTAACTCTAAATAAAGATAAAGAATTTTTGTAAAACCACCCGTGTCTGATAAAAATATTTTTTTGAATGTGCATACCTAACATACTTTGTACTAAACACCTAAAGCAACCAATCAACAGGTAACATTTACTGCTCACCTGTTTAAAAGCAAACATCTTTTCGGCTGCTATCGGTCACTGCATTTGGGCAAACTTAGCACCTTTCACATGGGGGTACAAAAAAAAAAAAGTATCCGAACCCTGGGCTGTGTAGCTTACAGTCAGTTGCTTCCCATGGGGACAACTATGTGGCACACAAACAAAAACAGGGGCTATTTTAGGGCATTTAACCCCATATAAATCTATATGGACCGATTAGATTTTTTTGCAAAAAAGGCACATTTTGTGAAACTCACAATTGGCAAGGCATTTCATAGCAGACAGGACCCAATGAGGAAGGTCATCTGTAGAAAGTAAGGGGAGAAGAAAAAAAATAAAGTAAAATCATACATACACTCCTCCAGATTGAGCATTAAAATAGTTTAAAACTGTGGGTAGTAAAAGTCTGTAACTTCAAAAAAAAAAATATTTTCTTACCCGTTTTGCATTGAAGGACAACAACTCCATGCTTACTGGTATGTGTCATATTATACCTTATATAATTAGGCTTTATCTGGGAAGGATTTAAAACTTCTTCCAAGGATGGCAAACCTAGTATTTTCTGAAGGCTGAAGAAAGATAGATATATAGTGGTTAATTAACAGTAGGTACATTAGAATCAAGGAAGGCAGTCATTTTTACTAAACAGTACGGGAACTCCTTTACCTATAGGATGGGACAAGTGCTGGAGCACAAAGTGCACAATTTACACACAACTGCAAGGAACAGTTTTTTAAATAATAAAAATCTAGATGTAGGCACTGCACTGGGTAAAACTATTGCGTTTGCTTCAGAAATACTACAAACTGTTGTGTAGCCATGGGGTAGCCATTCAAGCTGGAAAAAGGTGAAAAGGCATAGGATACATAAACGATAAGCTCCGTAGTATACAATAGAATGCTTCATAACTTTTCTATTATCGATTGGGTATCCTCTGCTTGAATGGTTGCCCCCATGGCTACACAGCAGCCTGTTTATATAAACTCTAGTTGTGTTTCTGAGGCAAACACACCAGTTTTACCAGTGCAGAGCAACACTACATTATATTGTCATTCCTTTAACAGCTTACCATGGTAAATGAGCCATAAGGCTAAAATGAACACAGGCTCTTGCTGCTCTTTGGTGGAAGACAGCAGAGATCATAAAAGCACTTGTTTGCCCATTACAGCTTTAAATGCTATGGAATTATGGGGTTGAAGAAAATTGAGTGGTGCCAGAGAAGTCTTGATATCCTTTATATAAACCAAGCCATAAAGTATTTGAATTTAATTTATGCAAAAGGATGTACATAAAGGAAGATGATTTGCGTTAAGTCTCTAGTCTCTTTTCTGGGTTATAGCAGGGAAAACATAGGAAGATAATTGAGAATAAGACCACATAAAAAAGTAGAAGAGGAGAGCTAGAAAAATATACAGTAGAAGCAAAATGTATGTGTGAATGGGCAAGGGGCCTGGGTTTATGTTGGTTATAACAAGAGAAATAAGAGTAACTGCAATCCTTTGGTTAGAGAACCATCAAAATGCTAAAAAACATGGTTACAAATGTTAATCAATTCAGATCCAGAATGAATTGGTTTCTGAGGTACAATGTCCATTACTAAGAGAAGGTTTCAACCTGGTTTTACTACCAAGCAATATAATAGCTCGCACTGATATACATAGATACATTTAGAAAACATATAGTATGCTATGAGCTCAGGCTTCACGTGTTAGGTCATAGGTAAAATTAAAACTATATGAAGACAAACCAATTTTCTCATTTGTCTAACCCAGCAATGTACAGATTTAATATTCCACTTCAGTCTTGAATACCTTCCCCAGTCTGTCAGGACAAGTTATAAGAGTCTTACTGTATCAAGGTTATGTTTCCCCATATGTCTTCAATATCCTTGCTACGAAGCTGCTTAGGAAAGTCATCATCATTCTCTTGCTCTTCCATCAGGTCCTTGTTTTCCTGCTCATTCTGCAAAATAAATAAATCAGTTAACTGCTAAAGAACAGACTCTGAACATGCTTATGTTGGGTTGGATCAATCATTTTAAACATTAGCTCGGTTGTCATTTAAAGTTGATTTTTTTTGGGGACCACACCACCACTGAAACAAAATGTAAAACTAGCCACCTTAGAATCCACAGACGCACGCCTTCTAGTTGTTTTCTTAGAGAACTGTGGCATCTTGAATAAGTGTTCTCTTTCTTTAAATACATTTTCCATGCTACTTCTTTTCCACAACGGGGGACGACTTGGAATGGTCTTAACTGGAGAAGTGGAAGGGAATCTGGGAAATTTAAGAAAAAAAAAGCATCTGTCTGTGTTGCATTCTGCAAGCATGGACCACAAACTGGGGGTACTTTGAATAAACAAAAATAATGACCAAGTGGAGTACCATTCCCCTTTAAAACTATACTGGTTTCATTACTTTGCGTATAGAAGGTTCCAAAAATGTCTACCATTTTATAATAAACCTGACTGTATGCAGTGAAATTCTCCCTTCATTTACTTGTTCCGACTGCTGCAGATAGGAAACTTGACAGTCCCTAAGGATTATACTTTCAAACTGCAGGGGGGGGACCTTCCCAGAAATGGAGCAGCTTTGTTTATTTACCTGTAGAACAGCCAGCGACCATGTAGCGATTCATATCTGCAGCACTTTGAGCAAGTAAATGAAGGGGGAATTTCACTGCATACAGTCAGGTTTCTTATACTAACTGTCCAGATTTTTTTAATTGAAGTATATTGATGATAGGTTTCTTTTTCAGTTAATAAAGTAAAAATTGTATTTTATTTTTGCCTTTACATCCTCTTTAATGTTTCCAACTCCAGCTGCTGTATTCTGAACTCCCCCCCCCCCCATTTTCCTAAATTACAAATTATTCAGCCAAATACTGAAATAGTGGATTCGGTGCTCCATCGCGCTGTATACAAAAGCCGCACAACTATAACTCCCATTTCATTCAATACATTGCAAATAAACGCCTCCTACTACATACCTTACCACACATTTATATATATGTTGACTGCACTGGGCTCCAAGTACCAAAGAAAAAAGTTCAAATGAACCCGAATATTCAGAGCTGTGACATTGTGGAATCCTCTCTCTAAATAAGATGCACAGGCAGAAGTGATGTGCGGGCCGACCCAAGGCCCACGGGAACCACGGTTTCAGGCCGCCCCTGGACGAAATGCGCGGGTCGTGCTCTTCTCCTGCTCTCCCCACCCACGACCTAGTACTGCTGGCTTCTGGCGCCAGAATTTATAGACTTCCGCCTGCCCCGTCCCTTTTGTGACATCACTGCGGGGCTTGGGTCTATAAATAAAGGGGAGCAGCGGGCCCGGGTCGATGCAGGTAGGGAGCAGGCGGGTTAGGGTCGGGTGCGGGTCGAGAAATTCTCGACCCGCACATCACTAACAGGCAGATATATTAGGCAGTATCATGAAGATACAGGGTTATTGAAACTAGTGCTTTGGACAAAGATTCAGGAAGGAAGTTTTCCCCTTAATAGGCAATCGGAAGAGGCTTCAGATGGGGTTTTTTCATCTTTTTTGATCAAAAATATAATCATTTTGTATTTTACCAATTATTGTATTGACCTCTGCCTGTACAATCAAAACAAATCACCAGTACATTGAGAAGCCAGCTGTTGGATTGGGGATTTGTTTTAATGCTTCTATGAACCAGAAGTACAATTTGACTTTACTGTCAAGTTTAAAAATAGGCAAAATGTATGTCCAGCTCAAGACCTAGTCAATGAACAAAGAGGTATACTGCCTCTTTAAATGTCACCATTTACATTAACTGTACCCGTGTATACATGTATACTCCATGGCAGGGAGTATGTATGTATGTATGTATGTTTGTATGTATGTATGCATGCTTGAATTGCACAAAAAAGAAAATCGTCTATATTTTTTTTTTTATTTTGAGGTGATACGCTGAATCGTCCATGGCTGGGTGTTTTCGCATGTCTTGTCAATGCAACGAAATATACCAGGTCATCTGCAAAATCCTAATGACATGGTATTGCCTCCAAAAAAAAAAAAAAAAAAAAAAAATTCAAAATGATATACAATTTTGTTTTTTGTGCAATTCGAGTGTTTCACCAGAGGAGATTCCCCAATATATACTGTGGCAAGGCATTTTTGCATGTTTTGTTGCTGTGACAAATACATCATCATGTGTCACTGCCCTAAAAATTTTATGGAAATACCTATAAAGGCTGTTATTGTCCTCCAGATCCTCAGTTCCCCATCTTCCTTTTAGATCTTCAATGACATGCTTTTTTAAGAACTTTCTCAGTAGCTGTATGGTCTGCTGCCTTGTCACCTCAGAACCAAAATTGCTATTGGTTTTGAGCAATTGATGGAGCAAATCTATTGCTTCAGAAGCTGTAAAATAATTTCCATAGGCTTTGAAATGTTGTCTGTGTTTTGTCAAAGGCATTCCCACCCGAAAATGTTTTGTTACTTCATTCCACTGGAAGACAATTAGGAAACACAGCCATGAATACAAAAGTAACAAACAAAACTCACCCACCGTAAATACAAATAATAAACCCACAATAATAAACCCAATAAGCCCATTCCCAAACAAATGTCTGGAAGAGAGGTCGGCACCTCTCCGATATGCATGAGAACAAAAGAATCACCAAACACTCGACAGCAGGTGAAGCAGGGCGAACCCCTGCGTGTTTAATTCAAGTCTTGTGTGCTGAAGGGGGTCCAACCCCGAAACGTTACATCACAAGACTTGGATTAAACACGCAGGGGTTTTCCCCCGCTTCACAGTTTAGAGAGAACAGTGGGTGAACCTAGTCATCTTTGTTTTGTACTTCCATAGTAAATTATGGGCACAAGGCACTGTGGGCAACTAAGTATTTCCTAGAATGCAAACATTGTTTTCCTCAAGATGGCCTAAGATTTACGAATACATTTTCCAGGGAGTAGAATGGAATTACAATTATATATGTGCATTCTTGCTAAATGGGATCTACGCATGTTATCTGCAGAGATATGATAAATAAAAAAAAGGGAATTAAGGAGGCATGGACCAAGTACTACTGCCACAATTGTTTCAAATAACTAATGAAGGGGGGGGGCAGTGTGAAATAAAAGTGATTATTATCAGGACACGGTGTACTTTATTTTTAAGCAAAATAATAGACAACACATGTGTAACATAAGCCTGATTTACTGGCTCCTGAGAAGGATAAATCACCTTATATTTCCAAATTCAAGAATGACTTTACAGTTGACAGTCTAGCAACCAAGTCTGGTTTATTACAGCAAGTTTGGCCAATGGAAAACAGGGCTTATTTCAGGGTAGAAATTCATATATAAAAACATCCAGAACAAATGAATTTGTATTACATATAAAAAGGGGGTTGAAAACACACACGGTAATAGATGCCTGCCTTACATAACCCTATTTTGCACTGCTTGAACAGGTCCAATGGCCATTATTGTTGGAACGTGACATATTCTGCTGTGAGACGAAATAACAAGAGGTTTCTATAGAGTCTTTGCTCCTTAGCATCACTTCCAACACATCTGTTGCTGCAAGCAAAAACACAGGAAAGCAACTGTGACAGAACAGACGCACTCACCAGTTTAGCAGCACGGTACGGCCCTGGCGTAATGATACGGCTGTCCATTCCTGCACCTACGAACAGAAGCGAGCCGCCTTCGGCCATTTAACCCTTGACCCACCTGTCCCCCGAACACACACCTCTCAACCGTCTGTAATCTGTTTGAAAACCGAGCCGCAGTATGCATCTCACTGGTTGGTAGAAAGTTGTTGTCACGTGAATTATCAACCCAACCAGAAGCCTTTGTCGTTGTGACGCAGAAAGGAAACTGTTATATAAGGGAACACTATCCGGTGGAGAGATGTTTACCGGGGAGGGTTGGTCAGTGTCCTGGGTTTGTTAGTACAGTGAGGGAGATGTGTTGTTAAACTGTGGCTTGATTCCCGAAAAGATTCATGGCAGGAACTGAAAGAAAGAGTTTGCATTCGACTCGGGGAAATAGCGTTGCGTTTTGTTTACTCTGTATCGGTTAAAAGTGGCAAATACGAACTCTGCAACAAATAACAAGTAGTCCGTTGGGTCTCATTGTTACTGACGCATGAAAAATGTGTAGTACCCGCGAATGTCCTGCGTTTTTAAAACTGACCACCAGTTGCTCGGGAGTAACATGGAACCATTCTCGTTTTTTTTTTAGTGGCAGCAAACGGTTGTTCTCTTGGTGTAGATAGAGAGTGATATTCGGAGACCATTTGCAATTGGTTTTCATTTTTTTATCATTTGGGAGTTAATTAGATTTTTATTCGTCAGCACTGCAGTTGGGTTTCTAGGGTCCAAATTACCCTAGCAACCATGCATTGATTGGAATGAGAGACTGGAATATGAATAGGAGAGGGTCTGAATTGAAAGACAAGCAATAAAAAGTAGCAAAACCAATACATTTGTAGCCTTGCAGAACATTTGTTTTTTAGATGGGTTCAGTTACTCCCCCCCCCATTTGAAAGCTGAAAAGAGTTAGAAGAAGAGGGCAAATAATTTAAACACTATATAGAAAATAAATAATGAAGACCACTTGAAAAGTTGCTTAGAATTAGTCGTTTTATAAAATACCAAAAATTAAGAGATAATAAACATAATAATCATGATTTTATAGTTGTATTTTAAGCCTCACGCAGAACACTTCAAAGGGTAGTGTAATAAAAGCAGAAAATGTGCCCAAGATCTAGTAACCCATAGTAACAGATAAGCAGGCTGCATGTCCTGTTCACCTTGAAAGGAAACATCTGATGTGTTGCTATTTCTTACTAGATATGGTGTTGACTTTATTGCCATTACTACAGATTTGTTCAGTTTAGAGGCCTTTATTACTGCAACTTTCTAGTGTGCAGGATTTAAAAGCTAATATAAAGGAGGAGATGACGTTAGAAAACCAGGGGGCAGAAGTCTTATGGGTGGAGCTCTTCTCCGATCATAAATAATCCAGCAAATTTATTGTAGAAGTATGCTATAGAGCCCCTAATGTAAGTGAGAAGGAGGCTAAGCTCCTGATGCAAATAGAAAAGGCTGCTAGTTTGAGGAAAGTAATGTTAATGGAGGATTTTAATTACCAGATATTGAATGGAGCAACAGTACTGCCAGGACAAACTACATTATCTAGTTAGCTTGTCCAGAATGACTTTGTTTCCATTGGGGTTTGAACATCTTTTTGGCCAGTCGTGATGTGATAAACTCATCAGATGCTCTGAGTACTTGCAATTGTAAACATAAATCTGCATTTTTTTTTTTGTAGTTAGCTCGTTTAGAGTACAGTGGAAAGGACAGCAGAGAAAATGTGAGAGGGTAAAAGGGAAGGGTAGGTAGAGAGAAAGCAGAGATTGGATTCATTTGCAACAGTTTACATTGTATTAAATCATATATTGTTTGTATTCTGATTCTTGTATAATTTTTTGTAGAAGGCTTTATTCTTTTAACCCAAGATTCCAGTTCTCACTTTCTCTAACTGTTAAAGCTATATCTTTATAAGATGCTACATCTGTTAAAACACATCTGCCCCTGCAAAAGCTTTTTAAAGTGAGATGGTAAAGGGAAAGGGTAGGTAGAGAGAAAGCAGAGATTGGCAAAAGTTTACATTGTGTTAAATCATATATTGTTTGTATTCTGGTGTGGAGGAAAAGTTATCCTGGCCCCCTTAAAGGAGAAGGAAACCCAGTCGGCGCAAAAACCCTCCCCCCTCCCGTGTGTTGCTTCCCCTCCCTCCTCCCCCCTGGCCTACCTGCCCGCTAGGCAAATGCCCCTAACTTGTTACTTACCCTTCTGCGCAGGTCCAGTCCACAGAGTTCACAGGCACCATCTTCTTCCACGCGATCTTTTTTCTGCTTTGACTGGCGTTTTAGCGCATGCGCAGTAGGAGCATTTCGCTGGTACGGATCTACTGCGCATGCGCCAAAAGTCACTACGTTTATGGCGCATGCGCAGTAGATCGTACCAGCGAAATGCGCATGTGCCGGTCAAAGCAGGAAGAAGATCGATTGGAAGAAGATGGTGTCGGTGAACTCCGTAGACTGGACCTGCGCAGAAGGGTAAGTAACAAGTTAGGGGCATTTGCCCAGCGGGACAGGTAGGCCAGGGGGGAGGAGGGAGGGTGGGCAACACACGGGAAGGGGGGAGGGTTTTTGCGCCGACTAGGTTTCCTTCTCCTTTAATGGAAGGAACAGTTTCATAGTGCACATGAGGCCCTTGTAGAAACTGTTCCAAGGTTATGTGTAACATCTGCCAAGTCGGTTCTTATCAGTATCCTGTATTCTTTTTGTATCCTGTGCCTAGGAGAATAGTCCTTGAAGCACATCTGCAGTTTTCCCATACTAGTGCCTTATCAATCCCTTCTCATGAAGTTTCGTACCAGAGTGTATTTAATGTCTGTCCAGTCTTTTGTTCTGTATTCTGTCTCTCGAGTACAGGATCCACGTAGATCATGTATGTTTATTATATAAATAATAAACCTAGATTAACCCTTTCACCTCAAGTGATCTTTGGTTTTTGGATTTTCCCCAACAAAGGTTAATAAAAGAAGGATACACAGGGTGACATCAGTGTAGTCACAGGGTGACATCAGTGTAACTTTTTATTTATCTTTGCCTTTGTAATGTTTAGGAAATAAAAGGAAATGGGTCTGGGCCTTTGGCGCCAAAACATTTTTTTCTGATGTCCCACCGATCCTAATCCCCAGCCTAAAATGCCTTAGACTCCTTAGACTCTCTCATCCCACTAACTTGAGAACATTTTTAAAGGAATTGTTCAATGTAAAAATAAAAACTGGGTAAATAGGCTGTGCAAAACAGAAAATGTTTTCTGTGCAAAACAGAAAATGTTTTCAATATTGTCAGTTAGCCAAAAATGTAATCTATAAAAGTTGGATTGACTGTATGTCTAACATAATAGCCAGAACACTACTTCCTGCTTTGCTACTCTCTTATTGTTTACCAGTGAGTAACCAAACAATGACTTTAGAGGGGCCATATGTGTCATAACTGTTTGCTTTTGAATCTGATCTGAGCTACATGCTAAGGACAAATAGCAAACTCACTGAACAGTTATGTCCCATGCAGCCCCCCCTTAAAATCGATGACTAACTCAGAGTTAGAGAGCTGAAAAACAGGAAGTTCAGTTCTGGCTGTTATGTTAGACATTCAGTCACTCCAGCCTTTATAGACTACACCTTTTGGATAACTAATATTAGAAACAATATTTATTTTACACAGCCTGTCTGTTCATCCAGTTTTTATTTTTACACTTAACTGTTCCAAAATGTTATGCTATAAGTACCAAAATAAAAACTGATACTCCACCTTTTTCCCACAAGATGGAGCTATATTTAAAATAATCCTGTAGGCTGTGTAAATCAGTTTAGCTTTTTGCCACAGGCATTTGGTATACTGTACAATTACTGAGAAAAGAAGACTGTTTATGCTAACACTTTGTAACTATAACAATGCAGCATCAAATAGAGACTGACCTTGGTTCCTGAACTATAGATTTTACACAGAAAGAATTCATAACATGATTTTTTTTTAATTATTAGTTTATGCATTGCTTTTAAAGTAGAATGTGTTCGCTTAATTTGAAGAACAGACTGAAGCAAGAGACAAAGATTATTCTAATATTTGGCATATTTCATAATTCTTTTGTCCTTTCAGAACATGGTAAAGAAAATGCGGTTGAGAAAAAATCTCATAAATAAGCAATATGTGTCATGGAGGCATAAACAAAATGATTACATATGATGGCACTGGATCAAGCATCTTTGTGTTGCTGGTACATTCTGTGTCGATAACGTTGCCCCTTTTGTCTGAAGTACTCTTAGAAGACGTAGAAATAATTGGTTTGGACCTCTTATGTGTTGAACAGGCAAGATCATTGCTATTGCTCTTTTTGTTAAAGGAATATATATGGAATATATATTTAAGTAAATATTGCCCTTTTACATCTCTTGCCTTCCATTTTGTGATGGTCTGTGTGCTGACTCAGAAATCACCTGACCAGAAATACTGCAGCTCTAACTGTCAGGAAGAAGTGTGGGAAGCAAAAGACAGAACTCTGTTAATTGGCTCATATGACCTAACATGTATGGTTTGTGTGCACTGTGAATTGTATGATCCCAGGAGATCCCTTATTTTTTAAAATGGCAGTTTTCTATTTATGATTACCCAATGGGACATACTACTAAAAAGTATTACTATGAAAATGGTTTATTTACATGAAGCAGGGTTTTACATATGAGCTGTTTTATGCAATATATTTTTATAGAGACCTACATTGTTTGAGGGGTATATTTTTCCTTTAATGAAAGAAGCTGTTTTGTGGCAGTGAGTGACAGGGACCAGTGTAAGTATGCATTGGCCAATGTGAATGATAATAAAACAACAGTTATGGCCTTTTTTAAACTATTTGGCTAGCCAGTTGATATATGGGGGGAAATTCACTAGGGCGAAGTGACTAAGTTTAGCGTAACTTCGCTAGCGAAGGAGATAGACTCTAGCGCTACTTTGCTCTCTTACACCAGGCGAAGTTTCGTTCTGTCGAAAGAGCGTTACTTTGCAAATTCACTAATATGCGCCTTTTACTCAACGTTACCTGTTCCGCCAGACTTGCCTTCGCCATTTCAGACCAGGCGAAGTGCAATGGATAGGGATGTAGCGAACGTTGGAAAAAAAGTTCGCGAACATATTCGCGAACTTGCGTCAAAAATGCGAACGGTTCGCGAACGTCGCGAACCCCATAGACTTCAATGGGAAGGCGAATTTTAAAAGCTAGAAAAGACATTTCTGGCCAGAAAAATGATTTTAAAGTTGTTTAAAGGGTGCAACGACCTGGACAGTGCCATGCCAGAGGGGGATCAAGGGCAAAAATGTTTCTAAAAAATCCATTGTTGACACAGCGCTGCGTTTTGTGCTGTAAAGGGCAGAAATCACACTACATTTCTAAACCTGTGTAATAAAATGCTTTAAAACGTCCGGCGTCTACATGCCAATCAAGTCGTGTAAAAGTTACAGCCTGTTCACACGCAAAGACGAAACGCGGTGCTTACTGCAACGCAAAAAGACGCAAAGAGCTTTAATGAATGATACCGTCAAGTGAGCAAATAATAGTTTTTAATTACTAGTTGCTTGTCACCTCCAGGATGTTCGTCCTGTTGGTGGCAATATTTCTGTAGTGGTGTGTTTTGCAGTCACTGTGCTTGTGCGCACGTGCACGGTCAGGCAGAGGTAATTCAATGTACAGTGAAGCGAACCAAAAAACACTGATTCTGCAGTGTGGGCCCAGTTTTGGTCTACTTTATTGATCACCTGCGGTGACCATAAAAGATGCGATTTTGCCACTGTTGCAGAACCCTGAAAAATTAGGCATGTGTACTTTCCTGAAAAATTATGTTTTTTTTGTCGCAGCCACTGAACCAGAAGTCCAGAAACAATATGCCATATAAATGCTGAAAATATTAATTTTTTTTTGTGGCAGCCACTGCAGCACAGAGGCCAGAAAAATATGCCATATAAATGCAAACAATATTAATTTTTTTTTTGTCGCAGCCACTGCAGCACAGAGGCCAGGAAAAATATGCCATATAAATGCTAACAATATAAATTTTTTTTGTCGCAGACACTGAAGCACAGAGGCCAGAAAAAAATATGCCATATAAATGCTGAAAATATTCTGTTTTTTTTTGGTCGCAGCCACTGCAGCACAGAGGCCAGAAAAAATATGCCATATAAATGCAAACAATATAAATTTTTTTTTTGTCGCAGCCACTGCAGCACAGAGGCCAGAAAAAATATGCCATATAAATGCTGAAAATATTCATTTATTTTTGTCGCAGCCACTGAAGCACAGAGGCCAGAAAAAATATGCCATATAAATGCTGAAAATATTCATTTATTTTTGTCGCAGCCACTGAAGCACAGAGGCCAGAAAAAATATGCCATATAAATGCTGAAAATATTCAATTTTTTTGGTCGCAGCCACTGAAGCACAGAGGCCAGGAAAAATATGCCATATAAATGCTGAAAATATTCTGTTTTTTTTAGTCGCAGCCACTGAAGCACAGAGGCCAGAAAAAATATGCCAAATAAATGCTGAAAATATTCAATTTTTTTGGTCGCAGCCACTGAAGCACAGAGGCCAGGAAAAATATGCCATATAAATGCTGAAAATATTCTGTTTTTTTTAGTCGCAGCCACTGAAGCACAGAGGCCAGAAAAAATATGCCATATAAATGCTGAAAATATTCAATTTTTTTGGTCGCAGCCACTGAAGCTCAGAGGCCAGGAAAAATATGCCATATAAATGCTGAAAATATTCTGTTTTTTTTGGTCGCAGCCACTGAAGCACAGAGGCCAGAAAAAATATGCCATATAAATGCTGAAAATATTCTGTTTTTTTTGGTCGCAGCCACTGAAGCACAGAGACCAGAAAAACTCAGGATTTACCTGGATTCAAATTAAACCAGTAGGGTTTGCACCCTAGTTTGTAACGGTGGTGGAGGGAGGAGGACGCTAAAGGACAGCTGTATGTGGAGTCATGAGGCGTGCAGAGAAGGACAGCTGCATGGGGAGTCAGAATCAGAAACTCAGAACAAGTCTTCCGGCGTGCAGTAACCCTCCGAGATCCACCCCTCATTCATTTTAATAAAGGTCAGGTAATCCACACTTTTGTGACCTAGGCGAGTTCTCTTCTCAGTTACAATCCCTCCTGCTGCACTGAAGGTCCTTTCTGAGAGGACACTTGAGGCGGGGCAAGACAAGAGGTTCATGGCAAATTGTGACAGCTCTGGCCACAGATCAAGCCTGCGCACCCAGTAGTCCAGGGGTTCATCGCTCCTCAGAGTGTCGATATCTGCAGTTAATGCCAGGTAGTCCGCTACCTGCCGGTCGAGGCGTTCTTTGAGGGTGGATCCCGAAGGGTTCTGCCGCTGCCTTGGGCTGAAAAACATTTGCATGTCTGACGTTACAGAGTGGCCAAAGTGCTTTGTCCTTGCAGGTGCGCTCGTGGCAGGATTACTGGCACCTCTGCCCCTGGAATGTTGATGAGTTCCTGAAGTGACATCACCCTTAAAAGCATTGTACAACATGTTTTGCAGGCTGGTTTGTAAATGCAGCATCCTTTCAGACTTGTGGTATGTTGGTAACATTTCTGCCACTTTATGCTTGTACCGAGGGTCTAGTAGAGTCGCGACCCAGTACAGGTCCTTCTCCTTAAGCCTCTTGATACGGGGGTCCTTCAACAGGCATGACAGCATGAAAGACCCCATTCTCACAAGGTTGGATGCAGAGGTATCCATCTCCGCTTCCTCGTTATCAAGGACTGCATCATCCACGGTCTCCTCCCCCCAGCCACGTACAAGACCAGGGGTCCCCAAAAGGTCACCACCAGCCCCCTGGGAAGCCTGCTCCTGTTGGTCCTCCTCCTCCACAAAGCCACCTTCCTCCTCTGACTCCACTTCTGACACCTCTCCCTGCGTTGCAGCAGGTGCCTGGGTTCGTTCTGGTGATTCCGACCAGAAATCGTGCGCTTCCTGCTCCTCGTCACGCTGGTCTACAGCCTCATCTGTCACTCGTCGCACGGCACGCTCCAGGAAGAAAGCAAAGGGTATTAGGTCGCTGATGGTGCCTTCGGCGCGACTGACCATATTTGTAACCTCTTCAAAAGGGCGCATGAGCCTGCAGGCATCGCGCATAAGCACCCAGTAACGGGGGAAAAAAATCCCCAGCTCTGCAGATCCAGTCCTACCACCCAGTTCAAACAGGTATTCGTTGACGGCTCTTTGTTGTTGCAGCAGACGTTCCAACATGAGGAGCGTTGAATTCCAGCGAGTCTGGCTGTCGCAAATCAAATGCCTGACTGGCATGTTGTACCGCTGCTGAATGTCAGCAAGGCGTGCCATGGCTGTATAGGAACGTCTGAAATGGGCCGACACCTTCCTGGACTGCCTGAGAATGTCCTGGAATCCTGGGTACTTTGAGACAAAACGTTGTACTATTAAATTCAGAACATGTGCCATGCAGGGCACGTGTTAAATTGCCCAGTCTCAGTGCTGCCAACAGATTGCTTCCATTGTCACACACCACTTTTCCGATCTTCAGTTGGTGTGGGGTCAGCCACCGATCGGCCTGTGACTGCAGAGATGACAGGAGTACAGATCCGGTATGGTTTTTGCTTTCCAGGCACGTCATCCCCAAGACAGCATGACAACGGCGTACCTGGCACGTCGAATAGCCTAGGGGGAGCTGGGGGTGCACAGGTGTGGAGGAGGAGGAGGACCCAGCAGCAGAGGACGAAGAAGAGGAAGAAGACGAGGTAGAGAGCGAAGGAGGAGTAGAGGTGGTGGCAGAACCGCGTGCAATCCGTGGCGGTGACACCAACTCCACTGTCGTTGTTGAGCCACACATTTCCTGCTTCCCAGCCATGACCAAGTTCACCCAGTGGGCAGTGTAGGTGACATACCTGCCCTGACCATGCTTGGAGGACCATGCGTCAGTAGTCATATGGACCTTTGGCCCAACACTAAGTGACAGAGATGCGGTGACTTGGCTCTGCACATGGTGGTACAGGTGTGGTATTCCCTTTTTTGAAAAAAAATTGCGGCTGGGTACCTTCCACTGCGGTGTCCCAATTGCTACAAATTTGCGGAAGGCCTCAGAGTCCACCAGCTGGTATGGTAAAAGCTGGCGGGCTAAGAGTGCAGACAAGCCAGCTGTCAGACGCCGGGCAAGGGGGTGACTCGCAGACATTGGCTTCTTACGCTCAAACATGGCCCTCACAGAAACTTGGCTGGGGGCAGATGACTGGGAATGGGAACTGGTGGTCAAGGTGGAAGGCGGAGTGGAGGGTGGTTCAGACGGGTCAAGGACAGCAGAGGTAGAGCAGTAAGATGCTGGACCAGAAGGAGGGTGGCTTTTAGTTTGCCTGTTGCCTTTGAGGTGTTGCTCCCAAAGTGCTTTGTGCTTGCCGTTCATGTGCCTTCGCATAGAAGTTGTACCTATGTGGCTGTTGGGCTTCCCAAGACTCATGTGAAAATAACTCCTCTGACTCCAGTGAAGAAGGGGCGCCGGTCGTGGAGGAAGTGTTACGTGGGGTGCCCATAGCAGTGGAGGATGAGGATGTTGTGGTAAAGTTAGAAACGGTAGAGGATGGGGTGTGCTGTGTAAGCCAGTCAACTACCTCTTCAGCATTTTGGGAGTTCAGGGTCATTGCCTTTTTAAAACTGGGCAATTTCCTAGGGCCACAGGATAGCATAGCAGCACGGCCCCTAGTGCCTCTGCGTGGCGGCCTGCCTTTGCCTAGCATTATTTTTAAAACAAAAACAACAACAACAACTCAGGTGCTGTTTCTGGAGACGGTATTATTATTGATATTTAGACAGAATGTGAACAAGCTCACACAGCTAGATGGGAGTTGTTTGAAAATGAAGAAGAAGAAGAACACACTGGGCAAACAAGGCCTACAAGGTCAACGTATACACTACTACAGCAGTGGATACGGAATATATTATTGCTGCCTGAAAAACGTCACTCGGGTGGTGTTTCTGGAGACGGTATTATTATTGATATTTAGACAGAATGTGAACAAGCTCACAGAGCTAGATGGCAGTGGTTTGAAAATGAAGAACACACTGGGCAAATAATGCCTACAAGGTCAACGTATACACTACAGCAGTGGTGGATACGGAATATATTATTGCTGCTTGAAAAACGTCACTCAGGTGGTGTTTCTGGAGACGGTATTATTATTGATATTTAGACAGAATGTGAACAAGCTCACACAGCTAAGTGGCAGTGGTTTGAAAATGAAGAACACACTGGGCAAATAATGCCTACAAGGTCAACGTATACACTACAGCAGTGGTGGATCCGGAATATATTATTGCTGCTTGAAAAACGTCACTCAGGTGGTGTTTCTGGAGACGGTATTATTATTGATATTTAGACAGAATGTGAAAAAGCTCACACAGCTAAGTGGCAGTGGTTTGAAAATGAAGAACACACTGGGCAAATAATGCCTACAAGGTCAACGTATACACTACAGCAGTGGTGGATACGGAATATATTATTGCTGCTTGAAAAACGTCACTCAGGTGGTGTTTCTGGAGACGGTATTATTATTGATATTTAGACAGAATGTGAACAAGCTCACACAGCTAAGTGGCAGTGGTTTGAAAATGAAGAACACACTGGGCAAATAATGCCTACAAGGTCAACGTATACACTACAGCAGTGGTGGATACGGAATATATTATTGCTGCTTGAAAAACGTCACTCAGGTGGTGTTTCTGGAGACGGTATTATTATTGATATTTAGACAGAATGTGAACAAGCTCACACAGCTAAGTGGCAGTGGTTTGAAAATGAAGAACACACTGGGCAAATAATGCCTACAAGGTCAACGTATACACTACAGCAGTGGTGGATACGGAATATATTATTGCTGCTTGAAAAACGTCACTCAGGTGGTGTTTCTGGAGACGGTATTATTATTGATATTTAGACAGAATGTGAACAAGCTCACACAGCTAGATGGCCACTGGGCAAATAATGCCTGCAAGTGCACTACTATTGGTGCACTACTATGAAGAACAGCAAACAGCACTGGACACCTTAAAGAACAGTAAGATAAGTAAAATAAAAAAAAAAATTATATGTATATTAAAAAAAAAAATATTCTCGGGTTGGTGCTTCTGAACTACTAGGAGCAGCACAGTAGCACACCAGTCCCACTCCCCAACACTGCTAGACTAATAGCACTTGGCTGTTAAAGTAGCAAAGTAAAACAACAAAAAAGAAAATAAAAGCAGTCCTTACAAGGACTATTGGGTTATTACAGCAGTCAGCAGATGAGATCAGAAGAGATCAGTGCCCACAGCAGGCAACATACAGAGCACTGCAGTAGAAGGTAGATTACTAGCCAGCAAAGCTACCCTAAAATGTCCCTCAAATCCCTGCAGACTTCTGTCCCTCCAATACAGAGCAGTATCAAGTAGATTACTAGCCAGCAAACTTACTATCAACTGTCCCTCAAATCAGTGAAATCACTAGCAGCTCTCTCCCTACACTAGCTCTTCCAAGCACACACAGGCAGAATGAAAAAACGCTGCAGGGCTTCAGTTTATATATGGAAGGGGAGTGGTCCAGGGGGTGTGGGGGTGGTCCAGGAGGGAGAGCTTCCTGATTGGCTGCCATGTATCTGCTGGTCTGGGGTGAGAGGTCAAAAAAAAGCGCCAGGTAAGGCGAACCCAAAATGGCGAACGTCGCGCGACGTTCGCGAACTTGCGGCGGACGCGAACAGCCGATGTTCGAGCGAACAAGTTCGCCGGCGAACAGTCCGCGACATCCCTAGCAATGGAATGTATAGGGCTTCTTCAATTTTTAGTTGAAAAATTTTCTAAGTCCCAAAAAATGCTTGCGTCTTTTACTTTTTCAGGGAGATAGACTGCAAAAGTCCGTAAAAATTTTTTTGGGTACCCGGGCTCCCCCATACATTTCCTAACATATGGCACATAAACTATACACTGGGCACATGTGTAGGGCAATATAACAACTTTATTTTATTAAGGTTTCCTGTAGTGTAATGTATTTGCTGCAACATATACGTCCATTCAACTTTAACTTCCCGCCCTATGCAAATTAGCCAACGCTAGTGCAACTTCGCTTAGCGTAGTAACGCTAGCTCAACTTCGCCAGAGTTTGGCGCACTGGACGCAACTTTGGATTTTAGTGAATTAGCATAGTCCTGGCGAATCTACGCCTAACGAAGTGTTGGGATGTAAGTGAAGCCGGTGCTGGCGAATTTCTGCAGGTTGGTGAATTTTCCCCATGGATGGGATAAAAAAAACACAGCAAAACAAAAGAAATGTGGATGGCCCTAGCATGTACTGTGTAGCACACAATAAATCCTATTTAAAGTGTTCGGGAGACATCCTGCTGCAAACATCTACACAATATCAGGCATGTGCAACATGCAGTATTGCAGCTGCTAAACTTCCCTCCCCAGAACCTCCACAGCAGTTGGTGATCAAAAGCTGCCCATCTATACAGAGAATAAAATAGATTTTTTAAAGGGCACAGTGTGGATACATCTTGAGACTGGCAGTTGTGAATATGACCCAGCTAAAGGGCATCTAATCCTTTGGGCTATTCATCATATAATTGTACTGTACTAAAAAGCTCACAGCACTTCATACTGAATTAGGTAAGACTGTCAAGGGAGTACGTGATGATACCAAGAATAAACCAGAATAAATTGTTTAATGGAAAATAGAAACATTATGAAATGTATATAGGACATTTATGATCAGTGCCAAGGAAGGAAATTTCTGCACAAATCATGTGTAGTTTATTTTAGCAATGACTGACTTGTAGAGGCCAAAGTAATGCCGTGAGCTATATTCAGCAATGACATTAAATTCAGTAAAGGCTTCATGACAGAGATACTAGACCAGTGCTTATAACAGAGAAGGAAAGGAGAAATCATTAGGCGTGCCAAATGATAGTCATGGCATCAGGGCCGCCATCAGGGGGGTAAGGGGGGCCAGGCCACGCCGCACTTACTTGATTAGCCGGGCCCCCCTGCTTTCTGAGAGCTGGCAACTTTGGGAAGGCACGGCAGGAGCACAAGGGGAGGTATCTTCTGTCCATTACTTTCCTTTATTGGTCACAGAGTTTATAGCTGAGGTTTAAACTTCCCCTCCAGCTCATCCAATCACAATGCAGCTTTACTGGGACTTGAAATTCTGTGACCAATAAGGGAAGAAAATGCTGTCACTGGAAGAAGATGTAGCCACCTGTGCTCCCTCCTCCCTTCTGTAGTTGGCAGCTCACTTACATCAGGTGGGCCACACTAATGAAGTAAGTGTAACATGGCAGGGACCTGCCCACCAATTTTCTTATAACTTGGGGGGGGGCCTGGCCAGCAATTTTTTTTTTACCATGTGGGGACCTAGCCACCAATATTTTTTAATGGGGTTCCCCGACCAGAAATGTTTTTTTTTTATGGGGGGCCCTGACCACAAATGTTTTTTTTAATGGGGGGCCCTGACCACAAATGTTTTTTTTATTTTTTACTAACATTTGGGAACCCTAGCCTCCAATGTTTTTTTTACTGTGGGGTGGGGAGGGCAGACCTGTAGGTGGGGCTTGCAGCCCATAGGGCCAAGGAAATTTTGCCGTATGGTGCCCGCCGATTTCTGATGGCGGCCCTGCATGGCATAGGTATGGTGCTCCTGGTCACTAAAATCTGTATTGGCCTATGGTACTTCTACAAAAATACAGCAGGCTGGTGAATATATCTTTCGCATGAAGTCTTTTGGGATGACTTCTGTTTCCCTTACGTTTCCCTTTCATTAACAAAAGTACTTTCAAATGTTCTATTATTTTAAAAAAAATACATTTATTGCAAATGTCTTATTTTTATTTTTACATTTTTTTTTTATTATTTTTTTTTTATAGCACATGTTTTGAACCCTAGCAAACATCCAGTGTTTGAATCACCAAACTGCAAGTTGACATAAACTCCAATTTGTATTCAGCTGCCAATTACACTAGAATGTTAAACCTCACACTTCAATACACCTCACACTTTCTGGATTATTGGACACATTCTAAAGCTATCACGATATACCTACACAAAGATATTGATGTGATTAAAATATTTTAGTATATTATATGTTAACTCAAACATATCCACATAAATCCGAAATAGGCCTTTCAACAATTGTCATCATAAATAATTCTTAATCGTTTCCCTTTCAATGGATCCCACGATCCACTGTGTAAACTATTTAATCATCTCCAATTGTTTGTACATGACTGTTAACCCTTCATCTTTGCAAGTTGAACGTGCTAGGCTCAGTTTCAATATTGTTTTTAAGACCCTGATCTGAAAGTGTTAATGGAGAATTTGGCCAGGCAAACAGGACTTGCATGTACAATATGGACAATATTAGGGCTCCAATGTGGATCAGATGTGTCTGGAACACTGAGCAGAGAAAACAACTTAGAAGAGCAAGGAGACAATGCTTAAGATTGCAGTGTAGAAGGGCTGGTGCTTCCCCTGCTGCATCACACCGCTCAGCAAGGTATCCACTAGTATTTGCTGGCATAGACTTAATTGCCAGTATCATGGATCTCTGAGCTTATCAAAAATGATATTGATCATCTGGCACCTACAAATAGGGCAGTTGTAGGCTTCAAGTTATTGGCATGCTGTCATTTTCTGGCAGCTTTCAGTCATCAGAAGGTATTGTTAGTGGCATGTAGCAATCCACTTTCTCTTGGTCACTACAAACTATTAAAAAAAATATGTCATTTATTTATTAATGTACCAAACACCAGACAGGAGTGGCTAAAAATGAAAAGGGACTTTTATGTCTGAGGAGGTCTGCCTACCATCATGGGTGTAATACATTGTACTCATGTATCACTCAACCCCACACACAAATTCTAAAAAGTCATTGGTGGTCAGGACCCCATTATAAGTTTAAAAAAAACATTGGCGACAGGGTCCCACATAAAAGTTTTTTTAAAAACATTGGTGGCCGGGGGGCGTGGCCAACCACGCGCTGACCTGGCGCAGTTTCACGGCGCTCCCGGGGCACACTCTAAATAAGGGGCTGATACCCCTCTATAACTGCCGCAACGCCCCTAATCTAAAAGAGTCTTACCTCCGGAGCCTCCGACGAACAAGTCACTGCAGGAACCGGGCTTCTGACTGCCTGCAAAGGCGAGATCCGGTTGCGGCCTACTGAAGAGTCAGAAGCCCCAGCCTCTAGTAGCAGTGTCACGCTGCAACGCGGATGGGTGAAAATCAGACCCTGCTGTCTTCCGTACATGTGCAGGGACTTTGCTGGCTGCTAGGGGTAAGTGTGCACGGCCCCCGGGAGCGCCCCCACTACCCAGCTGCTTACCATTTGAGCTGTAGCTTGCAAAGCACTTGTACACCAACGACTGCATGGGCTGCACGCACCTCCCCCAGTCTACTCAGCACTAATGTTGGAAGTACTACAAAGTGGCTCACTACACTGCTGCAGGCTGGGCATAATCCAAGGGTTAGTCCACAGGCCTATTGCACTTGTTCAACACCTCCTACCCCTGTACTATATTCAGCACTGACAATAATTAGCTGGCTTGTGAGGAGAGCGAGTAAATACAGATTATAACCAGCTGAACTTACAACAGGGTTTATGGAGTCGTACTGCCTGTACAAAACACAGATCCAGCAGCACATCTAATCACAGATGGGAAGCAAAACCCACTAACTCTGGAATTCTATGTTAACCCTCTGAATATATAAGACGGTGCATATATAACACACATGTGATTTATACACCCGAAGTGTGTGCCAACCAATACTTTACTCAGAGCATCGCTGCCTATGTACCATTGAAAAGTCAAATAGCAACAAATAAATACGGGAACAGTATTATCCTACAGCTCTTCACATGGGGAAACATTCTCAAAAAACCAGGGCAGAGGCAGCAGCCCGCCTGTAACGGTTTGCCCACTCTCAGCCTCAGCCAGAGGGGGAACCCGATCCTTCTCCACCACCATCCCCTCCTCCTCCACAGTGGTCTCAGGAAGCTCCAGAACCGACCATGAGTGAGCTCCTTGGGGCTATAATGGAGAGTCGCACCACCTCAACTGCGCAATTGGAGGCAATTAAAGTTGATCTATCTCTGCTGCGCCAAGATATGCAAAATATCCGCAAACGCACAACAGCAGTGGAAAACAGAGTATCTGATGTTGAAGACTTAATCCCACGTATGCAGCATCCCATCCCACGTATGCAGCAAGACATTCGAGATATTAAAACTCAGCTCAAACAAGCATTGGATAAAACTGACGATCTCGAAAACAGACTACGCAGAACTAATATCCGGATTATTGGCCTTCCTGAACGGATAGAAGGGCAACATCCTGAAACCTTCTGAAACCTTCATTGAAAAATGGCTGCAGGATACATTGGGCGCAGATACCTTCACCCCACTTTTTGCAGTGGAGAGAGCGCATCGAGTTCCTACCAGAGCCCTCCCTCCGGGTGCCCCACCGCAGCCATTTCTTCTAAAGCTGCTACACTACAGAGACAGAGATGCTGCGCTGAAAGCGGCTAGAGTAAAAGGACCTATTGTCTACAATGGAGCAACAGTATCTTTGTACCCTGATTTCTCCCCTGCAATCCAAAAGCAGAAAGCCTTTGTAGCAGTAAAGAGGCGTTTGAGAGATGCAAATATCCCCTACAGTATGCTGTACCCATCGAAGCTACGAATCCAAGATGGTGATCGAGTGCTATTTCTCACTACACCAACAGAGGCAGAGGATTGGCTGACTCACAAAGGGATAAGACATTCCCCCACCAAGAGAGAGGAGAACCCCTCCTAATAGTCCAACATTGTTGCAGAAATGAGGACGATCCCCCGGGTCTCGGTACATGTTCCACAGTGGTCACAAGGAAGGTAACTTTACAATTTACTCTCACATTACCTACTTCTTATTCCTTATGGACTATCTTAAACTTGCCCTGTCTCAACGCTTTATAGCTTTACAGGCGCACAATGGGACTCTGAAATGGAGGAACATAGATACCTATATTATAGTATTCTACTAAAATGGTACTCCCAGATTCCTATCTGTGAGCCCTAATAACTTGATGGAGAGCCCACTCTTGGACGCCGAGGGGATCGCTCACATTTCTCTTTGGACTACCTATGTTAATACTGTTTAACAAACAGGCAGCACAGTTCATACTATAATGGTTGATATAAGGCACACATATGTGATGATTTGGTTGCTTGTTCCCCCAATTTAACCTGCTTCTGAGAATATGTTACAGGGTACAAGATCTGCCCAGGTTTGGAGGGCGGGTAGGGAGGGTAAAGGTAAGGGAGTTGTGTTAGGTTTTTTGCCGAAACCTTATGCATTGTTGATTGATACACTGTACAGCCCTCACTATAATAGTGACACAGGGAAAACTTTACATGCCTACGATTATTCCTCATTTAAGCATACCGAATCCTCCGCCATTTCCTATATATGGCTGTTCCATGGCTGACATTACCCTAACTTCCTGGAACATCCGGGGATTAAATGACAAATTTAAAAAAAGCACAAATGTTTAATTACCTTAAAAGGCATCCTCCCTCTATACTCCTACTTTAAGAAACTCACCTGACGGGCCAAAAAATACTAGCCTTAAAGGAATTGTTCAGTATAAAAATAAAAACTGGGTAAATAGATAGGCTGTGCAAAATAAAAAATGTTTCTAATATAGTTAGTTAGCCAAAAATGTAATGTATAAAGGCTGGAGTGACTGGATGTGTTATATAACAGCTACAACACTACTTCCTGATTTTCAGCTCTCTTGGTTTACACTGACTGGTTACCCTGGTTACCAGGCAGTAACCAATCAGAGACTTGAGGGGGCGCCACATGGGTCATATCTGTTGCTTTTGAATCTGAGCTGAATGCTGAGGGTCAATTACAAACTCACTGAACAGAAATGTACCATGTGGCCCCCCTTCAAGTCGCTGACTAACTCAGAGTTATAGAGCTGAAAAGCAGGAAGTTGGATTCTGGCTGTTTTATTAGACATCTGTTCACTCCAGCCTTTATATATTACATATTTGGCTAACTAACTACATTAGAAACATTTTTTATTTCGCACAGTCTATCTATTTACACAGTTTTTAGTTTCACACTGAACTATTCCTTTAAGGAGACATTGGGTGGGTCAGGCTTACCACTCTACCTACTCAACATATGCTAGGGGGTCTCGATCTTGGTGAAGAAGTCTCTCCAATTTAATTTACTTACTCTCAAAACAGATCACTTTGGCAGATTTATTATCCTTCATTGCACAATAGCCAATTTCCCCCTGATTATAGTTAATTTGTACATCCCACCTCCATTTAATATGAATCTCCTGAATATAATTGATAAAAAGCTGGCAGATCTCCCTACAGTTCCTACTTGTTATATGGGTGACTTCAACGCCCTAATGGACCCAAAGATGGATAAACTAAACCCCCCCTTTCCTTCTGGGGATAAATTAATGACATGGGCCAATGCACTGGGTTTAACGGATGTATGGAGGTGGAAATATCCTAATCAAAAGGCCTTTTCCTGCCGCTCTACTACTCATCATTCACTCTCACGGATTGACCTAGCCTTAGTAACTCCTGACCTCTTATCCAAAGTAGTCAAGATAGAATATCTTCCCCATGCTCTATCTGACCACTCTCCACTTGCTATTACTTTATGTGTGGTAAGCTCCCCTCAAACTAATCTTTGGAGATTTAGTCCTTTGTGGCTTAAAAACACTATGGTAAAAGACAAGGCTGCTGCAGCTGTTAAGGACTACTGGGAATTAAATGAAGGATCAGCCCCCCTGCTATAATGTGGGATGCCTCGAAAGCTTACATGAGAGGGCAACTTAGTAACGCAGTCGCTAGGGCCAGAATGGAATCTAAAGCTTAAGTAATGGAGGCGGAAAAGGAGCTGGAGGACGCTGAATCTGATTATGTATCCGATCCCTCTCCGCTGACCTACAATAAATTAGTAGACTCCCACCACTCACTGGCTAGAGAACAAACACTCCTCACACGGAAAGCGCTATACACCTACCAACGTACGTTTGAAACTGGAGATAGAAGTAGTAGGACACTGGCCTACTTAGCCAAACTACAGGCTCCCTCAACTGCAATTGCAGCCATAGCAACTACAGATGGGACTCTCAAATCCATGCCCCAAGATATAGTTGAAACCTTTGCAACGTACTTTAAGACATTAAATGCTACCCAGAGCAGGAACACAGAGGTGGAGATACAACAATACCTTACAGAAACCACCACTCCTATTCTAACAGCAGCCCAGAGAGATATTCTGGACTCTCCTATTACTAAGCAGGATGTTCAACAAGCCATCAATGCCTTAGCCCCTGGCAAGATCCCGGGTCCCGATGGTATCCCAGCAGATCTTTATAAAAGCCTTTTAGTTGAGCTAACTCCCCACTTACTAAATACCCTTACAACGGTGATGCAAGATTTATCCCCCCACCTTCCTTTTTAGAAGCCATCATTGTCCTGATACAGAAGCCCCAGAAACACCCGCAATCATGTAGCTCATACAGGCCGATTTCATTACTCAATACAGATGCTAAAATAATGACCAAGATACTAGCCAGTAGACTCGCCCTAGTAATACCAGATCTGATTCATCCAGAACAATCTGGGTTCATGGCGGGCAAAACCACAGACATTAACTTAAGAAGATTGTTATTTAACCTGCAAACTACACATGACAATGCAGGCTTGAGAATAATACTATCATTGGATTCAGCTAAGGCCTTTTATTCAATAGAGTGGAATTATCTGTGGGCAACACTTTCTAAATTTTGTATTGGTCCCAACTTCATAAACTGGATCAAAATGCTATATTCGGCTCCTGTAGCACGAGTCAGGGCAAATGGCACAACATCTGGACCCTTTCCATTGGCTAGGGGTACACGGCAAGGATGCCCTCTCTCACCCTTGCTATTTGCTCTAGCCATTGAACCATTAGCAATCCACATTAGACAGGCTCCTACATTAGAGGGGTGTCGCTTGGGACCAGTGGAAGAGAGAATATCGCTTTATGTGGATGATTTGCTGGTCTATCTAGCTGATGCGGGTCCATCATTAGCTACTTTAGCCACCATTATAACAGAATTTGGGGGATTGTCAGGGGTACACGGCAAGGAAGCCCTCTCTCACCCTTGCTATTTGCTCTAGCCATTGAACCATTAGCAATCCACATTAGACAGGCTCCTACATTAGAGGGGTGTCGCTTATCTACTAGCCACGTAAACATATTAGACGATTGATGTGCTAGACGGTGCCAAGTTTGGCTCATATGAGTTCTTTAAAGAAAAACTTGCAGAGACCAATCTGTCTCACTAGGTATTTCCAACTGAGGCAAGTGTTTCTAGCACAGTTTGGAGGATCTGAAATACAGACCTCACAACCACAATTTGAAACTGTGCTATGGTCTCCTACTGTAACCAAACTTACATCCACTTTATATAAGACCTTGTTACAAACGAGCCCCCCCCATTTAAGGCAGCATATCAAAAATGGCTAGCTGAAATCCCATACCTCGAAGAAGAAGAGTGGGAGGAAGCTACTGATAAAGGTTATACTCACCTCTATTCTATACGTGACAAATTAGTTCACTTTAAATGGCTTCATCAATTATATATCACCCCTGTGCGATTAAAAGCCATGGGAAAAAAACCCAACTGCAAGATGTCATAGGTGTGGGGCTGAAGGAGCCACCTTTTTACACATGGCTTGGTCGTGTCCACCAGTCTCCAAGTTTTGGACCGAAGTCATGGATATCTTAGCAGATAAATTGGATTTCCCTAAGCTGCTGACCCCACAGGTGTGCATATTAGGAGTCATACATGAAATCATATACACTAATCATGCCAGAGTTAGATACCGAACACTGTTGTACTATGCTAAGAAAGTAATTGCTATGGCATGGATGGGTCCTCAACCCCCCAAGGTCCAAAACTGGATAACGTTGGTGAATCAGAATTTGCCTCTTATTAAACTCACCTTACTAGCCAGAGGTTCACTGAAAAGATTTGAGAAAACATGGAGTCCATGGTGGGAAGCGGCGCTTGGGGGTCAGGGCTCCCAAACATAAAAGGAAACGTTTATTAATACTGTTAAAGTCAGGAATCCCTCTCTAGAACTTGGTGGTACTGTCCAATATGTTGACGATAGGAATTTCGGAGGCAATACTTACATCTTACTGTACGACAGTTTAAACTCTATCTTGGATCCTGAGTGTATCATTCAAATTACTAAATGCATCTATACATATATGTTTTATTCCGAGCTCTGTAATGCTAACTCAACTGCATTTGTTTTATGTTTCATGTGTTATAAAACAATAAAATTTTACCTTTAAAAAAAAAAAACATTGGTGGCCAGGGACCTATAATAGAATTAAAATAATACATTTGTAGCCAGGAGTTTAATAAAATTAAAAAAACATATTGGTGTTCAGTGGAACTTACCATAAGCTCGGGTCTTTTCGCGGCTTCAGCTTCGGCTTCTTATGTGGCTTCTGGTCTTTTCACGGCTTCAGGACTTCAACTTCGGGTCTTTTCTTGGCTTCGGATTTTGGACTTTCGCGACTTCAGCTGTTTGACGATGAAGGAGTGTGGAGGCGAAAGACACGACGCAGGGTTTTACATATGAGCTGTTTTATGCAATACAGGGCACTGGGGGTACACCTGTACCAGGCCCAGACCTGAAGGGGGGCCCGGCTGTGCTGCACTTTTTGAATTAGCCAGGCCCCCTTTAGGTCTGGGCCTGGTACAGATGTTCCCCCTGATGGCTGCCCTGTATTGCATAAAACAGCTCATATGTAAAACCCTACTTTTACAAGAGATGTAAAAGGGCAATATTTACTTACATATATATTCCAGTTTGATAGGATTCTTAAAAATGCCAATTAATCTGTCTATTTTTTTAGACAAGTGTAATTTGCACATTACATGCTCAACATTTCTTACTGTCCCAATCACACAAAATAGATTTCTATACGAGGGTACTCTTTGCTGCATCTTCCTTTTATAACACCTTCTCCTATTCATATTACACTCTCTCATCCTGCTTGCTAAAGTAAAATGTAGCCTAGCAACCAGACATCTCGGTAAGATATCAGTAGTGTAGGTGTTACAACCAAAGCTAGAATATTGTTTTATAATTGGATGTATGTGTGTGTGAAAAAATGTTTTTGCCACCATTTTTATTAATAAAAATAAATACAATTCCTACAATAATAAGCTTTTTGTTGTGGCTTGTATGGCAAAAAATACAATTCTATCCACTTACAAACACCTGACCACTATTGTCAAATAAAAAGGCATTTGCTGCAAATGTTAGAACCAAAATACAGTATCCACATAGCAAATTAGACAAATCAGGACTGATTTCAAACAGGTGGTGTTGGTCAAATTTTACTTGAAGGGTTCAGTTTGATTGTGCGCAATTCTTTTCAGTGTTGCTAACTTACTAACTGCAAACATAGTTTAAAAATGTCTCTATTACTCGTACACTGCAAATTCACCATATCATTACGGCATCTTATTTGTTTTTCCACATTGAAAGATTGGAATGCCTTATGCGACACGTGAAATGGATAAAGCATACCTTCAGAATGGTTCTCATTCTCCTCAGCATCATCATGTGATTGTGCTTCCTTTTCTTCATATTCTACTTTACTTAAAGAATGACTAGTATTGTCTAAATTTTTTCACTACAGATTGTTGCTTTATCAACAACATCAATATTTGGCCTTGTAGAAACACTCAATAAAGCTCTTGGATTATTTTGTTCTAATGTACTGTTTGGTGTTTCAGTATTTAAAGTATAAAGTTATATTTGGAGAGGACATTGCTGTTGGAGGCAAGTTGTTGCAAGGAGACACATTGAAATAATGATGTGGATGGTAACTGTGTAAAAAAGGATCATGATGTCTATGTTGCAACAGCAGTGGTGGTGTTGATGTTGGGTTATTACCAGCATATATGTTGAGTATTGTTGCACCAAAAACAATATATGGGTATGTTGTTGGCCAGCTGGGAAAAGATGGTTGGTGCATGGCAACATGATCTTCTCTTACATTTTTTAGGATGATGGACAAATGGCATTTCTGTTGGATTAGGAGTGTCACTTAAAACAGTATCCGTTAAAGGGGACCCGTCACCCCAAAAAAAATATTCAAAATCCTATTTTATTGCATTAGTCAAGCAAAATGAACTCTAATTACACTATTTAAATTATTTGAATCTTGTTTCCTTCAGTCTGGGAATTCATAATTATAGCAAGGAGGCAGGAGCCATTTTGTGCACACTGTTATTAAGGAAAGCCTTGCATCATCTCAGAATCTTGTTTGTGCACCAGAATGGGGGCCTGATGTCCATCCCCATGCCCTGGTTACACAATTAAATGGTAAAAAGAACGGAGGAATGTGGGAAGAGCAGTGAAATCTAGGAAGTGCTGAATGGAAAGTGAAAGTAATTGTCTGCCCCGCCTCTATGCCCATGGCATAGAGGAGGGGCAGACAATATTTGATTGACAGCTGAGACTTTTAAATGAGCTTACAACAGCTATGAATGCTTTAATAAAAAATAGAAATTGGATTTCATGTTTAATTTGAAAAGGACTTTAATTATACAGATTTTTGTGTCTTGGTGACAGGTCTACTTTAAAGTTTAAAAAGATGCACAAGTATTATTTTTGGCCAAGTTGCTTTTTGTGCTACAGAAAAAGTTTGTCCCATGGGTGGTGGTTGTTGTTTTGGTTGTTGGTCTGTAAAAACAAGACAAGGATGTGTTAATTATCCATAAGCAAATGGCAGAATGTTCACAACATCTTTATAAAATTCCTTATGCATATGCAGAATTTTTGGTTTAGTGTAACATTCAAAAAAATGTTGCTTTCTCTCTCTCTCTCTCTCTCTCTCCCTCCCTCACTTAACCTATAAATTAGACACTATTTAGGTTTATATAGATGGATAGATTACATAGTTGAATTGGATTGATATATTATAAAGTTACCATTATATAGAGAGAGGAACACCTAGATAGACAGACAGGCAAACAGACTATCACACAACTTTAATTGTTGATTGACCTTATAATTTGTAATGTTAGAGCATGTTTTTATTTTTTTGGGGGTTAAAAATGTTAAAATCTGACAAATTTTTCATGTGTACATATTGATATAGCTTCTCACTCTTGCCAATATTTGGAGTTTTTAAATGGGGTGACTACAACACCCTCATTTGCGTGTGAGGGTCATATTTCAATGTTACTAAAACTTTTCACACTTGCCTTTGAATGTAGTCCATCCTTTAGGCATATTTGTGTGTCTGTTTCCAAACACTGGCTGTTGCTAGGCTCAATTTCACCTTAGCAACCAGATACATGCTAACAGTAAAAATAGGAGATGTGATGCAAAGGATTATTCTCCAAATATAGATACAACAAGAAGACTGGATGCAAAGTGTCAATGAGAAATAATGTTGACATCAGAATAAATGTTACTGTTAAAGTACTTCTTTACAAAATCAATCATTAGGATATTTTGGTTGTAGTTAAAGGCAACAAATGACCAGGTGTCTTCTGTATTAACACCACCAGGTACTCCAGACATGGCCAAAGGAGAAATTTGCTCCTAGGGCCAGAACTAGGGGTAGGCAGAAGAGGCACCTGCCTAAGGCGCAACAATGTGGGGGCGCAAGGGCAGGTGCCTGTTCAAAGGTCTTCTGCATACCCCTAGTCTGAGGTCGCTGCTGCTCCCGTCTCCTTCCTCTCCTTCCCTCTATCACTCTCCCCTCCTCACACTATTGGCTATTTCCTGCCAAACACACATTCACCCCCCCACCAAACGTTTGGGAACCCCTCTTAATTCTTTGGAGTTTTGTTTATCATTGGCCAAGCTTTCAAAGTAGCAACTTTCTTTTAATATATAACATGCCTTATAGAAACAGTAGTATATCAGCAGTGACATTAAGTTTATTGGATTACCAGAAAATAGGCAATATGCATCATAACAAAATTAGACATGCATAAATTTGGGCACCCAAACAGAGATATTGCATCAATACTTAGTTGAGCCTCCTTTTGCAAATGTAACAGCCCGTAGACGCCTTCTATAGCCTTTGATGAGTGTCTGAATTCTGGATGGCGGTATTTTTGACCATTCGTCCATACAAAATCTGTGACGGCCATTCCAGAATATTGTACTTCTCCCTCTGCATAAATGCCTTTGTAGATTTCAGAGTGTGTTTAGGGTCATTGTCTTGTTGGAATATCCAACCCCTGCATAACTTCAACTTTGTCACTGATACTTGAACATTATAGTGAAGAATTTGTTGATATTGGGTTGAATTTATCTGACTCTCGACTTAAACAAGGGGCCCAGTCCCTGAACTAGCCACACAGCCCACAGCATGATGAAACCTCCACCAAATTTGACAGTAGTTAGCAGGTGCTTTTCTTTGAATGTGGTGTTCTACTTCCATCATGCCGCAAGGTCTTTTTGTTATGACCAAATAACTACATTTTGTTGGCAAAATGACTGTGGCTTGTCTAAATGAGTTTTTGCATGCATACAACAAGTGACTGTTTGTGGCATGAGCGCAGAAAGGGCTTCTTTCTCACCCTGTCATACACATGTTCTTTGTACAAATTGCGCTGAATTGTAGAATGTTGTACAGATACACCATCTTCAGCAAGATGTTCTTTCAGGTCTTTAGATCTTTGGGTTGTCTGTAACATTTCTCACAATTCTCTGCATATGCCGCTCCTGTATTTTTCTTGGCCTGCCAGACCTGGGTTTTACTGCAACTGTCCCTGTAGCCTTCAATTTCCTCATTATATTCCTTACAGTTGAAACTGACAGTTTAAACCTCTGTGATAACTTTTTGTAGCCTTACCCTAAACCATGATATTCAACAGTCTTTGTTTTCAGATCTTTTGAGAGTTGCTTTTAGGATCCCATACTGTCACTCTTCTGAGGAGAGTCAAACAGAAGCACAACTTGCAATTGGCCACCTTAAATATTGTTTCTCATGATATGATTGGACACACCTGTCTATGAAGGTCGAAGCTTAACGAGCTAATACAACCAATTTGGTTTTGGCAGTAATCAGTATTGAGCAGTTACATGCATTAAAATTAGCAAAACTATAAGGGTACCCACATATTTGCACAGCCAGTTTTTCACATTTGATTTAATTTCATACAACTGAATACTGCTTCACTAAAAATGTTTGTTGAGAAAATACCCCAGTACTCAGATGTTCCTGGGAAATGAAAGACATGCCACTGTTATCTTTTTTGTTAAAAGTGGAGCAAATAAGTAGCTTTTATTTACCACATGTTAAAAAGGAGGTGACATCTGGTGAGTGTATCTGGTTTTATCTATTTATTGTAGTGTGTTATAAAGACATGGTATTGAGAAAGGTCTTAGAAAAACGTTAGACCCTTTTAACATGTAGTAAATAAAAGCTAATTTTTTAAAGGATACCCAGTGTGCACTTTGCCCTTTTTTTGAAAATTCATTGAATGCAACACTGCATGTTAGCACCGGGTCATTAACTAATTTGAAGTGGTGTGCTGGACACTTCTGGACTGTTGAAGTCCTGATGACGGCTTGAGTTAGGAGCCGAAATATTGAACTAAACCATATGTTTTTTTTAACTATATCAAGTCCTGTAAGTGCGGTTCTTTTGTAGCTTTGTATATTTATGGATTTGTAACCAACACCCAGGCAGTGACTGCTCTTTGGATTTTTGAGTGCACCAGCGCATTGTTGTGTGTGTGTGTATATATATATACATATACACACACACACACACACACACACACACACACACACACACACACACACACACACACACACACACACACACACACACACACACACACACACACACACACACACACACACATATAAAGAACAAAAAACCAGCACCAGGGGTCTTGTAGTGAAAAAACTTGTATTATTAAAAAATCGGTTTTACATACTGTAATAATAGACAGGGGCAGCTACAAGGTAGCTTTTTTTGGAGATGGGTGCTGTCCTGTTAGAGATTGTTTAGACACAGAGAGAATGGGAAAAAGTTGGATGGAATGTGAGAGGGAACTCCAGAGAATGTGTGTAGCCCTAGCAAAGTCTTAAATGTGAATACGTGAAGAGCTAATAAGTGATGAGTTGAGGAGCAAGTCAGTTTAGTCATTTGGACATAAGTTCAGAGATGTTAGGAGAAGCTGAGTTGTGAAATGAAGCCAGTGTAGAGAGTGGCAGAGCAAAGGGAGATTAGTTGCTAAGATGTATATGACTTGTTTCCGTATTTTTTTCTGAACTAGAGACAGAAATCTGTGGAGGGAAAAGACAATTGCAGTCACTATGACAAGAGAGTGACTGGATTTTGGTGGTGGCATCATAAAAGATAATGTTTTAGAAATATTCCTTAAGTGAAAAGTAATATGAGTTATACATATGTAAAGTGAGGGACAGAACAGAGTCAATGATATCCCCAAAAAACTGGGGAGATGGATGATAATGGAGTAATCAACAGTGTTGACACTTCTAGGATGTAACTACTGTTGGATTGGGGAAAGTGGTCCATTTCTATCTTAGAGAGGCTTTGTTTAAGGTAGCATTAAGGGAACAGTTCCGTGTAAAAATAAAAATTGTGTAAATAGATAGTATGTGCAAAATAAAAGATGTTTCTAATATAGTTAGTTAGCTGAAAATGTAATCTATAAAGACTGGAGTGACTGGATGTCTAACATAATAGAACAGAGCACTACTTCCCTATTTTCAGCTCTTTTTTCAGCGACTTTAAGGTGGGCCACATGGGACAAAACTTTTGAGTGAGTTTGTAATTGATCCTTAGCATCTGCCTGGTTACCAATCGGTGGAAACCAAGAGAGCTGCAAAGCATGAAGAAATGTTCTGTTATGTTAGACATCCAGTCACTCCAGTTTTATACATTACATTTCTGGCTAACAAACTATATTGAAAACATTTAGTATCTTTTTACCCAGTTTTTATCTTTACACTGAACAACTCCTTTAAGGACATCCAAGTAGAGGTATCTGACAAGCAAGAACAGCCACAAATTAAGACCTCTGGGTTAAGATCAGATTAAGAGCAGATTTATCAATGTGGGAAGTTTGAGCTCAACACCCAAAAACTCACCCACTTTCTATTCATTCCTATGGGATTTTTAGAATTTATCAATCAGAGAAGTTTTTTTTCTATTTAATAAATACGCTTCTTAAAATCCTATAGGAATGAATAGAAAGTTGGTTAGTTTTTTGGTGTTGAGCTCTGATATATCTGCCCCTCATAGAGAGATTTGAGCATCATAAGCTTAGAGGTGATAAATTGATTAATTTGCTAAGGGAGGATGTATACAGAGAGAATAAAAAGCTATTTAGGACAGAGCCTTAAGGAACCCCAACAGAGAGACAGGTAAGGGAGAAAATAGTACTCTATTGTAGGTGACACAGAAAGAGTGATTTGTGAGATAAAAGGTAGTGTGTTAAAAGCTTATGAGGGATCTAGTAATATTAAGTAATGAAAAGTGGTTTCAAATATTTCTGATAATTGGTCATTTGTTAGCTTTGCTAGAACACTTTCAATGGCATGTTGTGGCCTGAAGCCAGATTGTAGGGGGTTTAAAGGGCTATAATTAAAGGAATACATTAGTCAATAGATGGAGAGAAACAGAGAGACAAGGGTTACCAAGGTTAGAGGGATCATGTTAGAGATTTTTTTCAGAATAGGTGTGACAACTGCATGTTTTAGTGGGAAAGTAAAGATTTAATTTAAAAAGGAGGCGGGTTGCTGTCATGGTGTGTGTGTGCGTTTGTGTGTGTGTGCGTTTGTGTGTGTGTGTGTTTGCAGAACTGTGGCGTGTTTAGTAGGGACTTAGTGAGAGATGAATTGTGATCATAAAGTGGGAAATGCAAATTAGTAGTCAGAAATTGAGCAACATTGGAATATAAGATTAAGAGACTTGCTACTGAAGTAAAAGAAATAATCTGAGCACAAATATAAGCCAAAGGAGGATGTTAGTGAAAGAAACAGCAGGGACATTAGTATTGTTAAAGGGACAGTATACTTTTTTCAACCGGGGTTGAATCAGTATCAGTAGAGTCTGTGCTTACCATACCTTTTGTCTGTTTAAATTAGGAAGTATTTGTGGTTTTATTTTTTTTTGCTCTAAACAGGGCAAAATCTGGAAATGAAACTGCTCCCAGTAAGAATTCAGTCAAAGTGTTAAAGCCGCCTAAAATGAAGAAGGAAGTGTCAGAGGAAAGGTAATGCGAAAGCCAAGCAGCAAAGTTGTAGAAAAATTGTGAGGTTGGTCCTGGATGTTGATATATTGCAGTGATGTGAAGTGGATAAGGAAATGGACAGAGATGAAGCAGATGGAAAAACATGAAGGGTGAGATTTTAAAAAACGCACCCACTTTCTGTTCATTTCTATGGGATTTTTAGAAATATATTTATCAAAAATTCATATACACACTTCTAAAAATCCCATAGAAATGAACAGAAAGTGGGAGAGTTTTTGCTAAATCTCAGATTTTGATAAATCTGCCCTTAGAGAGAGACAGTATCCTATCCCCCCTGCTCTGTTTCCATCTCTGCCACAAAAGCATATGTTGAGCTCTCTGAACCACAATCTAAACAAATGGCCTTTTTTTATTTTTTGAATTATCTTCCTTTATAGTTTGATTCACCAACTTGAATTTTACATTTAATTTTCCATAAAATGAAAAGTTTACCAGGGCCATTGACAGAAAACAGAAAGGAAACAAGATTGTGGGTTTTTTTACATCACTTACTATTCTGTTCAGGCATTTTTCATCTTTCTGTCTGTCCTTTAAACTACAGAGGGGTTGCAAGGTCAGTCACCTTAGCAAACAGATAGCAGTTCATATGCCACCCTGGAGAACCGCAGAAAATAAAATGTGAAAGGTTAAAATCACATAGGAAATTGCACAGCAGCCTTATGCATTGATAAAATGATCCAGGGATGTCTTAGTTCATCTTTGAGTTATTGTAAAAGGTTGCAATTGGTGTATTCCATTTCTTTTTGGTTATGCTTTATAATATAAAATTTTTTGTATTTGCCTTTTAAAAAAAAGTCAGTCTATTCACTGATTTCAAACAAATTACCAGGATTCTGGGAGCCACATCAAGCATTTCTTCCAAGTAAACTAATTAATGAAATTTTATGTGACCTTTTCCCTGTTCATTACATCATTGGTATTTATCATCTAAAGCTCCAGATGATAATGTTAATATATGTTGTGGATGCAGATCTGTCCCTGCTGTAACTATTTCCAATTCCTCCACATCTTTCTTCTATTTCCCCATAGAAAAAGTGCTTTGATTTTGGAATTCTTCCCTTCGCTCTCAGAATACTTCCACTGGGTGAGTTAATGAACTTATTTGGCTGTGACTGGCACATACTTACAGACAATAAAGAAGTATCCATCCATAATCTATCCCTGGGGCACTGGAACAACTTCCTCAGATCATCCCATGCTTAACCTATACTTTAGGTAGCCTTTTCCATAAAGCTATTTTACCTAGCTTTGATCACAAAATACATGATTTGTAAGTTCCTGTGACATGAGGAAATTTGATATGCATATAATGGGTTCTGGTGTTAATATATTAATTTTCTATCAATAGTTGAAAAGAGAAAGGCTGTCTCAAAGATTGAAATATTGTTTGGATTAAACCCATAAATTGCGTCCAGGTGCTTTAAAATAAAAATGTTTATGAAGAACACACAGAATACATAGAATATACAGAATTACATACATAGCTACCAGTAATCGATAGAAAAAGGTGAAGAAGGCCCTGTGCAAAAGAGCTTACAATCTAAAAAGGGAAGAGAGTGAGACACAAGGGGGCAAATTCACTAAGATTTCAATGGGTGCCAACATGGCACCGGCATATGCCAACATTTTCATGGACAATTTTGAAAAAACTCATATTTTTTCTGATTCTGAATTCAATCATCTCATTTGCCAGTACATGAGGTATGTGGATGATACCTTTTTTATTTGGTTGGGATCATTGGATAAGCTAAATGAATTTGTAAATCATTTAAATATTGTACACCCCACGATCAAATTTACCTTTGAGGCCAATCCTTCTACATTACACTTTCTTGATGTCAATATTCAGGTTTTGGATACTAAGCTAGTCACCACTGTAAACACTAAAACTATAGACAGAAATAATCTACTTAGACCTACTAGCTTTCATCCCCCTGGTCTCTTTAAAGGATTGCCAAGAAGCCAATTAATGCGGGTGAAGCGTATCGCATCCTCCCCTGAACTTTATGACAAGGAATCCAGTAATATGATTCAGAGATTTTTGGATAAAGGGTATGATTCTGAGATGCTCATGAAGACAAAAAGAGAGGTAGAAGTAATCCCACGTGAGGAAGCACTTGTACGAAAACCTAGGAATATGTCTACCCTGCAGAGGATACCCTTTATTACCTCATTTGACACAAATTCTAAGAGGTTAAATCAGACAATCTTAAAGCATTGGCAAATTTTGTCCACTGACCATAAATTTGGACACCTGTTTGGGTTACCACCTTTGTTTTCTTTCAGAAGGGGAAGAAATATAGGGGAACTTATTAAAAACAAAAAAAACGATAAAAAAAGGAGTGTTAGTACTATCTCAGGCTCTCAAAAAAGTGGCACTTATCCCTGCAGGAATTGTGGTCATTGCAATGCTATTATACCTGGGGCATACGTGACTCATCCCCAACAAGGCACAAAATACGCATTATGCGGTTTTTTTACATGTGATACAAAGGATGTTATTTACAGCCTGAAATGTCCCTGTGGGTTATTGTATATAGGACAAATTAGTAGGGCCATGAAATTGAGGTTAAATGAACATAAGTCAACAATTCGTACATACAAGCCCCCTGAGACAACTGTAAAGGTTGAGACTAAACCTGGCAAATATAAAAGTGAAACGTTGCATCCGCAATAAACGAGCAAGGTTAAACCTGCTAGTAATACCCATGCTGTGCCGGTGTGTTCTGTGTCTACGCTGTGTTTGAGGTCGCCCAATTCCTCTATCATCGAGCACCTGGGATTCGTTTGATTTTTGACGGCCAGGGTGTGCAAGTGTAAGTTTTTCTTTTTTGCTATGTTTAATACAAACATTTAGGGTAGGACTCGATGATGCGTTTTGACCCGACACGTTGCAATGCGATTAAACGCATGCGACTTGTCGGATGGTTTACCGAAAACGGAAGTGAAGGAGAACTCGCATATTACAACTACATTTATCCGACTGTCGGACTGTGCATGTATAAATATACTTCACAACACCCTTAGGGCTCTCTTATATATAGTTGTTTTTCTTCATTTACAAATGCATGTGAGCATTTTGTATAGCATATATTAAGTTTACATGCATTTTTAAACACTTCTAGCTTTTTTGTCAATTCAAACTCAACTCTCTAATCCAGGAGCCTCCAACATTTTTTACCTGTGAGCCGTCTGGGCATGCGTGCTGCCGTTCGCGCATGCACGCCATAGTTCACGCATGCGTGCCGGGCGTGCATTCATGCGTGTGGCCCAAATGTTGCCTCACAATAGGGGGGTGTGGGGGCCCTGGACAGCAGACCCAGAGGGCCCCAGGCCCCCCAGTCGACCCTGTTCAAATGTAAAAACAAGTTGGAGAGTACACATGATTTTTATGGAACTAAAGCTTGCCTTCAAACCAAGAATTGAAAAATAAGCACCTGCTCTGAATCCACTGGGAGCAACATCCAAGTAGTTGGAGAGTAACATGTTGCTCACGAGCCACTGGTTGGGGATCACTGCTCTAATTCATTGTCTTCTAAATGTGTATTGAGTGAAGAAAATGCAGCATGTGGCGGCTAAGAAACTACCATCCGTCCCTAACCTGTCCCTCCCTAACGAGGCACACCTCCATATTCATAGACCAGCTCAAGTGGGTTTTCAGATACTGTATATGAAAACTATAAAACTATTCAGACATAATTTGATTAATATTTACTGCAGTAAATATGTGTTTATTGAAATAATCTTCAGACCAGAACTTCTTTAAGTATCTCTATGTCAAGGATTAGGTAGGGGGCGCTGTAGAGTCTGAAGGGAAAGGGCGAGTCCTTGAGGCAGGGGCTGTATGTGCCAAGGGGAAACTTGAAGGGAAGCAGGAACAGGTAGATGAGGGCGAAGAGTCAGACTGGAACAGGACGGATAGGACGACGATCAGGACTGGACAAGACAGGAAGAAGAGGGCGACGACTCAACAGGAAAGGACTGGATGTGGCAGGAGTGGAACGGCTTGGATGGGACAGGACGGTGCGGGCGTAGATCAAACTGGGGGATAGAGTGCAGAGGGAGACTGGAGCAGGATAGCAAGAGAGGGAGACTGGAGCAGGATAGCAAGAGAGGGAGACTGGAGCAGGATAGCAAGAGAGGGAGACTGGAGCAGGATAGCAAGAGAGGGAGACTGGAGCAGGATAGCAAGAGAGGGAGACTGGAGCAGGATAGCAAGAGAGGGAGACTGGAGCAGGATAGCAAGAGAGGGAGACTGGAGCAGGATAGCAAGAGAGGGAGACTGGAGCAGGATAGCAAGAGAGGGAGACTGGAGCAGGATAGCAAGAGAGGGAGACTGGAGCAGGATAGCAAGAGAGGGAGACTGGAGCAGGATAGCAAGAGAGGGAGACTGGAGCAGGATAGCAAGAGAGGGAGACTGGAGCAGGATAGCAAGAGAGGGAGACTGGAGCAGGATAGCAAGAGAGGGAGACTGGAGCAGAATAGCAAGAGAGGGAGACTGGAGCAGGATAGCAAGAGAGGGAGACTGGAGCAGGATAGCAAGAGAGGGAGACTGGAGCAGGATAGCAAGAGAGGGACTGGAAGCAGGATAGCAAGAGAGGAGTACAAGGTAGGGTTGGAACAAGGTCGAGGCTAGAAAGGTACAAGATAGGAAAGCAGGACAAGACAAGGCAGACTAACTATCTTTGTAATATGGGCACATCATATCTATCAATAATGCACAAAATAGATTTATTAGAATTCATTTAGCAATTGAATCCCATACGTCTGCAGAGTTATCTGTTAGCCCTTTCTACAATTAAAAGAAAATATCTCTGTGTTTCCATGGTGCTGGAGCTTTGCACTAGAACAGTCAGCCCACACCGGGCCCATAAGCTATAAAATATTCATTCACTACAAGCATGCATTTAATATCCTCAAATATAGGTAATTTAAACATTTATTACAGGATAGGTTAATTCATTTTTAGCAATGTATACACAAAAAAAGCATTTATCGGATAATATTTTGTTTGGGATTACACTGTAGATGGAATACAGACAAATGCACATGTATTTTGCACATTTTTTGTTTAAGAAACATATAAAGGAAAATTATATTTTGTTTGGATCCCCAGACATTATGGGGCAAATTCACTAAGGTGCGAAGCGCCGAACGCTAGCGTTTTTTCGCTAGCGTTCGGCATTTTCGCTACTGCGCAAATTCACTAACGAACGCTGGCGTAGTTTCGCTAGTGTTACTTCGCAACCTTACGCCAGGCGAATTTTCGCTAGCGACGAAACTACGCAAATTCACTAACTTGCGCAGTGTAGCGAACGCTACCTTTTACGCTAGACTTCCTTCGCCACCTCAGACCTGGCGAAGCGCAATAGAGTAGATAGGGATTGTCCCAAAAAACGCTGGCGTGTTTTCTACATGATGGCTGATAGGCTGAAAAAGATCGAAATTTTTTTGTGGCTCCCCTTCCTCCCCCCAACTTTTCCTGACTCATGGCAACTTACCTAGACAGTGGGCACATGTGTAGGGCAAAATAAAAATTTTATTTGCAGATTTGAAGGTTTTCTAGGCATTTGTAGTGCAGATACGTGTTCCTCCATTGATATTTGAATTTCGCGCCGTATGCAAATTAGCCTTCGCTAGTGCAACTTCGCTTTATATAGCGAATCAACGCTAGCGCAACTTCGCAAACTTACGCTACCCCTGTGCGCAACTTCGCATTTTAGTGAATTTGCGGAACGCTGGCGAAAATTCGCCTGGCGAAGTGCGGCGAAGAGCTGCGAAGTTGCGCCTGGCGCAACTTCGATTCTTAGTGAATTTGCCCCTATAAGTGGGCCACCCAGATAAAATCTCAGTTTTCATAATAAATTGCTTGCTCTTATAAGTCCTTAGAGTGTGGGTATTTTCTACTTTGGACACAGATTGAATTCAGGCATCCATAAATATAGGTTCCTACATCTTAAGGTTATTTGTTTGATTCTTATGTTAGATGCATTATTTTTTGTGCATAATAATTGGGTTTAAGCAGAAGCTGAGTGCTGCAGTAGACTGACAATGTGAATACTGGGTACTTTGAAGCAAATTAGATCAGCTTACAGCATTTTTGTACTAAAAGTATATCTATATATATTTTCCCATTCATAAAAAGTGCAATATAAAAATAGATAATACCAGTGCTGTGCACATTCTGCTTTATTTCTGTCGGGTGTGGTAGAAATGTTTAGAGAGTTTATGAAAACCAGTTCTATAGATGCAGCTTACATGATGAAGATATATTTCGGCAGATTCAAGGTGCTGATCTTGGACAATGAATGCTATGTGCTTGCATATTGTTCCTATATTGTGTGACCACAATCAAACTTTAGTACATGTCAGGCTGACAGTATCATAGTTGTATATGGAAAGCATAAACATTTTTGAGTACTGGTATGGGATCACCTGTGAAATCTGCTATTCAGAGATCTCCAAATTAACAGGAAAACTATATCCCATAGAGTCCATTTCAGGCAAATAATTCTAATATTTAGACATTTTTTCCTTTTTCCAAGTAACAGTAACTTTTACTTAAGGGTGACTCAATCCCTTTAAGTTTATTTAATGTTTAAACTTTTTTTCAGCAGATATAGGTTATGGGTATCCAAACTACAGACAGATCCCTGCCAGAGAACCTTAGATCCCAAGCATTCTGGATGATAGATCCTGAACTCTACATCAGAGATCCTGAATATCACAACATCACATGGAAAGCGTACACTGCAAAAATTACATTCATTCTAGGTTTCAGATACTTGCAAGGGTCAGTTTCTGGACAGTTTATTTGATGACTCAAACATCTTCAGTACAATTAGGGAGCCAATTACACATGGGGAGATGCAGTGGCGGAAAGAAGGAGGTACGATCGTACCACTGGGCCTGCAGAATGCTTGCACCGACGGGAATCTGGCACCAAAAATTAATTTAGAGAAGGGGTGGGGGGCCAGGCTGACCGGCCTGCATCTGGGCTCTAGTTACGTTACTGGGGAGATGTACAACAGGTTAATGTGGTCTGAATAAAGCGAAAGTGAAACCTCAATTTTAGGTACCTGCCCTGATTTTTTCCCCGCATTTTACATTTTTTATTTGTGGTCCCACCAATATATAATGCATTTCAATAGGTGCATTTCCCTGATAATAAGTAATGTTTTCCTGGATTTTACATAAAAAATTTGTCCTGATTGTTATGTTTTGGGTTAACAACAATTAAACAGTATGCATTTTAAAACAATATTATACATTCTTCACATCACAAAGTCCTTGGTCCATGCAGGTTTCTTAATTCTGACTAAAGATCCAAGCTGAAAGTGTATTTCTCTGGCACTGCGTTTTCTGTCAGTATAAGACTTGCATTTGGCTTGTTGACATTTTACAATGTCAGCAGTAGATGCTTTTGTAGGCACAGTATTTTGTGGAAGTTTGATGTCTGCAACATGTAACTTAGTGCACATCTGTCTGCCATGTAATAATTCAGCTGGAGATGATTGGGTTGTTGCATGGCACATTGCTCTATAGTTATGTAGGAACTCTGTTGTAAATACTGTAACATACCGTGGTGGTATACTGAGGGGACAGCGGGGACGCCTGCCACCCCCTCGGCGGGGACGCCCACCACATGTACGTCCTCTTCCTCTTGCGCCGGTCAAGTAAGGGCGCCTCTGCTGTTTGTATAGGCGCATGTGCGCTGTTGACGCCAGTGCGCAACGGCGCGAAAATTCAAATATTTAAAGGGCCATCATACTGGTTCTTATTATAGGATTTGTTCCTGGTGCTGCTAGCTTTGCTATTTCTGTTCTTGATTCTGATCCTGATACCTGTTGTGACCCCTGCCTGTTCCCGATGATTCTGACCTCTGTATCCTGACCCATTGCCTGGATTCCGACTATCTCTTCTGCTTAATCCATCTATTGATCTCCCGGTTATGACCCTTGCCTGCCTGACCACGCTTCAAACTCTGCCTGCCCAGACCCGGCCTGATTTGGTTACGCTCACTTTCTGCCTGCCTTGACCCGGCCTGTTCCGACTAGGATTCTGTCTAACACCTTGTACCATGACCTTCTGCCCAAAGACTTTGCTAACAGTCGTGCCCCTCTCTCTATCCAGAACCTCTAGCCTTGCACCTCTCGTTTAAGTCCTGGTGGCATCCAAGTAGCTCAGGGCTCCTCCCGAGGCTAAAGACGGTCACACTACAGGTGAAGTACGAGCCGAGACCAGGGTGTTTGCCATTTGTTCTGGTTTTGGGTGCCGACCGTGACAAATACTTTCCAAGATTTCCCAGTAAGATTTGCTGTCTGTAGTGCTTCTTTCAGATTTCTGTTGAATCGCTTGATTTCTCCATTTGCTTGTGGGTAATAAACTGAAGATTTCCTATGCACAATATTCCTCTCTCTCAGAAAGGATTCAAACTCAGATGAGACAAACTGTGGTCCGTTGTCTGATATTAACTCCTTTGGATTACCTCCTCTGCTAAAGACTGTAGACAGAAATGTTATTACTGTAGATGATGTTATATGAGAAACAAAATTGCAATTTCAGGCCATTTACTGTAATAGTCTATCAAGGTTATAGCAAATCTACAGTCTATTGGAGCATCTGTAAAAGGACCGACAATATCAATAGCAAGTTTTTTCCATGCTGAATCAGGAAATTGTACTGGTTTTACATCTGGTCTCAACTTAACTTTGTGTACAAAGTTCTTTGCACAACCCAGTGAAATGTTGCTTTGTGGTGAAATTTTAGACACTGGCTGTGTGGCAGGCACTGGTGCTATAGTAATGAGACCATCAACTAATTGTAGGTTTAATGCAGCAAAGAGATCCCTTCCAAGTATAGCAGTACCCTTATTCACAATGTAAAAGTCATATTTTGCAGTATTTGATTGAAATTGTACAGTCACTGGCAAGCAACCAAGAACAGTAATTGGATCCTTAAAGTAAATGACCAGTTTCAGGGCAGGTGCAAATTTGGATCTTTTGCAAAGTATCGCAAGAAAATATCCTTTGGTAGTATAGAAACAGCTGAACCTATATAAAGCATCAGGTTAATGGAATGCCCCTTGTCTGCAGAAACAGTATTGACATTGACAGTGCATATAAACTTGTCTGGAATAAATGTACCAGCTTTATTCACACTTAATACTGTGACATTTGTAGTAGTGACTTCATGAACATCTTTAGCAGAACTACGGCAGATCTTAGCAAAATATCTTCCTTTTTGCATTTGCGGCATTGTACAGCTTTTGCAGGACATGTAACATAATTTGCAATTTGTTGTGTTGAACCACAGTGAAAGCAGTATTTTTTATTTGTATTTGCTGCACGGTTTTGCCGTGTAGGGGAATCCCTTTCCTTAAGCACAGTGACATTTACAGGCCATTTGTATAAACACCACACTGATGCTTCCCAAAATGTTGTTTGTCCTCTGTGAATGTTATTATTAACCCTTTAAGTGCCAGCAGAATTTCACATTTTGGTTACGCGAAATGCCAGCCGTTTTTGAAACATTTTGTGCTCTCTCACTTTAGGGGCATTTTCTGAGGGGAAACCTATAGTTTACCTAGGAAAACTATACATTGTTTTTTTCGGTAGAAACTGAGCTTTCTAAATCTGCCTGAGTTTTCATGTATTTCCACCTGTGCAAAAAAATTTATAGTGCTAAATACCAAAAAAAAATGAAAAATTACCATTTTTCATCGTATATCAATTTATACCAGAAAAATATTTCATGTTACGGATGAAAATCCAACTGATTTGGAAAGCCTTATGTCTCTCGAATGTGCCAATACCAGATATGTATAGTTTTAGGGAGATTTAGGATTTCTGTACAGCAAAAACTCCCGGCAGTATATTACCGAATTTTGAAAGCACTAAGGCAGAAAACGGCATGCTTTAGATTCCAAGGCAAAAAATCCTGAAACCGTAGGTTTACCCCAGAAAACCATACATTTTTGAAAAGTACACATTCTGCCGATTACAAAATGAGTAACTATGTCTCTCTACTCCCAACTACCAAACATAAAAGCTTGTCTGAACATAGCGGTTTTTCAAAAGAAAATTCAAAATTCTGAAAAATCATTTCAAAGGTTTTATTTTGCTGCTCCGCATATCCCAAACTATATTAGGTACCAAGAAAAAGCACCTGAAATATGATTGCCAGGGGTCCACTGAACAATTTGATACCCATTATGCATAGGTTTACCAAAGTATCTGGCATTTAGAGACACCAATATGTAGTTAGCACATCCAAATTGTTCAGGACTTTACTTCAGCTACTGAGAAATCAACACATTGACTGCATTTTTTGTGGGGTAAAAACACAGAAATATATGTTTACCCCCCAAACCCATATATTTTTGGAAAGTACACATTCTACTGAATCTAAAATGGGTACCCATGCCTTTCTGCTCCAAACTACTGAGTCGCAAGGCTTTCCCACAATTGTCGGTTTTGGTGAAATATCTGAAAATTTCCTCAAAGCTTCAACTTCCCAGCACCATATCGCCCATGTATCATTACGTACTAAGAAAAAGCACCCTAAATATGATTGCCAGGGTTCCTCTGAACATTTTGGTGGTCGTTGTTCATAAGTTTACCAAAGTATCTGGCATTTAGAGGCCCCAAAATGAAGTTAGCGCATACAAGCAGTCCCGTGGGTAACTTCAGCTAATGAAAGATCAACACATTGACTGCATTTTTGTGGGGTAAAAACACAGAAATATATGTTTACCCCCCAAAACCCATATATTTTTGGAAAGTACACATTCTACCGAATCTAAAATGGGTACCCATGCCTTTCTGCTCCAAACTACTGAGTCGCAAGGCTTTCCCACAATTGTCGGTTTTGGTGAAATATCTGAAAATTGCCTCAAAGCTTCAACTTCCCAGCACCATATCACCCATGTATCGTTATGCACCAAGAAAAAGCACCCTAAATATGATTGCCAGGGTTCCTCCAAACAGTTTGGTGGCCATTGTTCATAGGTTTACCAAAGTATCTGGCATTTAGAGGCCTCAAAATGAAGTTAGCGCATACAAATAGTCCTGTGGGTAACTTCATCTAATGAAAAATCAACACATTGACTGCATTTTTGTGGGGTAAAAACACAGAAATATATGTTTACCCCCCAAACCCATATATTTTTGGAAAGTACACATTCTACTGAATCTAAAATGGGTACCCATGCCTTTCTGCTCCAAACTACTGAGTCGCAAGGCTTTCCCAAAGTTGTCGGTTTTGGTGAAATATCTGAAAATTGCCTCAAAGCTTCAACTTCCCAGCACCATATCACCCATGTGTCATTACGTACTAAGAAAAAGCACCCTAAATATGATTGCCAGGGTTCCTCTGAACATTTTGGTGGCCATTGTTCATAAGTTTACCAAAGTATCTGGCATTTAGAGGCCCCAAAATGATGTTAGCGCATACAAACAGTCCCGTGGGTAATCAGCTAATGAAAAATCAACACATTGACTGCATTTTTGTGGGGTAAAAACACAGAAATATATGTTTACCCCCCAAAACCCATATATTTTTGGAAAGTACACATTCTACAGAATCTAAAATGGGTACCCATGCCTTTCTGCTCCAAACTACTGAGTCGCAAGGCTTTCCCACAATTGTCGGTTTTGGTGAAATATCTGAAAATTGCCTCAAAGCTTCAACTTCCCAGCACCATATCACCCATGTAACGTTACGCACCAAGAAAAAGCACCCTAAATATGATTGCCAGGGTTCCTCCAAACAGTTTGGTGGCCATTGTTCATAGGTTTACCAAAGTATCTGGCATTTAGAGGCCCCAAAATGAAGTTAGCGCATACAAGCAGTCCCGTGGGTAACTTCAGCTAATGAAAGATCAACAAATTGACTGCATTTTTGTGGGGTAAAAAACAGAAATATATGTTTACCCCCCAAAACCCATATATTTTTGGAAAGTACACATTCTACAGAATCTAAAATGGGTACCCATGCCTTTCTGCTCCAAACTACTGAGTCGCAAGGCTTTCCCACAATTGTCGGTTTTGGTGAAATATCTGAAAATTTCCTCAAAGCTTCAACTTCTCAGCACCATATCACCCATGTATCGTTATGCACCAAGAAAAAGCACCCTAAATATGATTGCCAGGGTTCCTCCGAACAGTTTGGTGGCCATTGTTCATAGGTTTACCAAAGTATCTGGCATTTAGAGGCCCCAAAATGAAGTTAGCGCATACAAACAGTCCCGTGGGTAACTTCAGCTAATGAAAAATCAACACATTGACTGCATTTTTGTGGGGTAAAAACACAGAAATATATGTTTACCCCCCATACCCATACATTTCTGGAAAGTACACATTCTACAGAATCTAAAATGGGTACCCATGCCTTATTGCTCCAAACTACTGAGTCGCAAGGCTTTCCCAAAGTTGTCGGTTTTGGTGAAATATCTGGAAATTGCCTCAAAGCTTCAACTTTCCAGCATCGTATTGTCCATGTATCATTACCAGCATAAAGCATCCTAAATATAAACATATGGGTCTACTAAACAGTTTGATACCCAATGTGCATAGATATACCAAACTATGTGGCGCACAGAGACCCCCAAATGACAATATGTATAGACATTTTCACGGCTGACGCGCTGGCTGCTGCAATATAACCACCCGGTGTGTGTATTATGCGACATTAGCCCACCTAACAGTACAGAGACCCCAGAAAACCATATATTTTCAGAAAGAACACATTCTGATGAATCCAATATGGGTAAATAAGTGTTTCTACTACAAACTGCCAAACTGCAAAGCAATGCTGAACATAACGTTTTTTATCAAATTTCGGAAAATCGTCACAAAGCTTGAATTTTACCCCATTATATGCCACACATTTCGTAACGTATCAGCATAAAACATCCTAAATATGAACGCCAGGGGTCTACTGAACACTTTGATGCCCAATATGCATAGATATACCAAACTATGTGGCGCACAGAGACCCCCAAATGACAATAGTGTATATACATTTTCACGGCTGACGCTCTGGCTGCTGCAATATGAGCACCTGGAGTGTGTATTATGCGACATTAGACCCCCCTAACAGTACAGAGACCCCAGAAAACCATATATTTTCAGAAAGTACACATTCTGACGAATCCGATATGGGTAAATAAGTGTTTCTACTGCAAACTGCCAAACTGCAAAGCAATGCTGAACATAACGGTTTTTATCAAATTTCTGAAAATCGTCACAAAGCTTGAATTCTACCCCATTATATGCCACACATTTCGTAACGTATCAGCATAAAACATCCTAAATATGAATGCCAGGGGTCCACTGAACACTTTGATGCCCAGTATGCATAGATATACCAAACTATGTGGCGTACAGAGACCCCCAAATGACAATAGTGTATATACATTTTCACGGCTGACGCGCTGGCTGCTGCAATATAAGCACCTGGTGTGTGTATTATGCAACATTAGACCCCCCTAACAGTACAGAGACCCCAGAAAACCATATATTTTCAGAAAGTACACATTCTGACGAATCCAATATGGGTAAATAAGTGTTTCTACTGCAAACTGCCAAACTGCAAAGCAATGCTGAACATAACGGTTTTTATCAAATTTCTGAAAATCGTCACAAAGCTTGAATTTTACCCCATTATATGCCCCACATTTCGTAACTTATCAGCATAAAACATCCTAAATATGAATGCCAGGGGTCTACTGAACACTTTGATGCCCAATATGCATAGATATACCAAACTATGTGGCGCACAGAGACCCCCAAATGACAATAGTGTATATACATTTTCACGGCTGACGCTCTGGCTGCTGCAATATGAGCACCTGGAGTGTGTATTATGCGACATTAGACCCCCCTAACAGTACAGAGACCCCAGAAAACCATATATTTTCAGAAAGTACACATTCTGACGAATCCAATATGGGTAAATAAGTGTTTCTACTGCAAACTGCCAAACTGCAAAGCAATGCTGAACGTAACGGTTTTTATCAAATTTCTGAAAATCGTCACAAAGCTTGAATTCTACCCCATTATATGCCACACATTTCGTAACGTATCAGCATAAAACATCCTAAATATGAATGCCAGGGGTCCACTGAACACTTTGATGCCCAGTATGCATAGATATACCAAACTATGTGGCGTACAGAGACCCCCAAATGACAATAGTGTATATACATTTTCACGGCTGACGCGCTGGCTGCTGCAATATAAGCACCTGGAGTGTGTATTATGCGACATTAGACCCCCCTAACAGTACAGAGACCCCAGAAAACCATATATTTTCAGAAAGTACACATTCTGACGAATCCGATATGGGTAAATAAGTGTTTCTACTGCAAACTGCCAAACTGCAAAGCAATGCTGAACATAACGGTTTTTATCAAATTTCTGAAAATCGTCACAAAGCTTGAATTCTACCCCATTATATGCCACACATTTCGTAACGTATCAGCATAAAACATCCTAAATATGAATGCCAGGGGTCCACTGAACACTTTGATGCCCAGTATGCATAGATATACCAAACTATGTGGCGTACAGAGACCCCCAAATGACAATAGTGTATATACATTTTCACGGCTGACGCGCTGGCTGCTGCAATATAAGCACCTGGTGTGTGTATTATGCAACATTAGACCCCCCTAACAGTACAGAGACCCCAGAAAACCATATATTTTCAGAAAGTACACATTCTGACGAATCCAATATGGGTAAATAAGTGTTTCTACTGCAAACTGCCAAACTGCAAAGCAATGCTGAACATAACGGTTTTTATCAAATTTCTGAAAATCGTCACAAAGCTTGAATTTTACCCCATTATATGCCCCACATTTCGTAACTTATCAGCATAAAACATCCTAAATATGAATGCCAGGGGTCTACTGAACACTTTGATGCCCAATATGCATAGATATACCAAACTATGTGGCGCACAGAGACCCCCAAATGACAATAGTGTATATACATTTTCACGGCTGACGCTCTGGCTGCTGCAATATGAGCACCTGGAGTGTGTATTATGCGACATTAGACCCCCCTAACAGTACAGAGACCCCAGAAAACCATATATTTTCAGAAAGTACACATTCTGACGAATCCAATATGGGTAAATAAGTGTTTCTACTGCAAACTGCCAAACTGCAAAGCAATGCTGAACGTAACGGTTTTTATCAAATTTCTGAAAATCGTCACAAAGCTTGAATTCTACCCCATTATATGCCACACATTTCGTAACGTATCAGCATAAAACATCCTAAATATGAATGCCAGGGGTCCACTGAACACTTTGATGCCCAGTATGCATAGATATACCAAACTATGTGGCGTACAGAGACCCCCAAATGACAATAGTGTATATACATTTTCACGGCTGACGCGCTGGCTGCTGCAATATAAGCACCTGGTGTGTGTATTATGCAACATTAGACCCCCCTAACAGTACAGAGACCCCAGAAAACCATATATTTTCAGAAAGTACACATTCTGACGAATCCAATATGGGTAAATAAGTGTTTCTACTGCAAACTGCCAAACTGCAAAGCAATGCTGAACATAACGGTTTTTATCAAATTTCTGAAAATCGTCACAAAGCTTGAATTTTACCCCATTATATGCCCCACATTTCGTAACGTATCAGCATAAAACATCCTAAATATGAACGCCAGGGGTCTACTGAACACTTTGATGCCCAATATGCATAGATATACCAAACTATGTGGCACACAGAGACCCCCAAATGACAATAGTGTATATACATTTTCACGGCTGACGCGCTGGCTGCTTCAATTTGAGCACCTGGTGTGTGTATTATGCGACATTAGACCCCCCTAACAGTACAGAGACCCCAGAAAACCATATATTTTCAGAAAGTACACATTCTGACGAATGCAATATGGGTAAATAAATGTTTCTACTGTAAACTGCCAAACTGCAAAGCAATGCTGAACATAACGGTTTTTATGAAATTTCTGAAAATCGTCACAAAGCTTGAATTTTACCCCATTATATGCCCACATTTCGTAACGTATCAGCATAAAACATCCTAAATATGAACGCCAGGGGTCTACTGAACACTTTGATGCCCAATATGCATAGATATACCAAACTATGTGGCGCACAGAGACCCCCAAATGGATATATAGTAAATAAAATTTACAAGGCAAAACAAAATAAGGCAGTAAAGAGTGAAATGCAAAAAAATCCAATAAAACCACAAAAATCAATGTTTTTTTTCCAGACTAGTGTTATCGGCCGTCAGAATCACAGTTTGAATATTTTAGCTGGGCCAAACAGGTTATACGGCTAGAAACAAGTGAACACAACATACGCAGAGCTGAAAATGCAATAAAATGGCTAAAAATTCAATAAAATGGCTAAAAATGCACCAAAATACCCAAAATTGCAATATAATCACCGAAATAACATAAAAAAGATATTGCACAGTACGGTTAGCGAATACGCTATTCGTAATGGCAATAAAACATTTTTTTCAGCCAAAAAAAGAAACGATGCGATAAGAAAAAAAAAAAAAGCCACAATGCCATGTATGTGCGTGTGCGTGTGTACAAATGGTAAATTACATGTTATGTGCGCGTGTGTGCGTGTGCACATGTGTGTAAGTGCAGTGAGTGTAAGTGACCCCCCCAATCCCCAAAAATGTATGTGTAAGTGTGTGTAAGTGTGAATCTAAGTGTGTATTACTGTAATAAGTGTGTGTTTGTGTGTGTAATTGTTGCACTAACCTGAAAAAATCGCAGGCGATCTGGAAGGGCCTCAGGAAGAGATCTGCGACGTCCTCTGTGTGCCTGTGCTGTGGGGGCGGAGATATCGAGCGCGGTGTAGGCTGCAGCAGCAGGACACGTAAGTTACACGTGCCTGCTGCTGTTTTTGGGCCCCTGGGCGATCGCGCCCCAGGGGCCACTCGATCCCCTGCTCTGCTCGTTGCCTAGGGGCAGGGGATCGATGCGGAACGGAGCGAGCGGCTCTAACAGCCGCTCCTCCGCTCCAGAACCCGGAAGTGCTGCAGAACGTAGAATCTACGTTCTGTGGCATTTCAAGTTACTTTTCCACAGAACGTAGATTCTACGTTCTGTGGCACTTAAAGGGTTAATGAAATAAAGAGGGTTAACATACCAACCAGATGTTTATTTTGCTATGGTTCTACCTGTAAATAAATTCAATTCCAATCAGTCTGCCCCTCATGACAGAGAGGCCTTGCACATGCCCCCTCCCATAATGTAACATGAGTGCTGCAATGCTTGACCCTTGTTATTAATCCAATAAATAGTGCATTTTAAAGCAAAATTGACTCCTGTGCTTATATCCTTTCAGTACTTGAAGAAAAAGTTGCTTTAACAAATTTCCCTGATTTTATATAATACTGTATTTTCCAGGTCCCTCGAAAAACATAAAATGTGGGTTCTACTGTATATAGAGTGAAGTCAATAATTTGTAGCAAAGGCTGAACTACTATATCTAGAATGATTTCATGAAAAATAAGTTGTTTCAGAAGAACTGAAAAATGTTCTTTTGGTAGGAGAACATTGTTTCAAGTATTAAAGGAACAGTTCAATGTAAAAATAAAAAACTTGTTAACTAGGTAGGCTGTGCAAAATAAGAAATGTTTCTAATATAGTTATTTAGCAAAAAATTTAATCTATAAAGGCTGGAGTGACTGGATGTCTTATATAACAGAACACTACTTCCTCCTTTTCAGCACTCTAACTCTTAGTTAATCAGCGACTTTAAGGTGGCCACATGGGACATAACTGTTCCGTGAGTTTGCAATTGATCCTCAGCATTCAGCTCAGATTCAAAAGCAAACAGTTATGACCCATGTGGCCTCCCCTCAAATCATTGATTGGTTACTGCCTGCTAGTGGAAACCAAGGGAGATGCAAAGCAGGAAGTAGTGTTCTGTTCTGTTATTTTAGGCATCCAGTCACTCCAGCCTTTATACATTACATTTTTGGCTAACTATATTGAAAACATTTTTTTTTTTTGCACAGCCTATTTACCCAGTTTTTAATTTTATATTGAACAATTCCTTTAAGTCAATTTTACCCAAATAATAAATGTTCCCAATCAGTCTCTGGTGTCTATAGTTTATTAATTAAAAAAAAAAGAAACATTTACATCAAATCCTAACCGGAAACTGAATGGACCTAACTTCCCAAAGGTTCATGTCTGGTGGAAACACACCCTCTGTGTCGTCAATATAAAGAATAGTCACTAGCTTTTCATCCTTTGGTCTATTGGATGTGTGCTTGCCACCATGTTAGAGGGACAGAAACTCTATGGCTGTTATAGATATGGTAAATTACATATCCCAAATTATGATTCTCTGTGATATTTAATCTGTATAAATATCTGTAAAAAGGAGCAGTAAAGTTCACTTTAAATTACTTATAGCTTTAAGTCACATTTGGGTTTACAGGGATTATTTACATAACCAAATCTGAATCCTAATTTATATATGCAAATTAGGGTTAGAAATTAGGATGAGAAGGGGAAAACGTTTTTTTACTTCCTTGTTTTGTGACAAAAAGCCGTGCCATTTCCCTCCCCAGCCCTAATTTGCATATGCAAATTAGGATTTGGATGTGGTTTGGCTGGGCAGAAGGATTCGGACAAATCTGAATCCTGCTGTAAATGGCCAAATCCTGGCCAAATCCCGAACTAAATCCTGGATTCGGTGCACCCCTAAAAATATGATGCCAATGTAGGTGGTGTGCTGTTGTTGTCCAGGTTGCTTTCATTTAGTAGTTTAGGATAAACAAAATAACTGCATTTAAAGGAATTGTTCAGTATAAAAAAAAACTGGGTAAATAGATGGGCTGTGCAAAATAAAAACATTTTTCAATAATAATCTATATAGTCTGCAGTGAGCGGATATCTAACATTATAGCCAGAACACCACTTCCTGCTTTGCAGCTATCTTGGCTTCCACTGATTTGTTACCAGGCAGTAACCAATCTGTGACTTGAGAGGGGGGCACATGGGTCATAACTGTTTGCTTTTGAATCTGAGCTGCATGCTAAGGATCAATTGCAAACTCACTGAACAGTTACTGTATGTCCTATATGCCCCTCCCCCTTAAAGTCGCTGGCTAACTCAGCGTTAGAGAGCTGAAAAGCAGGAAGTTGTATTCTGTTTTGTTATCTGAGGCATCCAGTCACTCCAGCCTTTATAGATCACATTTTTGGCTAACTATATTAGAAACGTTTTGTATTTTGCACAGCCTATCTATTTACCCAGTTTTATTTTTACACTGAACTGTTCCATTAAAAGTTCCTTCCTGTGTGATATGTTTTTATAGGATTTTTACAATGAGTGGGCAACACCATCTGTTAATGCAGCTATATTGGATGCAGGTTCTTATTTGTATCTGCTATATCTCCTTATAAAGGGAAGATTTATTTTTGTGTGCTGTTAGTCCACAGTATGTTTTAAACTTAGTCCCCCCTAACCCCTGCAGTGTCATAGAGAACTGGAAAATTATATTACTTTCTAATTCCAAAATAGCATGAATTGTGAGTACCATGAATAATTAAACATACTTCAGACATGCAACATATTCACGTTTGAAGCAGAATACTTAAACGTCTGTGGGTGCTGAATAAAGCCTTGGAGAGTTTACTTTGTTTTTATGTTCTATTAATAGTGTATTTCATTTCATAGTGCTTGGACCTGTATTTTGTCAAGTCTTAACATGGCTGCAGAATTCTGACTTAACCTTAAATACAATTGGAAAATATTTGGAAAGGTTGCTAGGTGTTGCTGAATTCAAAGATGAAGTTCCAGTTAAAAGAAGTCAAGACTTTTTTCTATATGTGCTTATTCATGCACGGTTAAGTAGCCCTATTTTCTCATGCAACTTAATAGCCTATGTTATACCACATATATTTTAAATACTGTAAGCAGTCATCATTTCTTGCTTTGATATCATTTTTCAAATTTGATTACAAAATAGACAGATTTACATGAAGCAATACATTCATTTTTGTTATTGCAAGGTGCAGATGTAGAGTGCATTCTAAGCAATACTTAGAAATGCTTTGGACAGTCTCTTGCTAATGACGTCTGTGTTTCAGTTCTGGAAGCATTTCTGGTAGCATTCAAGGGTCGTCTTGGAGCCAATGTTGTTTCACATTAAAGAGATACTGACATCAGAAACTCTTTTTTTACACCAAAACATTGTTTCTGCACAATATTTGTATTTAAAAGAATTTGCTCTATGCTTTTATCTGATCCCCCATGTTCCTCTAGGAGGGGGCAGCCATATTTGTGCAGTAGTTGTCAGCATCAGACACTATTAACTACAGGTTGAGGAGGGAGAGTAAGGTTGGCAGGAACTTCAAGTATTATACATCAATTGGGAGTCCACATCTGATTTCCATCTAATTAAGCCCAAGGGACTCGCCCCAGTTCTCAGTCAATAACATGCAAAAAATTCCTTTATCCAAAGATAACTGTCCCAAGCCTTGGGACAGTTATCTTTGGATAAAGGAATTTTTTGCAGGAACTTCAAGTACCCATTACTTACAAAAGCAGACCTATCAGCGAAAAAAAATCAACATAACCTATAGGTAACTGTTAATGCACATTAATGTTTAGAAAAGTGTTTTTTAGAGTCAGTATGACTTTAGCATTTTACCTGCCAAGAACAAAGGTACTACGTTCTTGCAGGGAAAAGCCCTAACTGCCAAGCACGTAGTACCTACGTTCTTGGCTGTAAAGGGCTCCTCTCTGCATCTGTGGTGATTGCTGCTTCAGCAGAGGCTTCTGTTACTCTCCCCACCCCTAGGCAATGAGCAGAGGAAGAGGGGGGGGTGTCACGTGGGTCCTGCGACGTGATCATCACAGGACCCGCCTACAGTTATGCAGACACGTGTCTGCTCCTTGTGCTGCGTTTATTCTGCCTGTTCCAGCCACCCTGCTGCGTACACTCTGCTTTAGGACCCCCCCTTAGCTGCCCAGAACCCTGCTGGACATCAGATCTGTAAGTGGCATTTATTTTACAGTTATACACACATTTACACATACTAATTACATGCATGTACAAATACCCAATACACATTTTACTAAGTTAGCTTTATTCTTTTTCTTTTCAGGCTTTTTTTTTGTTGCAATTTTGTATATGTCAGAATGTGTATTTTACAAAAATATATGTTTTTCGGGGGTCTTGTGCTGTTAGGGGGTCTTTGTTATGAAAACATACCCTGGTGGTCTAGTGGGGGGACGGCGGGGACGCCTGCCGCCCCCTCGGCGGGGACGCCCGCCACTCAGGCCTTCTGCGCCTCAGGCGCTGGCATCTTAAGGAGCGTGCAATGGCGCAAAATTTAAAGTACTTAAAGGTACACTGCCCATTATAGGAGTTTGTTCCTGGTGCTTTCTGAGCTTTTGCTATACCTGTTTTGAACCTGTTTGATTCCTGTTGTGACCCCTGCCTGGCTTTTGAATATTCTGACCTCTGGATCCTGACCCTTGCCTGAATACCGACTACCTCTTCTGCTTAACCCTTCTGATTGATTTCCTGGTTTGACCCTTGCCTGCCTGACTACGTTTATTCTCCGCCTGCCTCGACTCGACCTGATCAGACTACTCTATTGCCTAACATCTTGTACTGCGACCTTCGGCCTAAAAGACTCTAGCTAACAGTCGTGCCCCTCTGCCTATCCAGAACCTCTAGTCTTGCACCTCTCGTTTAAGTCCTGGTGGCATCCAAGTAGCTGAGGGCTCCTTCCGAGGCCAAAGGCAGTCACACTACAGGTGAAGCACGAGCTGAGACCAGGGTGCTTGACATTTGTTCTGGTGTTGTGTGCCTACCGTGACAGTCTTGTGGCACAATGTGGGTCTATGTGCTGTTAAGAGGGTCTTGTGGCAAATAATACGCAGTCACAGGTCATTCTTCACAGAAGGCAAAAAGAAAGAGGAGAAAATTCAAATACACAAATTTTTGGGGGGTCTGCACATGCCAGCTGCTTTGGTATATCTATGCACATTGGGCATCAAACTGTTCAGTAGAACCTTGGCGTCAATATTTAGGGTGTTTTACAATTGTATGTAAGAAATTGGGTGAGATAAATTCGGGCAATTGCAATATTTTTAGACAATTTTCAGAAATGTCATAAAAACCACAGCCTTTAGCGTAGCTTTGCAAGAAGGTAGTTTGGAGTAGAAAGACATAATTACCCATTTTAGATTCCTCAGAATGTGTACTTTTCAAACATATATGGTTTTGGGGGTCTATGTGCTGTTATATATGGGGTAATTTGTCTTGATTACTAATAGTATGTTCGATATAAGATGCTGCAGGTTGGAAGTTTTGAGGTGATTTTTGGAAATGTCGCCAAATTTAGGAAAGATTTGCGGCTTGGTGCTTTGAGGTAGAAAGACATGCATACCCAATTTAGATTCGGGAGAATGTGTACTTTCTGAAAATAAATGTTTTTTTGGGGTAAATGTACTTTTTTCTACCTTTGTCCACCCCAAAATGATGTAAATGTGTTGATTTTGCAGTACCTGAAATGATAGACTAAATGGGTGGTCTTCCTTTTGAGGCCCCTATATGCCACGTGCTTTGGTACACCTATACATATTGGACATCACATGTCAGAATGTGTATTTTACAAAAATATATGTTTTTCGGGGGTCTTGTGCTGTTAGGGGGTCTTTGTTATGAAAACATACCCTGGTGGTCTAGTGGGGGGACGGCGGGGACGCCTGCCGCCCCCTCGGCGGGGACGCCCGCCACTCAGGCCTTCTGCGCCTCAGGCGCTGGCATCTTAAGGAGCGTGCAATGGCGCGAAATTTAAAGTACTTAAAGGTACACTGCCCATTATAGGAGTTTGTTCCTGGTGCTTTCTGAGCTTTTGCTATACCTGTTTTGAACCTGTTTGATTCCTGTTGTGACCCCTGCCTGGCTTTTGAATATTCTGACCTCTGGATCCTGACCCTTGCCTGAATACCGACTACCTCTTCTGCTTAACCCTTCTGATTGATTTCCTGGTTTGACCCTTGCCTGCCTGACTACGTTTATTCTCCGCCTGCCTCGACTCGACCTGATCAGACTACTCTATTGCCTAACATCTTGTACTGCGACCTTCGGCCTAAAAGACTCTAGCTAACAGTCGTGCCCCTCTGCCTATCCAGAACCTCTAGTCTTGCACCTCTCGTTTAAGTCCTGGTGGCATCCAAGTAGCTGAGGGCTCCTTCCGAGGCCAAAGGCAGTCACACTACAGGTGAAGCACGAGCTGAGACCAGGGTGCTTGACATTTGTTCTGGTGTTGTGTGCCTACCGTGACAGTCTTGTGGCACAATGTGGGTCTATGTGCTGTTAAGAGGGTCTTGTGGCAAATAATACGCAGTCACAGGTCATTCTTCACAGAAGGCAAAAAGAAAGAGGAGAAAATTCAAATACACAAATTTTTGGGGGGTCTGCACATGCCAGCTGCTTTGGTATATCTATGCACATTGGGCATCAAACTGTTCAGTAGAACCTTGGCGTCAATATTTAGGGTGTTTTACAATTGTATGTAAGAAATTGGGTGAGATAAATTCGGGCAATTGCAATATTTTTAGACAATTTTCAGAAATGTCATAAAAACCACAGCCTTTAGCGTAGCTTTGCAAGAAGGTAGTTTGGAGTAGAAAGACATAATTACCCATTTTAGATTCCTCAGAATGTGTACTTTTCAAACATATATGGTTTTGGGGGTCTATGTGCTGTTATATATGGGGTAATTTGTCTTGATTACTAATAGTATGTTCGATATAAGATGCTGCAGGTTGGAAGTTTTGAGGTGATTTTTGGAAATGTCGCCAAATTTAGGAAAGATTTGCGGCTTGGTGCTTTGAGGTAGAAAGACATGCATACCCAATTTAGATTCGGGAGAATGTGTACTTTCTGAAAATAAATGTTTTTTTGGGGTAAATGTACTTTTTTCTACCTTTGTCCACCCCAAAATGATGTAAATGTGTTGATTTTGCAGTACCTGAAATGATAGACTAAATGGGTGGTCTTCCTTTTGAGGCCCCTATATGCCACGTGCTTTGGTACACCTATACATATTGGACATCACATGTCAGAATGTGTATTTTACAAAAATATATGTTTTTCGGGGGTCTTGTGCTGTTAGGGGGTCTTTGTTATGAAAACATACCCTGGTGGTCTAGTGGGGGGACGGCGGGGACGCCTGCCGCCCCCTCGGCGGGGACGCCCGCCACTCAGGCCTTCTGCGCCTCAGGCGCTGGCATCTTAAGGAGCGTGCAATGGCGCGAAATTTAAAGTACTTAAAGGTACACTGCCCATTATAGGAGTTTGTTCCTGGTGCTTTCTGAGCTTTTGCTATACCTGTTTTGAACCTGTTTGATTCCTGTTGTGACCCCTGCCTGGCTTTTGAATATTCTGACCTCTGGATCCTGACCCTTGCCTGAATACCGACTACCTCTTCTGCTTAACCCTTCTGATTGATTTCCTGGTTTGACCCTTGCCTGCCTGACTACGTTTATTCTCCGCCTGCCTCGACTCGACCTGATCAGACTACTCTATTGCCTAACATCTTGTACTGCGACCTTCGGCCTAAAAGACTCTAGCTAACAGTCGTGCCCCTCTGCCTATCCAGAACCTCTAGTCTTGCACCTCTCGTTTAAGTCCTGGTGGCATCCAAGTAGCTGAGGGCTCCTTCCGAGGCCAAAGGCAGTCACACTACAGGTGAAGCACGAGCTGAGACCAGGGTGCTTGACATTTGTTCTGGTGTTGTGTGCCTACCGTGACAGTCTTGTGGCACAATGTGGGTCTATGTGCTGTTAAGAGGGTCTTGTGGCAAATAATACGCAGTCACAGGTCATTCTTCACAGAAGGCAAAAAGAAAGAGGAGAAAATTCAAATACACAAATTTTTGGGGGGTCTGCACATGCCAGCTGCTTTGGTATATCTATGCACATTGGGCATCAAACTGTTCAGTAGAACCTTGGCGTCAATATTTAGGGTGTTTTACAATTGTATGTAAGAAATTGGGTGAGATAAATTCGGGCAATTGCAATATTTTTAGACAATTTTCAGAAATGTCATAAAAACCACAGCCTTTAGCGTAGCTTTGCAAGAAGGTAGTTTGGAGTAGAAAGACATAATTACCCATTTTAGATTCCTCAGAATGTGTACTTTTCAAACATATATGGTTTTGGGGGTCTATGTGCTGTTATATATGGGGTAATTTGTCTTGATTACTAATAGTATGTTCGATATAAGATGCTGCAGGTTGGAAGTTTTGAGGTGATTTTTGGAAATGTCGCCAAATTTAGGAAAGATTTGCGGCTTGGTGCTTTGAGGTAGAAAGACATGCATACCCAATTTAGATTCGGGAGAATGTGTACTTTCTGAAAATAAATGTTTTTTTGGGGTAAATGTACTTTTTTCTACCTTTGTCCACCCCAAAATGATGTAAATGTGTTGATTTTGCAGTACCTGAAATGATAGACTAAATGGGTGGTCTTCCTTTTGAGGCCCCTATATGCCACGTGCTTTGGTACACCTATACATATTGGACATCACATGTCAGAATGTGTATTTTACAAAAATATATGTTTTTCGGGGGTCTTGTGCTGTTAGGGGGTCTTTGTTATGAAAACATACCCTGGTGGTCTAGTGGGGGGACGGCGGGGACGCCTGCCGCCCCCTCGGCGGGGACGCCCGCCACTCAGGCCTTCTGCGCCTCAGGCGCTGGCATCTTAAGGAGCGTGCAATGGCGCGAAATTTAAAGTACTTAAAGGTACACTGCCCATTATAGGAGTTTGTTCCTGGTGCTTTCTGAGCTTTTGCTATACCTGTTTTGAACCTGTTTGATTCCTGTTGTGACCCCTGCCTGGCTTTTGAATATTCTGACCTCTGGATCCTGACCCTTGCCTGAATACCGACTACCTCTTCTGCTTAACCCTTCTGATTGATTTCCTGGTTTGACCCTTGCCTGCCTGACTACGTTTATTCTCCGCCTGCCTCGACTCGACCTGATCAGACTACTCTATTGCCTAACATCTTGTACTGCGACCTTCGGCCTAAAAGACTCTAGCTAACAGTCGTGCCCCTCTGCCTATCCAGAACCTCTAGTCTTGCACCTCTCGTTTAAGTCCTGGTGGCATCCAAGTAGCTGAGGGCTCCTTCCGAGGCCAAAGGCAGTCACACTACAGGTGAAGCACGAGCTGAGACCAGGGTGCTTGACATTTGTTCTGGTGTTGTGTGCCTACCGTGACAGTCTTGTGGCACAATGTGGGTCTATGTGCTGTTAAGAGGGTCTTGTGGCAAATAATACGCAGTCACAGGTCATTCTTCACAGAAGGCAAAAAGAAAGAGGAGAAAATTCAAATACACAAATTTTTGGGGGGTCTGCACATGCCAGCTGCTTTGGTATATCTATGCACATTGGGCATCAAACTGTTCAGTAGAACCTTGGCGTCAATATTTAGGGTGTTTTACAATTGTATGTAAGAAATTGGGTGAGATAAATTCGGGCAATTGCAATATTTTTAGACAATTTTCAGAAATGTCATAAAAACCACAGCCTTTAGCGTAGCTTTGCAAGAAGGTAGTTTGGAGTAGAAAGACATAATTACCCATTTTAGATTCCTCAGAATGTGTACTTTTCAAACATATATGGTTTTGGGGGTCTATGTGCTGTTATATATGGGGTAATTTGTCTTGATTACTAATAGTATGTTCGATATAAGATGCTGCAGGTTGGAAGTTTTGAGGTGATTTTTGGAAATGTCGCCAAATTTAGGAAAGATTTGCGGCTTGGTGCTTTGAGGTAGAAAGACATGCATACCCAATTTAGATTCGGGAGAATGTGTACTTTCTGAAAATAAATGTTTTTTTGGGGTAAATGTACTTTTTTCTACCTTTGTCCACCCCAAAATGATGTAAATGTGTTGATTTTGCAGTACCTGAAATGATAGACTAAATGGGTGGTCTTCCTTTTGAGGCCCCTATATGCCACGTGCTTTGGTACACCTATACATATTGGACATCAAACTGATTACCAGACCCCAGGCTTTCATATTTGGGGTCATTTTTCATTATAAATAATAGTATTTTCGATATAAGATGCTGCAGTTTGGAAGTTTTGAGGTGATTTTTGGAAATATCCCAAGAATCGCCAAATTTTTGAAAGATTTGTGGCTTGGTGCTTTGGGGTAGAAAGACTTGCATACCCAATTTAGATTCAGGGGAATGTGTACTTTCTGAAAATATATGGTTTTCTGGGGTGAACATACTTTTTTCTACCTTTGCCCTCCCCGAAATGATGTAAATGTGTTGATTTTGCAGTACCTGAAATGAAAGACCAAATGGGGGGGTCTTCTTTTGAGGCCCCTATTTTCCACATGCTTAGGTACACCTATACATATTGGACATCAAACTGTTCAGCAGACCCCAGGCTTTCATATTTGGGGTCATTTATCATGGTAGCTAATGGTATGTTCGATATAAGATGCTGCAGGTTGGAAGTTTTGAGGTGATTTTTGGAAATGTCCCAAGAATTGCCAAATTTATGAAAGATTTGTGGCTTGGTGCTTTGGGGTAGAAAGACTTGCATACCCAATTTAGATTCAGGGGAATGTGTACTTTCTGAAAATATATGGTTTTCTGGGGTGAACATACTTTTTTCTACCTTTGCCCACCCCGAAATGATGTAAATGTGTTGATTTTGCAGTACCTGAAATGAAAGACCAAATGGGGGGTCTTCTTTTGAGGCCCCTATTTTCCACATGCTTAGGTACACCTATACATATTGGACATCAAACTGTTCAGCAGACCCCAGGCTTTCATATTTGGGGTCATTTGTCATGATAAATAATAGTATGTTCGATATAAGATGCTGCAGGTTGGAAGTTTTGAGGTGATTTTTGGAAATGTCCCAAGAATTGCCAAATTTATGAAAGATTTGTGGCTTGGTGCTTTGGGGTAGAAAGACTTGCATACCCAATTTAGATTCAGGGGAATGTGTACTTTCTGAAAATATATGGTTTTCTGGGGTGAACATACTTTTTTCTACCTTTGCCCACCCCGAAATGATGTAAATGTGTTGATTTTGCAGTACCTGAAATGAAAGACCAAATGGGGGGGTCTTCTTTTGACGTCCCTATTTTCCACATGCTTAGGTACACCTATACATATTGGACATCAAACTGATAACCAGACCCCAGGCTTTCATATTTGGGGTCATTTTTCATGATAAATAATAGTATGTTCGATATAAGATGCTGCAGTTTGGAAGTTTTGAGGTGATTTTTGGAAATATCCCAAGAATTGCCAAATTTATGAAAGATTTGCGGCTTGGTACTTTGGGGTAGAAAGACATGCATTCCCAAATTAGATTCGGGGGAATGTGTACTTTCCGAAAATATATCGTTTTCTGGGGTGAACGTACTTTTTTCTACCTTTGCCCACCCTAAAATGATGTGAATGTGTTGATTTTGCAGTACCTGAAATGATAGACTAAATGGGTGGTCTTCCTTTTGAGGCCCCTATATGCCACGTGCTTTGGTACACCTATACATATTGGACATCAAACTGATTACCAGACCCCAGGCTTTCATATTTGGGGTCATTTTTCATGATAAATAATAGTATGTTCGATATAAGATGCTGCAGTTTGGAAGTTTTGAGGTGATTTTTGGAAATATCCCAAGAATTGCCAAATTTATGAAAGATTTGCGGCTTGGTACTTTGGGGTAGAAAGACATGCATTCCCAAATTAGATTCGGGGGAATGTGTACTTTCCGAAAATATAGGTTTTCTGGGGTGAACGTACTTTTTTCTACCTTTGCCCACCCCAAAATGATGTACGTGTAAATGTGTTGATTTTGCAGTACCTGAAATGATAGACTAAATGGGTGGTCTTCCTTTTGAGGCCCCTATATGCCACGTGCTTAGGTACACCTATACATATTGGGCATTAAACTGATCACCAGACCCCAGGCTTTCATATTTGGGTCATTTGTCATGATAAATAATAGTATGTTCGATATAAGATGCTGTTGGTTGGAAGTTTTGAGGTGATTTTTGGAAATATCCCAAGAATTGCCAAATTTATGAAAGATTTGCGGCTTGGTACTTTGGGGTAGAAAGACATGCATTCCCAATTTAGATTCGGGGGAATGTGTACTTTCCAAAAATATATGGTTTTCTGGGGTGAACATACTTTTTTCTACCTTAGCCCACCCCAAAATGATGTAAATGTGTTGATTTTGCAGTACCTGAAATGACAGACCAAATGGGGGGTCTTCATTTTGAGGCCCCTATTTTCCACATGCTTAGGTACACCTATACATATTGGACATCAAACTGTTCAGCAGACCCCAGGCTTTCATATTTGGGGTCATCTATCATGGTGACTAATGGTATGTTCGATATAAGATGCTGCAGGTTGGAAGTTTTGAGGTGATTTTTGGAAATGTCCCCAAAATTGCCAAATTTATGAAAGATTTGCGGCTTGGTGCTTTGGGGTAAAACGATATGCATGCCCAATTTAGATTCGGGGGAATGTGTACTTTCTGAAAATAAATCTTTTTTTGGTTTGAATGGACTTTTTTCTACCTTTGTCCACCCCAAAATGATGTAAATGTGTTGATTTTGCAGTACCTGAAATGATAGACCAAATCGGGGGTCTTCCTTTTGATGCCCCTATATTCCACGTGCTTAGGTACACCATATTTTGAAAGCTCAGGTTGTCCTGAAAAAAAACATATATTGTTTTCATGAGTAAACTAAAAGACCACCCTAGGAAAGGCCCTTAAAGTGAAAGAGTGCAAAATGTTCAAAAATGGTCTGGCAATTAAAGTACTGAATCAGCCAAATTGTCTGGCAGCGAAAAGGTTAAAGGAATTGTCCAGTATAAAAATAAAAACTGTGCCTGTGCAAAATAAAAATGTTTCTAATATAGTTAGTTAGCCAAAAATGTAATGTATAAAGGCTGGAGTGACTGGATGTCTAACATAACAGAACATTACTTCCTGCTTTGCAACTCTCTTGATTTCCACTGATTGGCTACCATGCAGTAACATGATTCATAACTGTTGCTTATGAATCTGAGCTGAATGCTAAGGATCAATTGCAAACTCACTGAACAGTTATGTCCCATGTGGGCCCCCTACAAGTCACTGACTAACTCAGTTAGAGAGCTGAAAAGCAGGAAGTAGTGTTCTGGCTATTATGTTAGACATCCAGTCACTCCAGTCTTTATACATTACATTTTTGGCTAACTATATTAGAAACATTTTTTATTTTGCACACCCTATTTACCCAATTTTTATTTTTACACTGAACTGTTCCTTTAAGTATGATTTTACCTTCTTCCCTTTCATTCAGTTTAGCAAAGGTTTCCAGTTGAAATATATATGGGATTCCCATCTGAACACTTTTTCATCCGCTGGTGCTCCATTTCCCTGGATACCTGTCTGAACATTACCATGTGATGGTATAAATCAATAATTGGAACAGCACTCATGGCTTCTTGCCTTTTATTTAAACCACAGACTTGTGCAGTGAATTCAAAGTTTCCAGGGGACAAACCCTCCTTTCAGTCTTTGGCTTAAATAGAAGGCAAGGAGCCAAACATTTCATGCTATTAGTATTATTTATTTATACAGTTAAAATATATTACAAGAATATTCTATGAGAATGTATGACTTCTTGTCCAGCGGAATCACTAAATACTTTAAAGGCGACCTGGCAGCCTAAAAATTTCATTCCAAATGTTTTTCTATTGTGTTTGTCAAGCAAAATAAACTTTACTTACACTATATAAAATATTTAAATATTGTTTCCTTCAGTCTTGGAATTCACGATCACAGCAAGCAACATTTTGTGGACACTGCTATTAAGGCAAGCTTTACATCATGACAAAATCTTGTTTATGTACTAGACTGGGGGAACTGGTACACAGGCCCATGCACTGTTGACCCATGTAGACAGCTTCCAACCAATGTCACTACCAGAAGGACAATGAGACAAAATAATAATTTTTGCAGTGAAATATGAGCACCTTTATTATTCTGAACTGGTAAAGGATTCTAGAATGACTTTGCACTTAATTATTGTACAATATAAGAGGACAGGATTGCCTTCAAATTTAATGATTTAAAAAACAAAACAAAACTATTTCAGTGTTCCTCTGTGGGGGGGTCATTATTGGGTTTCTTAATGCACTTGAAAAGTGACTTTGAGCTGGTCATATATAACACCAAGTAGAGAGTTCAATGCTCAGGCCCGGACTTCCTTCACGAGCGCCCCTAGGCCCCGTGGACCCAAATGTTTAAAATCTAAATGTGATAATGATTGAATCATTGACTAAACACAGCATTCTGCATTTGGTATAACATGGCAAGGAATTGCTTGAATTGGGATGGGATGCCATCCTGCCACTTCTTTTTGTAAACCAAAATGCATCCCGCCAGGTGGCTTATAATTGTGGTCAGGGTTTAATTTTTTTACACAGCATCCCTTAATTTTTTTATGCCTGATTCAAGCACTGGGGCAACATTTAGATGATATTGCCAATAATCTCCAAATTTAATCAGACAGGTTGCATGTATGCATTTTTTACTTCTTGCTCATTTCCAGATATGCAACCATCATGTTATTAAAAGTGCAATGTGCCTGAATTTAGTACAGTATGAAGGCTGCTAGACCTCTTCTCTGTTTATAGTTTTCACATAAGCTGTTATTATTCTGGCCACCTTTGAGCTCACTTACTGCCTGTTGTGGGTCAAAGCTGCTTGTTTCTGGGTTCTCTGATTCCTGAATCCTACTACTGTTTCCTGAGTCCTGATCTGCATTGACCCTGTCCATTACGTTGGATTCCCTGATTTTAACCTGGGTTGTTCAACAGTATGGGTTTGTCTGACAATGTTTTGGTTGGTTTTGAGGTTCTGATCTGATCTGAATGGCTACACTTAGCTCTGTTCATATAGACTCCATGAGTGGGAGTCTCTTGAGTCTCATGTGGTAAATCCTGGCAGCACGTGAGTAGTTGAGGACCAGGCCCATAATGAAATAGAGCTGTTATATGCCTATAATAGACACCAGTTACTGCCCTGGTGTTTGGGTTCACCTTATGAGTTTTATGGTGAAGAGGAAAACAAATAGAAAGAGATGATATTACAAATTACTCCAGATTCTAAATAGATTATAGAATGAGGGGCAGAGGGGATTGACACCCCAAAATGTATAAATACAAGTAGAGGCAGTGGGAATTTAAGCCATAAATACATTATATACAATGAGAGGTAATAGTTCCTGACACCTCAGACTACCCTGGGGAGAAGATTTCAGCTTTGTATAGATCAAACAATTGTTTGCATTGCTAAAAAATTATATGAGAATAGCACCAAAGCAGGAGAAATAAAAACAGGACCCTATAACTCCTACATATATCATTAATTAGGATGAACAATAGTCAATAGCTGAATAATCTATGCCCCTTCAATGTTTAACTGAACCAGGGTAGTATACACCCTTTTCAAAAAAAATATGATCTATAGTTCCTCTTGTTGATTAAAATATGGGCATACCATTTCTGTAAGCTGCTTGGTTCAAAATTTACTGTAATTGAATGTTTCAGTGTTGGGATCCCCAGTCTACTGGCACTGATACACATCACTTATGGTTTCTTATTACGCAGACTAATAGGAGCCTTCCCCAATAGCAGAGTCAGTAGAGCGCATGCCCCCTTGTCTGGGAGGTCCACAAGGTTGTGGGCTTGTTTCCCTCCTCTGCTGAAAACTCAGTGCCAAAGTAGCACTGGTTGATTGTGCTTTACTAACTCTGGAGAGTGATGGAGAGACAAGTGCCGGAAGTCCATCATCCGCCTTCCATTTGGCTGTAAATTTTTTTTATTACGCAGACTAATAGAGTCAATATCAACCTGAGGTACTCATCTCAAAGAGCCTTCCTCTATAGCAGAGTCAGTAGAGCGCAAGCCCCCGATTTGGTGGGCCAACAAGGTCGTAGGTCCGATTCCCACCTCTGCTAAAAACTCAGTGCCAAAGCAGCACTGGTTGATTGTGCTTTAACTAACTCTGGAGAGTGATGGAAAGACAAGTGCCGGAAGTCCATCATCCGCCTTCCTTTTGGTTGTACCCTTTTCTTATTACTCAGACTAATAGAGTCAATACCAACCATATACTTAAACATACCTTGATTTAGCCTTAAGAGTGCTTCCACAACCCCCAAATTTTGTATATTGTATTAGCCCTGAAGCTGTGGCTTAGCTTCCTGTGGTTTTTAATAGCACTCCATACCCACCCCCTTATACTAATGGTGGTCCTATGCTTTTAAATATGGGCGTTGGTTTGGGCAATCTCTCTCTCTTAAAAGCCCTTATGGGCGGGGGAGGATTTAGCCTTCAGACTGAAACCAATGTTCAACACACAGTGAATACAGGTAATGCTATTATGCAGAGAACCAAGTCTTTTTATACTATGACCTGAGATAAATAAGTTAGGGACCGCCATATGGGGTTTACCTTGACGTGGTATGGTGGCTTTTCAACTTTATGATCATAACTTTGTAACTAAAAACCCCTGTTTTGTAAACACATGCACTTGCATTTATACTTAATTGCTTATGAGACAGGGGCCCAGGGTAGTGCATTGTAAGTAGCACTTCCCTTATACTTAAACATACCTTGATTTAGCCTTAAGAGTGCTTCCACAACCCCCAAATTTTGTATAACAACCTGAGATATGTCTTTAAAAGAATCTTCCCCAATAGCAGAGTCAGTAGAGCGCATGTCTCCCAATATGGGTGGCCCACAATGTCATGGATTTGATTTCCACCTTTGCTGAAAACTCAGTGCCAAGGCAGCACTGTTTGGTTGTGCTTTAACTAACTCTGGAGAGTGATGGAAAGACAAGTGCTGGAAGTCCATCATCACCTTCTATTTGGCTGTACCTTTTTTGTAAAGGGGCTGGCCTTCAAAGCTACCCAGGAACCTTCTTCAGGCCAGGGGTTCCCTATCTAAAATTTTGCCTATACTTTTGCACCAACTTGGGCCTTTTCCCCCACCCTTTTTGGGGTTTGCCTAGCATCAGCCTGAAGTTGACCTTGGCAAATTGCTTAATGAGAACAGTGTTTTGTACAAAACTTTAAGTAAAAGCAAAGGATTGGTGAAGCTGATTATGTGTTAATGTAGCCTGAGGAAAATGAAGCTTTGGTGATTTGCCAAATCCTATGTATCTGTCACTCATTAATGTAGCCTGATGAAGATGCCACCTATGCATTTGTATTCAACAGGCAGGTAGCAAAAAGGCCTGGAACTAGGGCAACCGATGGGCCACACGGCCCAGTCCTGCTGGGAGCAGTTCAGAATGCCCATAATAACTGATTGTCCCCTTGTGCCTCTGCATTGACTGGTGGTGCTGGAAGTCCATTTTCTGCCTAATAGAGTCAATGCCAACCTGAGGTACATACCAAAATGTGCCTTCACCAATAGGAGAATTGGTAGAGCGCATGTCCCCGATCTGGGTCGCCCACAAGGTAATTGGTTCGATTCCCACCTTTGCTGAAAACTCAGTGCCAAAGCAGCATTGGTTGATTGTGCTTTAACTAATTCCGCAGAGTGATGGAAAGACAAGTGCCGGAAATCCATCATCCGCCTTCCATTTGGCTCTAAATTTTTTGTATTATGCAGACTAATAGAGTCAATATCAACCTGAGGTACTGCCTCAAAGAGCCTTCCTCTATAGCAGAGTCAGTAGAGCGCATGCCCCAGATTTGGAGGGCCGACAAGGTCGTGGGTTCGATTCCCACCTCAGTGCCAAAGCAGCACTGGTTGATTGTGCTTTAACTAACTCTGGAAAGTGCCGGAAGTCCATCATCCGCCTTCCATTTGGTTTTAACTTTTTCTTATTATACAGACTAATAGAGTCAATACCAACCTGAGGTATACATCTAAAAGAACCTTCACCAATAGCAGAAACAGTAGACGATCTGGGAGGCACACAAGGTCATGGGTTTGATTCCCACCTCTGATTAAAACTCAGTACCTAAGCAGCACTGGTTGATTGTGCTTTAAATAACTCTGGAGAGTAATGGAAAGACTCGTGCCTGATATCCAACTTCCATTTGGCTGTACCTTTTACTTAATACACAGACTAATAGAGTTAATACCAACCAGAGGTACATCTCTAAAAGAGCCTTCCCAAATTGCAGAGTCAGTAGAGCGCATACCCCAGATCTGATTCCCACCTCTGCTGAAAACTCAGTGCCAAAGCAGCACTGGTTGATTGTGCTTTAACTAACTCTGAAGAGAGTTTGAAAGACAAGTACAGGAAGTCCATCATCCACCTTCCATTTGGTTGTACCTTTTTCTTATTACGCAGACTAATAGAGTCAATACCAACCTGAGGTACATATCCAAAAGAGCCTTCTCAAATAGAAGAGTCAGTAGAGTGCATACCACAGCTAGGGGAGGTCCACAAGGTCATGGGTTCAATTCCCCCCTTGGCTGTAAACTCAGTGCCAAAGCAGCACTGGTTGATTATTCTTTAACTAACTCTGGAGAGTAATGGAAAGATCGTGCCGGATGTCCATCATCCACCTTCCATTTGGCTGTACCTTTTTTGTAAAGGGGTTGTCCTTCAAAACTACACAGGTACCAACTTCAGGCCAGGGGTTCCCCATCTAAAATTTGTGAAGCTGATTACTTGTTAATGTAGTCAAAAATAAATGGAAAGCCAATACCTTGTCTGCTACAAACGGGTGAATCCCAAACTTTATTCAATGGTGCTCACAACACTTCAATGTTCAAACGTTTCGGGACCGCATGGCCCTTCCTCAGTGACAATTAGCATAAGAGATTGTACAACTTTTATAGGCAAAACTAGTGTGACCCCTAGTGGTGGTCATCTCAAATGTGCATATAAAAACATTAACCATTTAATAAACATATTGTTAAGAACATACATGTGTACATCATATTATATAATGCAAAATATGTGCTATTATTTTATCTTTGCCAATAAAGAATTCAAGTAAATAACTATCTTGATCTGACAACGCATATAAAGTGCTTCATATATTAGTAAAGTGTTTCATGTTCCACCTGTAATAAATACAATAAAATCCAATCAATACAAAATATTTAAAAATAGTTACTCACTGACTGAGTAGTAACCTCTCCAAATTAGAACAAGATGCTCTTATGGAATTAAGTAAAGATGAGAATATTGTCATAAAAAGAGCAGATAAAGGAGGGGCTACGGTGATAATGGATAAAACGTCATACATACAAGAGGCAACTAAACAGTTAAGCAATGGTGAACATTACCAATTGTTAATAGATGATCCCACAGCCAGATATAAAAGAGAGATAGATATGATTTTGAATGATGCAGAAGTCGAGGGAATATTAACCCCTGAAATAAAGAAGGCATTAATGGTTATACATCCCAGGGTCCCTATTTTTTATTTGTTGCCTAAAATACATAAAGATCCCTCTAATCCCCCCGGGAGACCAATAGTATCCGGTAATGATTCATTACTACAACCTTTGGCGATATTCATAGATAGTTACTTGAATCCCATAGTGCAGGACCTTCCAACATGCCTCCGTGATACAACTGATTTTTTGAATAAAATTCCACATATTTCTCTTACTGAACAGGAAGAGGCTTATCTATGCACTATGGATGTGTCAAGTTTATACACCTGTATTCCGCATGATGAGGGGATAGAGGCAGTTGATCAACATCTACACAGGAAATACACAAAAGATACATATCTACTCTCATTTATTTGTTCCCTCCTCCAGATTGTGCTTACCAGAAACTATTTTCGATTTGGAACCCAATTCTATTTACAAAAACAGGGTACCAGTATGGGTGCTAATATGGCACCTAATTATGCTAATATTTTCATGTATGATCTTGAAGAAAAAATAATTTTGCAAAATACATTATTCTCACAGTATATTTTCTGGTATTGTCGTTATGTGGACGATATATTCTTTGTATGGAAGGGGCCAAAGGAGAAATTGTTGCAGTTCGCAGATTATGTAAACAGGACCCACAATACTATTAAATTTGTGCTCCATTTTGATAAAAGACAAATAGAATTTCTGGACGTACAAGTGAGGAGGGAAAAGGTAAATTTAACTACCAAACTTTATAGAAAAAGTGTGGATAAGAATAGCATGCTTCGGTATAATAGTTTTCATTCCCCGAATACGATTGCAGTTCTACCTAAAAGTCAATTGATAAGGTGTAAACGGATTACCTCTGCACATGGAGACTATGTAAAGAGCAAAACAAAAATGTTGAATATGTTCAAAGACAAAGGTTATCCTAAAACACTGTTACAGAAGGCAGAGAAAGAGGTAGATGAGTTACCACGAGAAACTTTATTGACCAATAAGAATAATGAAAAGACCATAGACAGAATACCTTTTGTCACCACTTTTGATATACACTCTAAACGAGTGCGGAAAGTGGTGAGAAAATATTGGCCGATATTAATGACAGATCCAAGTACATCTAAGGTATTTAAAGATTACCCATTATTTGCTTATAAAAGAGGGAAAAATGTTAACGACTTTTTGGTGCATACAGATTTGAAACCCCCCTCAACCGTTAAACAGAGATTTATGGGTAAGCCAGTAGTGGGTACTGTTCTGCCTTCATACACGTTCTCACAGTGTGCAATCCAACATTCAGCTTAACCATCCCTGTCTTCCAAATAAGCAGACCGTCTTGTAATCTAACTTGTTTATTGATAACAGGTTGTTTGACTGTAAGTGGTCAGTTGCAATTAGTAAACAGGAGCATCGACGTATGTGTGTCGATGTATGTTCATGTGGTAAAACTATAAAGATACAAATGGTTTGTATAAGTATATAGCGAAAACATATGAATAACATATACAGCAGCATTCATTCTAAATCAGCATGTCTGAACATATTACATAGCACTAAGCACATGTTGAAGATGGCTGACAACCTATAAGGCCGCATGACTGGCTATCTACTAGAGTAACAACTACTAAGTGCAGATTAGAACTATAAAAACATCACTAAAGAACAGACTATCCTGAGACTTGTAAAACTCTTACCAGATATGCTGGCTGTGGGGTAGTGGAGATTTAAGAAGCAGGAATGCTAGGAGAGCTTTGCAAATGTGCTGTAAACAGTATGGTGGCTCCCTTCTCCTTCCCAGAATGCACTAGCTACCCAGAATGCACTGTAGTTGCATAATTAAGAACTTTATTTATACAAATGTAAGAAACATAGGTTGCAGTGGATTTCTACTGCCGCTAGATGGCGCTGTTATGTAACTAGCTATACAGATTCTAGCTTGTTGAAGTAGTAATGATTCTTCAACCCTTGATGTGGGGCAGAACACTCCCCGTCTGGCGTCAACGGACGTCACTACTTGTCTTCTCAGGTGAAAACAACAACACGAGTGGCTGTTGGTCTGAGGAATAGTTTGCACTCGCCAAGCTTCCAGATTTTGACCTCGGCCTTACGTACATTCCCATCCTTGCTTGGAAACGTGTTGTTGATGAGGCCCAGTGGCCACTCGTTCCCATGTGATTGGTGGTCTTTCATGAGCACGACATCCCCAGGTCTGTTGTTCGGCTTGTTAGTTTGCCACTTAATTCTTGACTGCAAGGTAGAGACATACTCTTTTCTCCATTTGTCCCAGAAGACATTAGAGAGACTTTGCACCTGCCTCCATTGATGTCTATACAGGTCTTTTTCAGTAAATTCTCCAGATGGAGCACTCAGGGTGCTGGTCCTCGGTTTGAGTAACATGGCGTTCTTGCAGTGATGCCAACCTTTACAAGGTTTCTGACTCACAGGTAATGTAGATGTGTAGGACTTAGCTATATGAATCAAGATGGCTATCGCACGGACCAGAGACATCCAGGTGGAGAACCTGCTGAAACGATGGGATTCGAGTTGATGATCAGAAGTCACTGTGTTAAGAACAGATACTTCGGGTCGGATCTCCTCATCTGCGTCTGGGTCTATCAATTCAAATGTGTCACATCCGATGTTGCAAGCTGATGAACGGTACAGGAACGCAGGACCTGTGAACCATGTTGTGGCTTTCGGGTGGCAGGCTGCAACGGATCTGTTTGCGTGGTCTGCGGGATTATGTTGTGTAGGCACGTGGTGCCGCTGTTGAGGACTAGTGGATCTCCTGATCCTCAGCACTCGATTGGAGACGTAGACATAAAATGTTCTGAAATGTTCTTTCATCTCTGGTGTCTTCTGAAGTTTGTGCTTGAGGGAGATAAATCTGTTATAGACAAGTTCTTTGTTGTCAGGTAAGCGTTGTCTCTGGGATCTAAATGGTAAAGGCGCGACCCAGCTTTTTGACTTGTCTTTTGTCATTCCTTGATCCATGATCTCCAAGAACAGTCTGTCTTCTATGGACATTGTGACCTTGTTGTCTTCTCTTGACCTATGGAAAACTGTACACCCTAAGTGATCTCGTTCACCATCACAGGCGTGGTCTTCGCTGGAAGGATCCATGAAGGGACAAGGGACAGGATCTCTATATGGCATTTCTTTTATCAGGAAACTGTTCTGACATGGTTGGAATAAGGAAGGACGTCTACTTTCTAGTGTGTTGGTGAGCATGCTGTTGACAGAGATCGGCTTGTGTGCACCTCCTAGACAGACGTCTCCTACGATGACCCACCCTAGGTCAAGTCTCTGGGCGTATGGAGCGTTTTGGGAACCGTTAATCTGTCCTCTAGCCTTGTGAACACGTAGTATGTCTCTTCCTAGGAGTAAGGCTATTGGTGCTTCTGGATCCAGTTCTGGTATCTGGTGAGCTATACGCTTCAGGTGGGGGTGGTATGCTGCTACTTCTGGTGTAGGTATCTCAGAACGGTTGTCAGGAATTTGGTTGCACTCCAGTATGGTTGGCAGTGACAAGCAGGTCTGCCCGTCTATGGACTCTACCTTGTATCCCGCCGTCTCCACTGTACCTGCACATGTCCTTAAGGAGTAGGGAGAACCAGGTCCTATGATGTTGAAGGTGTCAAAAAAGGTGGATTTTGCTAAAGACCGGTTGCTTTGATCGTCTAGAATTGCGTATGCCTTGATCGCCTTATCTCTGTGACTGGCCGGGTAAACTCTGACAAGGCAGATTTTCGAGCAGGACTTTCCTCCTACCACTCCTTTACAGATCTCGGTACACTGAGAAGTGACTACTGTGTTGGTTTTGTCAGTGTCTATCTGCTTCTTTTCATGATCCTCTGTTTGGTGTACTGCCTGAGAGGGTGGCCCAGGGTGTAAAGCCGTATTGTGTTCTGTGCTACCACATTCTGAGCATGACACACTGACCTCACAGTTCCTGGCAAAGTGCGATGTTGTAGTGCAGCACCTGAAGCAGATGTTGTTGTCTTTGAGGAACTCTTTCCGGTCTTCTAAAGTCTTTTCTCTGAAGGCTCTGCATTTTAGTAAAGAATGTGGTTTCTTGTGCAGGGGGCATTCTTTGTTAAGATCTCTGTGTCCGTTCCCTTCTTGAGAAGACTTAGACGGCTTGTATGGAGAACCTGTGGAGGCAATGTTAGTTTTATGGACTGTCACTGGTATTTTATGAGGTCTGACAACAGGGGTAGTGGGGCATGACATTGTGAGATCAAAACTGGGATCATTTCTGATTCTTGCCTGTTCACTGACAAAGTTTACAAACACCTCGAAGGGGGGAAATGGTACATTATGAACCCGTTTATAAGTAGAACCATGTGTGACCCACTTCTCTTGTAGGTTATAAGGGAGTTTTTGAACAATAGGATTGACCCCTCTGGCGGTGTCTAGGAAAGCTAGCCCTGGTAGATCTCCTTCTTCTTGAGCAACCTGTACCTCTCTTAACAAGTCACTGAGCTCTCTGAGCTTCTGGTAACCCCTAACCACTATTCTGGGAAAGTTATCAATCCTTTTGAACAAAGCATTTTCAATGGCTTCTATGGACCCGTAACACTCATCAAGTCTTTCCCACACCATCTTTAGGCCTCTGTCAGGATAGTTTATGTTAATGTCTCTGATTCTTTTGGCGTGTTCAACGGACTCGCTTCCAAGCCACTTTACCAGGAGGTCTAACTCTTCCTGATGGGAAAGGTCTAAGTCTCTTATGGCGTTTTGGAAGGAGGCTCGCCATGACCTGTAGTTCTCGGCCTGATCAGTGAACTTTGTAAGTCCCTTGGTAACCAGCTCCCGTTTAGCAAAGAACTTAGCAAAGTCCATGATGGCCCAGTTAGCATTAGTACAACCCGGTGTGCTGTTATGCTGCACGTGTGGTGTATTACCATACCTTTTAAGAGCTTCTGGCTTAGAGCAGTCAGTATAATGCCGTTCTGATGCAAAAGGTGTCCCTTGAATTCGGGGCAAAGATTGTAGTCTCTGCTCCATAGGGCGGTAGTTGTCAGCATCGTATGGTCGCATACCGTCCTGCCTAAGGTACTGTGGTTCAAGGTAAGATCTTTGGCACTCTTTATAAGCTGGCTGATGTACTGGCTCATAGTTGCCCTCTGTCTTGGGATGTTGGTAGACGTATTCTGAGACACGCTGGGCTGGATCTTGTTCGTCTAGGTCTGGCCCAAGTACTCGGCTGTGTTTCTCAGACCCGGAAAACTCCAGGGCTTCCAGGTATTCTGCTTTGGCTATTGCGGCTGCCGCTTCTTTCTCTGCGGCTAGACTTTCTAGCGACGCTTGCAGATCTACTCGTTCCTTTTCTAATGATGCCCTCTCTTTCTTTAGTTGCATCTCTTGTGCAGCGAAGGAAGACTTTACTTTTGTAGCTTCAGCTTCTGCACGTGCGAGAGCAGCCATTTCTTTTATGGAGGATTTGCTAGAGCAGCTTGCTCGTGATCTGGTTTTGTATGATGATGCTCGGCTAACAGACATTTTGCCTGTTCTGCCGGCCGCTTAATGTCTCTTTGTGGACTCAGTCTATATAGGACCGGGCTTCAGCGTGGTCTGGATCGTGTGGAGCTGCACTCTCACTTCTTGTCACTGACCGTGTGGCAGACGCTGCAATCGTATACGCAGAACCGCGTGTGTGATGGCAGCTCCGTTTGGTCACGGTCACATCCACTATTGTTGCTGACCAGCATCTGTTTTACTGATCTGCCTTCATACACGTTCTCACAGTGTGCAATCCAACATTCAGCTTAACCATCCCTGTCTTCCAAATAAGCAGACCGTCTTGTAATCTAACTTGTTTATTGATAACAGGTTGTTTGACTGTAAGTGGTCAGTTGCAATTAGTAAACAGGAGCATCGACGTATGTGTGTCGATGTATGTTCATGTGGTAAAACTATAAAGATACAAATGGTTTGTATAAGTATATAGCGAAAACATATGAATAACATATACAGCAGCATTCATTCTAAATCAGCATGTCTGAACATATTACATAGCACTAAGCACATGTTGAAGATGGCTGACAACCTATAAGGCCGCATGACTGGCTATCTACTAGAGTAACAACTACTAAGTGCAGATTAGAACTATAAAAACATCACTAAAGAACAGACTATCCTGAGACTTGTAAAACTCTTACCAGATATGCTGGCTGTGGGGTAGTGGAGATTTAAGAAGCAGGAATGCTAGGAGAGCTTTGCAAATGTGCTGTAAACAGTATGGTGGCTCCCTTCTCCTTCCCAGAATGCACTAGCTACCCAGAATGCACTGTAGTTGCATAATTAAGAACTTTATTTATACAAATGTAAGAAACATAGGTTGCAGTGGATTTCTACTGCCGCTAGATGGCGCTGTTATGTAACTAGCTATACAGATTCTAGCTTGTTGAAGTAGTAATGATTCTTCAACCCTTGATGTGGGGCAGAACAGGTACCTTTCCATGTATGTCTTGCCAAAACTCTAACAGTATCATAAAAGGAGACACGGTGTTACATTCTACACAGGGCACAAAAATTAAATTGAAAGGTTACTATACTTGCATGTCAAAAAATTTTATTTACTATCTAAAATGCCCATGTGGGAATGGTTACGTAGGAAAAACCAACAGAATGGTAAGGGTGTGTATAAATGAACATCGCAGCTCAATACGTAACCTGCATACTAAGGCCACTTCTGTTAGCCAACATTGGGCGGAATGTAAACATAATGTAGCCTGTAAGGGAAGGATGGGTCCCATCCCCCCCAACCCCTCCCTGCCTCCCAGCAAGGAGGGAAAGCCACATGTTAGAGTAGTGTGTGTGTTGGAGGAGGGGCGTGTGCGTACGCTGCTGGGCAGGACTGAGCAGGGTTTAAAAGGCCTGGCGCAGCTGCACTCGGTCTCTTCTTCTTGTGTGCATCGCCCGGAGAACATCACCCCCCTGGACAACGAGCATTAAACCTGGCTGAGTATATCAACCCCTACTATCCCACCAACGAATCCCATTAACCCCTACTGCTATCCCACCAATGAATCCCATCCATTCAAACCCCTGCTATCCCACCAACGATCTCACTAACTCCCATTCCCTTCAAACCCCTACTCCATTCCCATCAAACCCCTATTATCCCACCAACGATCCCTATCCCCTGTACCCCAACTCCCTTTTGTTGGTTCAGGGAAAGTTTAGCACCAGGAAGGGCGGGCAATTATATCGTGTGCGATTGTGTATGTGTAGTTAGATTGTGGGTGAATTTTGGGGATTGTTAGTGTAAATGAGGATTGTTTCATTTAGTTGTTTTATGTTGTGTAATTGGTATATCTGCATTAGAGGTAGTTACTGTTTTTATTGTTGCGTGTCGTATTAAATATATTGTGTTATTTGTAACTTCTGTGTTGTGTTTGTTATTATGGTAAGTAGAGTAGTAATCGCACGCAGATAGTTAGTACAGTACAGTATATAGCGTACATAGTGAAAGGCCAATTAAGAGTAGTCCTTTAAGGAATAAATAGGCGGAGTTAAGTATCGAACATCTGCATAAACAGCGATAACAGATACACCCCCTTAACATTGGCGAGCCAGCGGCCCCTGCATATAGCGTTATTTTTGCGTTCGGTTTTGAGGCTAGGAATCGGTTATACTGTGATTATCAGGCGGTAGAGATGTTAGGGACGTAATCAGTCCTGAGAGTATCTATTCCCGTCCTAATTAGTTTGTGCAAAGGTCTAGACCGGAAGAATGACACTGACACAGACAGTTCAGTATACAAAATGCTTCTTCTGCTTTATTCTAAGACACAGAGAATTATATAGTCAAATAGGGAATTGAGTGGTAGCTCAGGATGTATGTGGTTTAGCTATTTAGCCAATAAGCATAGCATATGGCACAACATGTCCTTATTCGGAGTGTGTTTGTGCAGTCTTCTCTCAGGAAGCAGGTGCAGAGTGTCATGACCACAAGCCGTCATGACGTGTTCAGACTGACTCCTGGAGAGGTTGTAACTTGGTTTCATCTAGCAGTTTGTGATATATGGTTTTGCAAATAGCTGAACAAGGAAATAAATGAAAATGCACAGCATAACAGTAAAATAGACTTTTTACCTTAGAGATGATAAAGTAACACTGTTACCTGTCCTCCACAAAGACAAGGTTGAATGTCTGACCTGATAATTCGGACAGGTAACGCGAGTTACAGTATAGTACCAAACGTAAATCACGCTTAAGCAGAGAATCTATAATCTATCTGTTACTAAATTTTTTTTTATTTATTTTTGATTACCTTTCACGGTCACAACGCATTGCTGAAAAGAAAAATCACGTCACGAGAAGAGATCCATCGTTATCGGAGCAGGATAAAAGTCTAGTCTGGTAGGGAGAAAGGCGTTCCGGAAGTTAAAGGACCTTCTACAAGCAGCAAGGACAAAGGTTAGCACCGATTGAATGATGACATCTCAACCAAAAGTGAGTATGACTTTTTCCACACTTCAACACATGAGTAAACACAGCACTTTTAATCCCATAATACCCAACGCATACAAATCTACTGAGCTGCTATGGTCCGCTTTGTTGGACCAGGCATATGCTCATGATAAGAATTGTATCAGTAGGGGTGTCTTTAATAAAACTAACAAACGCCTCCAAATGTTAGCTAAATTGGTTTATACCTTTGAGGATATCATTTGGAAGCCAGAACACATGGAGACACTAGCTAGTACTAAAAAGGCACTGGAGGTTTCAAATGCACTAAACTTTCACTGCAATTGTTGTGTAGAAAATATAGCAAAAATACATGCGCTAAAGACGCAGGTGCAAGAGAAAGTCCAGTGTACAGTGGAGAGGGGCAGGGAGATTTGTGTGTTGGAGTCTAGGCTCTCGGACAAAGAGAGCCTCTACTCTGACATGGACAAAGAATTGCTCGGAATGTACACTGAAGTCAATCAGTTGAGGAACAATGCAGTATCTACGGATGCTGTGATTGTTCAGTTGCGACAGGATCTAGCTGCAAAAACACAAATCATTGCTGATTTGCAGCAGGTAATTGTCAATCTGTCACGGCCTGGTGCTAATAGCACGGTGCCCACGAAACAGGTTTGTGTTTCGGGAACGGCACAGGGGGAGACAGCGGCGATAGCGCCAAGGTCTCCCAATTATCAAAGATCCGAGCCAATAGACACTAGGGGACAGGTGGAACGGTCGCTACAGTTCACTCCGACACCCGGGGAGAACAGATGGAACGGCCACTTCCAGGAACAGGACAACAGTTGGGGACAGGAGAGTCAATGGCCATTTTCCACTTCCAATCTGCCAACTCGTCCGGATAGACAGGAAGAGGTATATCCTAACCATTCCAGTATGGAAAGGATAAATTTCCTGTTGCGGATCTGCAAGGAGATCCCAAAATATGATCCTAATGTGGATCCGTTTACTTCATGTGATCTTTTTGAGGGTCATTGTAACAAGTATTCAGTGGCTCCTGAATATCGCATGGAGTTGTTTAAACTTTGGTTACCTACACGCTTTAACCAAAGGTATGAGGTAACAGGGAGGACACAACCAATGAATGGACAGTATTATGATAAGGAGGAAAGACTCTCCATTCTCATGAAACTGGCAACAGGGCATTGGGACGTCACTCCAGAGATTCTGTCAAAATTCAAGCCCACTATACAGGATGAACCTTTGTCTCTGTGTAGTCGGTTTGAAGCGATGTACAGGAGGGTTACTAAAGATCAGGGTATGGGAATCCCACAAGGCATGGTCCGCATGTTTGTGGAAAAGTTCCCATATCTTGATACTGCAATCAGGTTAAGCGCAGCCAGGGAAACTTCCCTTGCGGATGCGGCCATAATTATTGAGCAGTACAGACAGGATATAAGAAATTTGTTAAAGTTAGGGAGCGTGTGCCCGTACACGTTAAATCGCAAGATGAACGGGTATCGCACAACAAATTCACCTCAAATGCTCGCCCCACGGCCCCGCCATTTGAACGGACAGGGAGCATTCGTTGCTTTTTCTGTCTACAAACCGGACACATGAAAAGGAATTGTCCGCAATGGCTAAGGAGCCGCACTATCCCTGAGAAGACGGGCAATAATAATGGTTTCAAGCTGAAACCTAATTATTACAACTCATTGGGGGAACATGTGGATACAGACCTGGGATATTTACATAGCCAATCACCAAAACGTGTGGCTATTGTGAATACCCCAGAGGTTATGGAATCAAATGAATCCATACCGAAGGATCAGAGCAAGAACTCACAAGTAGCAGTATGTACCTCACAGGTACTTACTGGGAGTCTGGTAGATATCGATTGAAGGTTAGGGGTCCCTAAAGAGCTGGCTCCAGTATGTCCTATTATACTGGATTCTTCAGGGAGACCCCACATTACAGCCACCATAAAAGATCAGGACACAAAAATCATGCTGGACACTGGTGCGGAAATTTCCATTACCAATGTCAAACATGATTTACACCCCAATAGCCCTCAGTGTGTGGTGATCGGATTTGATCACCAACAAGGGGGGGTGAGGGCCCACAGAATTGATGAAGTAACCATTCAGATTGCCAGATACATGACTCTTAAGATCCCAATGTGGTACTACCCTGGCTCTGATAACATCATTGGAACGGACGTGATGACACAGAATGGGTGGATCCTGGATCTGGTAAACTGTATGGTATGGAAGGGCCCCAAACAATCCAAGGTGTTTGTAATACAACGCCAGTGTTTGGGACCACCCTTGCCAGCAGTAGATAATGGAACTGATATACTCGAACACAAATGGCCGGATGTCTCGCATAACGCGCACCTGGAGCCTATTGTATACGAGAATCCCGATCTGGGATACGAGAATCCCGGCCCAGAGCAAAAATGACTGTGGTAGACTGGTTGGCGTTCAGGTGGACATACAAGGTCCAGACCCTCCACCTCAACGCCAATACAGATTTCCATCAGAAGCCAATCATTCGATCAGTCCAGGAACTGAAGATTAGGGGTGTGGTCATTGAAGGAAATTCAAAATGCAATAATTCCCTCTGGCCAGTTAAGAAGAAGGACACAAACACATGGAGGCTTACCATAGACCTCCGGGTCCTTAATAAGTACACCCCTATGTCAGCCCCTGTAGTGGCACAGACTTCCGACATCACGGCCAGAATAAGTGGCAAAAGCCGTGTGTTCTCGACCTTAGATGTTGCCAATGGGTTCTTCTCCATCGAATTAACCGAGCATTGCAGATACAAATTTGCCTTCACGGTGGGAGACAAACAGTACATGTTTGCTGTACTTCCTCAGGGGTTTCATAGCAGTCCCACATATTTTCACCAGGCATTGGCAGCGGTGCTGAGTGTGTTTTCGCGGCCCGAATGTCTGTTACAATATGTGGACGACTTGCTCCATACGGAAACCATGGAGGAACACTTGGTTCTGCTGAGGGAGCTATTGGGACTTCTGGCCAAGTCAGGACTCAAATTGAGCCCCTACAAGGCAAATTTGGCTAGAGCAGAGGTGACTTTCTTAGGGATCCAAATTTCTTTTGGAGCCAAAGGAATCATGGCAGCCCGTGTGGAAGCCATGGTAAAGTTACCTAGGCCAGGCACTCTTCAGGATTTGAGAAAATTTCTGGGGGTAGCCAATTTCATGAGGGAGTTCATAGAGGATTTCGCTGCTAAAGCAAGACCTCTCTATGAACTCTTACGAGGAGAAGAACCCTCAATTGAAGGTTGGTCCGATGCGCAGGAAGAGGCTTTTTCTGTTTTGAAAAGAGACCTCTCCTCGGCACCTGTACTGGCTACTGCACATCCCGATGGGGAAATGGCCGTACAGGCGCATGCGGGGACGGAGTCTATCGCAGTGGTCCTTCTACAGAAGGTAGGGTATGAAACCAGACTGCTGGGATACTTCTCCAGGTTGCTTTCGCCTGTCGAACGGGGGTTCGATGAGTGTGCCAAACAACTGGCAGCCATACATTATGCTGTTAAGACCACTGAGCATATTGTAGGTTTCAGGCCACTCACCTTGCAGACTCCACATTCTCCATTGGCCCTTTTTCTCCGTGATACACTACCTGGAGTCTCTCAACAGAGATTCGGTAGGTGGATTATGGATCTTAGTGGCCGGAATCTGCAGGTGAACCACAAAGCTAAATATGTTCTGTCCCAGTTACTGAACACCACTGGATCCGAACATGACTGTGGTCAACCAATGCAAACCAGTGTACCACAGATGTTCAGGACCAATCGACATCCAGAAGATAGGGTCATCTTTGTTGATGGCTCTCGTTTCTACCTGGAGGGAACCTATGTCACAGGTTTTGCTGTGCTAGATGAGACCACAGGTACTCAGAGTCTTGTCAAGTTACCCGGTCACATGTCAGCACAGAGAGCAGAACTGGAGGCTGTCAAGGAAGCTTTACTTCTTCAGCCCTCGGGGAAGCAAACTATATATAGTGACAGTTCATATGTAGTTCGCTCCCTCACCCTGCACCTGGACATATGGAAGAGGCGAGGATTTGTAGACAGTCAAAACAAACCTCTGGCTCATGTATCGGTCATGAAGGAACTGTGGGATTGGGGTACGACACACACGGCAGAAGCAGCAATCATCAAAATCCCGGCGCATCAAAAAGGGGATGAACCGTTGATAGTGGGGAATAACAAGGTAGATGAGATGGCAAAATTAGCGGCAGTGTCTGGGACCCTTCGGGAACCAGACACTGAACAGTTAACCACACACCGGATTGCAACAAGATCTCATCTGAAGGATGGTCCAGTGTCTTTTGAAGAGGAACAAGCCAAAGATCCTCTTCTAATGACACACCTCAAAACACCTCAACATCCTTGGTCATTGCAACAGGGTATTTTATGTTATGATACCAGTACCCAGCAGCTTCCTCTTCCAGTGGTTCCACAACATCTACAAGCAGAACTGACCAGATTGAACCATCAACTCTTTGGACACCTCGGCCGGAATAAGCTCCTCTCTTTCTTGGAAGATAAATTATACTGGCCGGGGATGTCCAATACGGTAGAGGAAGTTACTCAGCAGTGTCTGGTGTGTGCTCAGGTTAACCCCAGGACCCCAGCTCTGAAGCCGGTGTTGCAGCGGGTCCCGCCTGCAGATGGTCCATGGTCCGCAATCCAAATCGATTTTATTGGACCTTTACCAGCCGGTAGTCGCAATTGTTGCTACGCACTGGTGGTAGTGGATGTCTTCTCCAAATGGGTAGAAGCCATTCCCACGACCAATGATTCGGCTGCAACCACTGCCCGTGTCCTTTGGGAGCAGGTTCTATCACGATGGGGTATCCGAAGAGTGATAGAATCAGACAGAGGAACTCATTTCACGGGTAAGGTCATGAAGGCGCTCTGTGGTCTTTTAGACATAAAACAGAGATTTCATGTGCCTTACCATCCTCAGTCAGCGGGAATTGTGGAACAGATGAATCGGACCATAAAGACACGGCTGGCTAAAGCACTACTGGAGAAAGGTTCCTCCTGGGTAACCTCTCTTCCAGCAGTACTAATGGCCATCCGAGCCACTGAAGCCACCAGTACCGGTATAACCCCGTTTGAAATAATGACCGGACGTAAAATGCCCTTATGCCTACCTAATGAACCCTTGGTTTCTGAACCCATAAAAAATGCCATCGCCAGAGACCTGTTTCTCCAACAGGTTCAGCAGAACCTGAAGGAGTTACTGCCTTATGCAGCAATACGGTTGCACAAACCGTATCTACAGGGGGAAACGCCAATGCCCTCTGTAGGAGAAATGGTGATGGTAAAGGTCTTCCGGCATGTTGGTCCGTGGGACGCAAACTGGGAAGGTCCCTATCGGGTCCTAGAAGTAATGGGCAATACCATGTTAAAGGTACAAAGGCCTATGACTTATAAGAAAAAGTCGCGTAGAAGTCAGGAGGTTTTGTGGGTCCACATCGACCAGGCCAAGGCCACCCGAGCCTCCCCAACTCAATAACATAAATGCACTGAGAGTTGGGTGAAAAAGGGGGAGGGTTGGGGGGGGTCGATGTGGAATCCATAATATTTAATACCTTGTCTCTAATACTCTACAGAACAGACCAGGGAGACTCTCCATGGGACACAATTGCCAGGATAGGGATCTTCTGAACGGAATATGTCTCCAGCTTGTGATACTGGTGGTAAGCATGTTGGTGGCAGGCTTGGCCTATTCAGGGAAGGGTCTGGAAGCAATTCATGGTATGACTAACATACCACTTAATGAACCCAGTCTTTTAATGGTGGAGTGTTTGGGTGGCAAGATCCTGAAACCATACGAGAACTTTACTTTTACACCAGGGCAGTGGTATCTGTATGGTTTCCAGAGAGAGGGTTTTGTCAGAGGTGTAATCCAACATTATACCCCTGTGGAGAATGTGTCTGCCATACAACAAGACTTACATGCCCTCTGCCTCAAGGAGTTTAGGCATTTTCAGGATTCAGAACCAATACCTATTAAATCTTTTAGATGGGCATCTAGAGACCCGCACTTACACCCTTATAAGAAGGTGGAAGTCAATAATACTACAGTGTTGTGTACCAAAGAAGGAGTTCTGAGTCCTGAAGATGTCACTGGGGCAGAATATAGCGGTTGGTTTATCCTTCAGGCTACCTTTACAAAGAGGGATAGCCATGATGGGTTAAAGGTAAAGACATATTTTGATAGACCCATTCCAGTAAAAGGTACCCTTAAAGCTTATTGCATGTTGAGGGATTCCCAGATAATTATCACTAGGGAATCCAGTTATGTTCATGGTCATGTGTCCACAGACTATTTGCGAACCAGTGTAATGATCTTAAAGTTAAACTGCAGCAATTCTGGTCAGGTCCTATGGAATGACCAGACCAGTCCGATAGAAATGGAAGGTTTATACAGGGCGACAGTTTTACAGGTACGGACCGATGCCGAGGTATACTCAGTTAAAGGGATCCCCATCCATACGATCCTTCATGATTACAATCATGAGGGACAACTGTGTGCAAGAGGTGGCAGGGTACTATTTTGTCACCTATGCTCATTGGGATCAGGATACACAAATGGTAATGTCGGACACCAATCCCTGGCATTGGGATCTGGTGTGTAACGGAGTAGATACCCCTACAGTAAATATATGGATGGATGGTACCCCTATGACTGAGGAATACCGGAATAGGTACGTGTCTTCTGATGGGAAAGACCCCAGTGGCAGGGATATTAACTTTGACATCAATATAGATGGTCCGTTCAAATGGCCTTTTTGTGAGACTGTAGATGAAGGGTGTTGGACTTTTACACAGTGGGCCTATCTGTCCAAATCCAAACCTATGGGAAAACTAGTGTTGCAGGCTGGAGAAAGCGAACAATGGTATCCATTCGAAGGAAGGGGGCAAGTATGTGTGTGGTGAAGATCCCCTATGAAACAGAAGGTCTTCAACCTGTTAAACCACATTCAGACTCTTGCAACGCCCCTATCCATCAATTGGCCAATCCAGTAGCCCCTCGACTGTCATCCCCATGGAAAATCATCACAGGGGCAAAGTTCATTCTTTTCACCTGGAGGATTTCCATGGAGGATTTCAGAGTGGATCATTGGGATCACAGATGTGGGGAGTTTATTCAGAACCAAATTGATATGATGAAAGGATGGATAGAGGCGGGGCAAGAGGTTAGGAAAGACGACCCTAGACGCAGGAAATTCAGGAGGAAAAGAGATTTGGTATCCATGGGACTTGGTGGGGTGCCCTGGGAGTGGGAGTCCTGAACACTATGGATATAGAAGTCCTGAGGAGTAAGCTTGGGAATGTTGCGCGACATGCCGGAGAAGGATTCAATACTCAGCTGGATGTAAACCAGGTCCTTGAAGGTTTGCAGCACTCACATATAGATGCCACTACCTCTCTATCTTCTGCTCTGCGAGAGAAGTTTAGACGGCTCGTCATGGGTCTTTTGGAGGTACAGGATAGAGTACAGCTGGCTCTGGCATGTACGCAGGTCCAAAGTGAGCTCTCGGACAACCTTAAACATATTGTATCATCTTTGCACGGAGGCCACTTCCCATTCAACCTCCGCCAACGGGTAAGTCCATTTATTTCCCAATTTGCACTCAATCACACGAATTGGTGGGTGGTCCAATGGCACGGGTGTCGGAACCTCAATTGTACCGCCTCGTCATTGGCACCTATATCTGGTCAGTTATTACAGGGATACAGTGCCGTCAACCTAGGGGTGGTTGTAGGTAATAAAACAGTGTTTCATCCTCAGCTCCCCTCGGAAGTCCTCACGTATGAGAGAGGTCATCCCTATCTAGTTAATATGGAGGGATGCTGGAGGAAAGAGGATGCGATCCTCTGTCAGGGTAATCAGGATCGGGTGCTTCGGCACCAGTGTTGGAACTCCGAGGGGTCCTGTGAGATGCAGACTAACCCAATGCCGTCCTCTCATTTGGTATACTTAGGGCAGGGATATTGGTGTTGGTACCAAGGGAACAATGCAACCTTTATCATTTATGGAACTAACTGTACTGCGAGGGGAGAACTTCCTCCCGCTGTGTATTGTACTCTTAGTCCCGTTTTAGGATTAGATGTCGCAGAGCAACAAGGAAGAACACCGATCACCCCCGAAAAGAGGCTTGACATCCGCCCGGACGTTCCTGTGAGACTCCAAAAGATTCCTCTGGGTTTCGGCAAAGAACTTAAAAATCTCCTTCTGAATTTTAATCGAGAGGAAGAAATACTTCAGAAACTCCATGAGTCCGAGAAGCAGGCCACCATCCAACTTGTCCACGACCAGAACAAGATAAAAGCAATTGCCACTTTCTTAGATAAAGACGCCAAGGTTTCCTGGTGGGAAAGTTTGTTTGGTTACAGCCCAAAAGCGACCTCCTTCTTCAATCTATTGATCCATCCTGTGATAATCCTTCTGGTTCTGGTCTTCATTATGTACATGGGATTGTGGCTGATATATCGGAGAGTCAAAAGACTTGCAGAAAAATTAAATCGGAATCAGACAGAATTCCACGAAGCCACCCGTAGGAGACTCAGGGCGCAGCCTTGACAGAGTACTTTATAAAGTTCTTGATTTAACGAGAGACTCCAGGCAAAGCTACCCTAAATTCCCAATTCTCGGAAATGTATATATATTTCTCTATGAGGTTTCTGGATGCAGATCTTTTGTTATCCTGAAGCCCCATGGTATGGTGTTTATATATTATTGTTTTTTTTTGAGAGGGGTGGGTGTTGGGTGTGTAATTATGGGATTGTGAGTGTGAATGGGGACTAGAACAGGGTTTATTAGGGACAGGTCCCCTCCTAAACCAAGTGTATTTGCCAATCTCGCCCCAGGAGCAGTCAAGTTTGAACTGAATGTCAGATAAGTGTGGTGTTCTTTCCCGCAGTTAGAATTTAGGTACCCTGGTATCACCTCTGACTCCAAGTCTGATCTGCCTTGTAAAGACCTATCTATCTGTCCATGGGAGAACCCCCTCTGCAATCAAGATAAAGAGAAACATGTCTGATGGGAGTCTTGCCTACGAAAGTCCGGTTCTAACGGAGAACAGAAAGGCTAGTGTGCGAGACTACTCCAGGTTCATTGGGGGTGTCCGACTCCTGAAGATTGTAAAAAAAAAAAAACCCCAGTCCAAGATTGTAACCTGGATTGGCCTAAAAACTATGAGGGTGAAGCCATTCCAGAAAGTATGGCCCATAAAAGACGATAGCGTGAGCAGCTGAAACCTCAAAGACCACCATAGACTGCAGCTGGTTACAGAAAGAAAGGCCAGTCTATGGAAATTGACTCAAAGACGGTGAAAGAAAGACCAAGATGCAGAGAAAAGTAGACGGAATACTCTGAGGATGGAGACTAAGGTTACGGTGAACGGCAAGTCAGAGATAGTCGCAGTGGGTGATGTCTAGGTACCTAAGGACCATAGTATACTTCAGTCCATCCTGAACTGTCACCAAGAGTGGGGTAGAGAGGGGCAAATACATATCCATCCTTCCCGCCAAAGTTAATTGTCGTATTCCCGACAACAGGGGGATTGTAAGGGAAGGATGGGTCCCATCCCCCCCAACCCCTCCCTGCCTCCCAGCAGGGAGGGAAAGCCAGGCACGGTCCGGCCGGAGGATCTGCTTTGATCCTCCTATCACCGTGCTTGGCCACATGTTAGAGTAGTGTGTGTGTTGGAGGAGGGGCGTGTGTGCACGCTGCTGGGCAGGACTGAGCAGGGTTTAAAAGGCCCGGCGCAGCTGCACTCGGTCTCTTCTTCTTGTGTGCATCTCCCGGAGAACATTACCCCCCTGGACAACGAGCATTAAACCTGGCTGAGTATATCAACCCCTACTATCCCACCAACGAGCCTTCCCAAATAGCAGAGTTAGTAGAGCACATGCCCCAGATCTGGGAGGCCCACAAGGTCATGGGTTAGATTCTCACCTCTGCTGAAAACTCAGTGCCGAAGCAGCACTGGTTGATTGTGTTTTGACTAACTCTGGAGATTGATTGAAAGACAAGTGCCTGAAGTCCATCATCAGCCTTCCATTTCGCTGTACCTTTTTCTTATTACTCAGACTAATAGAGTCAATACCAACCTGAGATATGTCTTTAAAGAAGTCTTCCCCAATAGCAGAGTCAGTAGAGCGCATGGTCCCCAACATGGAAAACAAACAATGTCGTGGGTTCGATTCCCACCTTGCTTAAAACTCAGTGCCAAGGCAGCACTGGTTCATTGTGCTTTAACTAACTCTGGAGAGTGATGGCAATATAAGTGCCGAATGTCCATCATCCACCTTCCATTTGGCTGTACCTTTTTTGTAAAGGTGTTGTCCTTCAAAGCTACACAGGTACCAACTTCAGGTCAGGGGTTCCCCATCTAAAATTTGTGAAGCTGATTACGTGTTAATGTAGCATGAGGAAAATGCAGCTTTGGTGCTTTATCGAATCCTATGTTTCTGTCACTCTATAATGTAGCCTGAGGAAGATGTGACCTATGCATTTGTATTCAACAGGCAGGTAGCAAAAAGGCCTGGAACTAGAGGCAGGCAATGGGCCACGCGGCCTAGTCCTGCTGGGAGCAGTTCCGGATGACTGTAATAACTGATTGTCCCCTTGTGCCTCTGCATTGACTGGCAGTGCTGGAAGTCCATCTTCTGCCCAATAGAGTCAATACCAACCTGAGGTACATGTCTAAAATAGCCTTCCTCAATAGCAGAATCGGTAGAGCGCATGCTCTCGATCTGGGAGACCAACAAGGTTGTCGGTTCAATTCCCACCTCTGGTGCAAAATCAGCACCGGTTGATTGTGCTTTAATTAACACTAGAGAGTAATAGAAAGACTTCTGCCGGATGTCCATCATTTGGCTGTACCTTTTACTGAATACGCAGACTAATAGAGTTAATACCAACCAGAGGTACAGCTCTAAAAGAGTCTTCCTAAATAGCAGAGTCAGTATAGCGCACGCCCCAGGTCTGGGAGGCCCACAAGGTCATGGGTTTGATTCACACCTCTGCTGAAAACTCAGTGACAAAGAAGCACTGGTTGATTGTACTTTAACTAACTCTGGAGAATGATGGAAAGATAAGTGCCGGAAGACCCTCATCCGCCTTCAATTTGGCTGTACCTTTTTCTTAATATGCAGACTAATAGAGTTAATAACAACCTGAGGTACGTCTCTAAAAATGCCTTCCCAAAAAGCAGAGTTAGTAGAGCACATGCCCCACATCTGGGAGGTCCACAAGGTCATCAAAAACTCAGTGCCAAAGCAGCACTTTTTGATTGTGCTTTGACTAACTATGGAGATGGATTGAAAGACAAGCGCCGCAAGTCCATCATCAGCCTTCCATCTGGCTGTATGTTTTTCTTACTACTCAGACTAATAGAGTCAATACCAACCTGAGATATGTCTTTAAAAGAGCCTTCCCCAATAGCAGAATCGGTAGAGCACATGCCCTCTAACTGAGGTACTTCTCTCAAAAAGCCTTCCTCTATAGCATAGTCAGTAGAGCTCATGCCCCCGATTTGGTGGACACACACGGTTGTGGGTTTGATTCCCACCTCTGCTGAAAATTCATTGCCAAGGCAGCACTGGTTGATTGTGCTTTGACTAACTCTGGAGATTGATTGAAAGACAAGCACCGGTCATCCATCAACAGCCTTCCATTTTTTCTTATTCCTCAGACTAATAGAGTCAATACCAACCTAAGATGTGTCTGGTTGATTGTGCTTTAACTAACTCTGGAGAGTAAGCTACCCAGGAACCTTCTTCAGGCCAGGGGTTCCCTATCTAAAATTTTGCCCATACCTTTGCACCAACTTGGGCCTTTTTTCCCTCATACAGAACCCTTTTTGGGGTTTGCCTAGCATCAGCCTGAAGTTGACCTTGGCAAATTGCTTCATGAGAACAGTGTTTTGTACAAAACTTTAAGTAAAAGTATAGGATTTGTGAAGCTGATTACGCGTTAATGTAGCCTGAGGAAAATGAAGCTTTGGTGATTTGCCGGATCCTATGTATGTGTCACTCATTAATGTAGCCTGAGGAAGATGCCACCTATGCCTTTGTATTCAACAGGCAGGTAGCAAAAAGGCCTGGAACTAGGGCAATCGATGGGCCACACGGCCCAGTCCTGCTGGGAGCAGTTCAGAATGACCAGAATAACTGATTGTCCCCTTGTGCCTCTGCAATGCCAACCTGAGGTACATGCCTCAGTGAGCCTTCACCAATAGGAGAATTGGTAGAGCACATGCCCCCGATCTGGGAGACCCAGAAAAATCATGGGTTTGATTCCCACCTCTGAAAACTCAGTGCCAAAACAGCACTGGTTGATTGTGCGTTAACTAACACTAGAGAGTAATAGAAAGACTTCTGCCGGATGTCCATCATTTGGCTGTACCTTTTACTGAATACGCAGACTAATAGATTTAATACCAACCAAAGGTACATCTCTGAAAGAGTCTTCCTGAATAGCAGAGTCATTAGAGAGCCTGCCCCAGGTCTGGGAAGCCCACAAGGTCATGGGTTCAATTCCCACCTCTGCTGAAACCTCAGTGCCAAGGCAGCACTGGTTGATAAAAAATCTATTTGCTCTTTTGAGAAATGGATTTCAGTGCAGAATTCTGCTGGAGCAGCACTATTAACTGATTCATTTTCTGCATTCAAGAGCGACCTCTACTTTCTTTTCGGCAGAATAGCACCAAAGCTGCCCTCGCTAGTCAGCTTCTCAAATGTTTTTTTTTTTTTTTCGTACCAGGGGTACATTTCAGAGAAAGGTGCCTTTTCTTCAGGCTACATTAATGAGTAACCAATATTTCACATTTGTTACAGCACCAAAACTTCCTTCGCTAATCAGCTTCTCAAATGCTTAATTTCAAGAAGGTTCATCTGTGCCATCTTCTGCATCTGCATTCAAGAGCCACCTCTACTTTCTTTTCGGCAGAATCGCACGAAAACTGCCCTCGCTAGTCAGCTTCTCAAATGCTTTTTTTATATTTTTAAGCTTGGCACATAACACTGTCCTCATTAAGCAATTTGCCAAGGTCAACTTCAGGCTGATGCTAGGCAAACCCCAAAAAGAGTTCTGCCAAAAACCAAACCAAAGCTGCTCTGGAGTTGAGTTTTTGGAAGAGGTGGGAACCGAACCCACAACCTTTTGCACCAGGTTATCAACCAGAGCCCAGCGCTCTACTGACTGAGCTATTCAGGGAGGCTCTTTTAGGATTGTTCCTCAGGTTGGTATTGACTTTATTAGGCAGAGAATGGACTTCGGCCCTGCCGGTCAATGCAGAGGCACAAGGGGACAATGGGTTATTACAGTCATCCGGAACCTTCCCTAAAAGGTCGAGTTGCTGTGGTGTAATGGTTAAAGCGCCTGTTTCTGCCCATGGGGTCCTGACTTCAAATCCTGGTTGGCTGACTTTTCAGGTTTCTTTATGCCTGTACAGAACCCTTTATTGTGTGCAGGCTCGCCGATGGCATTTTCTTCCTCACTAATCAGCTTCTCAAATGCTTTTTTCTTTAAGCTTGGCACAGAACACGGTCCTCATTAAGCAATTTGCCAAGGTCAACTTCAGGCTGATGCTAGGCAAACCCCAAAAAGAGTTCTGTATGGGGGAAAAATAGCCAAGTTGATGCAAAGGTAAGGGCAAGGTGCAAGAGGGGGAAGCACAGGCCTGAAGTAGAAGTAAATACCAGCGTAGCTTAGAAGGACAACCCCAGATGGAAAAATGGGCAGCCAAATGGAAGGCGGAGGATGGACTTCTGGCACTTGCCCTTCCATCACTCTCGAGAGTTGGTTAAAACACAGTGGACCAGAGCTGGTCTGGAGTTGAGTTTTTGGCTGAGGAGGGAATCTAAACCACAATCTTTTAGACCAGGTTATCGACCAGAGCTCCGTGCTCTACCGACTGAGCTATTCAGGCAGGCTCTTTTTGGAACGGGCCTCAGGTTGGTATTGACTTTACTAGGCAGAAGATGGACTTTAGCCCTGCCGGTCAATGCAGAGGCACAAGGGGACAATGGGTTATTACAGTCATCTGGAACCATTCCCATAAGGTCGAGTTTCCTGTGGTGTAATGGTTAAAGCGCCTGTTTCTCCCCATGGGGTCCTGAGTTCAAATCCCGGTTGGGTGACTTTTCAGGTTTCTTTATGCCTGTACAGAACCCTTTATTGTGTGCACGCTCGCTGATGGCATTTTCTTCCTCGCTAGTCAGCTTCTCAAATGCTTATTTTTTTTAAGCTTCGCACAGAACACGGTCCTCATTAAGCAATTTGCCAAGGTCAACTTCAGGCTGATGCTAGGAAAACCCCAAAAAGAGTTCTGTATGGGGAAAAAATAGCCAAGTTGATGCAAAGGTAAGGGCAAGGTGCCAGATGGGGAAGCACAGGCCTGAAGTAGAAGTAAACACCGGCGTAGCTTAGAAGGACAACCCCAGATGGAAAAAGGGGCAGCCAAATGGAAGGCGGGTGATGGACTTCTGGCACTTGCCCTTCCATCACTCTCGTGAGTTGGTTAAAACACAGCAAACCAAAGCTGCTCTGGAGTTGAGTTTTTTGCTGAGGTGGGAATCGAACCCACAACCTTTTGGACTAGGTTATCGCCCAGAGTCCCGCGCTCTATCGACTGAGCTATTGAGGCAGGCTTTTTTTGGAAGGGGCCTCAGGTTGGTATTGACTTTATTAGGCAGAAGATGGACTTCAGGCCCTGCCGGTCAGTGCAGAGACACAAGGGAACAATGAGTTATTACAGTCACTTGGAACCTTTCCCCAAAGGTCAAGTTACCTGTGGTGTAATGGTTAAAGCGCCTTTTTCTGCCCGTGGGGTCCTGAGTTCAAATCCTGGTTGGGTGACTTTTCAGGTTTCTTTATGCCTGTACAGAACTCTTTATTCTGTGCAGGCTCACCGATGGCATTTTCTTCTTGCTGCATTGAAGAGTGACTGCTACTTTGGAGACAGTTAAATCAGCACCCCCACATGGCCGTTCTATGGCGCATGCAGCAAATCAGCTGTTTCTTTACCCAAAGGGCCCAAAGGGCTCATTAAGAAATTTGCCAAGGTCAACTTCAGGCTGATGCTAGGCAAACCCCAAAAAGAGTTCTGTATAGGGTAAAAATACCCAAGTTGATGCAAAGGTAAGGGCAAGGTGCCAGATGGGGAAGCCCTGACCTGAAGTAGAAGTACATACCGGCGTAGCTTAGAAGGAGAACCCCAGTTGGAAAAAGGGGCAGCCAAATGGAAGGTGTAGGATGGACTTCTGGCACTTGCCCTTCCATCACTCTTGAGAGTTGGTTAAAGCACAGTGGACCAGAGCTGGCCTGGAGTTGAGTTTTTGGCTGAGGTGGGAATCGAACCCACAACCTTTTGGACCAGGTTATCAACCAGAGCCCCGCGCTCTACCGACTGAGCTATTAAGGCAGGCTCTTTTAGGAAGGGGCCTCAGGTTGGTATTGACTTTATTAGGCAGAAGATGGACTTCTGGCCCTGCCGGTCAGTGCAGAGACACAAGGGAACTATGAGTTATTACAGTCACCTGGAACCTTTCCCAAAATGTCTAGTTTCCTGCGATGTAATGGTTAAAGCACCTGTTTCTGCCTGTTGGGTCCTGAGTTCAAATCTTGGTTGGGTGACTTTTCAGGTTTCTTTATGCCTGTACAGAACTCTTTATTGTGTGCAGGCTCGCCGATGGCATTTTCTTCATGCTGCATTCAAGAGTGACTGCTACTTTGCAGACAGTTAAATCAGCACCCCCACATGGCCATTCTATGGCACATGCAGCAAATCAGCTGGTTTCTTTACCCAAAGGGTTCATTAAGAAATTTGCCAAGGTCAACTTCAGGCTGATGCTAGGCAAACCCCAAAAAGAGTTTTGTATAGGGAAAAAATACCCAAGTTGATGCAAAGGTAAGGGCAAGGTGCCAGATGGGGAAGCCCTGGCCTGAAATAGAAGTAAATACTGGCGTAGCTTAGAAGGAGAACCCCAGTCGGAAAAAGGGGCTGCCAAATGGAAGGCTGAGGATAGACTTCTGTCACTTGCCCTTCCATCACTCTCGAGAGTTGGTTAAAGCACAGTGGACCAGAGCTGGAGTTGAGTTTTTTGCTGAGGTGGGAATCGAACCCACAACCTTTTGGACTAGGTTATCAACCAGTGTCCCGCGCTCTACCGACTGAGCTATTCAGGCAGGCTTTTTTTGGAAGGGGCCTCAGGTTGGTATTGACTTTATTAGGCAGAAGATGGACTTCAGGCCCTACCGGTCAGTGCAGAGACACAAGGGAACAATGAGTTATTACAGTCACTTGGAACCTTTCCCCAAAGGTCAAGTTACCTGTGGTGTAATGGTTAAAGCGCCTTTTTCTGCCCGTGGGGTCCTGAGTTCAAATCCTGGTTGGGTGACTTTTCAGGTTTCTTTATGCCTGTACAGAACTCTTTATTCTGTGCAGGCTCGCCGATGGCATTTTCTTCATGCTGCATTCAAGAGCGACTGCTACTTTGGAGACAGGTAAATCAGCACCCCCACATGGCCGTTCTATGGCGCATGCAGCAAATCAGCTGGTTTCTTTACCCAAAGGGCCCAAAGGGCTCATTAAGAAATTTGCCAAGGTCAACTTCAGGCTGATGCTAGGCAAACCCCAAAAAGAGTTCTGTATAGGGAAAAAATACCCAAGTTGATGCAAAGGTAAGGGCAAGGTGCCAGATGGGGAAGCCCTGGCCTGAAGTAGAAGAACATACTGGCGTAGCTTAGAAGGAGAACCCCAGTTGGAAAAAGGGGCAGCCAAATGGAAGGCGGAGAATGGACTTTTGTCACTTGCCCTTCCATCACTCTCGAGAGTTGGTTAAAGCACAGTGGACCAGAGCTGGAGTTGAGTTTTTGGCTGAGGTGGGAATCGAACCCACAACCTTTTGGACCAGGTTATTGACCAGAGCCCCGCGCTCTACCAACTGAGCTATTCAAGCAGGCTCTTTTAGGACTGGGCCTCAGGTTGGTATTGACTTTATTAGGCAGAAGATGGACTTCCAGCCCTGCCGGTCAATGCAGAGGCACAAGAGGACAATGGGTTATTACAGTCATCCAGAACCAATAGCATAAGGTCTAGTTTCCTGTGGTGTAATGGTTAAAACGCAGGTTTCTGACCGTGGGGTCTTGAGTTCAAATCCCGGGTGGGTGACTTTTCAGCTTTCTTTATGGCTGTACAGAACCCTTTATTCTATGCAGATCTGCAATCTGCAATCAAGAGCGTACTCTACTTTCTTTTCGGCAGAATCGCACCAAAGCTGCACTCGCTAGTCAGCTTCTCAAATGCCTGTTTTTGTTAAGCTTGGCGCAGAACACTGTCCTCATTAATCAATTTGCCAAGGTCAACTTCAGGCTGATGCTAGGCAAACCCCAAAAAGAGTTCTGTATGGGGAAAAAATACCAAAGTTGATGCCAAAGGCAAGGTGCTAGATGGGAAAGCCCTGGCCTGAAGTAGAAGTACATAGCGGCGTAGCTTAGAAGGACAGCCCCAGTTGAAAAAAGGGGCAGCCAAATAGAAGGCGGATGATGGATTACTGGCACTTGCCCTTCCATCACTCTCGTGAGACAGTTTAGGCACAGCTAACTAGAGCTGCGTTTTTGGCAGAGGTGGTAATTGAACCCACAACCTATTGGACCAGGTTATCAATCATAGCCGCGTGCTCTACCAACTGAGCTATTCAAGCAGGCTCTTTTAGGACTGGGCCTCAGGTTGGTATTGACTTTATTAGGCAGAAGATTGACTTCCAGCCCTGCCGGTCAATGCAGAGGCACAAGAGGACAATGGGTTATTACAGTCATCCAGAAATATTAGCATAAGGTCTATTTTCCTGTGGTGTAATGGTTAAAACGCAGGTTTCTGACTGTCTGGTCTTGAGTTCAAATCCCGGGTGGGTGACTTTTCAGGTTTCTTTATGGCTGTAAGAACCCTTTATTATATGCAGATCTGCAATCTGCAATCAAGAGCGTACTCTACTTTCTTTTCGGCAGAATCGCACCAAAGCTGCACTCGCTAGTCAGCTTCTCAAATGCTTGTTTTTTTTAAGCTTGGCACAGAACCACTGTCCTCATTAATCAATTTGCCAAGGTCAACTTCAGGCTGATGCTAGGCAAACCCCAAAAAGAGTTCTGTATGGAAAAAAAATACCCAAGTTGATGCAAAAGGCAAGGTGCTAGATGGGAAAGCCCTGGCCTGAAGTAGAAGTACATAGCGGCATAGCTTAGAAGGACAGCCCCAGTTGGAAAAAGGGGCAGCCAAATGGATGGCGGATGATGGACTACTGGCACTTGCCCTTCCATCACTCTCGTGAGACGGTTTAGGCACAGGAGACTAGAGCTGTGTTTTAGGCAGAGGTGGGAATTGAACCCACAACCTTTTGGACCAGTTTATCAACCATAACGGCGCGCTCTACCAACTGAGCTAGTCAAGCAGGCTCTTTTAGCACTGGGCCTCAGGTTGGTATTGACTTTATTAGGCAGAAGATTGACTTCCAGCCCTGCCGGTCAATGCAGAGGCACAAGAGGACAATGGGTTATTACAGTCATCCAGAACCAATAGCATAAGTTCTAGTTTCCTGTGGTGTAATGGTTAAAACGCAAGTTTCTGACCGTGGGGTGTTGAGTTCAAATCCCGGGTGGGTGACTTTTGAGGTTTCTTTATGGCTGTACAGAACCCTTTATTCTATGCAGATCTGCAATCTGCAATCAAGAGCGTACTCTACTTTCTTTTCGGCAGAATCGCACCAAAGCGGTACTCGCTTAGTCAGCTTCTCAAATGCCTGTTTTTGTTAAGCTTGGCACAGAACACTGTCCTCATTAATCAATTTGCCAAGGTCAACTTCAGGCTGATGCTAGGCAAACCCCAAAAAGAGTTCTGTATGGGGAAAAAATACCCAAGTTGATGCAAAAGGCAAGGTGCTAGATGGGAAAGCCCTGGCCTGAAGTAGAAATACATAGCGGCGTAGCTTAGAAGGACAGCCCCAGTTGGAAAAAGGGGCAGCCAAATGGATGGCGGATGATGGACTACTGGCACTTGCCCTTCCATCACTCTCGTGAGACAGTTTAGGCACTGCTGACTGGAGCTGCGTTTCTGGCAGATGTGGGAATCGAAACCACAACCTTTTGGACCAGGTTATCAACCATAGCCCCGCGCTCTACCAACTGAGCTATTCAAGCAGGCTTTTTTAGGAATGGGCCTCAGGTTGGTATTGACTTTATTAGGCAGAAGATTGACTTCCAGCCCTGCCGGTCAATGCAGAGGCACAAGAGGACAATGGGTTATTACAGTCATCCAGAACCAACAGCCTAAGGTCTAGTTTCCTGTGGTGTAATGGTTAAAACGCAGGTTTCTGACCGTGGGGTCTTGAGTTCAAATCCTGGGTGGGTGACTTTTCAGGTTTCTTTATGGCTGTACAGAACCCTTTATTCTATGCAGATCTGCAATCTGCAATCAAGAGCGTACTCTACTTTCTTTTCGGCAGAATCGCACCAAAGCTGCACTCGCTAGTCAGCTTCTCAAATGCTTGTTTTTTTTAAGCTTGGCACAGAACCACTGTCCTCATTAATCAATTTGCCAAGGTCAACTTCAGGCTGATGCTAGGCAAACCCCAAAAAGAGTTCTGTATGGGGAAAAAATACCCAAGTTGATGCAAAGAGCAAGGTGCTAGATGGGAAAGCCCTGGCCTGAAGTAGAAGTACATAGCGGCGTAGCTTAGAAGGACAGCCCCAGTTGGAAAAAGGGGCAGCAAACTGGAAGGCAGATGATGGACTACTGGCACTTGCCCTTCCATCACTCTCGTGAGACGGTTTAGGCACAGGAGACTAGAGCTGTGTTTCTGGCAGAGGTCGGAATCGAACCCACAACCTTCTGGACCAGGTTATCAACCATAGCCCGCGCTCTACCAACTGAGCTATTCAAGCAGGCTCTTTTTGGAATGGTCCTCAGGTTGGTATTGACTTTATTAGGCAGAAGATTGACTTCCAGCCCTGCCAGTCAATGCAGAGGCACAAGAGGACAATGGGTTATTACAGTCATCCAGAACCATTAGCATAAGGTGTAGTTTCCTGTGGTGTAATGGTTAAAACGCAGGTTTCTGACCGTCTGGTCTTGAGTTCAAATCCCGGGTGGGTGACTTTTCAGGTTTCTTTATGGCTGTAAGAACCCTTTATTATATGCAGATCTGCAATCTGCAATCAAGAGCGTACTCTACTTTCTTTTCGGCAGAATCGCACCAAAGCTGCAATCGCTAGTCAGCTTCTCAAATGCTTGTTTTTTTTAAGCTTGGCACAGAACCACTGTCCTCATTAATCAATTTGCCAAGGTCAACTTCAGGCTGATGCTAGGCAAACCCCAAAAAGAGTTCTGTATGGGGAAAAAATACCCAAGTTGATGCAAAAGGCAAGGTGCTAGATGGGAAAGCCCTGGCCTGAAGTAGAAGTACATAGCGGCATAGCTTAGAAGGACAGCCCCAGTTGGAAAAAGGGGCAGCCAAATGGATGGCGGATGATGGACTACTGGCACTTGCCCTTCCATCACTCTCGTGAGACGGTTTAGGCAAAGGAGACTAGAGCTGTGTTTTAGGCAGAGGTGGGAATTGAACCCACAACCTTTTGGACCAGGTTATCAACCATAACGGCGCGCTATACCAACTGAGCTATTCAAGCAGGCTCTTTTAGCACTGGGCCTCAGGTTGGTATTGACTTTATTAGGCAGAAGATTGACTTCCAGCCCTGCCGGTCAATGCAGAGGCACAAGAGGACAATGGGTTATTACAGTCATCCAGAACCAATAGCATAAGTTCTAGTTTCCTGTGGTGTAATGGTTAAAACGCAAGTTTCTGACCGTGGGTGTTGAGTTCAAATCCCGGGTGGGTGACTTTTGAGGTTTCTTTATGGCTGTACAGAACCCTTTATTCTATGCAGATCTGCAATCTGCAATCAAGAGCGTACTCTACTTTCTTTTCGGCAGAATCGCACCAAAGCTGTACTCGCTTAGTCAGCTTCTCAAATGCCTGTTTTTGTTAAGCTTGGCACAGAACACTGTCCTCATTAATCAATTTGCCAAGGTCAACTTCAGGCTGATGCTAGGCAAACCCCAAAAAGAGTTCTGTATGGGGAAAAAATACCCAAGTTGATGCAAAAGGCAAGGTGCTAGATGGGAAAGCCCTGGCCTGAAGTAGAAATACATAGCGGCGTAGCTTAGAAGGACAGCCCCAGTTGGAAAAAGGGGCAGCCAAATGGATGGCGGATGATGGACTACTGGCACTTGCCCTTCCATCACTCTCGTGAGGCAGTTTAGGCACTGCTGACTGGAGCTGTGATTCTGGCAGATGTGGGAATCGAACCCACAACCTTTTGGACCAGGTTATCAACCATAGCCCCGCGCTCTACCAACTGAGCTATTCAAGCAGGCTTTTTTAGGAATGGGCCTCAGGTTGGTATTGACTTTATTAGGCAGAAGATTGACTTCCAGCCCTGCCGGTCAATGCAGAGGCACAAGAGGACAATGGGTTATTACAGTCATCCAGAACCAATAGCATAAGGTCTAGTTTCCTGTGGTGTAATGGTTAAAACGCAGGTTTCTGACCGTGGGGTGTTGAGTTCAAATCCCGGGTAGGTGACTTTTCAGGTTTCTTTATGGCTGTACAGAACCCTTTATTCTATGCAGATCTGCAATCTGCAATCAAGAGCGTACTCTACTTTCTTTTCGGCAGAATCGCACCAAAGCTGCACTCGCTTAGTCAGCTTCTCAAATGCCTGTTTTTGTTAAGCTTGGCACAGAACACTGTCCTCATTAATCAATTTGCCAAGGTCAACTTCAGGCTGATGCTAGGCAAACCCCAAAAAGAATTCTGTATGGGGAAAAAATACCCAAGTTGATGCAAAGGGCAAGGGTGCTAGATGGGAAAGCCCTGGCCTGAAGTAGAAGTACATAGCCGCGTAGCTTAGAAGGACAGCCCCAGTTGAAAAAAGGGGCAGCAAAATGGAAGGCGGATGATGGACTACTGGCACTTGCCCTTCCATCACTCTTGTGAGACGGTTTAGGCACAGCAGACTGGAGCTGCGTTTTTGGCAAAGGTGGGAATCGAACCGACAACCTTTTGGACCAGGTTAACAACCATAGCCGCGTGCTCTACCAACTGAGCTATTCAAGCAGGCTCTTTTATGACTGGGCCTCAGGTTGGTATTGACTTTATTAGGCAGAAGATTGACTTCCAGCCCTGCCGGTCAATGCAGAGGCACAAGAGGACAATGGATTGTTACAGTCATCCAGAACCAATAGCATAAGGTCTAGTTTCCTGTGGTGTAATGGTTAAAACGCAGGTTTCTGACCGTCTGGTCTTGAGTTCAAATCCCGGGTGGGTGACTTTTCAGGTTTCTTTATGGCTGTAAGAACCCTTTATTATATGCAGAGCTGCAATCTGCAATCAAGAGCGTACTCTCCTTTCTTTTCGGCAGAATCGCACCAAAGCTGCACTCGCTTAGTCAGCTTCTCAAATGCCTGTTTTTGTTAAGCTAGGCACAGAACACTGTCCTCATTAATCAATTTGCCAAGGTCAACTTCAGGCTGATGCTAGGCAAACCCCAAAAAGAGTTCTGTATGGGGAAAAAATACCCAAGTTGATGCAAAGGGCAAGGTGCTAGATGGGAAAGCCCTGGCCTGAAGTAGAAGTACATAGCGGCGTAGCTTAGAAGGACAGCCCCAGTTGGAAAAAGGGGCAGCAAAATGGAAGGCGGATGATGGACTACTGGCACTTGCCCTTCCATCACTCTCGTGAGACGGTTTAGGCACAGCAGACTGGAGCTGTGTTTTTGGCAGAGGTGGGAATCGAACCCACAACCTTTTGGACCAGGTTATCAACCATAGCCGCGCGCTCTACCAACTGAGCTTTTCAAGCAGGCTCTTTTAGGACTGGGCCTCAGGTTGGTATTGACTTTATTAGGCAGAAGATTGACTTCCAACCCTGCCGGTCAATGCAGAGGCACAAGAGGACAATGGGTTATTAAGGTCATCCAGAACCAATAGCATAAGGTCTAGTTTCCTGTGGTGTAATGGTTAAAACGCAGGTTTCTGACCGTGGGGTCTTGAGTTCAAATCCCGGTGGGTGACTTTTCAGGTTTCTTTATGGCTGTACAGAACCCTTTATTCTATGCAGATCTGCAATCTGCAATCAAGAGCGTACTCTACTTTCTTTTCGGCAGAATCGCACCAAAGCTGCACTCGCTAGTCAGCTTCTCAAATGCCTGTTTTTGTTAAGCTTGGCACAGAACACTGTCCTCATTAATCAATTTGCCAAGGTCAACTTCAGGCTGATGCTAGGCAAACCCCAAAAAGAGTTCTGTATGGGGGAAAAATACCCAAGTTGATGCAAAAGGCAAGGTGCTAGATGGGAAAGCCCTGGCCTGAAGTAGAAAGTACATAGCGGCGTAGCTTAGAAGGACAGCCCCAGTTGGAAAAAGGGCAGCCAAATGAATGGCGGATGATGGACTACTGGCACTTGCCCTTCCATCACTCTCGTGAGACAGTTTAGGCAACAGCTGACTGGAGCTGCGTTTCTGCAGAGGTGGGAATCGAAACCCACAACCTTTTGGACCAGGTTTATCAACCATAGCCCGCGCTCTACCAACTGAGCTATTCAAGCAGGCCTTTTAGGAATGGGCCTCAGGTTGGTATTGACTTTATTAGGCAGAAGATTGACTTCCCAGCCCTGCCGGTCAATGCAGAGGCACAAGAGGACAATGGGTTATTACAGTCATCCAGAACCAATAGCATAAGGTCTAGTTTCCTGTGGTGTAATGGTTAAAACGCAGGTTTCTGACCGTGGGGTCTTGAGTTCAAATCCTGGGTGGGTGACTTTTCAGGTTTCTTTATGGCTGTACAGAACCTTTATTCTATGCAGATCTGCAATCTGCAATCAAGAGCGTACTCTACTTTCTTTTCGGCAGAATCGCACCAAAGCTGCACTCGCTAGTCAGCTCTCAAATGCTTGTTTTTTTTAAGCTTGGCACAGAACCACTGTCCTCATTAATCAATTTGCCAAGGTCAACTTCAGGCTGATGCTAGGCAAACCCCAAAAAAGAGTTCTGTATGGGGAAAAAATACCCAAGTTGATGCAAAAGAGCAAGGTGCTAGATGGGAAAGCCCTGGCCTGAAGTAGAAGTACATAGCGGCGTAGCTTAGAAGGACAGCCCCAGTTGGAAAAAGGGGCAGCCAAATGGAAGGCGGATGATGGACTACTGGCACTTGCCCTTCATCACTCTCATGAGACAGTTTAGGCACAGCTGACTGGAGCTGCGTTTTGGCAGAAGGTGGGAATCGAACCCACAACCTTTTGGACCAGGTTATCAACCATAGCCGCCGCGCCTCTACCAACTGAGCTATTCAAGCAGGCTCTTTTAGGATGGGCCTCAGGTTGGTATTGACTTTATTAGGCAGAAGATTGACTTCCAGCCCTGCCGGTCAATGCAGAGGCACAAGAGGACAATGGGTTATTACAGTCATCCAGAACCAATAGCATAAGGTCTAGTTTCCTGTGGTGTAATGGTTAAAACGCAGGTTTCTGACCGTTGGTCTTGAGTTCAAATCCCGGGTGGGTGACTTTTCAGGTTTCTTTATGGCTGTACAGAACCCTTTATTCTATGCAGATCTGCAATCTGCAATCAAGAGCGTACTCTACTTTCTTTTCGGCAGAATCGCACCAAAGCTGCACTCGCTAGTCAGCTTCTCAAATGCTTGTTTTTTTTAAGCTTGGCACAGAACCACTGTCCTCATTAATCAATTTGCCAAGGTCAACTTCAGGCTGATGCTAGGCAAACCCCAAAAAGAGTTCTGTATGGGGAAAAAATACCCAAGTTGATGCAAAAAGGCAAGGTGCTAGATGGGAAAGCTCTGGCCTGAAGTAGAAGTACATAGCGGCGTAGCTTAGAAGGACAGCCCCAGTTGGAAAAAGGGGCAGCCAAATAGAAGGTGGATGATCGACTACTGGCACTTGCCCTTCCATCACTCTCGTGAGACGGTTTAGGCACTGCTGACTGGAGCTGCGTTTCTGGCAGAGGTGGGAATCGAACCCACAACCTTTTGGACCAGGTTATCAACCATAGCCGCGCGCTATCCAACTGAGCTATTCAAGCCAGGCTCTTTTAGGATGGGCCTCAGGTTGGTATTGACTTTATTAGGCAGAAAGATTGACTTCCAGCCTCCGGTCAATGCAGAGGCACAAGAGGACAATGGGTTATTACCAGTCATCCAGAACCAATGCATAAGGTCTAGTTTCCTGTGGTGTAATGGTTAAAACGCAGGTTTCTGACCGTGGGTCTTGAGTTCAAATCCTGGGTGGGTGACTTTTTCAGGTTTCTTTATGGCTGTACAGAACCCTTTATTCTATGCAGATCTGCAATCTGCAATCAAGAGCGTACTCTACTTTCTTTTCGGCAGAAATCGCACCAAAGCTGCACTCGCTAGTCAGCTTCTCAAATGCCTGTTTTTTGTTAAGCTTGGCACAGAACACTGTCCTCATTAATCAATTTGCCAAGGTCAACTTCAGGCTGATGCTAGGCAAACCCAAAAAGAGTTCTGTATGGGGAAAAAATACCCAAGTTGATGCAAAAGGCAAGGTGCTAGATGGGAAAGCCTGGCCTGAAGTAGAATACATAGCGGCGTAGCTTAGAAGGACAGCCCCAGTTGGAAAAAGGGGCAGCCAAATGGATGGGGATGATGGACTACTGGCACTTGCCCTTCCATCACTCTCGTGAGACAGTTTAGGCACTGCTGACTGGAGCTGCGTTTCTGGCAGAGGTGGGAATCGAACCCACAAACCTTTTGGACCAAGGTTATCAACCATAGCCCGCGCTCTATCCAACTGAGCTATTCAAGCAGGCTTTTTAGGACTGGGCCTCCAGGTTGGTATTGACTTTATTAGGCCAGAAGATTGACTTCCAGCCCTGCCGGTCAATGCAGAGGCACAAGAGGACAATGGGTTATTACAGTCCATCCAGAACCAATAGCATAAGGTCTAGTTTCCTGTGGTGTAATGGTTAAAACGCAGGTTTCTGACCGTGGGGTCTTGAGTTCAAATCCCGGGTGGGTGACTTTTCAGGTTTCTTTATGGCTGTACAGAACCCTTTATTCTATGCAGATCTGCAATCTGCAATCAAGAGCGTACTCTACTTTCTTTTCGGCAGAATCGCACCAAAGCTGCACTCGCTAGTCAGCCTTCTCAAATGCTTGTTTTTTTTAAGCTTGGCAACAGAACCACTGTCCTCAATTAATCAATTTGCCAAGGTCAACTTCAGGCTGATGCTAGGCAAACCCCAAAAAGAGTTCTGTATGGGGAAAAAATACCCAAGTTGATGCAAAAGGCAAGGGTGCCTAGATGGGGAAAGCCCTGGCCTGAAGTAAGAAAGTACATAGCGGCGTAGCTTAGAAGGACAGCCCCAGTTGGAAAAAGGGGCAGCCAAATGGACGGCGGATGATGACTACTGGCACTTGCCCTTCCATCACTCTCGTGGACAGTTTAGGCACAGCTGACTGGAGCTGCGTTTTGGCAGAGGTGGGAATCGAACCCACAACCTTTTGGACCAGGTTATCAACCATAGCCGGCGCTCTACCAACTGGAGCTATTCAAGCAGGCTCTTTTAGGAATGGGCCTCAGGTTGGTATTGGACTTTATTAGGCAGAAGATTGACTTCCACCCTGCCGGTCAATGCAGAGGCACAAGAGGACAATGGGTTATTACAGTCATCCAGAACCAAAAGCATAGAGGTCTAGTTTCCTGTGGTGTAATGGTTAAAAACGCAGGTTTCTGACCGTGGGTCTTGAGTTCAAATCCTGGGTGGGTGACTTTTCAGGTTTCTTTATGGCTGTACAGAACCCTTTATTCTATGCAGATCTGCAATCTGCAATCAAGAGCGTACTCTACTTCTTTTCGGCAGAATCGCACCAAAGCTGCACTCGCTAGTCAGCTTCTCAAATGCTTGTTTTTTTTTAAGCTTGGCACAGAACCACTGTCCTCATTAATCAATTTGCCAAGGTCAACTTCAGGCTGATGCTAGGCAAACCCCAAAAAGAGTTCTGTATGGGGAAAAAATACCCAAGTTGATGCAAAGGCAAGGTGCTAGATGGGAAAGCCCTGGCCTGAAGTAGAAGTACATAGCGGCGTAGCTTAGAAGGACAGCCCCAGTTGGAAAAAGGGGCAGCCAAATGGAAGGCGGATGATGGACTACTGGCACTTGCCCTTCCATCACTCTCGTGAGACAGTTTAGGCACAGCTGACTGGAGCTGCGTTTTGGCAGAGGTGGGAAATCGAACCCAACAACCTTTTGGACCAGGTTATCAACCATAGCCGCAGCGCTCTACCAACTGAGCTATTCAAGCAGGCTCTTTTAGGAATGGGCCTCAGGTTGGTATTGACTTTATTAGGCAGAAGATTGACTTCCAGCCCTGCCGGTCAATGCAGAGGCACAAGAGGACAATGGGTTATTACAGTCATCCAGAACCAATAGCATAAGGTCTAGTTTCCTGTGGTGTAATGGTTAAAACCCAGGTTTCTGACCGTGGGGTCTTGAGTTCAAATCCTGGGTGGGTGACTTTTCAGGTTTCTTTATGGCTGTACAGAACCCTTTATTCTATGCAGATCTGCAATCTGCAATCAAGAGCGTACTCTACTTTCTTTTCGGCAGAATCGCACCAAAGCTGCACTCGCTAGTCAGCTTCTCAAATGCTTGTTTTTTTTAAGCTTGGCACAGAACCACTGTCCTCATTAATCAATTTGCCAAGGTCAACTTCAGGCTGATGCTAGGCAAACCCCAAAAAGAGTTCTGTATGGGGAAAAAATACCCAAGTTGATGCAAAAGGCAAGGTGCTAGATGGGAAAGCTCTGGCCTGAAGTAGAAGTACATAGCGGCGTAGCTTAGAAGGACAGCCCCAGTTGGAAAAAGGGGCAGCCAAATAGAAGGTGGATGATCGACTACTGGCACTTGCCCTTCCATCACTCTCGTGAGACGGTTTAGGCACAGCTGACTGGAGCTGCGTTTTTGGCAGAGGTGGGAATCGAACCCACAACCTTTTGGACCAGGTTATCAACCATAGCCGCGCGCTCTACCAACTGAGCTATTCAAGCAGGCACTTTTAGGACTGGGCCTCAGGTTGGTATTGACTTTATTAGGCAGAAGATTGACTTCCAGCCCTGCCGGTCAATGCAGAGGCACAAGAGGACAATGGGTTATTACAGTCATCCAGAACCAATAGCATAAGGTCTAGTTTCCTGTGGTGTAATGGTTAAAACGCAGGTTTCTGACCGTGGGGTCTTGAGTTCAAATCCTGGGTGGGTGACTTTTCAGGTTTCTTTATGGCTGTACAGAACCCTTTATTCTATGCAGATCTGCAATCTGCAATCAAGAGCGTATTCTACTTTCTTTTCGGCAGAATCGCACCAAAGCTGCACTCGCTAGTCAGCTTCTCAAATGCTTGTTTTTTTTAAGCTTGGCACAGAACCACTGTCCTCATTAATCAATTTGCCAAGGTCAACTTCAGGCTGATGCTAGGCAAACCCCAAAAAGAGTTCTGTATGGGGAAAAAATACCCAAGTTGATGCAAAAGGCAAGGTGCTAGATGGGAAAGCCCTGGCCTGAAGTAGAAGTACATAGCGGCGTAGCTTAGAAGGACAGCCCCAGTTGGAAAAAGGGGCAGCCAAATGGACGGCGGATGATGGACTAATGGCACTTGCCCTTCCATCACTCTCGGGGACAGTTTAGGCACAGCTGACTGAAGCTGCGTTTTCGGCAGAGGTGGGAATCGAACCCACAACCTTTTGGACTAGGTTATCAACCATAGCCGCGCGCTCTACCAACTGAGCTATTCAAGCAAGCTCTTTTAGGACTGGGCCTCAGGTTGGTATTGACTTTATTAGGCAGAAGATTGACTTCCAGCCCTGCCGGTCAATGCAGAGGCACAAGAGGACAATGGGTTATTACAGTCATCCAGAACCAAAAGCATAAGGTCTAGTTTCCTGTGGTGTAATGGTTAAAACGCAAGTTTCTGACCCTGGGGTCTTGAGTTCAAATCCCGGGTGGGTGACTTTTGAGGTTTCTTTATGGCTGTACAGAACCCTTTATTCTATGCAGATCTGCAATCTGCAATCAAGAGCGTACTCTACTTTCTTTTCGGCAGAATCGCACCAAAGCTGCACTCGCTAGTCAGCTTCTCAAATGCTTGTTTTTTTTAAGCTTGGCACAGAACCACTGTCCTCATTAATCAATTTGCCAAGGTCAACTTCAGGCTGATGCTAGGCAAACCCCAAAAAGAGTTCTGTATGGGGAAAAAATAGCCAAGTTGATGCAAAGGTAAGGGCAAGGTGCCAGATGGGGAAGCACAGGCCTGAAGTAGAAGTACATACCGGCGTAGCTTAGAAGGACAGCCCCAGTTGGAAAAAGGGGCAGCCAAATGGACGGCGGATGATGGATTACTGGCACTTGCCCTTCCATCACTCTCGTGCGACAGTTTAGGCACAGCTGACTGGAGCTGCGTTTTTGGCAGAGGTGGCAATCGAACCCACAACCTTTTGGACCAGGTTATCAACCATAGCCGAGCGCTCTACCAACTGAGCTATTCAAGCAGGCACTTTTAGGAATGGGCCTCAGGTTGGTATTGACTTTATTAGGCAGCAGATTGACTTCCAGCCCTGCCGGTCAATGCAGAGGCACAAGAGGACAATGGGTTATTACAGTCATCCAGAGCCAATAGCATAAGGTCTAGTTTCCTGTGGTGTAATGGTTAAAATGCAGGTTTCTGACCGTTGGGTCTTGAGTTCAAATCCTGGGTGGGTGACTTTTCAGGTTTCTTTATGGCTGTACAGAACCCTTTATTCTATGCAGATCTGCAATCTGCAATCAAGAGCATACTCTACTTTCTTTTCGGCAGAATCGCACCAAAGCTGCACTCGCTAGTCAGCTTCTCAAATGCTTGTTTTTTTTAAGCTTGGCACAGAACCACTGTCCTCATTAATCAATTTGCCAAGGTCAACTTCAGGCTGATGCTAGGCAAACCCCAAAAAGAGTTCTGTATGGGGAAAAAATACCCAAGTTGATGCAAAAGGCAAGGTGCTAGATGGGAAAGCTCTGGCCTGAAGTAGAAGTACATAGCGGCGTAGCTTAGAAGGACAGCCCCAGTTGGAAAAAAGGGCAGCCAAATGGACGGCGGATGATGGATTACTGGCACTTGCCCTTCCATCACTCTCGTGCGACAGTTTAGGCACAGCTGACTGGAGCTGCGTTTCTGGCAGAGGTGGGAATCGAACCCACAACCTTTTGGACCAGGTTATCAACCATAGCCGCGCGCTCTACCAACTGAGCTATTCAAGCAGGCACTTTTAGGACTGGGCCTCAGGTTGGTATTGACTTTATTAGGCAGAAGATTGACTTCCAGCCCTGCCGGTCAATGCAGAGGCACAAGAGGACAATGGGTTATTACAGTCATCCAGAACCAATAGCATAAGGTCTAGTTTCCTGTGGTGTAATGGTTAAAACGCAGGTTTCTGACCGTGGGGTCTTCAGTTCAAATCCTGGGTGGGTGACTTTTCAGGTTTCTTTATGGCTGTACAGAACCCTTTATTCTATGCAGATCTGCAATCTGCAATCAAGAGCGTACTCTACTTTCTTTTCGGCAGAATCGCACCAAAGCTGCACTCGCTAGTCAGCTTCTCAAATGCTTGTTTTTTTTTAAGCTTGGCACAGAACCACTGTCCTCATTAATCAATTTGCCAAGGTCAACTTCAGGCTGATGCTAGGCAAACCCCAAAAAGAGTTCTGTATGGGGAAAAAATACCCAAGTTGATGCAAAAATCAAGGTGCTAGATGGGAAAGCCCTGGCCTGAAGTAGAAGTACATAGCGGCGTAGCTTAGAAGGACAGCCCCAGTTGGAAAAAGGGGCAGCCAAATGGACGGCGGATGATGGATTACTGGCACTTGCCCTTCCATCACTCTCGTGTGACAGTTTAGGCACAGCTGACTGGAGCTGCGTTTTTGGCAGAGGTGGGAATCGAACCCACAACCTTTTGGACCAGGTTATCAACCATAGCCGCGCGCTCTACCAACTGAGCTATTCAAGCAGGCACTTTTAGGACTGGGCCTCAGGTTGGTATTGACTTTATTAGGCAGAAGATTGACTTCCAGCCCTGCCGGTCAATGCAGAGGCACAAGAGGACAATGGGTTATTACAGTCATCCAGAACCAATAGCATAAGGTCTAGTTTCCTGTGGTGTAATGGTTAAAACGCAGGTTTCTGACCGTGGGGTCTTCAGTTCAAATCCTGGGTGGGTGACTTTTCAGGTTTCTTTATGGCTGTACAGAACCCTTTATTCTATGCAGATCTGCAATCTGCAATCAAGAGCGTACTCTACTTTCTTTTCGGCAGAATCGCACCAAAGCTGCACTCGCTAGTCAGCTTCTCAAATGCTTGTTTTTTTTTAAGCTTGGCACAGAACCACTGTCCTCATTAATCAATTTGCCAAGGTCAACTTCAGGCTGATGCTAGGCAAACCCCAAAAAGAGTTCTGTATGGGGAAAAAATACCCAAGTTGATGCAAAAATCAAGGTGCTAGATGGGAAAGCCCTGGCCTGAAGTAGAAGTACATAGCGGCGTAGCTTAGAAGGACAGCCCCAGTTGGAAAAAGGGGCAGCCAAATGGACGGCGGATGATGGATTACTGGCACTTGCCCTTCCATCACTCTCGTGTGACAGTTTAGGCACAGCTGACTGGAGCTGCGTTTTTGGCAGAGGTGGGAATCGAACCCACAACCTTTTGGACCAGGTTATCAACCATAGCCGCGCGCTCTACCAACTGAGCTATTCAAGCAGGCTCTTTTAGGACTGGGCCTCAGGTTGGTATTGACTTTATTAGGCAGAAGATTGACTTCCAGCCCTGCCGGTCAATGCAGAGGCACAAGAGGACAATGGGTTATTACAGTCATCCAGAACCAATAGCATAAGGTCTAGTTTCCTGTGGTGTTATGGTTAAAATGCAGGTTTCTGACCGTGGGGTCTTGAGTTCAAATCCTGGGTGGGTGACTTTTCAGGTTTCTTTATGGCTGTACAGAACCCTTTATTCTATGCAGATCTGCAATCTGCAATCAAGAGCGTACTCTACTTTCTTTTCGGCAGAATCGCACCAAAGCTGCACTCGCTAGTCAGCTTCTCAAATGCCTGTTTTTGTTAAGCTTGGCACAGAACCACTGTCCTCATTAATCAATTTGCCAAGGTCAACTTCAGGCTGATGCTAGGCAAACCCCAAAAAGAGTTCTGTATGGGGAAAAAATACCCAAGTTAATGCAAAAATCAAGGTGCTAGATGGGAAAGCCCTGGTCTGAAGTAGAAGTACATAGCGGCGTAGCTTAGAAGGACAGCCCCAGTTGGAAAAAGGGGCAGCCAAATGAACGGCGGATGATGGATTACTGGCACTTGCCCTTCCATCACTCTCGTGCGACAGTTTAGGCACAGCTGACTGGAGCTGCGTTTCTGGCAGAGGTGGGAATCGAACCCACAACCTTTTGGACCAGGTTATCAACCATAGCCGCGCGCTCTACCAACTGAGCTATTCAAGCAGGCACTTTTAGGACTGGGCCTCAGGTTGGTATTGACTTTATTAGGCAGAAGATTGACTTCCAGCCCTGCCGGTCAATGCAGAGGCACAAGAGGACAATGGGTTATTACAGTCATCCAGAACCAATAGCATAAGGACTAGTTTCCTGTGGTGTAATGGTTAAAACGCAGGTTTCTGACCGTGGGGTCTTCAGTTCAAATCCTGGGTGGGTGACTTTTCAGGTTTCTTTATGGCTGTACAGAACCCTTTATTCTATGCAGATCTGCAATCTGCAATCAAGAGCGTACTCTACTTTCTTTTCGGCAGAATCGCACCAAAGCTGCACTCGCTAGTCAGCTTCTCAAATGCTTGTTTTTTTTTAAGCTTGGCACAGAACCACTGTCCTCATTAATCAATTTGCCAAGGTCAACTTCAGGCTGATGCTAGGCAAACCCCAAAAAGAGTTCTGTATGGGGAAAAAATACCCAAGTAGATGCAAAAATCAAGGTGCTAGATGGGAAAGCCCTGGCCTGAAGTAGAAGTACATAGCGGCGTAGCTTAGAAGGACAGCCCCAGTTGGAAAAAGGGGCAGCCAAATGGACGGCGGATGATGGATTACTGGCACTTGCCCTTCCATCACTCTCGTGTGACAGTTTAGGCACAGCTGACTGGAGCTGCGTTTTTGGCAGAGGTGGGAATCGAACCCACAACCTTTTGGACCAGGTTATCAACCATAGCCGCGCGCTCTACCAACTGAGCTATTCAAGCAGGCTCTTTTAGGACTCTGCCTCAGGTTGGTATTGACTTTATTAGGCAGAAGATTGACTTCCAGCCCTGCCGGTCAATGCAGAGGCACAAGAGGACAATGGGTTATTACAGTCATCCAGAACCAATAGCATAAGGTCTAGTTTCCTGTGGTGTAATGGTTAAAACGCAGGTTTCTGACCGTGGGGTCTTGAGTTCAAATCCTGGGTGGGTGACTTTTCAGTTTTCTTTATGGCTGTACAGAACCCTTTATTCTATGCAGATCTGCAATCTGCAATCAAGAGCGTACTCTACTTTCTTTTCGGCAGAATCGCACCAAAGCTGCACTCGCTAGTCAGCTTCTCAAATGCCTGTTTTTGTTAAGCTTGGCACAGAACCACTGTCCTCATTAATCAATTTGCCAAGGTCAACTTCAGGCTGATGCTAGGCAAACCCCAAAAAGAGTTCTGTATGGGGAAAAAATACCCAAGTTGATGCAAAAATCAAGGTGCTAGATGGGAAAGCCCTGGTCTGAAGTAGAAGTACATAGCGGCGTAGCTTAGAATGACAGCCCCAGTTGGAAAAAGGGGCAGCCAAATGAATGGCGGATGATGGATTACTGGCACTTGCCCTTCCATCACTCTCGTGCGACAGTTTAGGCACAGCTGACTGGAGCTGCGTTTCTGGCAGAGGTGGGAATCGAACCCACAACCTTTTGGACCAGGTTATCAACCATAGCCGCGCGCTCTACCAACTGAGCTATTCAAGCAGGCACTTTTAGGACTGGGCCTCAGGTTGGTATTGACTTTATTAGGCAGAAGATTGACTTCCAGCCCTGCCGGTCAATGCAGAGGCACAAGAGGACAATGGGTTATTACAGTCATCCAGAACCAATAGCATAAGGTCTAGTTTCCTGTGGTGTAATGGTTAAAATGCAGGTTTCTGACCGTTGGGTCTTGAGTTCAAATCCTGGGTGGGTGACTTTTCAGGTTTCTTTATGGCTGTACAGAACCCTTTATTCTATGCAGATCTGCAATCTGCAATCAAGAGCGTACTCTACTTTCTTTTCGGCAGAATCGCACCAAAGCTGCACTCGCTAGTCAGCTTCTCAAATGCTTGCTTTTTTTTAAGCTTGGCACAGAACCACTGTCCTCATTAATCAATTTGCCAAGGTCAACTTCAGGCTGATGCTAGGCAAAACCCAAAAAGAGTTCTGTATGGGGAAAAAATACCCAAGTTGATGCAAAGGGGAAGGTGCTAGATGGGGAAGCCCTGGCCTGAAGTAGAAGTACATAGCGGCGTAGCTTAGAAGGACAGCCAGAGTTGGAAAAAGGGGCAGCCAAATAGAAGGTGGATGATGGACTACTGGCACTTGCCCTTCCATCACTCTCGTGAGACGGTTTAGGCACAGGAGCTGCGTTTTAGGCAGAGGTGGGAATCGAACCCACAACCTTTTGGACCAGGTTATCAACCATAACCGCGCGCTCTACCAACTGAGCTATTCAGGCAGGCTCTTCTAGGAAGGGGACTCAGGTTGGTATTGACTTTATTAGGCAGAAGATGGACTCTAGCCCTGCTGGTCAATGCAGAGGCACACGGGGACAATGAGTTATTACAGTCATCCGGAACCATTCCCAAAAGGTCGAGTTTCCTGTGGTGTAATGGTAAAAGTGCCTGTTGCGGCCCGTGGGGTCCTGAGTTCAAATCCCGGTTGGGTTACTTTTCAGGTTTCTTTATGCCTGTACAGAACCCTTTATTGTGTGCAGGCTCGCAGATGGCATTTTCTTCCTCGCTAGTCAGCTTCTCAAATACTTTTTTTTTTAAGCTTGGCACAGAACACGGTCCTCATTAAGCAATTTGCCAAGGTCAACTTCAGGCTGATGCTAGGCAAACCCCAAAAAGAGTTCTGTATGGGGAAAAAATAGCCAAGTTGATGCAAAGGTAAGGGCAAGGTGCCAGATGGGGAAGCACAGGCCTGAAGTAGAAGTAAATACCGGCGTAGCTTAGAAGGACAACCCCAGATGGAAAAAGGGGCAGCCAAATGGAAGGCGGGTGATGGACTTCTGGCACTTGCCTTTCCAACACTCTCGTGATTTGGTTAAAATACAGCAAACCAAAGCTGCTCTGGAGTTGAGTTTTTGGCAGAGGTGGGATTCGAACCCACAACCTTTTGGACAAGTTTATCAACCAGAGCCCTGTGCTTTACCAACTGAGCTTTTCAGGCAGGCTCTTTTAGGATAGGGCCTCAGGTTGGTATTGACTTTATTAGGCAGAAGATGGACTTATAGCCCTGCCGGTCAATGCAGAGGCACAAGGCGACAATGGGTATTACAGTCATCTGGAACCTTTCCCACAAGGTCGAGTTTCATGTGGTGTAATGGTTAAAGCGCCTGTTTCTGCCCCTGGGGTCCTGAGTTCAAATCCTGGTTGGGTGACTTTTCAGGTATCTTTATGCCTGTACAGAACCCTTTATTGTGTGCAGGCTCGGCGATGGCATTTTCTTCCTCACTAGTCAGCTTCTCAAATGCTTTTTTTTTTTTAAGCTTGGCACAGAACACTGTCCTCATTAAGCAATTTGCCAAGGTCAACTTCAGGCTGATGCTAGGCAAACCCCAAAAAGAGTTCTGTATGGGGAAAAAATAGTCAAGTTGATGCAAAGTTAAGGGCAAGGTGCCAGATGGGGAAGCACAGGCCTGAAGTAGAAGTAAATACCGGCGTAGCTTAGAAGGACAACCCCAGATGGAAAAAGGGGCAGCCAAATGGAAGGCAGGTGATGGACTTCTGGCACTTGCCCTTCCATCACTCTCGTGAGTTGGTTAAAACACAGCAAACCAAAGCTGCTCCGGAGTTGAGTTTTTGGCAGTGGTGGGATTCGAACCCACAACCTTTTGGACAAGGTTATCAACCAGAGCCCTGCGCTCTACCGACTGAGCTATTCAGGCAGGCGCTTTTAGGACAGGGACTCAGGTTGGTATTGACTTTATTAGGCAGAAGATGGACTTTAGCCCTGCCGGTCAATGCAGAGGCACAAGGGGACAATGGGTATTACAGTCATCTGGAACCTTTCCCACAAGGTTGAGATTCATGTGGTGTAATGGTTAAAGCGCCTGTTTCTGCCCCTGGGGTCCTGAGTTCAAATCCTGGTTGGCTGACTTTTCAGGTTTCTTTATGCCTGTACAGAACCCTTTATTGTGTGCAGGCTCGCTGATGGCATTTTCTTCCTCGCTAGTCAGCTTCTCAAATGCTTTTTTTTTTTAAGCTTGGCACAGAACACGGTCCTCATTAAGCAATTTACCAAGGTCAACTTCAGGCTGATGCTAGGCAAACCCCAAAAAGAGTTCTGTATGGGGAAAAAATACCCAAGTTGATGCAAAAGACAAGGTGCTAGAAGGGAAAGCCCTGGCCTGAAGTAGAAGTAAATACCGGCGTAGCTTAGAAGGACAACCCCAGATGGAAAAAGGGGCAGCCAAATGGAAGGCGGGTGATGGACTTCTGGCACTTGCCCTTCCAACACTCTCGTGATTTGGTTAAAACACAACAAACCAAAGCTGCTCTGGAGTTGAGTTTTTGGCAGAGGTGGGATTCGAACCCACAACCTTTTGGACAAGGTTATCGACCAGAGCCCTGCGCTTTACCAACTGAGCTATTCAGGCAGGCTCTTTTAGGATTGGGCCTCAGGTTGGTATTGACTTTATTAGGCAGAAGATGGACTTATAGCCCTGCCGGTCAATGCAGAGGCACAAGGGGACAATGGGTATTACAGTCATCTGGAACCTTTCCCACAAGGTCGAGTTTCATGTGGTGTAATGGTTAAAGCGTCTGTTTCTGCCCCTGGGGTCCTGAGTTCAAATCCTGGTTTGGTGACTTTTCAGGTTTCTTTATGCCTGTACAGAACCCTTTATTGTGTGCAGGCTCGCCGATGGCATTTTCTTCCTCGCTAGTCAGCTTCTCAAATGCTTTTTTTTTTAAGCTTGGCACAGAACACTGTCCTCATTAAGCAATTTGCCAAGGTCAACTTCAGGCTGATGCTAGGCAAACCCCAAAAAGAGTTCTGTATGGGGAAAAAATAGCCAAGTTGATGCAAAGGTAAGGGCAAGGTGCCAGATGGGGAAGCACAGGCCTGAAGTAGAAGTAAATACCGGCGTAGCTTAGAAGGACAACCCCAGATGTAAAAAGGGGCAGCCAAATGGAAGGCGGGTGATGGACTTCTGGCACTTGCCCTTCCATCACTCTCGTGAGTTGGTTAAAACACAGCAAACCAAAGGTGCTCTGGAGTTGAGTTTTTGGCAGAGGTGGGAATCGAACACACAACCTTTTGGACCAGGTTATCGACCAGAGCCCTGTGCTCTACCAACTGAGCTATTCAGGCAGGCTCGTTTAGGATTGGGCCTCAGGTTGGTATTGACTTTATTAGGCAGAAGATGGACTTCCGGCCCTGCCGGTCAATGCAGAGGCTCAAGGGGACAATGGGTATTACAGTCATCTGGAACCTTTCCTACAAGTGTGAGTTTCATGTGGTGTAATGGTTAAAGCGCCTGTTTCTGTCCCTGGGGTCCTCAGTTTAAATCCTTGTTGGGTGACTTTTCAGGTTTCTTTATGCCTGTACAGAACCCTTTATTGTGTGCAGGCTCGCCTATGGCATTTTCTTCCTCGCTAGTCAGCTTCTCAAATGCTTTTTTTATATTTTTAAGCTTGGCACATAACACTGTTCTCATTAAGCAATTTGCCAAGGTCAACTTCAGGCTGATGCTAGGCAAACCCCAAAAAGAGTTCTGTATATGGAAAAAATAGCCAAGTTGATGCAAAGGTAAGGGCAAGGTGCCAGATTGGGACGCCCAGGCCTGAAGTAGAAGTAAATACCGGTGTAGCTTAGAAGGAACACCCCAGATGGAAAAAGGGGCAGCTAAATGGAAGGCGGGTGATGGACTTCTGGCACTTGCCGTTCCATCACTCTCGTGAATTGGTTAAATCACAGCAAACCCAAGCTGTTCTGTAGTTGAGTTTTTGGCAGAGGTGGGAATTGAACCCACAACTTTTTGGACAAGGTTATCAACCAGAGCCCTGCGCTCTGCCAACTGAGGTATTCTGGCAGGCTCTTTAGGATTGGCCCTCAGGTTGGTATTGACTTTTATTTGGCAGAAGATGGACTTCCAGCCCTGCTGGTCAATGCAGAGGCACAAGGGGACAATGGGTATTACAGTCATCTGGAACCTTCCCCACAAGGTTGAGTTTCATGTGGTGTATTGGTTAAAGCGCCTGTTTCTGCCCCTGGGGTCCTGAGTTCAAATCCTGGTTGGGTGACTTTTCAGGTTTCTTTATGCCTGTACAGAACCCTTTATTGTGTGCAGGCTCGCCGATGGCATTTTCTTCCTTGCTCGTCAGCTTCTCAAATGCTTGTTTTTTTAAGCTTGGCACAGAACACGGTCCTCATTAAGCAATTTGCCAAGGTCAACTTCAGGCTGATGCTAGGCAAACCCCAAAAAGAGTTCTGTCTGGGGAAAAAATAGCCAAGTTGATGCAAAGGTAAGGGCAAGGTGCCAGATGGGGAAGCCCAGGCCTGAAGTAGAAGTAAATACTGGCGTAGCTTAGAAGGACAACCCCAGATGGAAAAAGGGGCAGCCAAATTGAAGGTGGGTGATGGACTTCTGGCACTTGCCCTTCCATCACTCTCGATAGTTGGTTAAAGCACAGCAAACCAAAGCTGCTCTGGAGTTGAGTTTTTGGCAGAGGTGGGAATCGAACTCACAACCTTTTGGACTAGGTTATCGACCAGAGCCCTGCGCTCTACCGACTGAGCTATTCAGGCATGCTCTTTTAGGAAGGGGCCTCAGGTTGGTATTGACTTTATTAGGCAGAAGATGGACTTCCGGCCCTGCCGGTCAATGCAGAGGCACAAGGGGACAATGGGTTATATACCCAATATGCAGACTTATAGAGTTAATACCAACCTGAGGTACGTATCTAAAAAAGACTTCCCAAATAGCAGAGTTAGTAGAGCACATACCCCAGATCTAGGAGCCCCACAAGATCATGGGTTCAATTCCCACCTCTGCTGATAACTCAGTGCCAAAGCAACACCGGTTCATTGTGCTTTGACTAACTCTGGAGATTGATTGAAAGACATGTGCCGAAAGTCCATCATCAGCCTTCCATTTGGCTGTACGTTTTTCTTATTACTCAGACTAATAGAGTCAATACCAACCTGAGATATGTCTTTAAAGGAGTCTTCCACAATAGCAGAGTCAGTAGAGTGCGAGGCCCACAAAGTCATGAGTTCGATTCCCACCTCTGCTTAAAACTCAGTGCCAAGGCAGCACTGGTTGATTGTGTTTTAAATTACTCTGGAGAATGATTGAAAGATAAGTGCCAAATGTCCATCATCCATTTGGCTGTACCTTTTTTGTAAAGGGGTTGTCCTTCAAAGCTACACAGGTACCAACTTCAGGTCAGGGGTTCCCCATTTAAAATTTGTGAAGCTGATTATGTGTTAATGTAGTCTGAGGAAAATGCAACTTTGGCGCTTTATTGAATCCTATGTTTCTGTCACTCTATAATATAGCCTGAGGAAGATGTGACCTATGCCTTTGTATTCAACAGGCAGGTAGCAAAAAGGCCAGGAACTAGAGACAGGCAATGGGCCACATGGCCTAGTCCTGCTGGGAGCAGTTCTGGATGACTTTAATAACTGATTGTCCCCTTGTGCCTCTGCATTGACTGACAGTGCTGGAGGTCCATCTTCTGCCCAATAGAGTCAATACCAACCTGAGGTACATGTCCAAAAGAACTTCCCCAATAGCAGAATCTGTAGAGCGCATGCACTTGATCTCAGAGACCCACAAGGTCATGGGTTCGAATCCCACCTCTGCTGAAAACTCAGTGCCAAATCAGCACCGGTTGATTGTGGTTTAACTAACTCTGGGGAGTGATGGAAAGACAAGTGCCGGAACTCCATCATCCGCCTTTCATTTGGCTGTACCTTTTTCTTAATACGCAGACTAATAGAGTTAATACCAACCTGAGGTACATCTTTAAAACACCCTTCCCAAATAGCAGAGTTAGTAGAGCACATGCCCCAGATCTTTGAAGCCCACAAGGTCATGGGTTCGATTCCCATCTTTGCTGAAAACTCAGTGCAAAAGCAGCACTGGTTGATTGTGCTTTGAATAACTCTGGAGAGTGATTGAAAAACAAGTGCCGGAAGTCCATCATCAGCCTTCCATTTGGCTGTACCTTTTTCTTATTACTCAGACTAATAGAGTCAATACCAACCTGAGATATGTGTTTAAAGGAGTCTTCCCCAATAGCAGAGTCAGTAGAACACATATCCCCCAATAAGGGAGGCCCACAATGTCGTGGGTTTAATTCCCACCTTTGCTAAAAACTCAGTGCCAAGTCAGCAATGGTTGGTTGTGCTTTAACTAACTCTGGAGAGTAATGGAAAGACAAGTGCCGGAAGTCCATCATCACCTTCCACTTGGCTGTACCTTTTTTGTAAAGGGGCTGGCTTTCAAAGCTACCCAGGAACCTTCTTCAGGCCAGGGGTTCCCTATCTAAAATTTTGCCCATACCTTTGCTCCAACTTGGGCCTTTTTTCCTATACAGAACCCTTTTTGGGGTTTGCCTAGCATCAGCCTGAAGTTGACCTTGGCAAATTGCTTAATGAGAACAGTGTTTTGTACAAAACTTTAAGTAAAAGCAAAGGATTTGTGAAGCTGATTACGTGTTAATGTAGCCTGAGGAAAATTAAGCTTTGGTGATTTGCCAAATCCTATGTATCTGTCACTCATTAATGTAGCATGAGGAAGATGCCACCTATGCCTTTGTATTCAACAGGCAGGTAGCAAAAAGGCCTGGAACTAGGGCAACCGATGGGCCACACGGCCCAGTCCTGCTGGGAGCAGTTCAGAATGCCCTTAATAAATGATTGTCCCCTTGTGCATCTGCATTGACTGGTAGTGCTGGAAGTCCATCTTCTGCCTAATAGAGTCAATACCAACCTGAGGTACATGTCTCAATGAGCCTTCACCAATAGGAGAATTGTTAGAGCACATGCCCCCAATCTGGGAGACCCACAAGATCATGGGTTTGATTCCCACCTCTGCTGAAAACTCAGTGCCTAAGCAGCACTGTTTGATTGTGCTTTAACTAACTCTGGAGAGTGATGGAAATATAAGTGCTGGAAGACCCTCATCCGCCTTCCATTTGGTTGTACCTTTTTCTTATTACAAATTGCTTAATGCGAACAGTGTTTTGTACAAAACTTGAAAAAAAACAACAAAGGATTTGTGAAGCTGATTACGCGTTAATGTAGCCTGAGGAAAATGAAGCTTTGGCGATTTGCTGAATCCTATGTATCTGTCACTTGTTAATGTAGCCTGAGGAAGATGCCACCTATGCCTTTGTATTCAACAGGCAGGTAGCAAAAAGGCCTGGAATTAGGGGCAACCGATGGGCCACATGGCCCAGTACTGCTGGGAGCAGTTCAGAATGACCATAATAACTGATTGTCCCCTTGTGCCTCTACATTGACTGGTAGTGCCAGAAGTCCATCTTCTGCCTAATAGAGTCAATATCAACCTGAGATATGTTTCTAAATGAGTCGTCACACATAGCAGAGTCGGTAGAGCACATTCCCCAGATTTGGGAGGGCCAAAATGTCGTGGGTTTGTACTGGTTGGTTGTACTTTAACTAACTCTGGAGAGTGATGGAAAGACAAGTGCCGGAAGTCCATCATCCGCCTTCCATTTGTCTATATTTTTTTTGTAAAGGGGTTGTCCTTCAAAGCTACCCAGGAACCTACTTCAGGCCAGGGATTCCCCATCAACAATTTTGCCCATACCTTTGCATCAACTTGGGCCTTTTTCCCCCCATACAGAACCCTTTTTGGGGTTTGCCTAGCATCAGCCTGAAGTTGACCATGACCAATTGCTTAATGAGAACAGTGTTTTGTACAAAACTTTAAATAAAAATAAAGGATTTGTGAAGCTGATTATGTGTTAATTTAGCCTGAGGAAAATATAGCTTCGGCTCTTTACCGAATCCTTTGTATCTGTCACTTGTTAATGTAGCCTGAGGAAGATGCCACCTATGCCTTTGTATTCAACAGACAGGTAGCAAAAGGCCTGGAACTAGGGGCAGGCGATGGGCCACATGGCCTAGTCCTGCTGGGAGCAGTTCCGGATGACCGTAATAACTGATTGTCCCCTTGTGCCTCTGCATTGCCTGGCAGTGCTGGAAGTCCATCTTCTGCCTAATAGAGTCAATACCAACCTGAGGTACATGTATAAAAGAGCCTTTCCCAATAGCAGTGTCTGTCAAGCGCATGCCCCCCCCCCCCCGATTTTGGAGGCCCACAAGGTTGTGGGATCGATTCCCACCTCTGCTTAAAACTCAGTGCCAAATCAGCACTGGTTGATTGTGCTTTAACTATCTCTGGAGAGTAATGGAAGGACCAGTTCCGGAAGTCCAGCATCCGCCTTCCATTTGGCTGTACCTTTTTCTTACAGGGGTAGTCCTTCAAAGCTACCCAGGTATCTACTTCAGGCCAGGGGTTCCCCATCTAGCATTTTGCCCTTACCTTTGCATCAACTTGGGTCTTTTTTTCCCGATACAGAACCCTTTTTGGGGTTTCCCTCTGCTGAAAATATGGCGAGAAATCCAATCAGCTTTATGCAGCACCTTGATTTGTGAATGAATTATATAAATAGCAAACACTTGATATAGCCCTTGACGTAAATAAAGCAGCCTGACATATATCGGAGAATCAGGAAAGCATACAGATGTTCATAGATGCATTAATCTTCCCAGAAGTGTCAAAAGAATATTTTTACACACTTGAAATTGGATTATCCAGGGCTGTCTTTTAAGTTTGTAAAGACAAGCAATGCTGCTTCGAGGGAGCTGATTTTGAAATCATTGCCCATTTATAATTAGTTTGAATTTCTATTTTGGCAGAAGTGCAAGGTTTGAAAATATTATGGATCACTTACAATCTTGAAAGAATTTGAGAGTTCCTTCAATCTGAGGTTGCTTAATATGTATTTAATGAGCACAATGTTCCACCCTTAAAATCACAGTAACATAGTAACATACAGTGGTAAGTTGTGTTGAAAAAAAAGACACGTCCATCAAGTTCAACCTTTCAGCTATTTTTACCTGCCTAACTGCCAGTTGATCCAGAGGAAGGCAAAAAAAACAACCATTTGAAGCCTCTCCAATTTTTTTCAAAGGTAGAAAAAATCCCTTCTTGACTCCAATATGGCAATTGGACTAGTCCCTGGATTAACTTGTACTATGAGCTATCTTCCATAACCCTGTATTCCCTCACTTGCTAAAAGGCAATCCAACCCCTTCTTAAAGCTATCTAATGTCATCACAACAGATTCACAACTAAATCCTGGATTCGGTGCATTCCTACTAAGTCCACACTTTTATATATTTATCGTCATTTCTAGAAGACATTCTAGAGTATATTAATGTTTAAATATACGTGCAATTTGTTTGCCATTGCTTTTCAGATCGTGAATATATATTATATAAGAATTAATTCGTTCTAGGGGCTCAGATCTTACTGTGCTGTTTGGTTTTCAGGTTCTTTATATTAACCCTTAGAATAAGCAAAAATGTATGCAAAGATGGTATCTTATACATTATGTATAGTAAGAGCCTAACATGCCAAATCCAATGTGGTATGAGAAATTAGAACCCCCTTTTCGGTCCTAGCTTATTTCCAGTGACTGTTTTTTGATTCATGTATAAATTGGCATAATATATATTTTTTGACTTTTACCTGCAAATCCATCTGTTTTGACCTAGGCCATGGCTAGCATTTAAGCAGATATATGGGGGTAATTTAATAAGTCTTAAGTTTGACCACATCTAGTAACATATGGCACCCAATCATATGTTTGTATTCAAGCAGCTAACCAGTAAATGCTGTTTGCTGATTGGTTGCTAATGTAGCAACCTTAAAGGGGAACTCCACAAAAACATAACTTAAGCTTTTTAAAAAGTAAAGATAATTTCAAGCAACTTTGCAATATATATCAATTAACAAATATGCAGACTTTTTATGATTTTTAATGGCGTGGAATAGTTCCCTAAGACTAGCCCCCTGCTCTCCTGCTGATCTGACTACTGTTACTTTGTATCAGAAGCCAGCCTGCATCCTCCAAACCCCACAATTCCCTGCACACATGATTTCAATAAGGGAAATAAAAATAAAGTGCAGTGAAATTCTAAGAAAACAAGGCAAAGTACAGATGTAGCCCGGGATATGTTATTGTAATATCTAATGCTATCCTAACAAACTGTGTTAAAAAGTGACCTATCTTCACAATGTATTAGTAAGCATATGTGATACTTATTAGGGAGTACCTATTTTATCCCCTCATGTTGGGACATAAATTACTCATTTTAAAAGATTATCTACTGTAGATGTGGTACTTTAACAGTTATTCACCCAACACTGGGAAGAACAGATGCAGAAAATAGAATTTCAACAGTCAAGGATGCAGGGTCAGACTGGGGGGCCCGGGGCCCCACTTTCCCCCCCCGCCACCCTACTGCAACGCGACAAACTGTTGGAATGTGTCATGTGCATACGCAAGAGCGTTTCTCGGTGCTCATGCACGAGCGGCGTTTCTCTGTGCGCAAGTGCAAACAGCGATGCACATCGCCGAAAACGTTTTTTTTTCAAAATTGTAATATTGGGAGAGGGGGTCTGGCCCGGCAGGGGCCCACGAGGGTCAGGGCCCACCAGGCCAGTCCGACACTACAAGGATGAATTAGCTTAAGCTCGAACACTGGAATTTCAACAAAGGCAGATAATGATCCTGTTGGACCAAGTTAAAGTAAGATGAAAATTTTAGGCAATGCCTATTAACCTCCTGTCTGCCAACAAAATGTAAATATAGATACCATGAACACTGAGTTACAATTTTATGTACAATTTTAAAAAGTTGTGAATTTTAGTAATATTGCATGACTACATATAAATAAATATTCTACAAATCTACCTGATTTAAGGTTCCTTTAGATATTGTGCTATTGGAGCAGGTAGTACATAAAAGGTATTTTTTTCTGTTTGATAATATTCTGTTTGTCTATAAAGTTTGACCAATATCTTAAGCTACCAAATCTAATTTTTATTGATTTGTGTATTCCCAGACTCTTCGCATATTGAAAACTGACCATGCAAATAGCCATGTTTTAAGTTTTCCCATGCTTTTGACAATTTTGCCAATATAAGGTAGTTATGTTGTTCCCTCCAGACTTAAGTTTGCAGATTGTTGTAGCTTTTAATGGACTGTAATAGCTGAGTGGTGTTTAGTGGTTCCTTGATCTAAGCAGATATGCAGGGAAAGTTTTTCTTTGACTATTAAAATGGGACAGATTATCATGAAGTGTGATGACAACATCCTTCTATGTTTGTTAATGTGCAAATCTTATTTTTCAATTTATATAAGTGTGTCTCTTTATATAATTATAAACTGCGTGGGTAATTTCTTATATATAAGTAAGAGCTAGGTTGATTTCAATGGAGAAGAATAAATGCGCTGAATGTATGTTTTGTTTTTTTTTAATTTTTGTTTTAGAAAAAGAAACACATTTTCCTGCTTAAATGACAAAATGCATCCTTCCCTGTTATTATAGCAAGCGTGAATTATATCTTTGTAAAGACCAGCACTGATGGTAGCTCAAACAAAATTTGATTGTTTTAAGCAAATTGCTTTTTCAAGAATGCTGGAATTCTGAATAAGAATTATGATTGCACATAACTTTTCTGTTCTGTGTACTGTGAGATTATCTATTGAAGCCTTGGAAATATTTTGTTGCATACAATACAGTCCTCTCATAATAAGGTTTTCAAAACTTATATCAGAATATTTCCTGAATGGCAGTTTTTTTCAGAACAAAAATAAACTATTTCTACACAGCATGTGTCAATATGGTGTCATTCTCAAAATTCAGCTCCTTTCAGGAACATTAGCCCATCTCATTTTGCAATGTAGGTGAGCAATTATTTTCTATAGAGGCAAATCACATTTTGTCAGTGTTGGAATTAATCTTAATGCACTCCCTCTCATCAGGGACTTCTCATTCAGCTGCATTATACATTGACAACTGCAATTGCCCCAAATGAGATGGGTAATTTGGCTGCTTCCAGCCAACAGAAAACCTAGCTTAACCTAACAGGTACATTTGATCTGTGTGAATTCAGAAAGAGAAGTGCACCTTTTAAGTTTAAAAGTACCAGTCCATCAAGGAGTAGGTGCTGTTTACCTCTCAACATAATGGGCTTGATTTAATTTAATGTGCTAAATGTGCAATAAAGAAAAGATGTGTTTACCTGAGATAATGTGCTAGTCTACCTAATTCAATATATTGTGATACAGAATTTAGTGAATGCGAGAAATGTTCAATTCATTGGTACTGCGTAATCCCAGTTTCAGTTTTGGAACCCTGTTTTGTGTAGAAATGGCTATCGTTCTTTTTATTGCAAATCACGCTGCAACTTAACACTCAAAATGCTACCAATGTCTGCTATTGCATAAATACAACGTATGTACAACGTATGTCATGTTCATAAGTTTTTAATTTTTTCATGCGGAAAATAATTTCCGGTTGCTCTCTAAAGCTCCACAATGCCTTAGCTTACAATCAACATCTTCTATTGATTCATCACAGCCAAACAAAGATTATTAATTAAACACCACACCCAGATATAGCAACACTTTAAAAAGGAGTTGCTGTTCTGGAAAATATGGCATATGTGCTGCAGGTGCTTGCATGCTCAAAGTCCGCTATTCCAGGTACATCTGCAAACCATACACCCATGTGCATTCTAACAACCCACAAGACAACCATGTTCACTTTACTGTGTACAAAAACAACCTCAAATTCATTCCTTTCTTTTTTACACATTTCCATTTTTCCAGTTGCGCACTTTACCATATAATCTTATAGTGTACAATACACCAGCTGAAAAGGATGTTCACCAGCCTTCCAAACAGATCATCTATCTTTCATTTTTGGAAAATGTACATCTTATCTTATGTGCTTTTGGTTTTTGAGGTATCATTTTTATTTTGAGTGCCAAAATAACCCAAATCTAACTAATCATATTTGTAACATCCATCATCAGGCCCGAATTTTTGGCAAGGCCACACAGGCCCGGGCAGCAAATTTTAAATGGTGGCATGCCGCCCAACTGCTTGTGGACGAGCACTGGGGAGCCACAATGTGTGCGTATTTGTGGGTGCTAGCAGGGGGTGTGCGGCTGCGTGCGTTCCTGGTGGGCACTAGGACCCAGGTGGCCTAGGGACACCAAAAAAGAAATCTGGCCCTGCCATCATCTCCAACAAGCCTAACAAACATATATTTACTGTATTTATTTACAACCATCTACTGACCATGTCTAATATTTAAATATAATTAGGCATATTTAGAATGTGCATTTAAAGAGTTCAATCACCCTGTTTAATGATAAATATGGAATGATTATTTCAATATAATGTACCGTATATACTCGAGTATAAGCCATCCCGAGTATAAGCCAAGGTACCTAATTTTACCTCCAAAAACTGAGAAAGCTTACTGACTTGAGTATAAGCCTAGGGTGAGAAATGCAGCAGCTTCTGGTAAGTTTCAATCAAAAAATTGAGGGTTTCTGCTCCCATTGGAGGTGCCGGCGTCTCGTTTTTGGATGCCGGCGACCATTCTTGGACGCCGTCGAATATTCTTGGAGACTATTCTTGGACCCGGCGACTATTCTTAGAAGCCTGCGACTATTCTTCGAAGCCTGCGACTATTCTTAGACGCCGGCGACCGTTTTTGTGCTTGACCCGACTACAAGCCGAGGTTGAGTTTTTCAGCATATTTTGGGGGCTGAAAATTCGGCTTATACTTGATTATATATGGTAATGTTTACACAGTCGGTTATTGATCCTACCATCACACAATTTTGTGGTGTCACGTTTGTGTCTATTTCTAAGACTAATCCAGTCTGCCATTACAAACGCATGCTGCTTGCTAGGGTCACATACCGTAACAACTAGATAGGTGTTGTAAACAAAAACAGCAGTAGCTATAATACAACACAAAAATAGGGTGAATTAACCACTAATGAAGCTAAGCATTATCTTCATGCAATATTTGTTTTATAAGCTTCAGATACATGAAATTGTCTCTGCGGTAGCCAATGTCATTATTTGATGTCAATGTCATTGTATTTATAAGTGTGTCTGAAAGGCCAAACATTATGTTTTTACCTTGTTATGTAACAATGTGTATTGAAAATAATTTTTAAGTATCATATAAGTTTAAAGTAAATATAGCACAGTCTACTCTGGCCCTGATCAGACCAACCCACATGGTGATGTGGCTAAAGAAGTCAGGTCATGTACCAGCTCCAGACGTGGCTCATGTAGTTCTGTTAGAAGAACAAGGAGTTCTTCAAGCCAAGTCAATCCACCAATGTCAGAAGACGACATCCATTCAGACCACACCAATGTCAATTCAGTAGATGATGACGATAGGCAACAATGCCACAGGTTTAGCTCTGAAGAACATTTTGCACTAATCACAGCTATCATTGAAAGATATGATGATCTGTTTGCAACTGGCAAGGCCCGTACATACTATTCACAAAAAACAGCCTGCTTGAATGAAATCACAGCATCTGTCAACAGTATGAGTCTGCGCAGAACTGCTGATGTCATCAGAAATAGGTTTACTGACTGCAAAAGAATAGTCAAAAAACTTCATCAGAAACCCATCGGGCCAAAAAAACTGAAGGAAGCTTGAGATTGAAATTTAGCCCTCACACACAAATGTGGGTGTTGCAGTCACTCCCATTTAAAAACTCTAAATATTTGGAAGACTGAGAAATTATGTTAACATTTCCACATAAACCATATGTCAGATTTTAACATTCTTAACCCCCAAAAAATTACATTACAAAATGTAAACTCAATCAACCATTGAAGTTGTGTGATAGTATATTTGTCTGTCTAGGTTTTTCTCTCTATAATCTCGGTAACTACAGATGAAGCCACTTTGGTTTGTGTGTTTGACACAGAATAACTACACCCAGATATCCCACTTATCCCATTTAACACCGAAAATTGCGTCACAGCATCCCATCTAATTAAAGCGTTCACCATTGTTAACAATGGTGCTTTGGCATGCTAATGAAAAGATTAAATGCATTAAATGAGTTAAGATGATTTTAGATAACATAGTTGCTTCAATTAATCCCGAGTCATGATGCATTTAACACACAAATCCAAGTAACAAATTAACATAGTAAGTAAGGTTGAATAAAGACACAACCTTCAACCTTTTAGTTTTTTTTTTTTTTTAATCTGCCTAACTGCTAGTTGATCCTTCCTGACTCCAAAATGGCAATTGAACTAGTCCCTGGATCAACTTGTACTATGAGCTATCTTCCAGAACTCACTTGCTAAAACGCAATCCAATCCCTTCTTAAAGCTATCTAATGTTTCAGCCTGCACAACTGATTCAGGGAGAGAATTCCACATCTTCACAGCTCTCACTGTGAAAAACCCCTTCCGAATATTTAGGCGGAGCCTCTTTTCTTCTAATCGGAATGGGTGACCTTGTGTCAGCTGGAAAGACCTACTGGTAAATAAAGCATTAGAGAGATTGAGCTGAGCCATTAGTGCAGCTATAAAGTGAGCCTGGGAACTCAGACTCCTCTATTGTATACACTGAAGAAAAGAACTGATTTAGCACATTTGCCTTTTCTGTATCTGTTACAACCATACTGGTACCATTATTTAATGGCGCAACACTCTCAACCTGCATCTTTTTACTATTAATATATTTAAAAAACTTTTTAGGGTTAGTTTTCACCTCCACCACAATTAACTCTTCATTTCCTTTCTTTGCCTTCCAGATTGCTGATTTACAACATTTATTACATTGTTTATATTCAATAAATGCAGCTTCTGTCCCAACAGATTTGTAGTTTTTAAATGCCTTTCTCTTCTTTCCTATTAACTTCTTTACTTCTGTATTAAGCCACATAGGATGGTTCTTAGAGCTTCTACATTTACTCCTTAAGGGAATAAATTGAGAACAGTAATGATTTAATATAATTTTAAATGACAACCATTTCTGTTCTGTATTTTTAGCTGAAAACTTAATGCCCCAATCAATACTCTGTAGGGCAGCCCTCAAGGCACTAAAATTAACTTTTTCAAAATTCATGTTTTTTGTTGCCCCAGTATATATTTGTTTTTTTGCACCAGACATTAAATGATATAATATTATGGTCACTATTACCCAGGGGTTCAATGACTTGCACATTTGCTATAAGTTCTGGGTCATTAGAGATCACTAGATCCAGGATAGCATTTTTTCTGGTAGGCACCTCAACAACCTGTGCCATAAAATTGTCATGCAATAAGTTTATAAACTTGTTCCCATTAACTGATCTGGCAGTACTCTTGCTCCAGTCAATATCTGGGTAATTAAAATCCCCCATTATCATTACTTTACCTAAACTAGCAGCCTTTTCTATTTGCATCAGCCTCCTCACTTACATTAGGGGGTCTATAGCATACGCCTACAATTCAATTGCTGGACAATTTACAATTGGTGAAGAACTCCACCCATAAGACTTCAGCACCCTCATTTTCTACCATAACCTCCTCCTTTACATAAGTTTTTAAATCCTGCCTAACAAACAGACATACCCCTCCTCATTTTCTATCGCCTCTGTCCCTCCGAAACAAAGTATAGCCACTGATATTAACTGCCCAGTCATGAGACTCATTCAGCCATGTTTCACCACACCAATCACATCATATTTTCTCTCCAGCACCAGCACCTCTTGCTCTCCCATTTTACCAGTCAGACTCCTTGCATTTGCAAACATACATTTAATACTGGTACCATATTGAACATAGGAAATGTGGTCCTCCCTATCCTTAACAGTACCCCCAGCCAAATCTCCTCCCCCATTTTCCATTTCTTTGCCCACTATCTAACCTGTGTTCCACTGAATCTTTTAATGAATCCTCCCCCCCACACCTAGTTTAAAATCTCCTCCAACCGTCTAGCCATCTTCTCTCCCAAAACAGGTGCACCATCATCATTGAGGTGCAGCCCATCCCTAGCAAAGAGCCTGCAGCCGACTGAGAAATCAGCCCAGTTCTCCGAAAACCCAAAACCCTCCTCCCTACACCAATCTCTCAGCCATGCGTTAATCTCCCTATGCTTCCGCTGTCTCCTTAGCGTTGCTCGTGGCTCAGGTAATATCTCTAAAATTACCTTGTAACTCCTCGCCCTCAACTTTACACCTAGTTTTTTAAAATTGTTCTTGAGGATTTCACCACCTCTTCTAACTTTGTCATTGGTACCTATGTGTACCAAGACCGCTGGGTCTTCCCCAGCCTCTCCCAATAATCTGTCCACTCGTTCCACCACATGCTGAACCCTAGCACCAGGCAAGCAGCAGACTGTATGACATGTAGGGGCCTTACGACAGATTACCCTATCCACCTTTCTAATAATTGAATCCCCTATAACTAAAACCTGCCTTTCCTTCCTTGCACTCCCACCACCACCCGTATTAGAACCACTGCCTCCCAGGGTGCTCTGAGAGTCAGTCTGCTCCATACATGCCAGTTCAGAGTTTTCCTCCCCAGCATCTTCAGCCAAAATAGCGAATTTGCTGTTTTGGACAAGCTGTGACCAGTCCCCCTACCCTTCTGTCCCCTACTTCCCCTCCTGACTGTCACAAACCTTCCTCCCTCATTAGCCTCCACTGCCCCTTCTCCCCCCCACTCCACTAGCCCTTGCCAGTGGTTGCTCTGCGAGCCTCCTTTCCTCCCCCTCGTTTGCCCCTTCTCTCAGTGCTGCAAGTTCACCCCTTAGAGTCTGCAGTTCAGATTCCAAGATGAAAACCCACCGACATCTCTCACATGTAAATACTGCATGGAATTGCTGCTCCAACACCACATACATGTGACAAGACACACACTGAGTGATACCAGCAAACCCACTTGCACTCATATTTACACTGGGTACTTAGAGTCTCCCAAATGCAATTCCTCACAAACGCCTTTTTGGTTTTAAACACCTTAAGGTTTTTAACGCTGCTTAACATTTAATTCACACGCAACACTTAGGGGCCAATTCATTAACTTTGAGTGAAGGATTCAAAGTAAAAAAACTTCGAATTTCTAAGTGTTTTTTTGGCTACTTCAACCATCAAATGGGCTACTTCGACCTTCGACTACGACTTCGACTTCGAATTGAATGATTCGAACTAAAAATCGTTCGACCATTCGATAGTCGAAGTACTGTCTCTTTAAGAAAAAACTTCGACCCCCTAGTTCGCCACCTAAAGGCTACCGAACCCAATGTTAGCCTATGGGTAAGGTCCCCATAGGCTTGGCTAAGATTTTTGGTCGAAGGATAATCCTTCGATCGTTGGATTGAAATCTTTCAAAACGTTCAATTCGAAGGATTTAATCGTTCGATCGAACGATTATTCCTTCGATCATGCGATCACAGTATTTGCGCAAAATCCTTCGACTTCGATATTCGAAGTCGAAGGATTTTCATTCCCAGTCGAATATCGAGGGTTAATTAACCCTCGATATTCGACCCTTGATGAATTTGCCCCTAAGTCACATGCAGCACTCTCAGAGAAAAAGCTTTCAAAGCACAGAACACAGAGCCTGATAAGAATTTACCTTATTAACATCTCCCCTTAATTAGCAGACAGAGGGAAAGAGAGAAAAACAATGCTGTTTGCTACCAGCAGTAAAACAACCCCTTGTTAACTTTTTTTTTTTTAAAAACAAAAGTTCCCCTTAGAAACAATTTCAGGATTTAAAACAAAAAGAAAATAAATGCACTAAATGTATCTACCAGTTTACCCCAGTGGCTTCATCTATATATAATCTCTCAATTTGATTGAACTGTAATGTATCCGTCTATATATAATTAAATAGTGTCTAAGGGGCCAATTCACTAACTTCGAGTGAAGGATTCGAAGTAAAAAAAACTTCGAATTTTTGTGCTCCTCGACTATCGAATTGGCGTAAATTCGCCTGAGTAGAATGATTCGAATAGATTGAGCGCAAAAACACTGCGACTATTCGCCATTCGATAGTCGAAGTACTGGATCGAGCACAAAAACGCTGCGACTCTTCGCCCATTCGATAGTAGAAGTACTGTCTCTTTTAAAAATACTTCGACTGCCTACTTCGCCACCTAAAACCTACTGAATTGCTTTAAAAGCCTATGGGAAAGTCCCATAGGCTTGTTTTCCAAGTTTTTGGTCGAATAAAAAGGCATTCGATCGAATAAAAATCCTTCGAGCGAATATTCGATCGAGCGCCTATTCGCCTGGCGAATATTCGCCAATTCGACTATTCGCCAGCGCGTAAATTCGCCCAAATTGTCTATTCGATTCTATTCCACAGTCGAATTTCGAGGGATTTAACCCCTCAAAATTCGACCCTTGATGAATTTGCCCCTAATTTCTAGGTTAAGGAGGGAGGGAGAGATAGAGAGAGAAATAGAGCTTGATAAAGACTGGATTCCCACTTGGCATATCTTTTGCTGCCCAGAATGTGATAAGTAAATGCAATTTTAATGAAAATGAATTGGAGTACTGTCACTTGGAAAATATATATAGAGAAAGAGAGCTACATTTTTTTGAAGGATACACTAAATCCAAAATTCTGCATATGCATAAGGTATAGAATCCAGACCTTGTGAACATTCTGCCATTTGCTTATGGATAATTAACGCATTATTGTCTTTCTTTACAGACCAACAACCAAAACAACAACCACCACTCATGGGACAATGTTGTTCTGTAGCACAAAAAAGCAACTTGGCCAAAAATAATAGGACATCTTCTAAAACAACAGATGCTGTTTCAAGTGACACTTCTAATCCATCAGAAAAAGAAATGCTAATTGTCCATCATCCTGAAAATGTAGGAGAGGATCATGTTGTCATTCACCAACCATCTTTTCCTAGCTGGCCAACAACACATTCATTTGTTTATGGTGTAACAATACCCAACATATATGCTGGTAATAAACCAACAGCAACACCACCACTATATCATGTTCCAACAGCTAGACATCATGATCCTTTTTTACAGTTACCATCCACATCCTTATTCCAACACCTCTTGCTTTAAAGAAATAATTTTAAATACGTTCTGAATTCTGATACGAATTACAATCTGTGACTCCAATAATAATTTTCATTTAAAAAAAGATATGTCGGTCTGCAGCTTTTTCATCCCTGTCTGAGGCCAGATGGAAGGGTTCTTGGAAGCCAGAGGACCCTGGTTCACTGTGACTGGCTTTTATTATATGAGTTGTAAATAGCTACTGACTGTTTTTGAGTCATTTAGCTTTTTATTCAGCAGCTCTCATGTTTGGAATTTCAGCATTCTGATTCCTAGGGTCAAAATTACCTTAGCAACCAGGCACTGAATTGAATAAGAGACAATGATATGAATAGGAGAGGGATTTTGATTTTTAGATGGGGTCTGTGAGGAGTCAAAAGAAAAAGGCAAATAATTTAAAAACAATGAGAAAGAAAAAATGAAGGCCAATAGAAATGTTACTATGAATTATTAATTCTATAACATACTAAAAGTTAACTTTAAGGAAAACCAATTAATACGTAAGCAACAGCTTATTTTACCAAACTGCTATATACATTTAAATAAATATTGCTCTTTTACATCTCTTACCTTGAATTACCATTTAATGATGGTCTCTGTGCTGCCTCAGAAATCACCTGACCAGAAATACTAGAATGCTGTCTGTTAAATAGCTCACGAGACCTAACATGTATGGTTTGTTTGGTTGTTTGTGCGCACTGTGAATCCTAGGATCCCAGGGGGCGGGCTTTATTTTTTAAAATGGCAATTTTCTATTTAGGATTACACAATGGCACATACTACTAAAGAGTATATTATTATGAAAAAATGTTTATTTATATGAAGCAGTGTTTTACATACGAGCTGTTTTCTGCAATATATTCTTATACAGAACTACATTATTGGGGGGGGTATAGTTTTCCTTTAAAGGTGAACCACCCCTTTAATAACAGTGTCTACAAAATGGCTCCTGCTTACTTGATGTGATTGTGAATTTCAAAACTAAAAGAAACAAGATTAAATAATTTATATAGTGTAAGTAAATTTTCTTTTGCGTGACTAACATCATAAAATAAGTTTTGCAATTCTTTTGTATTGTGACAGGTCCCCTTAAGGGACACTTCCTGTCATCGGTTGCACTTTGCTCACCATTATCTATTTGCCATGGACTTAAAGAATTCACTCAGCAGCAAGCATTAAAAATGAAATTTATAAAGCTTTTCTAAGAATAGAGTAAATGCAACCATTTAATTTCTATTCTACTCGTTCTTTCCAGAACATTTTAAATCAACCATTTTTGCTATATAACTTTTTTTTAATAAAAATTTGAAATTTTTACCAGCTTTTATTGTAGGCACCTGTGGAAAAGCTTGGCCCCTGTGCCCCATTTGATCTCTGACCAAGATTTGAGATTTTCTATAATACTATCATCCACAGTTCTATTGATGTTTTTGCTGCATTTGTGTGTGCAAATTGTTTACCCTCAAGCTATTTCTTTTCATTATTTATTCCTATTTTAACAAATGAGGCCATATACAGTATCTTATTATCAAGATGCGGAAACACATGACGTTTAAAGGAAACTATTGTATTTATACATATCCATCTGTTTTAATATTAGAATCATTTTGAATGTGTTACACATCTTATTTAATATTAGATTTGTTTGTTATTTTATGGTAATACCTAAAATAATAACAATTTTGATTACATTTACCAGCAATGCTAAAGTGAAGAAGAAAAACATGGTTAAAAAAAGGAAGTCATTTAGAACTTACAAACCATACTATACCATCAGCCTCGCCGTTTAATTTGTTAGTCACATCAAAGGTATCTACTTTCCAGAAATAGCTTTTCTAACCATTGTAACAGAAACCTATTTTTCAGAGAAAATGCAAGCTATCTCTTTCTGTAGGTAAGATGCTATCAGGCAAAAAAAAGAAGACTAAAATTCACGGCAAGCAAATCATTTAAATCAAAGGGGAAAAGTTTGTGACTTATGAAATGTAAGACTGACCAGCAGGACTTAAGCAAGAAGGTCACCTTAAACTAACCTTCAACATAATGGAGATATTAGTATATAAGAGCATTTTTTTAATTTGTCTTTTTATTCTGCTTTTATCTAGTTGTTTTGTGTAGTATTTTGGAAAATTATTAACCTTTATTATGTTTCCATACTCCAGACCAGTGTTTCATATTTCTAACATGGCTCTATTCTAATTAAATCTGGAATAAAAGTTTTCCCTCTAAAAATGTTTTTCCCCCTAAAAAACTCATGCAATTCCTTTGTAATGATCTCAAAAAAACATTCTAAATGATTTTGGCCTCGAACCCTTGCAGATAGGTGTCAGACCAGGGACTATAATTAAAAATTCCCCATCAGATTCTACAAATTATAGGGTTTCTGCAAGACATCTATTTTAATTTTTTCTCCTAAATTTTTTTTTTTAACTTGAATTAGTCTTCCATTCCTCTCTGATTTCAAAGGGGTTGAAGAAAGATATACAATGGTGCTATAGCTCTGCAACTGTTTTAAGTCGAATAACGGATTAAACATCTCCATTATAATGTGAGTAGCTTTTGGTATTATTTCTAATTTATTATTGGTTTTCCCCCTATTTGGCAGACATGATATGGTTACTGTTGCACAGTATATTAAAAGCTGTTTTCTTTTTTTAGACATATTACTGTAAGACATTTAATACAAACTAGACTTCAGTGGAAAACACCATTAAAATCATGGGGGAAATATGAGATACATTTTTTTTTCATTGAATTGAATCTGGGCCAAAATTTTAAATATTATAGTAAAATTTTAGTGCTTGTTTAGACATCTGGTACATTAGAATAGAAACTTCTAAGCAAATTATATGAACAAGAACAAATATCACAATAAAATCAACAATACTGTACTACTGTATACAATGGATATCAGTTATTTCCAAATAAATATAAACACAACATATTAAACAAAGGGATAATAATCCAACTATTCATTAACATTATACATTAAAATAAATAGAATTCTACCACATTTACACATTTATCTAAAATTTGTAATTTTCAACTGAGCAAGAGTACTTATTTACAAAGCTAGTGCAATATACAAAGTGCAAAATGTGCTTGCAGCCTGACTTGTTTCTTTACCCATAATGCAGAATTAGTTCCCAGAATTCCAGCTTCTTTTGGGTGCAGATAATTGCTCAATTCTTATCAATGTAGATGAAAATGTGCAACCACATTAGTAAATCATTGCCAATGTTTTTATTGAATTAATATAGGTGCTATTGATTTTCAGTCACATTGGCTGTACCAGAAACAGTGTTAGCGTTTGATTCCTTTAGTTGTGTGCCTAGATGCAACACTCAAAGGGAACCCTGAAAGTCTGACTTTGTTAGTATGCTCAGGTATAAAATGGATACAGGAAAAATTTGAAGGTGATATAAATAAAAACGTTTTAATTCAAAGCAGCCTTTCCCGGACAATATATATATGTCACTGTATATTATATATATATATATATATATATATATATATATATATATATATATATATATATATAAAATGCACATATGTAGATATCTATATCTATCTATCTATCTATCTATCTATCTATCTATATATATATATATATATATATATATATATATATATATATATATATATATATATATATATATATATATAAAGAACCAGTGCAAAAAAGATTACATAGTTACATAGTTAAATTGGGTTGAAAAAATAAAAAGTCCATCAAGCTCAACCTCTCCAAATGGAAACCCAGCAAACATACACACACCCCTCCCTACTTTTAATTAAATTATATATACCCATACCTATACTAACTATAGAGCTTAGTATCACAATAGCCTTTGATATTATGTCTGTCCAAAAAATCATCCAAGCCATTCTTAAAGGCATTACCTGAATCAGCCATCACAACATCACCCGGCAGTGCATTCCACAACCTCACTGTCCTGACTGTGAAGAATCCCCTACGTTGCTTCAAATGAAAGTTATTTTCTTCTAGTCTAAAGGGGTGGCCTCTGGTACGGTGATCCTCTTTATGGTCTGGTACGGTGATTCTCTTTATGGTCCCCTGCTATTTGTCTATAATGTCCTCTAATGTACTTGTAAAGTGTAATCATGTCCCCTCGTAAGTGCCTTCCAACCCCAACCTTGTCAGTCTACCTTCATAATTTGTCTTCCACACCTCTAACCAATTTAGTTGCACGTCTCTGCACTCTCTCCAGCTCATTTATATCCCGGTTAAGGACTAGAGTCCAAAACTGCACTGCATACTCCAGATGAGGCCTTACCAGGGACCTGGTATATATACTAGGCATAATTATGTTTTCATCCCTTGAGTTAATGCCCTTTTTTATGCAAGACAGAACTTTATTTGCTTTAGTAGCCAAAGAATGACACTGCCAGAATTAGACAACTTGTTATCTACAAAAAACCCTAGATCCTTCTCATTTAAGGAAACTCCCAACACACTGCCATTTAGTGTATAACTTGCATTTATATTATTTTTGCCAAAGTGCATAACCTTGCATTTATCAACATTGAACCTCATTTTTCAGTTTGCTGCCCAGTTTTCCAACTTAGACAAATCACTAAGTTAACTTTGTTTAAGAAAGCTTATTTACCCTCTTGACCTTATATTGGTCCATCATGACAAGTCTTGCCTTTCCTAATTGAATTTAGAATTTTAAATTCATGCAGGTCAGATAAATGCAATGAACATGTAAAATCCATGAATTATTATTCTAGGGAAAACTAGTTTTGACCTTAACCAAGTATGCTCTTAAGATGGTAAAGGACCAGGACTCATTTTTCTTTATTTTTTGTTCTATATGTAATAAGACACCAGTGGGATCACCTGACTATAGCTGGGAAGGGTGTTGTAACTTTCCCTTGTTTATATATATATAAATATATATATAATTAAACCATAGAATTCTTAATGAATCAGATAAAAATTGAGCATAGGACTGGCCAGATATGGGATGACTTTGACGTAGTTGGCCAGCTTAAATATATTGCAATATATGGACAAACAATCCCTGTTTTGTTTAAAGGGTAAGGCATTTTTTAGTAGCAGTGTGCACAAAATGTCTCTGTCTTAAATATATTGATAATGGGTTGCAGAGTGCAGAGGAATCTTGTATTTGTCTATATGTATTTTGTGGTCACACCCTCATTGCACCCCCGCCTAATGATTTTAAAAACTAGTGGTGAGCACAACTTTCCCTTGTTTGTTATAGTTCTACAAGAGCAGTGACCAGCTCCATGTTGTAGCTCCCACCCCCTCCAACTATAGTCAGGTGATCCCACTGGTGTCTAATAAAAGGGCAGCCAAGTTTGGGAGTTTTACTTTGAAAGCAGCTAGTAAGTTGCAGGTAAAACGTATTCGTCCCTTTTATAAAATGTATAATTAAACCATAGAATTCTTAATGAATCAGATGAAAATTGAGCATAGGACTGGCCAGATATGGGATGACTTTGACGTAGTTGGCCAGCTTAAATATATTGCAATATATGGACAAACAATCCCTGTTTTGTTTAAAGGGTAAGGCATTTTTTAGTAGCAGTGTGCACAAAATGTCTCTGTCTTAAATATATTGATAATGGGTTGAGTGCAGAGGAATCTTGTATTTGTCTATATGTATTTTGTGGTCACACCCTCCTTGCACCCCCGCCTAATGATTTTAAAAACTAGTGGTGAGCACAACTTTCCCTTGTTTGTTATAGTTCTACAAGAGCAGTGACCAGCTCCATGTTGTAGCTCCCACCCCCTCCAACTATAGTCAGGTGATCCCACTGGTGCCTAATAAAAGGGCAGCCAAGTTTGGGAGTTTTACTTTGAAAGCAGCTAGTAAGTTGCAGGTAAAACGTATTCGTCCCTTTTATAAAATGTATAATTTAACCATAGAATTCTTAATGAATCAGATGAAAATTGAGCATAGGACTGGCCAGATATGGGATGACTTTGACGTAGTTGGCCAGCTTAAATATATTGCAATATATGGACAAACAATCCCTGTTTTGTTTAAAGGGTAAGGCATTTTTTAGTAGCAGTGTGCACAAAATGTCTCTGTCTTAAATATAACCCATTATATATATTGATAATGGGTTGAGTGCAGAGGAATCTTGTATTTGTCTATATATAGATAAAGTAATAAAGAAGCTCGCACTCACAGGACTTATCAAGTCAAAAAAAGGTGTTTATTTGGATCAAAAATCAACTAACGTTTCGGCTCGCACTCAAGCCTTGAGAAATAAACACCAAATAAACACCTTTTTTTGACTTGATAAGTCCTGTGAGTGCGAGCTTCTTTATTACTTTAGCTAATTTTTGGGCTTTTTGCACCCAGGCAACTTTGACCTTTTGACGAGTTGTGCCGGCTTCCAGACTACTATACATACATACATACATACATACATACATACATACATACACACACATCACTTTAAATCAATTTTTAGCACCACTATATTTTAATGCATAGTCATTGCTTGACACATATGGTGTACTATGGTGCACTAATCACTTTGAAGTTGTATTCTGAATGTGTGGATATTTCTTTGTTGTAATTGCTTGATTGGCTATACAGATGAAGCCACTTGGATTTGTGAGTTAAATGCGTCATGACTCAGGGGTAATTGAAGAAACTGTGTTATCTAAAGTTATCTTAACTCATTTAATGCATTTAACCTTTTCATTAGCATACCAAAGCACCATTGTTCACAATGGTGAATGCTTTAATTAGATGGGATGTTGTGTCACAGTTTTCTGTGTTAAATGAGATAAATGGGATATCTGTGTTTAGTTATTCTGTGTCAAACAGACAAACCAAAGTGGCTGCATCTGTATATAGCACTTTACATGGAGGGTGTGGTTGCCTTCAGAAAGGTCCCAGTTGGAACTGAAAAGTCACGTTGGCTATACATGCTTTACCAAATACAAGTTTGTTGATTTAACAATACCCTGTGGTTGCTGGTTCTTCTTTGGAAATGTATATTGATCCTTAACTGTGGAGATATATATAGATATAGATATAGATATAGATATAGATATAGATATAGATATAGATATAGATATAGATATAGATATAGATAGTATATAAATAAATAATAACAAGGCAACTTGACTGGGTGTGCAACCATGTATGCTCATGCTAGATTTAAAGTACTATAAAATATAACATTTTCAAATATAAATTTGTTTTAATTTAAGTTGTTTACATTTAATTAAGTTTTGTATTGCTCATAAATTTTTTTTTTTTTCTCCAGGATTAAATTTTACATAAATGAATTTCCTTTGCCAGAGCTGGACAAACTCCCATAAAGCTCTGATTCTGATTAACAATTTTGATTGCTCAGTGTTTTTCTGATGTGTTTGACTACTGCTATTTTTGTTAAAACATTCTACATTATGCAAAACTAAAGTCCTCTAGTAAATTACATTATTTTCATTATTAACATGGTGGCAAAGCATTCTATTTGTTGTTTTTCAATTTTAATAGCACGGTTAGCTAAGCAAAGCCTTATTACGTGTTCCTGCTGCAGTCATTTTTAAGTAGTAGCTTAAACATGGCTACTATTTCTGCCTGGGCCATATATCTTCTAAATTTGTCCATACTCAGGGGCGATCCGCCAATGAGGTGAGTTGAAAAACTCGCCCCATGCCGCAGCACCTACTAGGTTACCAGGGGTGGCAAAAACCCGCTCCTGGTACCTCTAAGAGCCACATTTCCATTTTTTAACCAGCAATTGCTCTCTCCGCACTAGTGTTGCAGCCTCGGACAGGTAAGTGCCTGAGGGGGGGCAGCATTGCAGGAGCTGCCTCACTGAGTATTAGATATGTGCATGGCCACCATCACAGGGGCACAGACAGAGAGAGATTTCCCAGGCAGGTAGATTTCAAGTTTTAAGGGGGGCCCGACTGTGCTGCCTCCCCTTGAGCAGGCATTAGAGCAGGACATTGCCGAAGAGCTAAAGCTGAACAAAAAGATCAAACTTTAAAAGCTAGTTCCACTGAACACCATTTTATTAAAGGGAAAGTAAAGTCAAAAATAAACATTCAAAAAAATAATTCTGTACCCTTTTTATAAAAATCGTGATTTTATGCGCTACAGCTCCTCTTCTCTCCATTTGCATGGACATCAGCCTGCATGAATTCTTCTACACTGTTGGCCAGCCAGTGGCTGCTTTACTCCATAACAATCTCCCCTCCTCCAAGTTCTGAAGTGTCAGGGAAGCAGTGTGTGGAGTTGTCATGGAGGTTAGCTTTATTTAGGAACAAACAGATAAATTAAAGTATCATTTTGAAGTAAAGCAGCCACCAGTCGGCAGGCTTGGTTGAGGAATTCATACAGGCTGAAGTCTCTGTATGTGGAGGAAAGGGGAGAAGGAGCACTATATAGATTTTTTAATTAAAGCAAATTAAAGATAGATTTATTTTTAGGCAGTGGACCTGTAAAAGTAAATTGACTTATTTGGCTTTACATCCCCATTAAACCCCTGGCCACCAATTATTTTCTTTTTAATCTTCTATGAGGATCCAGGCCACCAATGTTTTTTTTAATCTTATGGGGCCCCTGACCACCAATGCTTTTTTTTTTAAAACGTGCGTGGATGTTTTATGTTTTAGCGTTAATGTGTGTGTATCTTTTTTTACCGTGGTTTAGGGGAGCGCGGGGTCTGAGGTGGGGCCCTGTAGTGTAGGTGGGTTGGGCCATCGGGCCATATTTGCTTATGCTGTTAAAACTAGTTTGAATTGTAGGAGGGTAAAGATTTTGCTAAACTTTAATTAAACTTTAATTGTACAGTGAAAACCATGCTCATGTACACGGTGAAAGCAACAGGTAATCCATTTTCCCAGAATTAAAGGGGTACAGTATAAGCCCTAAAAAAATAGAACATTTAATGCAACTTAGGAAAGCTAATTGTTCGCATTGTGACTGCTCAGTACCAGTGGAGCTGACAACTAGAGGAAATAATTCACTTTCAGTCATTTCAATAGAATTGCTTTCACATGTTCCTGAAGATCTAAAATATTTATGTCTCTTCATGCTATGTAAAGTAACATACTTTCACAATTTACATATAATGTAGCAGCAATTATGCATTTCTGATGTCAGCTACATTTGCTTTGCAGTTTTGCAGTAAATCTGACTGTAATTTATTTTGTCCATGGCCATTACATTGTCTTCATATTTTCTTATGATGTTAACACTAGTTAGAACTGTAGAACTAAAATTAAAATTCTTTAGTTTCCCCAGGAGTGTTTTGGTCAGCTAAATTTGAACCTTTGTGGGAAAGGACGATTTTTCACTTTCCTGAGTTAAACTATTTTCCAGGCGGTTCAGTATCTGGCCAGAGGGTATCGGGGTTCTGCAAGTACTGTATATAGAGGGAAACCGATGTGATTAGTCTCTTTTGGTTTACCCACTTGATGGAAGAGGTGGTGTGGTGCTGAGGACCTGAAATGGAGGATGGTTCCAATATAGGCAAAGTAAGTGCAAGGCTAGATTTGTAATAGTTCACTCTAGCAATTAGAGCAGTCAGAAGCTCCAACTAGAATGCCCTTGGGACGTGAGACCACTGTGAGCTTTGCCTAGCAATGGGGATTCATGCACCAAGGAACGTAATGCTACCTTTGGGTGTTGTGAAGGCTACATCTGCAATTGTGTGCTAACAACAGAAATAGTTTGAAACATTTACTGATTTAATCTGTACCAGCAGTACTCTTATTTGCCCAAATAAAGAATTCATCTGTTCAATTGCCACTGGGGCCCAAGTTATTTGAAAAAAACTACTTTCAATATATTCCGGTAAAAAAAAGGTTACCTATAGATCATACTGATCATTTTTCACAGATGGATCTGCTTTTGTAAGTAATAGTTAATTGAAGTTCCTAAACCTTACTGTTTTGCCAACCTGACCCTTTTTAACTTGTCAGTTTCTAATGCTCATGAACTAATGCTGCACAATGCAGCCCCCTCACCGAGGAACATGGGAAATCAGAGTAGGTAATGCAAAAGAACCAGGAAGTACTTTTATGACAAAATTAATGTTTATATAATGTGATATATTTAAAAACAGTATCATTTGAGGTGTCAGTATCTCTTGGGGACATTACATTTGCTAACCTGACATTCCTAAACATTTTGTCTATTAAAAAAAAACTGTTTAGCTAAATGTTCAATTTCAGTAAATATTTCTCTTGCCTAAGCATTACATTTTTCCAGGCATTCCTTTTCTGCAAGTCTTCCATTCAGCATAACATTCCATTTCACAAATGACTCCACTTACCTGAACATTCTGTTTTCTAAAACAGTATCCTTAACTTTCATTGAGCATTATAGTTACACATTAAAGAAAAACTATACCCCCAAAATGAATACTTGAGCAAATTAAGTGACATATTAAAGAATCTTACCAAACTGGAATATACAATATACCTAAGTAAATATTGCACTTTTACATCTCTTGCCTTGAACCACCATTTTGTGATGGTCTGTGTGCTGCCTCAGAGATCACCTGACCAGAAATACTACAACTCTAACTGTAACAGGAAGAAGTGTGGAAGCAAAAGACAAAACCTTGTCTGTTAATTGGCTCATGTGACCTAACAAGTATGGTTTGTTTGGTATGTTTGTGTGCATTGTGAATCATAAAATCGCAGAGGGCTGCCCTTATTTTTTAAAATGACAGTTTTCTATTTATAATTACCCAATGGCACATACTAAAAAAAAGTTAAAAAAAGTACATTATTATGAAAATGGTTTATTTACATGAAGCAGGGTTTTACATAAACTATGCAATATATTTTTATAGAGACCTACATTGTTTGAGGGGTATATCTTTCCTTTAACATTTATTTTATCTGAGGAATTGATTATACTGTAATATTCCATTAAACGTTGCCTTCTGTTTACTTGACAATTTAATTTATTGGAAGACTGTTTCTTTGGATGATATCTGTAAAATCAGATTGGATTTACTTTTAACATACCGTATCAGTCAACAATTGCCTTTCAATACGCATTACAGTAGAACCCCCATTTAAGTGTTTCAGGGAGCTAGGAAAAAATAAGAAATGAGCAGTGCAGCAAGCCCACTTTGAAAAAATAATAAAAAAGTGATGGCACCACCTGAAGAATATTCAAAAGTTCACAAGTCTAAGGGGAAATCTCGGTGCCAACCCAGTCTGAGGGTGCATACAAATGATGGCAAAAAATATAGTGAGATCCAGAAACAAAAATCAAAACGAAAATGCATTAAAAAAAAAAAAAATATTAGGACATTGAGGCCTAACACATTTTGTGCCTGTGGGGGGCACTTAAGCATAGGCTGTAAAATCAGAGAAACTGTAAAATTGGGGAAATTAATTTTTAGGGAATATTATATATTGGTGGGACCACATAAAAAAAGTAAAATGAGGGAAACAAGAAGATCAGAAATATATATATATATATATATATATATATATAATGTATATAAGCAGATTATGCAATACATTTGAATTATATGTGGTGTTTAGATAAACGTTGTATTTCCTAATAATCAAACTTTGCTGAATATTGTATTTGACAAAACATTCTTTTTACTGGAACTATCTGTTTTACTTACCTTTCTTTTAATCTGATATTTGCTTTAGAGAAATAAGTGAACAATAGGTGAATATTTGTATTATCAAAAAGGCCTTCCAATAAACTAAACATTCCATTTCAGTAAACTTTATTATTCAGAAATATTTTTTTACTTGACATTCAGTCATCATTTAATTTGCGTAAACATTTAGGGGCATATTTATCAAGGGTATAATTTCCAATTGCAAAAACTTTGAAATTCAAAAAGACTAACCGAAATTAAGTCAAAGTTCTTTTTGGTTGAATAGGTCCGTTTTCAATCGAATAGGTCAGAATCATACGATTTGAAGGAATATCGCATTCAATTGAATTAGATTCAAAGTTTTTCCAAAAAAAACCTTTGATTTTTCAAAGTCCACCAATTGACTCCAAATAGATTCTCGGAGGTCCCCGATAGGCTAAAACAGCAATTCATCAGGTTTTAGATGGCGAATGGTCCAAGTTGAATTTTTAAAGAGACAGTACATGATCATTTCGATAATCGAATTTTCAAATTTTTTTCAAATTCAAATAGAATTTGGACTATTCCCTAGTCGAAGAACACAAAAAATAGCTCAAAATTCGAATTTGTTTCAATGGAAAATTCACCTTGACCTTTGGCAAATCTGCCCTTATATTTACCTTAATATTCAGGTAAACGTTTTTTGTGTAACTGAACAATACATTTCAATAAGGATTCCATTCATGTAAACGTACTACAGGTATGGGACTTGTTATCCATAATTCTGAAGACCTGGGTTTTTCTGGATACAGGAGCTTTCTGTAATATAAATCTCCATACATATGAAAGTGGCTGCTACAGCTTATGCATAAAGTGTGAGATCATGCATGGTTTTGTAAGTAATGGCTTATCTGTGACTTATCTGTGTACAGCTTTTAACAGGTGTATGTTTGCAAGGGCTGCACCCCTCCTCTGGAACTCTCTCCTATGGTCTGTCCGACTTTCTGCCAACCTTTCTGCTTTCAAGAAATCTCTTAAAACACACTTCTTTCGAGAAACCTACCCTCACTCTGCTTAACTACCAAATGCAACACCACATACAGTACCACATTCTTCACCCACTTCATTCGATCTTGCCCACTCCCACACCTTGTGTATTACTCCCTTCCCTTTAGAGTGTATGCTCTTTTGCATAGGGCCTTCCTCACCGGTATTGATTGTGATGTATGTAACTCCATATGTTCTATGTATATAATTCATGTGATTTAGTTGTATAATCACATTTACTTTACAGTGCTACGCAATATGTTGACGCTATATAAACACATGTTAATAATAATAATAATAATAATAATAATGTGCATGTTTTCCCTGTCAAAACAGTGCTTATACTTCTAATATTACAGTGCTACTAATTGAATTCCATTCAATAAGAATTGAAGCCTTAAGTGCTAGTGTGGCGCTTGCAAAAATCAATTTACTTTAGCAGAATTTATTTACAGAATCCCTACAGAATGCTGGCTCTCTTGATATTGGTAAACACAATTTGTATAAAATTGTTCACCAGGCAACTTAAAAATGCTATTTACCTTTAGCAATTGATTAGCACTGGAAACCTTATTGATTTATAAACTGTAACAATTCATTTAACTGCAAAGCCAGCATACTTTTGCTGAAAGGCACTCCTTTTCATGAATACAACCATTTCTATAACATAAATTACAAAAAAAAAAAAAATTCAGTTTTTTCCCCTTTAAAACTCCGACCAAAAAAGAGGACTTTAATAATAAATAACCCCATAAGTCAGGGGTGTCCAAACCTTTTTTACAACAAGGTGAAAATGTATGGGGGCCAACCATTCAGCCTGACATTCTTTGACCCATTAACATCATTTAACTAATTTAAACAAGGAAACTCGTAGCCCGATCGCACTGTGCTGGCGGGCCACAATATTATTAACTTCATGATGGAGGCTATGGGCCGGTGTAAATTTGAAAACGGGCCGCAATTGGCCCCTGGGCCAGACTTTGGACATGCCTGCCATAAGACTTTTTTTTTAATTTTATCTCTATCAAAGGTTCTTTTAGGCAAATTGTTACATATTAAACGTAAAATGTAGTGAGTTTTCTGCAGAGGGGAGATGTTTATATACCAGGCATACAGATCCATTAACCCCCTATTTTAGACTCTTTTCATGAACCTCCCGTCACCCTAGCAAATTCTCACCATATTTTAAGGTTCTTTGGAAAATTCCATGTTGTGTGGGTAGAGTTTGGTAACTTCAGGGCAACTGCAAAAGAGAGCATTCTTATATCATTCATATGATAACAATTATAAAGAAAGGCTGACCAATATGTTCTCTTATTATGAATTACAAAATATACTTTCTGGAACTTTATTTGCAAAGAATGCTTTCTAGAGGACACAAGGATAACCCTAGATATTAGTGGAATCATATTTTTTACAGTGAGCAAGTGAGTGACTAATGACAGGGTTGGATGCCTTTATAGCAAATAATCTGGTATCATTTGTTTTCACTGCAAGAACTGCCTGACGTCCATTCTTTCTATTTTTATTGCACAGTAGCCTGTGGGGGTTGTAGTTTCACTTGACCACCCTTTTATTCTTCCACTTAGTAAAAGAAATTGTTTGCTTGAGTCAGCTGAAATCCCCCAATATAAATGCAATAATGGGTGCACGTACCATCAGTGGTCCATCCTCCACCATTAGTCCAAAAAGAAGGTTTTTGTACAGCACCAGTAGATTAAAATGCCTTTATTAATACATTACATGGCAAACAGCCTGGTCCGCGACATTTCAGGCCTTCAGGCCTTTTCTCAAGCTCTGCCTGAAGTGTTAGAGTCACGTGTAACCCTTTTTCTAATCACTATCTGGACATTAACCCTGTTTGGTCTGCCTAACCCAAGTTAGCGTTGCAGCACCTGCATCTGACAGTCGTGTCGCGTCGGATCAACGTTTATCACACTTATCACTACTATTAGAGACAGGGTGTGCCGATTGTGCAGAAAAGGCTAGACTTGTATCCTCACTGAACTAGGATTTTTTTTACTGCAATTAAATGAACATAAATCATTTTCCTATGTCTGTTCATATTCTGGGAGTTATATTTATTAAAACTCTTCTAACCTTGCTTTTCTTTTTTTTTACTCCTTTGTGTGTTCAAGTACACAATTATAATGGTATTATCAATGTGAACTTTCCATGTCTGTCAAACATGATGTCATGCACTAGATTTTTACTGTTTGGTATGTGTATGCACTTATAGATTGTGTTTTGTTTTTAGTTTACCAGAAATAAAACCATTTTTAAAAAAAATTGTTATGTCATTTACAGCCAGGATACATTTATGTTGTAAATGATATCTAAATGTACATAGTGTACATAGGATTAGACTATAGTAAATAATGTTTTTTTACAATGTTGTACTAGCATTATTTAATTTTTCTATATTGTTTGGTGTGATTTAATGTTTTGCTTTAATTGAATTTATATGGATTATGATATTGGCCACAATATCATGATGACTATTATTTATTCCAAGCAATGCTGCCATTTATACTTCTGTTGCCAATCACTAACCAAACAAAAAGCCACCTTTTAATATTCCCATTATCGTACTGAATACTGTATGACCTTGATTATATGGCCCCCTTTGACAGAGTCCCAGTTGCATTTAAACCATAATAAACCCTATAAGATTGTTTTGCCACCAATTTGAATTCATGCAGCTCAATTAAAATTAAGTACAAGGTACAGATAAAAGGAAATATTTAAAAAAAATAGAATTATTTACTTAAAATGGGTTCTATGAAAGATTGCCTTTCTGTAATTTGGAGCTTTCACAATAAGGGATCCCATACCTGTACAATGAAATTAGTGGCATAGAATAAAAAAAGGGTAATTAATATGTGTAAAGCAAATTACCATGTTTTTAACCTTTACGGCAGTGTTTTTCCTCCAGAATCACAGTGTCATTATGAGCATCCACTAAATAGTGCGAACTTCATCTTTGTGGGCAAATTTTCAGTGTGGCTGCAAATAAACATCCATTAAACTGCTCCCAAGTTGTGGCACAGGTTTTTCTTTGTCAAATTGTGCATGCATGGCATCATGTCTTAAAAGGGAGGTTCACCTTTGAGATATCTTTTATTATGTTATATAATGGCCATTTTTTAGCAACTTTTCAATTAGTTTTCATGATTTATTTTTCATAGTTATTTGCCTTTTTCTTATGACTCTTTGCAGCTTTCAAATGGGCGTCGCTGACTCCCTTCTAAAAAACAAATGCTCTGTAAGGCGACAAATGTATTGTTATTGTTACTTTTTATCACTGAACTGGTGATCAGTGCAAGGTGTGTGTATGGGTGCAAGTTCTGAATAGTGTTTAACCCTGTTTTTTGTCTGTTTTTTGTCTGCATTTTAGTACTTTGCACTTAACGCTTGGATTGGTAAATCTTAACATGTTTTACACTACAAAATTAGTTAATTCGTAGGGCATCATGTCACAGGATAGGTTAACTCGTGTAAGTTTGCATGGTCTCCTTTCATATATAAGTAATATGGTATTGCATGAATAGATCTGTGGTCACAACAGTAATATGCTCACAGATTAATTCATTCATATGCATTGCAGTTAAACTTTTAGTTACAGCAGATGATGGATTGTATTTGGAAAGACCACTATCATAGTATATCAGTAACTTTATGGCATGATGCTAGTTATATTATATAATACAATTTATATAATAAGTATGCATGGTCCCACTAAAGCACCCAGAGATTTTTTTTATTCAGGTAAGTTTGTGCTCTGCTATGCATTTACATTTTATTCTCTTAGTTACTTTTTAATTTTTTTGGCAAAACCACCTTTGCTTTAAATCCCAAATCAGTCCGTTATAAATAAGCAAGTCATTAAATCCCCAATAGATTATAATAAGAATAGGGAAAACTGTTCCTTAGCCTTCCTTGTGGAATAAAGGTCTCTTACTGCTATACAGTGTCAAGGAGATCTGCAGATGTCTTTGTGTTTTAAAATGCCTTGAAATGCCAAAAAGAAAAATGGAATAAAATGTGGGTTTATTACATACCCAGTGTTGGACTGGCCCACAGGGATACCAGGAAAACTCCCGGTGGGCCCAGGTGTTAGGGGGCCCTTGTGCTGCTAAAGATGTGGCATATTTCATGGCCATTTCCTATTTCTTTGAGAACAAAGAGGCTAAATAGATGAAATAATAGATTATAATATGTAAAGAATAGAGACTAGGAGAATAGAGGTTGAGTGAGGAGAAGAATAATAAAAGTATTGAGAGTGGGCCCTTGGTCTATGGTTCTTTGGTGGGCCCCTGGTCTAATGTTTTTGGGTGGGCCCCTGGTGTCTCAGTCCGACACTGTACATACCACTAAAGCTACATGATTACCTTGCCTAGGAGATGAATAATGATTTCATTTTTTTTGTAACTTAAAATTTTTATTAAGAATAAAGTTATCCAGAAAAGAAAAGAGAAATAAAGCAGTCCAAGCTTGCAATATCGCATGTACACATTACAAAAGTGGGTGCCAAATAGCACATGAGCATTAAACATTGCTGCATCATAAGCTAAGATCGTTCTGGACATTCTCATACATGCTAAAACAGTAACATAGAAAACAGAAAACAAAAGAAAAAGAAAAAATAAAAACAAAAAATAAAGTTCTACCTTACAAGAAATATTCTCCATAGCAATTAATAAAAAATTGGACTGCACATTGCTTAGTAACTCAGATACCAAAGCAAAGTCCACGTCTGAAGCGAACATCGTGAGTTAACGAAAAATCAGGAATCTATACAACTTACAGCGCAACAGTTGCCACCCAGGAGAGCGCAAAAATAGTTAAGGATTTTGCGGTTTCGCTAACATCTCGTAAGGAGCCCAAATAGCTAGAAACTTATGTGTCCTGTTCTGAGTGTAAGCAATCATGTTTTCAAAAGCCATATTCGAAATAAGTCTTCTATGAACCTCCTGAACAGATGGGGAGTCAACCGATTTCCATTTAGCCGCTAACGTAATACGAGCCACTGTTAATATATGGTTAACCAGAACCTGCGATGAACTAGAAATCTCCTCAATAGGTTTGCCTAATAGGAAGGTGATAGGGTCTTTCACCACATCTGTGCAGGTAACCTTCGAAATTATACTATGGACGTCGGACCAATAAGCAGAAATAACTGGACAGGACCAGAACAGGTGATACAAGTTACCTGGGTCTTGGCAACCCCTCCAACATTGATTCGGGATCTGTGGGAAGATCCTATTAAGCCGCGATGGCGTCATGTACCATTGCATCAGCACTTTATATACATTCTCCTTCTGTCTAACACAAGTGACTCCCTTCTTAGCATTAAGCCAAATAGCCTCCCAATCCTCTAATGGCACAATGATATTAAGTTCTTGTTCCCAGAGAGTCATATAATTATGTTTTACGAAATCCAGAGGTGGCAACGTTGAGAGAAGTGCATAGATTCTTGACAGCAGAGCTTTTTGAGGCCAGCCAGCCTTGATTATTGTCTCAAAAGGCGAGAGAGCCAAATTACACTGAGCATGTAGAAATGGTTGTACAAAATGTCTAACTTGAAGATATTCATAGAATTTTAAAGGAACTTCAGGTAGCTTGGCTTGAAGGTCCGTAAATTGGAGGATCTTACAGGTATCATGCGAAACGATATCATAAATTTGAAACAAACCCTTAGTTCCCCAATTGCGATAGAAAGAAACCTGAGTCCCTGGGATAAATTTAGGATTCAGAAGAAAAGGGGTTAGTAATGAGTGAGAGGAACTTAAGCAACGCTTATCCTTCCATCTATGCCATACGGTAAACAGTGTTTTGGTAGAATCCAATATGGTTTTAGGGATAGTCGAACGAATACCCATATCCCAAAGGAAGGCACCCAGATGTAATGGCGCTATGAATGAACTCTCAATTTTAGCCCATAGTGGGGTTACCTGAAATCGAGACCAAGCTGCAATCCATCGCAAATGAGCTGCATCATGATAATTTTGAATGGAAGGCACTCCCAATCCCCCTTGCAATTTGGTGGTTGTCAATACTGACTTACATAGTCTATGCCGTTTATTACCCCATATAAATTTATGAAAAGACCTCTGAATTTCAGTTAGAGTGGATATGGGAACCAAAATTGGGAGTGTCTCAAAAAAATATAGAAACTTCGGCAAAATACTCATTTTGAGTGCTGCGATGCGACCAAACCAGGACAGGGGGTAGTCCGACCATTTATGGAATAACAATTTAGTTTGCTGAATTGGGAGAAGGTTCAGTTTAAACAAGTCCTTATACAGCGGAGAAATACGAACCCCAAGGTAGGTCAGTGAGTCCATCCTCCATTTATAACCAAAATTAGATCTCAAAGTGCTTAATAGTGGGGCCTGCATACAAAGGGGTAAAGCCTCGGACTTGTCCCAATTGATTTTATAACCTGAAAGTGAGCTATAAGTATTAAGTGTCTTATGGAGAGATGGAAGGGATATATGGGGGTTTGAGAGAGACAACAAAACATCATCCGCGAATAATGCTATTTTGTATTCAATATTGTCTATCTCAACACCCATAACATCCCTTTGCTGTCTGATGAAAGCTGCTAAGGGTTCAATACTCAAAGCATACAATAAAGGCGATAAGGGGCACCCTTGCCGCGTCCCATTCCCGATCTTAATCGACTTCCCCTTTGCACCAGGTAGTTTAAGTTGAGCTGTAGGGAGGCTATATAAGGCCTTTAAAGCCGTTATAAAGGGACCAGAGAATCTCATGTGATCTAGTAGGGAGAACAGAAAAGGCCAGCTCAGCCGATCAAACGCCTTTTCGGCGTCTAGACTCAACAGGACCACAGGTTTGTTTTTGCGTTGAATGGTTTCGAGTAGTGCCACCGTACGCCTAGTGTTGTCCCCATGAATAATGATTTCTAACCCCGCTTTCACTTAAGTGCTTATTCATATAAGATTCTAAGTACTGCCAGTCGAATTCAACTGCACATACTGATATAAGAGTTTGGTTGCCAAACTTTTTATTTCTGTGGTGCTTCTTTTCTCTAAGACCTCACAGCTGGTCTTCAGTGTAACTATATAATCAAGGGGATGAGGAGAGCAAGCTGAAAGCAGAAGATCTGCTACAAAGTGATTTATTTTAGACTACTAAACACAACGGGACAAATTCACTAAGATTCGTAGTTGCGCCAGGCGTAACTTCGCCGCACTTCGCCACACTTCGCCAGGCGTAGTTTCGCCAGCGCTTCGCAAATTCACTAAAATCCAAGGTTGCGCTCAGGGGTAGCGTAAGGTTGCGAAGTTGCGCCAGCGTTGATTTGCTAAGTCAAGCGGAGTTACGCTAGCGAAGGCTAATTTGCATACGGCACCAAATTCAAATTTCAATGGAGGAATACGTATCAGCACTACAAATGGCTAGACAAGCTTTAAAACATCAAATAAAATTTTTATTTTGCCCTACACATGTGCCCACTGTCTAGGTAAGTTGCCATGAGTCAGGAGATGTAGGGGGGAAGGAGGGGAGCCCCAAAAAAAATTTCGATCTTTTTCAGCCTAGCACCCATAATGTAGAAAACACGCCAGAATTTTTTGACTTTTTTTGAAGCAATCCCTATCTACTCTATTGCGCTTCCAGGGGCGTAACTACAGAGGAAGCAGACCCTGCAATTGCAGGGGGGCCCAGGGGTATAGGGGGCCCCACAAGGCCCAAATAATGAGTAATTTCATTATCTATTGGTAGAACAGCACAACCTGTGGATATGCTTGGGGCCCTAAAATTAATTTTCTGTGGGGCCCAGTAACATCTAGTTAAGCCACTGTGCGCTTCGCATGGTCTGAGGTGGCGAAGGAAGTCTAGCGTAAAAGGTAGCGTTCAGTACACTGTGCGCGTTAGTGAATTTGCGTAGTTACGTCGCTAGCGAAACTTCGCCAGGCGTAAGGGTGCGAAGTAACACTAGCGAAACTACGCCAGCGTTCGTTAGTGAATTTGCGCAGTAACGAAAATGCCAAACGCTAGCGAAGTAACGCTAGCGTTCGCCACTTCGGCGCTTAGTGAATTTGCCCCAACATGTTTCATGCCCTTTGTCAAGTGTAACAAAAAAGAAACAGTTTGACCTTTTAACCACATCCTGCTTGAGTCCCACCCCGTAGTGTCCAGGTGAAAGTTCAGAATGGTTCATGTTAAACAGTTATAATGCATCCAACAGTGCCCTCTACAGAATATGCAATAATATATAAAGAATAAAAAAACCTTATAAGATGCCATATTATAAGCAATACAGTGGTATATAAAAACAATAGAATTTTCACCCAAGTGTCTTTGTGTTATGATATAAAATTATATGTCAGAAATTCAATAATAAAAGTCCTGCATCATTAGTCCATTTTATATTATTTATTATTTGTGGCATATCCAGTGAAATCAAATCCCAACCTGTGAATAAAGGGATGATTCACTCAGATGGCCCTTGGTGCTACACATCAAGAAGCTAATATGACAAATTTTCAGTCTTATTACTGTACATTAATTTTAAATTTTACTATTTTTAACTGTAGCAACTCTAGCAGCATTGTATGTTCTAAGTACCTACTTAGATAGCAAAACCAGCTGATAAGTAATTAGGTCATCTTACCCTTACATTCGACTAAATTGCTGGTATTTTCTATTATCAGGACCTGCAATAAAGGAGACATGCAGTTAACATCAAAGATATGGCTTTAGACTCCAATAATCATTTATCAGGGTTAAAGTATTCAACTTATTAATGCATTTTCTACAAGTTGTAATAATTTTTCAGCCTATTTCCACCTCTCTTGTCTAGTGAAGCTTCATCTAGAGCACACTATTATAATTGCATGGGGTTATCTTTATACTCCACAAAATGTCTGGACACCGGTTTATCTGTCTGTGTATTCTTTTTGTAGTTCCTAATGTTTGCCCCTATGTTTTTGGATGCAAATTTTTATTTATTTTTGTTTGTCCGACATAACCTAAGCAACACAGGCATTTTAATAAATACACTACATGAGTAGTATTACAGGTGGCATATGTTTTTATTTTGACCTCATAGCCTTTTGTAGGATGATTAATCTTGTTGCCCTTTATAATAGATGAGTTACAGTTGCCCTCTCATTTGCAAACCTCTTTGTACACCATCTAGAGAAAAAAACATTTCTGAAAAAAGAACCCTACTGTAAATTTAAATATGCCTATTACAGGTATGTGGATGATATCCTAAAAGAATACCTAGCCAGATACACCGGTGTCCAGGCATTTTGTAGAGTATAAAGAAAACCCCATGCAATTATAATAGAGTGTTCTAGATGAAGCTTCACTAGACAAGAGAGGTGGAAATAGGCTGAAAAAATTATTACAACTTGAGTGAAAATGGATTAAAAAGTTGAATACTTTAACCCCTGATGGAATAAACGATTATTGGAGTCTAAAGCCATGTCTTTGATGTTAACTGCATGTCTCCATTGTTGCAGGTCCTGTTAATAGAAAAAAACATCAACTTAGTCGAATGTAAGGGTAAGATGACCTAATTACTTATTAGCTGTTTTTGCTATCTAAGTAGGTACTTAGAACATACAATGCTGCTAGAGTTGCTACAGGTAAAAATATTAAAATTAATGTACAGTAATAAGACTGAAAATTTGTCAAATTAGCTTCTGTTTTTAGAGTGACAAAGACACTTGGGTGGAAATTCTATTCTTTTTATATACCACTGTAGTGCTTATAATATGGTATCTTATAAGTTTTTTATACTATTGGATTTTTGATACGATTGCATTCTTTATATATTATTGCATAGTCTGGAGAGGGCACTGTTGGATGCATCATAACTGTGTAACATGAACCGTTCTGAACTTTCACTTGGACACTAAGGGGCCCATTCATTAAGTTCGAGTGAAGGAATAGAAGAAAAAAAACTTCGAATTTCGAAGTGTTTTTTTGGCTACTTCAACCATCGAATGGGCTACTTCGACCTTCGACTACGACTTCGACTTTGAATAGAACGATTCGAACTAAAAATCGTTTGACTATTCGACCATTCGATAGTCGAAGTACTGTCTCTTTAAGAAAAAACTTTGACCCCCTAGTTCGCCACCTAAAAGCTACCGAACTCAATGTTAGCCTATGGGGAAGGTCCCCATAGGCTTGCCTAACTTTTGGTCGAAGGATAATCCTTAGATCGTTGGATTAAAATCCTTTCGAATCGTTCGATTCGAAGGATTTAATCGTTCGATCGAACGATTATTCCTTCGACCATTCCAACGAACTATTTGCGCAAAATCCTTCGACTTCGATATTCCCAGTCAAATATCGAGGGTTAATTAACCCTCGATATTCGACCCTTGATGAATTTGCCCCGTTGTGTCTAAAATAAATCACTTTGTAGCAGATCTTCTGCTTTCGGATTGCTCTCTTTATCCCCTTGATTATATAGTTGCACATACTGATATACTGTACTGGCATGTGTGTTCATTTTAGTTACAGTTTTAAAAAAAATATATAAAAAATATAAATTATAGTAAACTTAATTTACTGTGTACACTGTACTGCAAATATGTTTGCTTATATTTGTAGGGAAGAGGAAATGTGACTGCATCAAACTATAGAGCAATATCTGCAGCACCCTCTGACTCATTGTGGGATATTCACTAAGATTCGTAGTTGCACTGGCGTTCGCTTCGCCGCACTTCGCCAGACGTATTTTCGCCAGCGCTATGCAAATTCACTAAAATCTGAAGTTGCGCTCAGGGGTAGCGTTAGGTTGTGAAGTTGCGCTAGCATTAATTCGCCAAGCAAAGCGAAGTTACGCTAGCGATGGTTAATTTGCATACAGCGCCAAATTGAAGTTACAATGGAGGTATATGTAGCAGAACTACACAAGCCTGGGAAACCTTCAAAACAGCAAATAAAATTTTTATTTTGCCCTACACATGTGCCCACTGTGTAGTTAAGTTGCCATGAGTTAGGAAATGTAGGGGGGAAGGAGGGGAGCCCCAAAAAATGTTTCAATCGTTTTCAGCCTACCACCCATAATAAAGAAAAAACGCCAGCGTTTTTTGGGACTTAGAAAAAATGTAAACTTTTTTTGAAGCAAGCCCTATCTACTCTATTGCGCTTCGTCTGGTCCGAGTTGGCGAAGGAAGTCCAGCGTAAAAGGTAGCGTTCAGAACAATGCGCGCGTCAGTGAATTTGCATAGTTACGTCTGTTGCGCAAATTCGCCAGGCGTAAGGGTGGGAAGTAACACTAGCGAAGTTATGCCAGCGTCCGTTAGTGAATTTGCGAAGTAACGAAAATGCCCAATGCTATCAAATTCACGCTAGCGTTAGGCGCTTCGGCGCTTAGTGAATTTGGCCCTATGTCTTTTGCTCTGTTTATGTGCTGCTCAGCAGTAACCATTTCCTGGTGTATTCTACAGACTTATGAGCCATCATGGGAGATAGCATGAAATGAAGTAGTGTATTGCCATTGCAATACTCTTTAACCTTCATATTACACAGACACAAGACAATACACAATTTTAGAATATCAAAAAAGTGATAGTAGGTTAATTTTGATACATATTTTCCTCTCATTTGACAAAAAATGGGTAAGCCTTCCTTTGCATGTAATGACATTATTTCCTGGTTTGAGATAATTAATACGATCCATATTTCCCTTTGATAAGAATGTTTAAAGTGAGAAAAAGCTGTATAATAAAAGTCCTTTTCAAATTAAACATGAAATCCAATTTCTATTTTTTATCAAAGCATTCATAAGCTCATTTAAACATCTCAGCTGTCAATCAAATATTGTCTGTCCCTCCTCTATGCCTTGGGCATAGAGGTGGGGCAGACAATTACTTTCACTTTCTATTCAGCACTTCCTAGAAATTGCTGCTCTCCCCACATTCCCCCTTTCTCTTCACCATTTAATTGTGTAGCCAGGGCATGGGGATGGACATCAGGTCCCCTATTCTGGTGCACAAACAAGATTCTGTGCTGATGCAAGGCTTGTCTTAATAACAGTGTCCTCCTGCCTGCTTGCTGTAATTATGAGTTCCCAAACTGGAGGAAAGAATATTCAAATAATTTATATAGTATAATTAAAGTTAATTTTGCTTGACTGATGTGATAAAATAGGATTTTGAATCATTTTGTTGGATGACGGGTTCCCTTTAAGAAAAATCAGATAAATGACTTGAAAGTGTTGGAAAGGATATTCTGCAGAAAGTTGTAATAGGAAAAATCAGAAATTCAACAAATTAATTTCAGTCTTTCATTAGTTCAATTACATGGAAACATCTCTCCTAACGGTACTCTAGGATTAGGGTGGTATGTAAAAAAAACCCATAAGGTATTTTGCATGATATGTTCAGATTTGAACCCTGAATATCTAGCAATACCCTGGAGTCATTTGGGGTCAAGCATTTCAGGTATTTCTAAGAAGCATTCTTCTCTACTGTTTCCTCTTCCAGTCTTGTTAAGGCCCAGTTCCATACTGTAGCCATCAAAGGCCTGTATAAGCCTGCCTCTAGCTATCACTTGTGTTATTTTGTAAACTCACACTGGTTAGAACTTCAGACTTTTATTCAGAGTGGTTATAATACACAGAAGTAGAGCCTCATGGCTGAATATCAGTTCCTGAACAAGAGTTTGATAGTAAGAACCACAGAAACGCTTATTATCGACTGAAGCCCTTTAGTGGCTGGAGGTAAACACACCACACCACTGGGGTTTATTCGTTAGCTCATTTATGGAGATCTAGCTTGTACTTCATTCGGAAACTCTAGTCTATTGTTGTTTTTTGTTTTCACCTTTTTTCCTAGACTCTGCTTGTCTGTCACCTTCCAACCTTAGTTTATTCATCAGACTCTACTTGCCTGCCTCCTGCCTAGACGTTGGTTACTTGGACTAGTTTTTCATCTGCTCACTCACAAGTGATTATTACATCTTGCTGTGTCAGCAGATTGTCTATGGCACCATCTACCAAAATAACCCAGCATAAAGACTACAGCCTCTCTACAAATATATGTTATACTAGGTAATCATCCAAAGATTGACTTAATTTAAGTAATGTAACTACTCTCTTGTAGGGATGTCGCGGACTGTTCGCCGGCGAACTTGTTCGCGCGAACATCGGGTGTTCGCGTTCGCCGAATGTTCGCGAACGTCGCGCGACGTTCGCCATTTTGGGTTCGCCTTACCTGGCGCTTTTTTTTGCCCTCTCACCCCAGACCAGCAGATACATGGCAGCCAATCAGGAAGCTCTCCCTCCTGGACCACCCCCACACCCCCTGGACCACTCCCCTTCCATATATAAACTGAAGCCCTGCAGCGTTTTTTCATTCTGCCTGTGTGTGCTTGGAAGAGCTAGTGTAGGGAGAGAGCTGTTAGTGATTTCACTGATTTGAGGGACAGTTGATAGTAAGTTTGCTGGCTAGTAATCTACTTGATACTGCTCTGTATTTGAGGGACAGAAGTCTGCAGGGATTTGAGGGACATTTTAGGTTAGGTAGCTTTGCTGGCTAGTAATCTACCTTCTACTGCAGTGCTCTGTATGTAGCTGCCTGCTGTGGGCACTGATCTCTTCTGATCTCATCTGCTGACTGCTGTAATAACCCAATAGTCCTTGTAAGGACTGCTTTTATTTTCTTTTTTGTTTTTTTACTTTGCTAGTTGCTACTATAAGAGCCCAGTGCTATTAGTCTAGCAGTGTTGGGGAGTGGGACTGGTGTGCTACTGTGCTGCTCCTAGTAGTTCAGCAGCACCAACCCGAGAATTTTTTTTTTTTTAATATACATATAATTTTTTTTTATTTTACTTATCTTACTGTTCTTTAACGTGTACAGTGCTGTTTGCTGTTCTTCATAGTAGTGCACCAATAGTAGTGCACTTGCAGGCATTATTTGCCCAGTGTGTTCTTCAAACAACGGCCATCTAGCTGTGTGAGCTTTTTCACATTCTGTCTAAATATCAATAATAATACCGTCTCCAGAAACACCACCTGAGTGACGTTTTTCAAGCAGCAATAATATATTCCGTATCCACTGCTGTAGTAGTGTATACGTTGACCTTGCAGGCATTGTTTCAATTTGTTTGCCCAGTGTGTTCTTCATTTTCAAACAACGGCCATCTAGCTGTGTGAGCTTGTTCACATTCTGTCTAAATATCAATAATAATACCGTCTCCAGAAACACCACCTGAGTGACGTTTTTCAAGCAGCAATAATATATTCCGTATCCACTGCTGTAGTAGTGTATACGTTGACCTTGTAGGCATTGTTTGCCCAGTGTGTTCTTCATTTTCAAACAACGGCCATCTAGCTGTGTGAGCTTTTTCACATTCTGTCTAAATATCAATAATAATACCGTCTCCAGAAACACCACCTGAGTGACGTTTTTCAAGCAGCAATAATATATTCCGTATCCACTGCTGTAGTAGTGTATACGTTGACCTTGCAGGCATTGTTTCAATTTGTTTGCCCAGTGTGTTCTTCATTTTTAAACAACGGCCATCTAGCTGTGTGAGCTTTTTCACATTCTGTCTAAATATCAATAATAATACCGTCTCCAGGAACACCGCCTGAGTGACGTTTTTCAAGCAGCAATAATATATTCCGTATCCACTGTTGTAGTAGTGTATACGTTGACCTTGTAGGCATTGTTTGCCCAGTGTGTTCTTCATTTTCAAACAACGGGCCATCTAGCTGTGTGAGCTTGTTCACATTCTGTCTAAATATCAATAATAATACCGTCTCCAGAAACACCACCTGAGTGACGTTTTTCAAGCAGCAATAATATATTCCGTATCCACTGCTGTAGTAGTGTATACGTTGACCTTGCAGGCATTGTTTCAATTTGTTTGCCCAGTGTGTTCTTCATTTTCAAACAACGGCCATCTAGCTGTGTGAGCTTTTTTCACATTCTGTCTAAATATCAATAATAATACCGTCTCCAGGAACACCGCCTGAGTGACGTTTTTCAAGCAGCAATAATATATTCCGTATCCACTGCTGTAGTAGTGTATACGTTGACCTTGTAGGCATTGTTTGCCCAGTGTGTTCTTCATTTTCAAACAACGGCCATCTAGCTGTGTGAGCTTGTTCACATTCTGTCTAAATATCAATAATAATACCGTCTCCAGAAACACCACCTGAGTGACGTTTTTCAAGCAGCAATAATATATTCCGTATCCACTGCTGTAGTAGTGTATACGTTGACCTTGCAGGCATTGTTTCAATTTGTTTGCCCAGTGTGTTCTTCATTTTTAAACAACGGCCATCTAGCTGTGTGAGCTTTTTCACATTCTGTCTAAATATCAATAATAATACCGTCTCCAGGAACACCGCCTGAGTGACGTTTTTCAAGCAGCAATAATATATTCCGTATCCACTGTTGTAGTAGTGTATACGTTGACCTTGTAGGCATTGTTTGCCCAGTGTGTTCTTCATTTTCAAACAACGGCCATCTAGCTGTGTGAGCTTGTTCACATTCTGTCTAAATATCAATAATAATACCGTCTCCAGAAACACCACCTGAGTGACGTTTTTCAAGCAGCAATAATATATTCCGTATCCACTGCTGTAGTAGTGTATACGTTGACCTTGCAGGCATTGTTTCAATTTGTTTGCCCAGTGTGTTCTTCATTTTCAAACAACGGCCATCTAGCTGTGTGAGCTTTTTCACATTCTGTCTAAATATCAATAATAATACCGTCTCCAGGAACACCGCCTGAGTGACGTTTTTCAAGCAGCAATAATATATTCCGTATCCACTGCTGTAGTAGTGTATACGTTGACCTTGTAGGCATTGTTTGCCCAGTGTGTTCTTCATTTTCAAACAACGGCCATCTAGCTGTGTGAGCTTGTTCACATTCTGTCTAAATATCAATAATAATACCGTCTCCAGAAACACCACCTGAGTGACGTTTTTCAAGCAGCAATAATATATTCCGTATCCACTGCTGTAGTAGTGTATACGTTGACCTTGCAGGCATTGTTTCAATTTGTTTGCCCAGTGTGTTCTTCATTTTCAAACAACGGCCATCTAGCTGTGTGAGCTTTTTCACATTCTGTCTAAATATCAATAATAATACCGTCTCCAGGAACACCGCCTGAGTGACGTTTTTCAAGCAGCAATAATATATTCCGTATCCACTGCTGTAGTAGTGTATACGTTGACCTTGTAGGCATTGTTTGCCCAGTGTGTTCTTCATTTTCAAACAACGGCCATCTAGCTGTGTGAGCTTGTTCACATTCTGTCTAAATATCAATAATAATACCGTCTCCAGAAACACCACCTGAGTGACGTTTTTCAAGCAGCAATAATATATTCCGTATCCACTGCTGTAGTAGTGTATACGTTGACCTTGCAGGCATTGTTTCAATTTGTTTGCCCAGTGTGTTCTTCATTTTCAAACAACGGCCATCTAGCTGTGTGAGCTTTTTCACATTCTGTCTAAATATCAATAATAATACCGTCTCCAGGAACACCGCCTGAGTGACGTTTTTCAAGCAGCAATAATATATTCCGTATCCACTGCTGTAGTAGTGTATACGTTGACCTTGTAGGCATTGTTTGCCCAGTGTGTTCTTCATTTTCAAACAACGGCCATCTAGCTGTGTGAGCTTGTTCACATTCTGTCTAAATATCAATAATAATACCGTCTCCAGGAACACCGCCTGAGTGACGTTTTTCAAGCAGCAATAATATATTCCGTATCCACTGCTGTAGTAGTGTATACGTTGACCTTGTAGGCATTGTTTGCCCAGTGTGTTCTTCATTTTCAAACAACGGCCATCTAGCTGTGTGAGCTTGTTCACATTCTGTCTAAATATCAATAATAATACCGTCTCCAGAAACACCACCTGAGTGACGTTTTTCAAGCAGCAATAATATATTCCGTATCCACTGCTGTAGTAGTGTATACGTTGACCTTGCAGGCATTGTTTCAATTTGTTTGCCCAGTGTGTTCTTCATTTTCAAACAACGGCCATCTAGCTGTGTGAGCTTGTTCACATTCTGTCTAAATATCAATAATAATACCGTCTCCAGAAACAGCACCTGAGTTGTTGTTGTTGTTTTAAAAATAATGCCAGGCAAAGGCAGGCCGCCACGCAGAGGCACTAGGGGCCGTGCTGCTATGCTATCCTGTGGCCCTAGGAAATTGCCCAGTTTTAAAAAGGCAATGACCCTGAACTCCCAAAATGCTGAAGAGGTAGTTGACTGGCTTACACAGCACACCCCATCCTCTACCGTTTCTAACTTTACCACAACATCCTCATCCTCCACTGCTATGGCCACCCCACGTAACACTTCCTCCACCACCGGCGCCCCTTCTTCACTGGAGTCAGAGGAGTTATTTTCACATGAGTTTCTTGAACTGAGTGATGCGCAACCATTATTGGCAGAAGAAGATGAAGGAGATGAGGACGTTACACCAGATTTAATTCTGGCAGAGAACACAACAGAGATGGACATAATGAGTGATGAGGAGGTCCCCGCTGCTGCTTCCTTCTGTGAGCTGTCAGAAGAAATTGATGCATCTGAGGAGAATGATGATGAGGAGATTGATGTTTTGTGGGTGCCCAGTAGAAGAGAGCAAGAGGAGGATAGTTCAGATGGAGAGACGGAGAGTCAGAGAGGCAGGAGGAGAATAAGACTTGGAAGAAGCAGGGAGGACAGCTCGCAGGGAACAGTAGGGCAACAACATGTATCGGCACCTGTGGTCAGCCGGCCAACGCACCCGCCATTGCCGCCAACGCCGCCAACTTCTACTGTTACCGCCAGATTGCCAGCTTCAAAAAGGTCAGCAGTGTGGGATTTTTTTAATGTGTGTGCCTCTGACAAAAGCGTTGTAATTTGCAATGAGTGCAGTCAGAAACTGAGTCTTGGGAAGCCCAACAGCCACATAGGTACAACTTCTATGCGAAGGCACATGAACGGCAAGCA